>NW_027211893.1:10632120-11264241 GCF_036971445.1 Narcine bancroftii | reverse complement strand
TCTGATTCCCTGCCTCTGATTCCCCGCCTCTGATTCCGCACATCTGATTCCCCGCCTCTGTTTCCCCATATCTAATTCCCCACCTCTGATGCCCCAACTCTGATTCCCCGCCTCTGATTCCCCGCTTCTGATTCTGATTCCCTGCCTCTGATTCCCCATCTCTGATTCCGCACATCTGATTCCCTGCCTCTGATTCCCCACCTCTGATTCCCCAGCTCTGATTCCCCGCCTCTGATTCCCCGCATCTGATTCCCTGCATCTGATTCCAAGCCTCTGATTCCCTGCCTCTGATTCCCAACCTCTGATTCCCCACCTCTGATTCCGCACATCTGATTCCCTGCCTCTGATTCCCCGACTCTGATCCCCACCTCTGATTCCCCAGCTCTGATTCCCCGCCTCTGATTCCCCGTGTTTGATTCCCTGCCTCTGATTCCCCGCCTCTGATTCCCCATCTCTGATTCATCGCCTTTGATTCCCGGCCTCTTATTCCCAGCATCTGATTCCAGGCCTCTGATTCCCGGCCTCTGACTCCCCGCTTCTGATTCTGATTCCCTGCCTCTGATTCCCCGCCTCTGATTCCGCACATCTGATTCCCCGCCTCTGTTTCCCCATATCTAATTCCCCACCTCTGATGCCCCAACTCTGATTCCCCGCCTCTGATTCCCCAGCTCTGATTCCACGCCTCTGATTCTCCACATCCGATTCCCAATATCTGATTCCCCGCCTCTGTTTCCCCGCCCCTGATTCCCCGCCTCTGTTTCCCCATATCTGATTCCCCGCCTCTGATTCCCAACTATGATTCCCCGCCTCTTATTCCCCAGCTCTGATTCCCTGCCTCTGATTCCCCGCGTTCTATTCCCTGCCTCTGATTCCCCGCCTGTGATTCCCCATCTCTGATTCACCACCTCTGATTCCCCACCACTGATTCCCCATATCTAATTCCCCGCCTCTGTTTGCCCGCCTCTGATTCCCCGCCTCTGTTTCCCCATATCTGATTCCCCGCCTCTGAATCCCCAACTCTGATTCCCTGCCTCTGATTCCCCAGCTTCATTCCCCGCCTTTGATTCCCCCCGTCTGATTCCCAGCCTCTGAATCCCCGTGTCTGATAACATGCCTCTGATTCCCCGCCTCTGATTCCCCATCTCAGATTCACCGCCTCTGATTCCCCACCTCTGATTCCCCATCTCTGATTCCGCACATCCGATTCCCTGCCTCTGATTCCCCGACTCTGATTCCCCACCTCTGATTCCCCAGCTCTGATTCCCCGCCTCTGATTTCCCAACTCTGATTCCCCGCCTCTGATTCCCCAGCTCTGATTCCCCGCCTCTGTTTCCCCGTGTTTGATCCCCTGCCTCTGATTCCCCAGCTCTGATTCCCCATCTCTGATTCACCGCCTTTGATTCGCCAACTCTGATTCCCCATATCTGATTCCTCGCCACTGTTTCCCCGCCTCTGATTCCGCGCCTCTGATTCCCCATATCTCATTCCCCGCCTCTCATTCCCCATCTCTGATTCCCGGACTCTGATTCCCCACCTCTGATTCCCGACCTCATATTCCCGGCCTCTGATTCCCGGCCTCTGATTCCCTGCTTCTGATTCTGATTCCCTGCCTCTGATTCCCCATTTCTGATTCCGCACATCTAATTCCCTGCCTCTGATTCCCCACCTCTGATTCCCCATATCTGAATCCCCGCCTCTGTTTCCCCGTCTCTGATTCCCCGCCTCTGTTTCCCCATATCTAAGTCCCAGCCTCTGATTCCCCAACTTTGATTCCCCACCTCTGATTCCCCAGCTCTGATTCCCCGCCTCTGATTCCCCACCTCTGATTCCCCATACCTGATTCCCAGCCTCTGTTTCCCCGCCTCTGATTCCCCGCTTCTGTTTCCCCATATCTGATTCCCGGCCTCTGATTCCCTGCCTCTGATTCCCCGCTTCTGATTCCCTGCCTCTGATTCCCCATCTCCGATTCCGCACATCTGATTCCCTGCCTCTCATTCCCCGCCTCTGATTCCCCGCCTCTGATTCCCTGCCTCTGATTCCCAACCTCTGATTCCCCACCTCTGATTCCCCGTGTTTGATTCCCCGCCTCTGTTTCCCCGCCTCTGATTCCCCGCCTCTGATTCCACATCTCTGATTCACCACCTCTGATTCCCCGCGTCTGATTCCCCGCCTCTGATTCCCCATCTCTGATTCCCCATCTCTGATTCCCCAATTCTGATTCCCCGCCTCTGATTCCCCAGCTCTGATTCCTCGCCTCTGATTCGCTTCCTCTGATTCCCAACCTCTGATTCCCCACCTCTGATTTCCCATATTGATTCCCTGCGTCTGATTCCCCGCCTCTGATTCCCCAACTCTGATTCCCCGCCTCTGATTCCCCAGCTCTGATTCCCCGCCTCTGATTCCCCGTGTTTGATTCCCTGCCTCTGATTCCCGGCCTCTGATTCCCCATCTCTGATTCACCGCCTCTGTTTCCCCGCCTCTGATTCCCCGCCTCTGATTCCCCATATCTCATTCCCCGCCTCTGAATCCCCATCGCTGATTCCCGGACTCTGATTCCCCACCTCTGATTCCCCGTGTTTGATTCCCTGCCTCTGATTCCCGGCCTCTGATTCCCCATCTCTGATTCACCGCCTTTGATTCGCCACCTCTGATTCCCCATATCTGATTACCCGCCTCTGTTTCCCCGCCTCTGATTCCCCGCCTCTGATTCCCCATATCTCATTCCCCGCCTCTGAATCCCCATCGCTGATTCCCGGACTCTGATTCCCCACCTCTGATTCCCGGCCTCTTATTCCCGGCATCTGATTCCGGCCTCTGATTCCCGGCCTCTGATTCCCTGCTTCTGATTCTGATTCCCTGCCTCTGATTCCCCATCTCTGATTCCGCACATCTGATTCCCTGCCTCTGATTCCCCGCCTCTGATTCCCCGCCTCTGTTTCCCAATATCTAAGTCCCCGCCTCTGATTCCCCAACTCTGATTCCCCACCTCTGATTCCCCAGCTCTGATTCCCCGCCTCTGATTCCCCGCATCTGATTCCCTGCATCTGATTCCAAGACTCTGATTCCCTGCCTCTGATTTCCAACCTCTGATTCCCCACCTCTGATTCCCCATATCTGAATCCCCGCCTCTGTTTCCCCGCCTCAGATTCCCCACCTCTGTTTCCCCATATCTGATTCCCGGCCTCTGATTCCCCGCCTCTGATTCCCCGCCTCTGATTCCCTGCCTCTGAATCCCCATCCCCGATTCCGCACATCTGATTCCCTGCCTCTGATTCCCCGCCTCTGATTCCCCGCCTCTGATTCCCTGCCTCTGATTCCCAACCTCTGATTCCCCACCTCTGATTCCCCATATCTGATTCCCCGCCTCTGTTTCCCCGCCTCTGATTCCCTTCCTCTGTTTCCCCAACTCTTATTCCCCGCCTCTGATTCCCCAGCTCTGATTCCCCGTGTTTGATTCCCCGCCTCTGATTCCCTGCCTCTGATTCCCAACCTCTGATTCCACACCTCTGATTCCCCATATCTGATTCCCCGCCTCTGTTTCCCCGCCTCTGATTCCCTGCCCCTGTTTCCCCATATCTGATTCCCTGCCTCTGATTCCCCAACTCTGATTCCCCGCCTCTGATTCCCCAGCTCTGATTCCCCGCCTCTGATTTCCAGTGTTTGATTCCCTGCCTCTGATTCCCCGCCTCTGATTCCCCATCTCTGATTCACCGCCTTTGATTCGCCACCTCTGATTCCACATATCTGATTCCCCACCTCTGTTTCCCCGCCTCTGATTCCCCGCCTCTGATTCTCCATATCTCATTCCCCGCCTCTGATTCCCCACCTCTGATTCCCGGCCTCTTATTCCCAGCATCTGATTCCCGGCCTCTGATTCCCCGCTTCTGATTCTGATTCCCTGCCTCTGATTCCCCATCTCTGATTCCGCACATCTGATTCCCTGCCTCTGATTCCCCACCTCTGATTCCCCATATCTGATTTCCCGCCTCTGTTTCACCGCCTCTGATTCCCTGCCTCTGTTTCCCCATATCTAATTCCCAACCTCTGATGCCCCAACTCTGATTCCCTGCCTCTGATTCCCCGCGTTCTATTCCCTGCCTCTGATTCCCCGCCTGTGATTCCCCATCTCTGATTCACCACCTCTGATTCCCCACCTCTGATTCCCCATATCTAATTCCCCGCCTCTGTTTGCCCGCCTCTGATTCCCCGCCTCTGTTTCCCCATATCTGATTCCCCGCCGCTGAATCCCCAACTCTGATTCCCTGCCTCTGATTCCCCAGCTCTGATTCCCCGCCTTTGATTCCCCCGTCTGATTCCCAGCCTCTGAAACCCCGTGTCTGATTTCTTGCCTCTGATTCCCCGCCTCTGATTCCCCATCTCTGATTCACAGCCTCTGATTCCCCACCTCTGATTCCCCATCTCTGATTCCGCACATCAGATTCCCTGCCTCTGATTCCCCGACTCTGATCCCCACCTCTGATTCCCCAGCTCTGATTCCCCGCCTCTGATTCTCCAACTCTGATTCCCCGCCTCTGATTCCCCAGCTCTGATTCCCCGCCTCTGATTCCCCGTGTTTGATTCCCTGCCTCTGATTCCACGCCTCTGATTCCCCATCTCTGATTCATCGCCTTTGATTCGCCACTCTGATTCCCCATATCTGATTCCTCGCCTCTGTTTCCCCGCCTCTGATTCCCCGCCTCTGATTCCCCATATCTCATTCCCCGCCTCTGATTCCCCATCTCTGATTCCCGGACTCTGATTCCCCACCTCTGATTCCCGGCCTCTTATTCCCGGCATCTGATTCCGGTCTCTGATTCCCGGCCTCTGATTCCCTGCTTCTGATTCCCCATCTCTGATTCCGCAAATCTTATTCCCTGCCTCTGATTCCCCACCTCTGATTCCCCATATCTGATTCCCCGCCTCTGTTTCCCGGCCTCTGATTCCCCGCTTCTGATTCTGATTCCCTGCCTCTGATTCCCCATCTCTGATTCCGCACATCTGATTCCCTGCCTCTGATTCCCCACCTCTGATTCCCCATATCTGATTTCCCGCCTCTGTTTCCCCGCCTCTGATTCCCCGCCTCTGTTTCCCCATATCTAATTCCCAACCTCTGATGCCCCAACTCTGATTCCCTGCCTCTGATTCCCCGCGTTCTATACCCTGCCTCTGATTCCCCGCCTGTGATTCCCCATCTCTGATTCACCACCTCTGATTCCCCGCCTCTGTTTCCCCATATCTGATTCCCCGCTTCTGAATCCCCAACTCTGATTCCCTGCCTCTGATTCCCCAGCTCTGATTCCCCGCATTTGATTCCCCTGTCTGATTCCCAGCCTCTGAAACCCCGTGTCTGATTTCTTGCCTCTGATTCCCCGCCTCTGATTCCCTATCTCTGATTCACAGCCTCTGATTCCCCACCTCTGATTCCCCATCTCTGATTCCGCACATCTGATTCCCTGCCTCTGATTCCCCGACTCTGATCCCCACCTCTGATTCCGCAGCTCTGATTCCCCGCCTCTGATTCCCCAACTCTGATTCCCCGCCTCTGATTCCCCAGCTCTGATTCCCCGCCTCTGATTCCCCGTGTTTGATTCCCTGCCTCTGATTCCCCACCTTGATTCCCCATCTCTGATTCACCGCCTTTGATTCGCCACCTCTGATTCCCCATATCTGATTCCCCACCTCTGTTTCTCCGCCTCTGATTCCCCGCCTCTGATTCTCCATATCTCATTCCCCGCCTCTGAATCCCCATCTCTGATTCCCGGACTCTGATTCCTCACCTCTGATTCCCGGCCTCTTATTCCCAGCATCTGATTCCCGGCCTCTGATTCCCGGCCTCTGATTCCCCGCTTCTGATTCTGATTCGCTGCCTCTGATTCCCCACCTCTGATTCCCCATATCTGATTCCCCGCCTCTGTTTCCCCGCCTCTGATTCCCCTCCTCTGATTCCCCAACTCTAATTCCCCGCCTCTGATTCCCCAGCTCTGATTCCCCGTGTTTGATTCCCTGCCTCTGATTCCCTGCCCTGATTCCCCATCTCTGTTTCACCGCCTTTGATTCGCCACCTCTGATTCCCCATATCTGATTCCCCGCCTCTGTTTCGCCGCCTCTGATTCCCTGCCTCTGATTCCCAACCTCTGATTCCACACCTCTGATTCCCCATATCTGATTCCCCGCCTCTGTTTCCCCGCCTCTGATTCCCTGCCCTTGTTTCCCCATATCTGATTCCCTGCCTCTGATTCCCCAACTCTGATTCCCCGCCTCTGATTCCCCAGCTCTGATTCCCCGCCTCTGATTTCCCGTGTTTGATTCCCTGCCTCTGATTCCCCGCCTCTGATTCCCCATCTCTGATTCACCGCCTTTGATTCGCCACCTCTGATTCCACATATCTGATTCCCCACCTCTGTTTCCCCGCCTCTGATTCCCCGCCTCTGATTCTCCATATCTCATTCCCCGCCTCTGAATCCCCATCTCTGATTCCCGGACTCTGATTCCTCACCTCTGATTCCCGGCGTCTTATTCCCAGCATCTGATTCCCGGCCTCTGATTCCCGGCCTCTGATTCCCCGCTTCTGATTCTGATTCGCTGCCTCTGATTCCCCATCTCTGATTCCGCACATCTGATTCCCTGCCTCTGATTCCCCACTTCTGATTCCCCATATCTGATTTCCCGCCTCTGTTTCCCCGCCTCTGATTCCCCGCCTCTGTTTCCCCATATCTAATTCCCAACCTCTGATGCCCCAACTCTGATTCCCTGCCTCTGATTCCCCGCGTTCTATTCCCTGCCTCTGATTCCCCGCCTGTGATTCCCCATCTCTGATTCACCACCTCTGATTCCCCACCTCTGATTCCCCATATCTAATTCCCCACCTCTGTTTGCCCGCCTCTGATTCCCCGCCTCTGTTTCCCCATATCTGATTCCCCGCCTCTGAATCCCCAACTCTGATTCCCTTCCTCTGATTCGCCAGCTCTGATTCCCCGCCTTTGATTCCCCCCGTCTGATTCCCAGCCTCTGAATCCCCGTGTCTGATTTTCTGCCTCTGATTCCCCGCCTCTGATTCCCCATCTCTGATTCACAGCCTCTGATTCCCCACCTCTGATTCCCCATCTCGGATTCCGCACATCTGATTCCCTGCCTATGATTCCCCGACTCTGATCCCCACCTCTGATTCCCAAGCTCTGATTCCCCGCCTCTGATTCCCCAACTCTGATTCCCCGCCTCTGATTCCCCAGCTCTGATTCCCCGCCTCTGATTCCCCGTGTTTGATTCCCTGCCTCTGATTCCCCGCCTCTGATTCCCCATCTCTGATTCATCGCCTTTGATTGGCCACCTCTGATTCCCCATATCAGATTCCTCGCCACTGTTTCCCCGCCTCTGATTCCCCGCCTCTGATTCCCCAGCTCTGATTCCCCGCCTCTGATTTTCCGTGTTTGATTCCCTGCCTCTGATTCCCGGCCTCTGATTCCCCATCTCTGATTCACCGCCTTTGATTCGCCACCTCTGATTCCCCATATCTGATTCCCCGCCTCTGTTTCCCCGCCTCTGATTCCCCACCTCTGATTCCCCATATCTCATTCCCCGCCTCTGAATCCCCATCTCTGATTCCCGGACTGTGATTCCCCACCTCTGATTCCCGGCCTCTTATTCCCGGCATGTGATTCCGGCCTCTGATTCCCGGCCTCTGATTCCCTGCTTCTGATTCTGATTCCCTGCCTCTGATTCCCCATCTCTGATTCCGCACATCTGATTCCCTGCCTCTGATTCCCTGCCTCTGATTCCCCATCTCTGATTCCGCACATCTGATTCCCTGCCTCTGATTCCCCACCTCTGATTCCCCAGCTCTGATTCCCCGCCTCTGATTCCCCGCATCTGATTCCCTGCATCTGATTCCAAGCCTCTGATTCCCTGCCTCTGATTCCCAACCTCTGATTCCCCACCTCTGATTCCGCACATCTGATTCCCTGCCTCTGATTCCCCGACTCTGATCCCCACCTCTGATTCCCCAGCTCTGATTCCCCGCCTCTGATTCCCCGTGTTTGATTCCCTGCCTCTGATTCCCCGCCTCTGATTCCCCATCTCTGATTCATCGCCTTTGATTCCCGGCCTCTTATTCCCGTCATCTGATTCCGGCCTCTGATTCCCGACCTCTGATTCCCTGCCTCTGATTCCCCAACTTTGATTCCCAGCCTCTGATTCCCCAGCTCTGATTCCCCGCCTCTGATTCCCTGTGTTTGATTCCCTGCCTCTGATTCCCTGCCTCTGATACCCCATCTCTGATTCACCGCATTTGATTCGCCACCTCTGATTCCCCATATCTGATTCTCCACCTCTGTTTCCCCGCCTCTGATTCCCCGCCTCTGATTCTCCATATCTCATTCCCCGCCTCTGACTCCCCATTTCTGATTCCCGTACTCTGATTCCCCACCTCTGATTCCCGGCCTCCTATTCCCAGCATCTGATTCCAGGCCTCTGATTCCCGGCCTCTGACTCCCCGCTTCTTATTCTGATTCCCTGCCTCTGATTCCCCGCCTCTGATTCCGCACATCTGATTCCCCGCCTCTGTTTCCCCATATCTAATTCCCCACCTCTGATGCCCCAACTCTGATTCCCCGCCTCTGATTCCCCGCTTCTGATTCTGATTCCCTGCCTCTGATTCCCCATCTCTGATTCCGCACATCTGATTCCCTGCCTCTGATTCCCCACCTCTGATTCCCCAGCTCTGATTCCCCGCCTCTGATTCCCCGCATCTGATTCCCTGCATCTGATTCCAAGCCTCTGATTCCCTGCCTCTGATTCCCAACCTCTGATTCCCCACCTCTGATTCCGCACATCTGATTCCCTGCCTCTGATTCCCCGACTCTGATCCCCACCTCTGATTCCCCAGCTCTGATTCCCCGCCTCTGATTCCCCGTGTTTGATTCCCTGCCTCTGATTCCCCGCCTCTGATTCCCCATCTCTGATTCATCGCCTTTGATTCCCGGCCTCTTATTCCCGGCATCTGATTCCGGCCTCTGATTCCCGACCTCTGATTCCCTGCCTCTGATTCCCCAACTTTGATTCCCAGCCTCTGATTCCCCAGCTCTGATTCCCCGCCTCTGATTCCCTGTGTTTGATTCCCTGCCTCTGATTCCCCGCCTCTGATACCCCATCTCTGATTCACCGCATTTGATTCGCCACCTCTGATTCCCCATATCTGATTCTCCACCTCTGTTTCCCCGCCTCTGATTCCCTGCCTCTGATTCTCCATATCTCATTCCCCGCCTCTGACTCCCCATTTCTGATTCCCGTACTCTGATTCCCCACCTCTGATTCCCGGCCTCCTATTCCCAGCATCTGATTCCAGGCCTCTGATTCCCGGCCTCTGACTCCCCGCTTCTTATTCTGATTCCCTGCCTCTGATTCCCCGCCTCTGATTCCGCACATCTGATTCCCCGCCTCTGTTTCCCCATATCTAATTCCCCACCTCTGATGCCCCAACTCTGATTCCCCGCCTCTGATTCCCCAGCTCTGATTCCCCGCCTCTGATTCTCCACATCCGATTCCCAATATCTGATTCCCCGCCTCTGTTTCCCCGCCCCTGATTCCCCACCTCTGTTTCCCATATCTGATTCCCCGCCTCTGATTCCCAACTATGATTCCCCGCCTCTTATTCCCCAGCTCTGATTCCCTGCCTCTGATTCCCCGCGTTCTATTCCCTGCCTCTGATTCCCCGCCTGTGATTCCCCATCTCTGATTCACCACCTCTGATTCCCCACCACTGATTCCCCATATCTAATTCCCCGCCTCTGTTTGCCCGCCTCTGATTCCCCGCCTCTGTTTCCCCATATCTGATTCCCCGCCTCTGAATCCCCAACTCTGATTCCCTGCCTCTGATTCCCCAGCTTCATTCCCCGCCTTTGATTCCCCCCGTCTGATTCCCAGCCTCTGAATCCCCGTGTCTGATAACCTGCCTCTGATTCCCCGCCTCTGATTCCCCATCTCAGATTCACCGCCTCTGATTCCCCACCTCTGATTCCCCATCTCTGATTCCGCACATCCGATTCCCTGCCTCTGATTCCCCGACTCTGATTCCCCACCTCTGATTCCCCAGCTCTGATTCCCCGCCTCTGATTCCACAACTCTGATTCCCCGCCTCTGATTCCCCAGCTCTGATTCCCCGCCTCTGATTCCCCGTGTTTGATCCCCTGCCTCTGATTCCCCAGCTCTGATTCCCCATCTCTAATTCAACGCCTTTGATTCGCCACCTCTGATTCCCCATATCTGATTCCTCGCCACTGTTTCCCCGCCTCTGATTCCGCGCCTCTGATTCCCCATATCTCATTCCCCGCCTCTGATTCCCCATCTCTGATTCCCGGACTCTGATTCCCCACCTCTGATTCCCGACCTCTTATTCCCGGCATCTGATTCCGGCCTCTGATTCCCGGCCTCTGATTCCCTGCTTCTGATTCTGATTCCCTGCCTCTGATTCCCCATTTCTGATTCCGCACATCTAATTCCCTGCCTCTGATTCCCCACCTCTGATTCCCCATATCTGAATCCCCGCCTCTGTTTCCCCGTCTCTGATTCCCCGCCTCTGTTTCCCCATATCTAAGTCCCAGCCTCTGATTCCCCAACTTTGATTCCCCACCTCTGATTCCCCAGCTCTGATTCCCCGCCTCTGATTCCCCACCTCTGATTCCCCATACCTGATTCCCAGCCTCTGTTTCCCCGCCTCTGATTCCCCGCTTCTGTTTCCCCATATCTGATTCCCGGCCTCTGATTCCCTGCCTCTGATTCCCCGCCTCTGATTCCCTGCCTCTGATTCCCCATCTCCGATTCCGCACATCTGATTCCCTGCCTCTCATTCCCCGCCTCTGATTCCCCGCCTCTGATTCCCTGCCTCTGATTCCCAACCTCTGATTCCCCACCTCTGATTCCCCGTGTTTGATTCCCCGCCTCTGTTTCCCCGCCTCTGATTCCCCGCCTCTGATTCCACATCTCTGATTCACCACCTCTGATTCCCCGCGTCTGATTCCCCGCCTCTGATTCCCCATCTCTGATTCCCCATCTCTGATTCCCCAATTCTGATTCCCCGCCTCTGATTCCCCAGCTCTGATTCCTCGCCTCTGATTCCCTTCCTCTGATTCCCAACCTCTGATTCCCCACCTCTGATTTCCCATATTGATTCCCTGCGTCTGATTCCCCGCCTCTGATTCCCCAACTCTGATTCCCCGCCTCTGATTCCCCAGCTCTGATTCCCCGCCTCTGATTCCCCGTGTTTGATTCCCTGCCTCTGATTCCCGGCCTCTAATTCCCCATCTCTGATTCACCGCCTTTGATTCGCCACCTCTGATTCCCCATATCTGATTACCCGCCTCTGTTTCCCCGCCTCTGATTCCCCGCCTCTGATTCCCCATATCTCATTCCCCGCCTCTGAATCCCCATCTCTGATTCCCGGACTCTGATTCCCCACCTCTGATTCCCGGCCTCTTATTCCCGGCATCTGATTCCGGCCTCTGATTCCCGGCCTCTGATTCCCTGCTTCTGATTCTGATTCCCTGCCTCTGATTCCCCATCTCTGATTCCGCACATCTGATTCCCTGCCTCTGATTCCCCGCCTCTGATTCCCCGCCTCTGTTTCCCAATATCTAAGTCCCCGCCTCTGATTCCCCAACTCTGATTCCCCACCTCTGATTCCCCAGCTCTGATTCCCCGCCTCTGATTCCCCGCATCTGATTCCCTGCATCTGATTCCAAGACTCTGATTCCCTGCCTCTGATTCCCAACCTCTGATTCCCCACCTCTGATTCCCCATATCTGAATCCCCGCCTCTGTTACCCCGCCTCTGATTCCCCACCTCTGTTTCCCCATATCTGATTCCCGGCCTCTGATTCCCCGCCTCTGATTCCCCGCCTCTGATTCCCTGCCTCTGATTCCCCATCCCCGATTCCGCACATCTGATTCCCTGCCTCTGATTCCCCGCCTCTGATTCCCCGCCTCTGATTCCCTGCCTCTGATTCCCAACCTCTGATTCCCCACCTCTGATTCCCCATATCTGATTCCCCGCCTCTGTTTCCCCGCCTCTGATTCCCCTCCTCTGATTCCCCAACTCTAATTCCCCGCCTCTGATTCCCCAGCTCTGATTCCCCGTGTTTGATTCCCCGCCTCTGATTCCCTGCCTCTGATTCCCAACCTCTGATTCCACACCTCTGATTCCCCATATCTGATTCCCCGCCTCTGTTTCCCCGCCTCTGATTCCCTGCCCCTGTTTCCCCATATCTGATTCCCTGCCTCTGATTCCCCAACTCTGATTCCCCGCCTCTGATTCCCCAGCTCTGATTCCCCGCCTCTGATTTCCCGTGTTTGATTCCCTGCCTCTGATTCCCCGCCTCTGATTCCCCATCTCTGATACACCGCCTTTGATTCGCCACCTCTGATTCCACATATCTGATTCCCCTCCTCTGTTTCCCCGCCTCTGATTCCCCGCCTCTTATTCTCCATATCTCATTCCCCGCCTCTGATTCCCCACCTCTGATTCCCGGCCTCTTATTCACAGCATCTGATTCCCGGCCTCTGATTCCCCGCTTCTGATTCTGATTCCCTGCCTCTGATTCCCCATCTCTGATTCCGCACATCTGATTCCCTGCCTCTGATTCCCCACCTCTGATTCCCCATATCTGATTTCCCGCCTTGTTTCCCCGCCTCTGATTCCCCGCCTCTGTTTCCCCATATCTAATTCCCAACCTCTGATGCCCCAACTCTTATTCCCTGCCTCTGATTCCCCGCGTTCAATTCCCTGCCTCTGATTCCCCGCCTGTGATTCCCCATCTCTGATTCACCACCTCTGATTCCCCACCTCTGATTCCCCATATCTAATTCCCCGCCTCTGTTTGCCCGCCTCTGATTCCCCGCCTCTGTTTCCCCATATCTGATTCCCCGCCTCTGAATCCCCAACTCTGATTCCCTGCCTCTGATTCCCCAGCTCTGATTCCCCGCCTTTGATTCCCCCGTCTGATTCCCAGCCTCTGAAACCCCGTGTCTGATTTCTTGCCTCTGATTCCCCGCCTCTGATTCCCCATCTCTGATTCACAGCCTCTGATTCCCCACCTCTGATTCCCCATCTCTGATTCCGCACATCTGATTCCCTGCCTCTGATTCCCCGACTCTGATCCCCACCTCTGATTCCCCAGCTCTGATTCCCCGCCTCTGATTCCCAAACTCTGATTCCCCGCCTCTGATTCCCCATCTCTGATTCCCCGCCTCTGATTCCCCGTGTTTGATTCCCTGCCTCTGATTCCACGCCTCTGATTCCCCATCTCTGATTCATCGCCTTTGATTCGCCACCTCTGATTCCCCATATCTGATTCCTCGCCTCTGTTTCCCCGCCTCTGATTCCCCACCTCTGATTCCCCATATCTTATTCCCCGCCTCTGATTCCCCATCTCTGATTCCCGGACTCTGATTCCCCACCTCTGATTCCCGGCCTCTTATTCCCGGCATCTGATTCCGGTCTCTGATTCCCGGCCTCTGATTCCCTGCTTCTGATTCCACATCTCTGATTCCACAAATCTTATTCCCTGCCTCTGATTCCCCACCTCTGATTCCCCATATCTGATTCCCCGCCTCTGTTTCCCGGCCTCTGATTCCCCGCTTCTGATTCTGATTCCCTGCCTCTGATTCCCCATCTCTGATTCCGCACATCTGATTCCCTGCCTCTGATTCCCCACCTCTGATTCCCCATATCTGATTTCCCGCCTCTGTTTCCCCGCCTCTGATTCCCCGCCTCTGTTTCCCCATATCTAATTCCCAACCTCTGATGCCCCAACTCTGATTCCCTGCCTCTGATTCCCCGCGTTCTATTCCCTGCCTCTGATTCCCCGCCTGTGATTCCCCATCTCTGATTCACCACCTCTGATTCCCCACCTCTGATTCCCCATATCTAATTCCCCGCCTCTGTTTGCCCGACTCTGATTCCCCGCCTCTGTTTCCCCATATCTGATTCCCCGCTTCTGAATCCCCAACTCTGATTCCCTGCCACTGATTCCCCACCTCTGATTCCCCGCCTTTGATTCCCCTGTCTGATTCCCAGCCTCTGAAACCCCGTGTCTGATTTCTTGCCTCTGATTCCCCGCCTCTGATTCCCCATCTCTGATTCACAGCCTCTGATTCCCCACCTCTGATTCCCCATCTCTGATTCCGCACATCTGATTCCCTGCCTCTGATTCCCCGACTCTGATCCCCACCTCTGATTCCGCAGCTCTGATTCCCCGCCTCTGATTCCCTAACTCTGATTCCCCGCCTCTGATTCCCCAGCTCTGATTCCCCGCCTCTGATTCCCCGTGTTTGATTCCCTGCCTCTGATTCCCCGCCTCTGATTCCCCATCTCTGATTCACCGCCTTTGATTCGCCACCTCTGATTCCCCATATCTGATTCCTCGCCTCTGTTTCCCCGCCTCTGATTCCCCGCCTCTGATTCCCCATATCTCATTCCCCGCCTCTGATTCCCCATCTCTGATTCCCGGACTCTGATTCCCCACCTCTGATTCCCGGCCTCTTATTCCCGGCATCTGATTCCGGCCTCTGATTCCCGGCCTCTGATTCCCTGCTTCTGATTCCCCATCTCTGATTCCGCAAATCTAATTCCCTGCCTCTGATTCCCCACCTCTGATTCCCCATATCTGATTCCCCGCCTCTGTTTCCCCGCCTCTGATTCCCTGCCTCTGTTTCCCCATATCTAAGTCCCCGCCTCTGATTCCCCAACTTTGATTCTCCACCTCTGATTCCCCAGCTCTGATTCCCCGCCTCTGATTCCCCGCATCTGATTCCATGCATCTGATTCCCAGCGTCTGATTCCCAGCCTCTGATTCCCATCCTCTGATTCCTCACCTCTGATTCCCCATATCTGATTCCCCGCCTCTGTTTCCCCGCCTCTGATTCCCCGCCTCTGTTTCCCCATATCTGATCCCTGCCTCTATTTGCCCGCATCTGATTCCCCGCCTCTGTTTCCCCATATCTGATTCCCCGCCTCTGAATCCCCAACTCTGATTCCCTGCCTCTAATATCCCAGCTCTGATTCCCCGCCTCTGAATCCCCGCGTCTGATTACCGGCCTCTGATTCCCCGCCTCTGATTCCCCATCTCTGATTCACAACCTCTGATTCCCCACCTCTGATACCCCAGCTCTGATTCCCCGTGTTTGATTCCCCGCCTCTGATTCCCTGCCTCTGATTCCCAACCTCTGATTCCACACCTCTGATTCCCCATATCTGATTCCCCGCCTCTGTTTCCCCGCCTCTGATTCCCTGCCCCTGTTTCCCCATATCTGATTCCCTGCCTCTGATTCCCCAACTCTGATTCCCCGCCTCTGATTCCCCAGCTCTGATTCCCCGCCTCTGATTTCCCGTGTTTGATTCCCTGCCTCTGATTCCCCGCCTCTGATTCCCCATCTCTGATTCACCGCCTTTGATTTGCCACCTCTGATTCCACATATCTGATTCCCCACCTCTGTTTCCCCGCCTCTGATTCCCCGCCTCTGATTCTCCATATCTCATTCCCCGCCTCTGATTCCCCACCTCTGATTCCCGGCCTCTTATTCCCAGCATCTGATTCCCGGCCTCTGATTCCCCGCTTCTGATTCTGATTCCCTGCCTCTGATTCCCCATCTCTGATTCCGCACATCTGATTCCCTGCCTCTGATTCCCCACCTCTGATTCCCCATATCTGTTTTCCCGCCTCTGTTTCCCCGCCTCTGATTCCCCGCCTCTGTTTCCCCATATCTAATTCCCAACCTCTGATGCCCCAACTCTGATTCCCTGCCTCTGATTCCCCGCGTTCTATTCCCTGCCTCTGATTCCCCGCCTGTGATTCCCCATCTCTGATTCACCACCTCTGATTCCCCGCCTCTGATTCCCCATATCTAATTCCCCGCCTCTGTTTGCCCGCCTCTGATTCCCCGCCTCTGTTTCCCCATATCTGATTCCCCGCCTCTGAATCCCCAACTCTGATTCCCTGCCTCTGATTCCCCAGCTCTGATTCCCCGCCTTTGATTCCCCCGTCTGATTCCCAGCCTCTGAAACCCCGTGTCTGATTTCTTGCCTCTGATTCCCCGCCTCTGATTCCCCATCTCTGATTCACAGCCTCTGATTCCCCACCTCTGATTCCCCATCTCTGATTCCGCACATCTGATTCCCTGCCTCTGATTCCCCGACTCTGATCCCCACCTCTGATTCCCCAGCTCTGATTCCCCGCCTCTGATTCCCCAACTCTGATTCCCCGCCTCTGATTCCCCATCTCTGATTCCCCACCTCTGATTCCCCGTGTTTGATTCCCTGCCTCTGATTCCACGCCTCTGATTCCCCATCTCTGATTCATCGCCTTTGATTCGCCACCTCTGATTCCCCATATCTGATTCCTCGCCTCTGTTTCCCCGCCTCTGATTCCCCGCCTCTGATTCCCCATATCTCATTCCCCGCCTCTGATTCCCCATCTCTGATTCCCGGACTCTGATTCCCCACCTCTGATTCCCGGCCTCTTATTCCCGGCATCTGATTACGGTCTCTGATTCCCGGCCTCTGATTCCCTGCTTCTGATTCCCCATCTCTGATTCCGCAAATCTTATTCCCTGCCTCTGATTCCCCACCTCTGATTCCCCATATCTGATTCCCCGCCTCTGTTTCCCGGCCTCTGATTCCCCGCTTCTGATTCTGATTCCCTGCCTCTGATTCCCCATCTCTGATTCCGCACATCTGATTCCCTGCCTCTGATTCCCCACCTCTGATTCCCCATATCTGATTTCCCGCCTCTGTTTCCCCGCCTCTGATTCCCCGCCTCTGTTTCCCCATATCTAATTCCCAACCTCTGATGCCCCAACTCTGATTCCCTGCCTCTGATTCCCCGAGTTCTATTCCCTGCCTCTGATTCCCCGCCTGTGATTCCCCATCTCTGATTCACCACCTCTGATTCCCCACCTCTGATTCCCCATATCTAATTCCCCGCCTCTGTTTGCCCGACTCTGATTCCCCGCCTCTGTTTCCCCATATCTGATTCCCCGCTTCTGAATCCCCAACTCTGATTCCCTGCCTCTGATTCCCCAGCTCTGATTCCCCGCCTTTGATTCCCCTGTCTGATTCCCAGCCTCTGAAACCCCGTGTCTGATTTCTTGCCTCTGATTCCCCGCCTCTGATTCCCCATCTCTGATTCACAGCCTCTGATTCCCCACCTCTGATTCCCCATCTCTGATTCCGCACATCTGATTCCCTGCCTCTGATTCCCCGACTCTGATCCTCACCTCTGATTCCGCAGCTCTGATTCCCCGCCTCTGATTCCCCAACTCTGATTCCCCGCCACTGATTCCCCAGCTCTGATTCCCCGCCTCTGATTCCCCGTGTTTGATTCCCTGCCTCTGATTCCCCGCCTCTGATTCCCCATCTCTGATTCACCGCCTTTGATTCGCCACCTCTGATTCCCCATATCTGATTCCTCGCCTCTGTTTCCCCGCCTCTGATTCCCCGCCTCTGATTCCCCATATCTCATTCCCCGCCTCTGATTCCCCATCTCTGATTCCCGGACTCTGATTCCCCACCTCTGATTCCCGGCCTCTTATTCCCGGCATCTGATTCCGGCCTCTGATTCCCGGCCTCTGATTCCCTGCTTCTGATTCCCCATCTCTGATTCCGCAAATCTAATTCCCTGCCTCTGATTCCCCACCTCTGATTCCCCATATCTGATTCCCCGCCTCTGTTTCCCGGCCTCTGATTCCCCGCTTCTGATTCTGATTCCCTGCCTCTGATTCCCCATCTCTGATTCCGCACATCTGATTCCCTGCCTCTGATTCCCCACCTCTGATTCCCCATATCTGATTTCCCGCCTCTGTTTCCCCGCCTCTGATTCCCCGCCTCTGTTTCCCCATATCTAATTCCCAACCTCTGATGCCCCAACTCTGATTCCCTGCCTCTGATTCCCCGCGTTCTATTCCCTGCCTCTGATTCCCCGCCTGTGATTCCCCATCTCTGATTCACCACCTCTGATTCCCCACCTCTGATTCCCCATATCTAATTCCCCGCCTCTGTTTGCCCGACTCTGATTCCCCGCCTCTGTTTCCCCATATCTGATTCCCCGCTTCTGAATCCCCAACTCTGATTCCCTGCCTCTGATTCCCCAGCTCTGATTCCCCGCCTTTGATTCCCCTGTCTGATTCCCAGCCTCTGAAACCCCGTGTCTGATTTCTTGCCTCTGATTCCCCGCCTCTGATTCCCCATCTCTGATTCACAGCCTCTGATTCCCCACCTCTGATTCCCCATCTCTGATTCCGCACATCTGATTCCCTGCCTCTGATTCCCCGACTCTGATCCCCACCGCTGATTCCGCAGCTCTGATTCCCCGCCTCTGATTCCCTAACTCTGATTCCCCGCCTCTGATTCCCCAGCTCTGATTCCCCGCCTCTGATTCCCCGTGTTTGATTCCCTGCCTCTGATTCCCCGCCTCTGATTCCCCATCTCTGATTCACCGCCTTTGATTCGCCACCTCTGATTCCCCATATCTGATTCCTCGCCTCTGTTTCCCCGCCTCTGATTCCCCGCCTCTGATTCCCCATATCTCATTCCCCGCCTCTGATTCCCCATCTCTGATTCCCGGACTCTGATTCCCCACCTCTGATTCCCGGCCTCTTATTCCCGGCATCTGATTCCGGCCTCTGATTCCCGGCCTCTGATTCCCTGCTTCTGATTCCCCATCTCTGATTCCGCAAATCTAATTCCCTGCCTCTGATTCCCCACCTCTGATTCCCCATATCTGATTCCCCGCCTCTGTTTCCCCGCCTCTGATTCCCCGCCTCTGTTTCCCCATATCTAAGTCCCCGCCTCTGATTCCCCAACTTTGATTCCCCACCTCTGATTCCCCAGCTCTGATTCCCCGCCTCTGATTCCCCGCATCTGATTCCATGCATCTGATTCCCAGCGTCTGATTCCCAGCCTCTGATTCACAACCTCTGATTCCCCACCTCTGATACCCCATATCTGATTCCCCGCCTCTGTTTCCCCGCCTCTGATTCCCCACCTCTGATTCCCCATATCTGATTCCCCGCCTCTGTTTCCCCGCCTCTGATTCCCCTCCTCTGATTCCCCAACTCTAATTCCCCGCCTCTGATTCCCCAGCTCTGATTCCCCGTGTTTGATTCCCCGCCTCTGATTCCCTGCCTCTGATTCCCAACCTCTGATTCCACACCTCTGATTCCCCATATCTGATTCCCCGCCTCTGTTTCCCCGCCTCTGATTCCCTGCCCCTGTTTCCCCATATCTGATTCCCTGCCTCTGATTCCCCAACTCTGATTCCCCGCCTCTGATTCCCCAGCTCTGATTCCCCGCCTCTGATTTCCCGTGTTTGATTCCCTGCCTCTGATTCCCCGCCTCTGATTCCCCATCTCTGATTCACCGCCTTTGATTTGCCACCTCTGATTCCACATATCTGATTCCCCACCTCTGTTTCCCCGCCTCTGATTCCCCGCCTCTGATTCTCCATATCTCATTCCCCGCCTCTGATTCCCCACCTCTGATTCCCGGCCTCTTATTCCCAGCATCTGATTCCCGGCCTCTGATTCCCCGCTTCTGATTCTGATTCCCTGCCTCTGATTCCCCATCTCTGATTCCGCACATCTGATTCCCTGCCTCTGATTCTCCACCTCTGATTCCCCATATCTGATTTCCCGCCTCTGTTTCCCCGCCTCTGATTCCCCGCCTCTGTTTCCCCATATCTAATTCCCAACCTCTGATGCCCCAACTCTGATTCCCTGCCTCTGATTCCCCGCGTTCTATTCCCTGCCTCTGATTCCCCGCCTGTGATTCCCCATCTCTGATTCACCACCTCTGATTCCCCGCCTCTGATTCCCCATATCTAATTCCCCGCCTTTGATTCCCCCGTCTGATTCCCAGCCTCTGAAACCCCGTGTCTGATTTCTTGCCTCTGATTCCCCGCCTCTGATTCCCCATCTCTGATTCACAGCCTCTGATTCCCCACCTCTGATTCCCCATCTCTGATTCCGCACATCTGATTCCCTGCCTCTGATTCCCCGACTCTGATCCCCACCTCTGATTCCCCAGCTCTGATTCCCCGCCTCTGATTCCCCAACTCTGATTCCCCGCCTCTGATTCCCCATCTCTGATTCCCCGCCTCTGATTCCCCGTGTTTGATTCCCTGCCTCTGATTCCACGCCTCTGATTCCCCATCTCTGATTCATCGCCTTTGATTCGCCACCTCTGATTCCCCATATCTGATTCCTCGCCTCTGTTTCCCCGCCTCTGATTCCCCGCCTCTGATTCCCCATATCTCATTCCCCGCCTCTGATTCCCCATCTCTGATTCCCGGACTCTGATTCCCCACCTCTGATTCCCGGCCTCTTATTCCCGGCATCTGATTCCGGTCTCTGATTCCCGGCCTCTGATTCCCTGCTTCTGATTCCCCATCTCTGATTCCGCAAATCTTATTCCCTGCCTCTGATTCCCCACCTCTGATTCCCCATATCTGATTCCCCGCCTCTGTTTCCCGGCCTCTGATTCCCCGCTTCTGATTCTGATTCCCTGCCTCTGATTCCCCATCTCTGATTCCGCACATCTGATTCCCTGCCTCTGATTCCCCACCTCTGATTCCCCATATCTGATATCCCGCCTCTGTTTCCCCGCCTCTGATTCCCCGCCTCTGTTTCCCCATATCTAATTCCCAACCTCTGATGCCCCAACTCTGATTCCCTGCCTCTGATTCCCCGCGTTCTATTCCCTGCCTCTGATTCCCCGCCTGTGATTCCCCATCTCTGAATCACCACCTCTGATTCCCCACCTCTGATTCCCCATATCTAATTCCCCGCCTCTGTTTGCCCGACTCTGATTCCCCGCCTCTGTTTCCCCATATCTGATTCCCCGCTTCTGAATCCCCAACTCTGATTCCCTGCCTCTGATTCCCCAGCTCTGATTCCTCGCCTTTGATTCCCCTGTCTGATTCCCAGCCTCTGAAACCCCGTGTCTGATTTCTTGCCTCTGATTCCCCGCCTCTGATTCCCCATCTCTGATTCACAGCCTCTGATTCCCCACCTCTGATTCCCCATCTCTGATTCCGCACATCTGATTCCCTGCCTCTGATTCCCCGACTCTGATCCTCACCTCTGATTCCGCAGCTCTGATTCCCCGCCTCTGATTCCCCAACTCTGATTCCCCGCCTCTGATTCCCCAGCTCTGATTCCCCGCCTCTGATTCCCCGTGTTTGATTCCCTGCCTCTGATTCCCCGCCTCTGATTCCCCATCTCTGATTCACCGCCTTTGATTCGCCACCTCTGATTCCCCATATCTGATTCCTCGCCTCTGTTTCCCCGCCTCTGATTCCCCGCCTCTGATTCCCCATATCTCATTCCCCGCCTCTGATTCCCCATCTCTGATTCCCGGACTCTGATTCCCCACCTCTGATTCCCGGCCTCTTATTCCCGGCATCTGATTCCGGCCTCTGATTCCCGGCCTCTGATTCCCTGCTTCTGATTCCTCATCTCTGATTCCGCAAATCTAATTCCCTGCCTCTGATTCCCCACCTCTGATTCCCCATATCTGATTCCCCCGCCTCTGATTCCCCGCCTCTGTTTCCCCATATCTAAGTCCCCGCCTCTGATTCCCCAACTTTGATTCCCCACCTCTGATTCCCCAGCTCTGATTCCCCGCCTCTGATTCCCCGCATCTGATTCCATGCATCTGATTCCCAGCGTCTGATTCCCAGCCTCTGATTCCCATCCTCTGATTCCTCACCTCTGATTCCCCATATCTGATTCCCCGCCTCTGTTTCCCCGCCTCTGATTCCCCGCCTCTGTTTCCCCATATCTGATCCCCGCCTCTATTTGCCCGCATCTGATTCCCCGCCTCTGTTTCCCCATATCTGATTCCCCGCCTCTGAATCCCCAACTCTGATTCCCTGCCTCTAAATTCCCAGCTCTGATTCCCCGCCTCTGATTCCCCGCGTCTGATTACCGGCCTCTGATTCCCCGCCTCTGATTCCCCATCTCTGATTCACAACCTCTGATTCCCCACCTCTGATACCCCATATCTGATTCCCCGCCTCTGTTTCCCCGCCTCTGATTCCCCACCTCTGATTCCCAATATCTGATTCCCCGCCTCTGATTCCCCACCTCTGATTCCCCGCCTCTGATTCGCCAGCTATGATTCCCCGCCTCTGATTCCCCGTGTTTGATTCCCCGCCTCTGATTCCGCGCCTCTGATTCCCCATATCTCATTCCCCGCCTCTGATTCCCCATCTCTGATTCCCGGACTCTGATTCCCCACCTCTGATTCCCGACCTCTTATTCCCGGCATCTGATTCCGGCCTCTTATTCCCGGCCTCTGATTCCCTGCTTCTGATTCTGATTCCCTGCCTCTGATTCCCCATTTCTGATTCCGCACATCTAATTCCCTGCCTCTGATTCCCCACCTCTGATTCCCCATATCTGAATCCCCGCCTCTGTTTCCCCGTCTCTGATTCCCCGCCTCTGTTTACCCATATCTAAGTCCCAGCCCCTGATTCCCCAACTTTGATTCCCCACCTCTGATTCCCCAGCTCTGATTCCCCGCCTCTGATTCCCCACCTCTGATTCCCCATGCCTGATTCCCAGCCTCTGTTTCCCCGCCTCTGATTCACCGCTTCTGTTTCCCCATATCTGATTCCCGGCCTCTGATTCCCTGCCTCTGATTCCCCGCCTCTGATTCCCTGCCTCTGATTCCCCATCTCCGATTCCGCACATCTGATTCCCTGCCTCTTATTCCCCGCCTCTGATTCCCCGCCTCTGATTCCCTGCCTCTGATTCCCAACCTCTGATTCCCCACCTCTGATTCCCCGTGTTTGATTCCCCGCCTCTGTTTCCCCGCCTCTGATTCCCCGCCTCTGATTCCACATCTCTGATTCACCACCTCTGATTCGCCGCGTCTGATTCCCCGCCTCTGATTCCCCATCTCTGATTCCCCATCTCTGATTCCCCAATTCTGATTCCCCGCCTCTGATACCCCAGCTCTGATTCCTCGCCTCTGATTCCCTTCCTCTGATTCCCAACCTCTGATTCCCCACCTCTGATTTCCCATATTGATTCCCTGCGTCTGATTCCCCGCCTCTGATTCCCCAACTCTGATTCCCCGCCTCTGATTCCCCAGCTCTGATTCCCCGCCTCTGATTCCCCGTGTTTGATTCCCTGCCTCTGATTCCCGGCCTCTGATTCCCCATCTCTGATTCACCGCCTTTGATTCGCCACCTCTGATTCCCCATATCTGATTACCCGCCTCTGTTTCCCCGCCTCTGATTCCCCGCCTCTGATTCCCCATATCTCATTCCCCGCCTCTGAATCCCCATCTCTGATTCCCGGACTCTGATTCCCCACCTCTGATTCCCGGCCTCTTATTCCCGGCATCTGATTCCGGCCTCTGATTCCCGGCCTCTGATTCCCTGCTTCTGATTCTGATTCCCTGCCTCTGATTCCCCATCTCTGATTCCGCACATCTGATTCCCTGCCTCTGATTCCCCGCCTCTGATTCCCCGCATCTGTTTCCCAATATCTAATTCCCCGCCTCTGATTCCCCAACTCTGATTCCACACCTCTGATTCCCCAGCTCTGATTCCCCGCCTCTGATTCCCCGCATCTGATTCCCTGCATCTGATTCCAAGACTCTGATTCCCTGCCTCTGATTCCCAACCTCTGATTCCCCACCTCTGATTCCCCATATCTGAATCCCCGCCTCTGTTTCCCCGCCTCTGATTCCCCACCTCTGTTTCCCCATATCTGATTCCCGGCCTCTGATTCCCCGCCTCTGATTCCCCGCCTCTGATTCCCTGCCTCTGATTCCCCATCCCCGATTCCGCACATCTGATTCCCTGCCTCTGATTCCCCGCCTCTGATTCCCCGCCTCTGATTCCCTGCCTCTGATTCCCAACCTCTGATTCCCCACCTCTGATTCCCCATATCTGATTCCCCGCCTCTGTTTCCCCGCCTCTGATTCCCCTCCTCTGATTCCCCAACTCTAATTCCCCGCCTCTGATTCCCCAGCTCTGATTCCCCGTGTTTGATTCCCCGCCTCTGATTCCCTGCCTCTGATTCCCAACCTCTGATTCCACACCTCTGATTCCCCATATCTGATTCCCCGCCTCTGTTTCCCCACCTCTGATTCCCTGCCCCTGTTACCCCATATCTGATTCCCTGCCTCTGATTCCCCAACTCTGATTCCCCGCCTCTGATTCCCCAGCTCTGATTCCCCGCCTCTGATTTCCCATGTTTGATTCCCTGCCTCTGATTCCCCGCCTCTGATTCCCCATCTCTGATTCACCGCCTTTGATTCGCCACCTCTGATTCCACATATCTGATTCCCCACCTCTGTTTCCCCGCCTCTGATTCCCCGCCTCTGATTCTCCATATCTCATTCCCCGCCTCTGATTCCCCACCTCTGATTCCCGGCCTCTTATTCCCAGCATCTGATTCCCGGCCTCTGATTCCCCGCTTCTGATTCTGATTCCCTGCCTCTGATTCCCCATCTCTGATTCCGCACATCTGATTCCCTGCCTCTGATTCCCCACCTCTGATTCCCCATATCTGATTTCCCGCCTCTGTTTCCCCGCCTCTGATTCCCCGCCTCTGTTTCCCCATATCTAATTCCCAACCTCTGATGCCCCAACTCTGATTCCCTGCCTCTGATTCCCCGCGTTCTATTCCCTGCCTCTGATTCCCCGCCTGTGATTCCCCATCTCTGATTCACCACCTCTGATTCCCCACCTCTGATTCCCCATATCTAATTCCCCGCCTCTGTTTGCCCGCCTCTGATTCCCCGCCTCTGTTTCCCCATATCTGATTCCCCGCCTCTGAATCCCCAACTCTGATTCACTGCCTCTGATTCCCCAGCTCTGATTCCCCGCCTTTGATTCCCCCGTCTGATTCCCAGGCTCTGAAACCCCGTGTCTGATTTCTTGCCTCTGATTCCCCGCCTCTGATTCCCCATCTCTGATTCACAGCCTCTGATTCCCCACCTCTGATTCCCCATCGCTGATTCCGCACATCTGATTCCCTGCCTCTGATTCCCCGACTCTGATCCCCACCTCTGATTCCCCAGCTCTGATTCCCCGCCTCTGATTCCCCAACTCTGATTCCCCGCCTCTGATTCCCCAGCTCTGATTCCCCGCCTCTGATTCCCCGTGTTTGATTCCCTGCCTCTGATTCCACGCCTCTGATTCCCCATCTCTGATTCATCGCCTTTGATTCGCCACCTCTGATTCCCCATATCTGATTCCTCGCCTCTGTTTCCCCGCCTCTGATTCCCCGCCTCTGATTCCCCATATCTCATTCCCCGCCTCTGATTCCCCATCTCTGATTCCCGGACTCTGATTCCCCACCTCTGATTCCCGGCCTCTTATTCCCGGCATCTGATTCCGGCCTCTGATTCCCGGCCTCTGATTCCCTGCTTCTGATTCCCCATCTCTGATTCCGCAAATCTTATTCCCTGCCTCTGATTCCCCACCTCTGATTCCCCATATCTGATTCCCCGCCTCTGTTTCCCGGCCTCTGATTCCCCGCTTCTGATTCTGATTCCCTGCCTCTGAGTCCCCATCTCTGATTCCTTACATCTGATTCCCTGCCTCTGATTCCCCACCTCTGATTCCCCATATCTGATTTCCCGCCTCTGTTTCCCCGCCTCTGATTCCCCGCTTCTGTTTCCCCATATCTAATTCCCAACCTCTGATGCCCCAACTCTGATTCCCTGCCTCTGATTCCCCGGGTTCTATTCCCTGCCTCTGATTCCCCGCCTGTGATTCCCCATCTCTGATTCACCACCTCTGATTCCCCACCTCTGATTCCCCATATCTAATTCCCCGCCTCTGTTTGCCCGACTCTGATTCCCCGCCTCTGTTTCCCCATATCTGATTCCCCGCTTCTGAATCCCCAACTCTGATTCCCTGCCTCTGATTCCCGAGCTCTGATTCCCCGCCTTTGATTCCCCTGTCTGATTCCCAGCCTCTGAAACCCCGTGTCTGATTTCTTGCCTCTGATTCCCCGCCTCTGATTCCCCATCTCTGATTCACAGCCTCTGATTCCCCACCTCTGATTCCCCATCTCTGATTCCGCACATCTGATTCCCTGCCTCTGATTCCCCGACTCTGATCCCCACCTCTGATTCCGCAGCTCTGATTCCCCGCCTCTGATTCCCCAACTCTGATTCCCCGCCTCTGATTCCCCAGCTCTGATTCCCCGCCTCTGATTCCCCGTGTTTGATTCCCTGCCTCTGATTCCCCGCCTCTGATTCCCCATCTCTGATTCACCGCCTTTGATTCGCCACCTCTGATTCCCCATATCTGATTCCTCGCCTCTGTTTCCCCGCCTCTGATTCCCCGCCTCTGATTCCCCATATCTCATTCCCCGCCTCTGATTCCCCATCTCTGATTCCCGGACTCTGATTCCCCACCTCTGATTCCCGGCCTCTTATTCCCGGCATCTGATTCCGGCCTCTGATTCCCGGCCTCTGATTCCCTGCTTCTGATTCCCCATCTCTGATTCCGCAAATCTAACTCCCTGCCTCTGATTCCCCACCTCTGATTCCACATATCTGATTCCCCGCCTCTGTTTCCCCATATCTAAGTCCCCGCCTCTGATTCCCCAACTTTGATTCCCCACATCTGATTCCCCAGCTCTGATTCCCTGCCTCTGATTCCCCGCATCTGATTCCATGCATCTGATTCCCAGCGTCTGATTCCCAGCCTCTGATTCCCATCCTCTGATTCCTCACCTCTGATTCCCCATATCTGATTCCCCGCCTCTGTTTCCCTGCCTCTGATTCCCCGCCTCTGTTTCCCCATATCTGATCCCCGCCTCTATTTGCCCGCATCTGATTCCCCGCCTCTGTTTCCCCATATCTGATTCCCCGCCTCTGAATCCCCAACTCTGATTCCCTGCCTCTAATTTCCCAGCTCTGATTCCCCGCCTCTGATTCCCCGCGTCTGATTACCGGCCTCTGATTCCCCGCCTCTGATTCCCCATCTCTGATTCACAACCTCTGATTCCCCACCTCTGATACCCCATATCTGATTCCCCGCCTCTGTTTCCCCGCCTCTGATTCCCCACCTCTGATTCCCAATATCTGATTCCCCGCCTCTGATTCCCCACCTCTGATTCCCCGCCTCTGATTCGCCAGCTATGATTCCCCGCCTCTGATTCCCCGTGTTTGATTCCCTGCCTCTGATTCCCGGCCTCTGATTCCCCATCTCTGATTCACCACCTTTGATTCGCCACCTCTGATTCCCCATATCTGATTCCCCGCCTCTGTTTCCCCGCCTCTGATTCCCCGCCTCTGATTCCCCATATCTCATTCCCCGCCTCTGAATCCCCATCTCTGATTCCCGGACTCTGATTCCCCACCTCTGATTCCCTGCTACTGATTCTGATTCCCTGCCTTTGATTCCCCATCTCTGATTCCGCACATCTGATTCCCTGCCTCTGATTCCCCATCTCTGATTCCCCATATCTGATTCCCCGCTTCTGTTTCCCCGCCTCTGATTCCCCGCCTCTGTTTCCCAATATCTAAGTCCCCGCCTCTGATTCCCCAACTCTAATTCCCCACCTCTGATTCCCCAGCTCTGATTCCCCGCCTCTGATTCCCCGCATCTGATTCCCTGCATCTGATTCCAAGCCTCTTATTCGCTGCCTCTGATTCCCAACCTCTGATTCCCCACCTCTGATTCCCCATATCTGATTCCCAGCCTCTGTTTCCCCGCCTCTGATTCCCCGCCTCTGTTTCCCCATATCTGATTCCCGGCCTCTGGTTCCCCGCCTCTGATTCCCCGCCTCTGATTCCCTGCCTCTGATTCCCCATCTCCGATTCCGCACATCTGATTCCCTGCCTCTGATTCCCCGCCTCTGATTCCCCGCCTCTGATTCCCTGCCTCTGATTCCCAACCTCTGATTCCCCACCTCTGATTCCCCGTGTTTGATTCCCCGCCTCTGTTTCCCCGCCTCTGATTCCCCGCCTCTGATTCCCCAACTCTAATACCCCGCCTCTGATTCCCCATATCTGATTCCCCGCCTCTGTTTCCCCGCCTCTGATTCCCCACCCCTGTTTCCCCATATCTGATTCCCTGCCTCTGATTCCCCAACTTTGATTCCCAGCATCTGATTCCCCAGCTCTGATTCCCCGCCTCTGATTCCCCGCATCTGATTCCCTGCATCTGATTCCAAGCCTCTGATTCCCTGCCTCTGATTCCCAACCTCTGATTCCCCACCTCTGATTCCCCATATCTGATCCCCAGCCTCTGTTTCCCCGCCTCTGATTCCCCATATCTGATTCCCGGCCTCTGATTCCCCGCCTCTGATTCCCCGCCTCTGATTCCCTGCCTCTGATTCCCCATCTCCGATTCCGCACATCTGATTCCCTGCCTCTGATTCCCCGCCTCTGATTCCCCGCCTCTGATTCCCTGCATCTGATTCCCAACCTCTGTTTCCCCGCCTCTGATTCCCCGCCTCTGATTCCCCAACTCTAATTCCCCGCCTCTGATTCCCCATATCTGATTCCCTGCCTCTGTTTCCCCGCCTCTGATTCCCCGCCCCTGTTTCCCCATATCTGATTCCCTGCCTCTGATTCCCCAACTTTGATTCCCAGCCTCTGATTCCCCAGCTCTGATTCCCCGCCTCTGATTCCCCGTGTTTGATTCCCTGCCTCTGATTCCCCGCCTCTGATTCCCCATCTCTGATTCACCGCCTTTGATTCGCCACCTCTGTTTCCCCGCCTCTGATTCCCCGCCTCTGATTCTCCATATCTCATTCCCCGCCTCTGACTCCCCATCTCTGATTCCCGGACTCTGATTCCCCACCTCTGATTCCCGGCCTCTTATTCCCAGCATCTGATTCCAGGCCTCTGATTCCCGTCCTCTGACTCCCCGCTTCTGATTCTGATTCCCTGCCTCTGATTCCCCATCTCTGATTCCGCACATCTGATTACCTGCCTCTGATTCCCCACCTCTGATTCCCCATATCTGATTCCCCGCCTCTGTTTCCACGCCTCTGATTCCCCGCCTCTGTTTCCCCATATCTAATTCCCCACCTCTGATGCCCCAACTCTGATTCCCCGCCTCTGATTCCACAGCTCTGATTCCCCACCTCTGATTCCCCACATCCGATTCCCCATATCTGATTCCCCGCCTCTGTTTCCCCGCCCCTGATTCCCCGCCTCTGTTTCCCCATATCTGATTCCCCGCCTCTGATTCCCAACTATGATTCCCCGCCTCTTATTCCCCATCTCTGATTCACCACCTCTGATTCCCCACCACTGATTCCCCATATCTAATTCCCCGCCTCTGTTTGCCCGCCTCTGATTCCCCGCCTCTGTTTCCCCATATCTGATTCCCCGCCTCTGAATCCCCAACTCTGATTCCCTGCCTCTGATTCCCCAGCTTCATTCCCCGCCTTTGATTCCCCCCGTCTGATTCCCAGCCTCTGAATCCCCGTGTCTGATAACCTGCCTCTGATTCCCCGCCTCTGATTCCCCATCTCAGATTCACCGCCTCTGATTCCCCACCTCTGATTCCCCATCTCTGATTCCGCACATCCAATTCCCTGCCTCTGATTCCCCGACTCTGATTCCCCACCTCTGATTCCCCAGCTCTGATTCCCCGCCTCTGATTCCCCAACTCTGATTCCCCGCCTCTGATTCCCCAGCTCTGATTCCCCGCCTCTGATTCCGCGTGTTTGATCCCCTGCCTCTGATTCCCCAGCTCTGATTCCCCATCTCTGATTCACCGCCTTTGATTCGCCACCTCTGATTCCCAATATCTGATTCCTCGCCACTGTTTCCCCATCTCTGATTCCCGGACTCTGATTCCCCACCTCTGATTCCCGGCCTCTTATTCCCAGCATCTGATTCCAGGCCTCTGATTCCCGTCCTCTGACTCCCCGCTTCTGATTCTTATTCCCTGCCTCTGATTCCCCATCTCTGATTCCGCACATCTGATTACCTGCCTCTGATTCCCCACCTCTGATTCCCCATATCTGATTCCCCGCCTCTGTTTCCACGCCTCTGATTCCCCGCCTCTGTTTCCCCATATCTAATTCCCCACCTCTGATGCCCCAACTCTGATTCCCCGCCTCTGATTCCACAGCTCTGATTCCCCGCCTCTGATTCCCCACATCCGATTCCCCATATCTGATTCCCCGCCTCTGTTTCCCCGCCCCTGATTCCCCGCCTCTGTTTCCCCATATCTGATTCCCCGCCTCTGATTCCCAACTATGATTCCCCGCCTCTTATTCCCCATCTCTGATTCACCACCTCTGATTCCCCACCACTGATTCCCCATATCTAATTCCCCGCCTCTGTTTGCCCGCCTCTGATTCCCAGCCTCTGATTCCCCAACTCTGATTCCCCGCCTCTGATTCCCCAGCTCTGATTCCCCGCCTCTGATTCCCCGTGTTTGATTCGCTGCCTCTGATTCCCGGCCTCTGATTCCCCATCTCTGATTCACCGCCTTTGATTTGCCACCTCTGATTCCCCATATCTGATTACCCGCCTCTGTTTCCCCGCCTCTGATTCCCCGCCTCTGATTCCCCATATCTCATTCCCCGCCTCTGAATCCCCATCTCTGATTCCCGGACTCTGATTCCCCACCTCTGATTCCCGGCCTCTTATTCCCGGCATCTGATTCCGGCCTCTGATTCCCGGCCTCTGATTCCCTGCTTCTGATTCTGATTCCCTGCCTCTGATTCCCCATCTCTGATTCCGCACATCTGATTCCCTGCCTCTGATTCCCCGCCTCTGATTCCCCGCATCTGTTTCCCAATATCTAAGTCCCCGCCTCTGATTCCCCAACTCTGATTCCACACCTCTGATTCCCCAGCTCTGATTCCCCGCCTCTGATTCCCCGCATCTGATTCCCTGCATCTCATTCCAAGACTCTGATTCCCTGCCTCTGATTCCCAACCTCTGATTCCCCACCTCTGATCCCCATATCTGAATCCCCGCCTCTGTTTCCCCGCCTCTGATTCCCCACCTCTGTTTCCCCATATCTGATTCCCAGCCTCTGATTCCCCGCCTCTGATTCCCCGCCTCTGATTCCCTGCCTCTGATTCCCCATCCCCGATTCCGCACATCTGATTCCCTGCCTCTGATTCCCCGCCTCTGATTCCCCGCCTCTGATTCCCTGCCTCTGATTCCCAACCTCTGATTCCCCACCTCTGATTCCCCATATCTGATTCCCCGCCTCTGTTTCCCCGCCTCTGATTCCCCTCCTCTGATTCCCCAACTCTAATTCCCCGCCTCTGATTCCCCAGCTCTGATTCCCCGTGTTTGATTCCCCGCCTCTGATTCCCTGCCTCTGATTCCCAACCTCTGATTCCACACCTCTGATTCCCCATATCTGATTCCCCGCCTCTGTTTCCCCACCTCTGATTCCCTGCCCCTGTTTCCCCATATCTGATTCCCTGCCTCTGATTCCCCAACTCTGATTCCCCGCCTCTGATTCCCCAGCTCTGATTCCCCGCCTCTGATTTCCCATGTTTGATTCCCTGCCTCTGATTCCCCGCCTCTGATTCCCCATCTCTGATTCACCGCCTTTGATTCGCCACCTCTGATTCCACATATCTGATTCCCCACCTCTGTTTCCCCGCCTCTGATTCCCCGCCTCTGATTCTCCATATCTCATTCCCCGCCTCTGATTCCCCACCTCTGATTCCCGGCCTCTTATTCCCAGCATCTGATTCCCGTCCTCTGATTCCCCGCTTCTGATTCTGATTCCCTGCCTCTGATTCCCCATCTCTGATTCCGCACATCTGATTCCCTGCCTCTGATTCCCCACCTCTGATTCCCCATATCTGATTTCCCGCCTCTGTTTCCCCGCCTCTGATTCCCCGCCTCTGTTTCCCCATATCTAATTCCCAACCTCTGATGCCCCAACTCTGATTCCCTGCCTCTGATTCCCCGCGTTCTATTCCCTGCCTCTGATTCCCCGCCTGTGATTCCCCATCTCTGATTCACCACCTCTGATTCCCCACCTCTGATTCCCCATATCTAATTCCCCGCCTCTGTTTGCCCGCCTCTGATTCCCCGCCTCTGTTTCCCCATATCTGATTCCCCGCCTCTGAATCCCCAACTCTGATTCCCTGCCTCTGATTCCCCAGCTCTGATTCCCCGCCTTTGATTCCCCCGTCTGATTCCCAGCCTCTGAAACCCCGTGTCTGATTTCTTGCCTCTGATTCCCCGCCTCTGATTCCCCATCTCTGATTCACAGCCTCTGATTCCCCACCTCTGATTCCCCATCTCTGATTCCGCACATCTGATTCCCTGCCTCTGATTCCCCGACTCTGATCCCCACCTCTGATTCTCCAGCTCTGATTCCCCGCCTCTGATTCCCCAACTATGATTCCCCGCCTCTGATTCCCCAGCTCTGATTCCCCGCCTCTGATTCCCCGTGTTTGATTCCCTGCCTCTGATTCCACGCCTCTGATTCCCCATCTCTGATTCATCGCCTTTGATTCGCCACCTCTGATTCCCCATATCTGATTCCTCGCCTCTGTTTCCCCGCCTCTGATTCCCCGCCTCTGATTCCCCATATCTCATTCCCCGCCTCTGATTCCCCATCTCTGATTCCCGGACTCTGATTCCCCACCTCTGATTCCCGGCCTCTTATTCCCGGCATCTGATTCCGGCCTCTGATTCCCGGCCTCTGATTCCCTGCTTCTGATTCCCCATCTCTGATTCCGCAAATCTTATTCCCTGCCTCTGATTCCCCACCTCTGATTCCCCATATCTGATTCCCCGCCTCTGTTTCCCGGCCTCTGATTCCACGCTTCTGATTCTGATTCCCTGCCTCTGAGTCCCCATCTCTGATTCCGCACATCTGATTCCCTGCCTCTGATTCCCCACCTCTGATTCCCCATATCTGATTTCCCGCCTCTGTTTCCCCGCCTCTGATTCCCCGCTTCTGTTTCCCCATATCTAATTCCCAACCTCTGATGCCCCAACTCTGATTCCCTGCCTCTGATTCCCCGGGTTCTATTCCCTGCCTCTGATTCCCCGCCTGTGATTCCCCATCTCTGATTCACCACCTCTGATTCCCCACCTCTGATTCCCCATATCTAATTCCCCGCCTCTGTTTGCCCGACTCTGATTCCCCGCCTCTGTTTCCCCATATCTGATTCCCCGCTTCTGAATCCCCAACTCTGATTCCCTGCCTCTGATTCCCGAGCTCTGATTCCCCGCCTTTGATTCCCCTGTCTGATTCCCAGCCTCTGAAACCCCGTGTCTGATTTCTTGCCTCTGATTCCCCGCCTCTGATTCCCCATCTCTGATTCACAGCCTCTGATTCCCCACCTCTGATTCCCCATCTCTGATTCCGCACATCTGATTCCCTGCCTCTGATTCCCCGACTCTGATCCCCACCTCTGATTCCGCAGCTCTGATTCCCCGCCTCTGATTCCCCAACTCTGATTCCCCGCCTCTGATTCCCCAGCTCTGATTCCCCGCCTCTGATTCCCCGTGTTTGATTCCCTGCCTCTGATTCCCCGCCTCTGATTCCCCATCTCTGATTCACCGCCTTTGATTCGCCACCTCTGATTCCCCATATCTGATTCCTCGCCTCTGTTTCCCCGCCTCTGATTCCCCGCCTCTGATTCCCCATATCTCATTCCCCGCCTCTGATTCCCCATCTCTGATTCCCGGACTCTGATTCCCCACCTCTGATTCCCGGCCTCTTATTCCCGGCATCTGATTCCGGCCTCTGATTCCCGGCCTCTGATTCCCTGCTTCTGATTCCCCATCTCTGATTCCGCAAATCTAACTCCCTGCCTCTGATTCCCCACCTCTGATTCCACATATCTGATTCCCCGCCTCTGTTTCCCCGCCTCTGATTCCCCGCCTCTGTTTCCCCATATCTAAGTCCCCGCCTCTGATTCCCCAACTTTGATTCCCCACCTCTGATTCCCCAGCTCTGATTCCCTGCCTCTGATTCCCCGCATCTGATTCCATGCATCTGATTCCCCATCTCTGATTCACCACCTTTGATTCGCCACCTCTGATTCCCCATATCTGATTCCCCGCCTCTGTTTCCCCGCCTCTGATTCCCCGCCTCTGTTTCCAAATATCTGATCCCCGCCTCTATTTGCCCGCATCTGATTCCCCGCCTCTGTTTCCCCATATCTGATTCCCCGCCTCTGAATCCCCAACTCTGATTCCCTGCCTCTAATTTCCCAGCTCTGATTCCCCGCCTCTGATTCCCCGCGTCTGATTACCGGCCTCTGATTCCCCGCCTCTGATTCCCCATCTCTGATTCACAACCTCTGATTCCCCACCTCTGATACCCCATATCTGATTCCCCGCCTCTGTTTCCCCGCCTCTGATTCCCCACCTCTGATTCCCAATATCTGATTCCCCGCCTCTGATTCCCCACCTCTGATTCCCCGCCTCTGATACGCCAGCTATGATTCCCCGCCTCTGATTCCCCGTGTTTGATTCCCTGCCTCTGATTCCCGGCCTCTGATTCCCCATCTCTGATTCACCACCTTTGATTCGCCACCTCTGATTCCCCATATCTGATTCCCCGCCTCTGTTTCCCCGCCTCTGATTCCCCGCCTCTGATTCCCCATATCTCATTCCCCGCCTCTGAATCCCCATCTCTGATTCCCGGACTCTGATTCCCCACCTCTGATTCCCTGCTACTGATTCTGATTCCCTGCCTTTGATTCCCCATCTCTGATTCCGCACATCTGATTCCCTGCCTCTGATTCCCCATCTCTGATTCCCCATATCTGATACCCCGCTTCTGTTTCCCCGCCTCTGATTCCCCGCCTCTGTTTCCCAATAGCTAAGTCCCCGCCTCTGATTCCCCAACTCTAATTCCCCACCTCTGATTCCCCAGCTCTGATTCCCCGCCTCTGATTCCCCGCATCTGATTCCCTGCATCTGATTCCAAGCCTCTTATTCGCTGCCTCTGATTCCCAACCTCTGATTCCCCACCTCTGATTCCCCATATCTGATTCCCAGCCTCTGTTTCCCCGCCTCTGATTCCCCGCCTCTGTTTCCCCATATCTGATTCCCGGCCTCTGGTTCCCCGCCTCTGATTCCCCGCCTCTGATTCCCTGCCTCTGATTCCCCATCTCCGATTCCGCACATCTGATTCCCTGCCTCTGATTCCCCGCCTCTGATTCCCCGCCTCTGATTCCCTGCCTCTGATTCCCAACCTCTGATTCCCCACCTCTGATTCCCCGTGTTTGATTCCCCGCCTCTGTTTCCCCGCCTCTGATTCCCCGCCTCTGATTCCCCAACTCTAATACCCCGCCTCTGATTCCCCATATCTGATTCCCCGTCTCTGTTTCCCCGCCTCTGATTCCCCACCCCTGTTTCCCCATATCTGATTCCCTGCCTCTGATTCCCCAACTTTGATTCCCAGCATCTGATTCCCCAGCTCTGATTCCCCGCCTCTGATTCCCCGCATCTGATTCCCTGCATCTGATTCCAAGCATCTGATTCCCTGCCTCTGATTCCCAACCTCTGATTCCCCACCTCTGATTCCCCATATCTGATCCCCAGCCTCTGTTTCCCCGCCTCTGATTCCCCATATCTGATTCCCGGCCTCTGATTCCCCGCCTCTGATTCCCCGCCTCTGATTCCCTGCCTCTGATTCCCCATCTCCGATTCCGCACATCTGATTCCCTGCCTCTGATTCCCCGCCTCTGATTCCCCGCCTCTGATTCCCTGCATCTGATTCCCAACCTCTGATTCCCCACCTCTGATTCCCCGTGTTTGATTCCCCGCCTCTGTTTCCCCGCCTCTGATTCCCCGCCTCTGATTCCCCAACTCTAATTCCCCGCCTCTGATTCCCCATATCTGATTCCCTGCCTCTGTTTCCCCGCCTCTGATTCCCCGCCCCTGTTTCCCCATATCTGATTCCCTGCCTCTGATTCCCCAACTTTGATTCCCAGCCTCTGATTCCCCAGCTCTGATTCCCCGCCTCTGATTCCCCATCTCTGATTCACCGCCTTTGATTCGCCACCTCTGCTTCCCCATATCTGATTCCCCACCTCTGTTTCCCCGCCTCTGATTCCCCGCCTCTGATTCTCCATATCTCATTCCCCGCCTCTGACTCCCCATCTCTGATTCCCGGACTCTGATTCCCCACCTCTGATTACCGGCCTCTTATTCCCAGCATCTGATTCCAGGCCTCTGATTCCCGTCCTCTGACTCCCCGCTTCTGATTCTGATTCCCTGCCTCTGATTCCCCAACTCTGATTCCGCACATCTGATTACCTGCCTCTGATTCCCCACCTCTGATTCCCCATATCTGATTCCCCGCCTCTGTTTCCACGCCTCTGATTCCCCGCCTCTGTTTCCCCATATCTAATTCCCCACCTCTGATGCCCCAACTCTGATTCCCCGCCTCTGATTCCACAGCTCTGATTCCCCGCCTCTGATTCCCCACATCCGATTCCCCATATCTGATTCCCCGCCTCTGTTTCCCCGCCCCTGATTCCCCGCCTCTGTTTCCCCATATCTGATTCCCCGCCTCTGATTCCCAACTATGATTCCCCGCCTCTTATTCCCCATCTCTGATTCACCACCTCTGATTCCTCACCACTGATTCCCCATATCTAATTCCCCGCCTCTGTTTGCCCGCCTCTGATTCCCCGCCTCTGTTTCCCCATATCTGATTCCCCGCCTCTGAATCCCCAACTCTGATTCCCTGCCTCTGATTCCCCAGCTTCATTCCCCGCCTTTGATTCCCCCCGTCTGATTCCCAGCCTCTGAATCCCCGTGTCTGATAACCTGCCTCTGATTCCCCGCCTCTGATTCCCCATCTCAGATTCACCGCATCTGATTCCCCACCTCTGATTCCCCATCTCTGATTCCGCACATCCAATTCCCTGCCTCTGATTCCCCGACTCTGATTCCCCACCTCTGATTCCCCAGCTCTGATTCCCCGCCTCTGATTCCCCAACTCTGATTCCCCGCCTCTGAATCCCCAGCTCAGATTCCCCGCCTCTGATTCCCCGTGTTTGATCCCCTGCCTCTGATTCCCCAGCTCTGATTCCCCATCTCTGATTCACCGCCTTTGATTCGCCACCTCTGATTCCCAATATCTGATTCCTCGCCACTGTTTCCCCATCTCTGATTCCCGGACTCTGATTCCCCACCTCTGATTCCCGGCCTCTTATTCCCAGCATCTGATTCCAGGCCTCTGATTCCCGTCCTCTGACTCCCCGCTTCTGATTCTTATTCCCTGCCTCTGATTCCCCATCTCTGATTCCGCACATCTGATTTCCTGCCTCTGATTCCCCACCTCTGATTCCCCATATCTGATTCCCCGCCTCTGTTTCCACGCCTCTGATTCCCCGCCTCTGTTTCCCCATATCTAATTCCCCACCTCTGATGCCCCAACTCTGATTCCCCGCCTCTGATTCCACAGCTCTGATTCCCCGCCTCTGATTCCCCACATCCGATTCCCCATATCTGATTCCCCGCCTCTGTTTCCCCGCCCCTGATTCCCCGCCTCTGTTTCCCCATATCTGATTCCCCGCCTCTGATTCCCAACTATGATTCCCCGCCTCTTATTCCCCATCTCTGATTCACCACCTCTGATTCCCCACCACTGATTCCCCATATCTAATTCCCCGCCTCTGTTTGCCCGCCTCTGATTCCCCGCCTCTGTTTCCCCATATCTGATTCCCCGCCTCTGAATCCCCAACTCTGATTCCCTGCCTCTGATTCCCCAGCTTCATTCCCCGCCTTTGATTCCCCCCGTCTGATTCCCAGCCTCTGAATCCCCGTGTCTGATAACCTGCCTCTGATTCCCCGCCTCTGATTCCCCATCTCAGATTCACCGCCTCTGATTCCCCACCTCTGATTCCCCATCTCTGATTCCGCACATCCAATTCCCTGCCTCTGATTCCCCGACTCTGATTCCCCACCTCTGATTCCCCAGCTCTGATTCCCCGCCTCTGATTCCCCAACTCTGATTCCCCGCCTCTGATTCCCCAGCTCTGATTCCCCGCCTCTGATTCCCCGTGTTTGATCCCCTGCCTCTGATTCCCCAGCTCTGATTCCCCATCTCTGATTCACCGCCTTTGATTCGCCACCTCTGATTCCCAATATCTGATTCCTCGCCACTGTTTCCCCGCCTCTGATTCCCCGCCTCTGATTCCCCATATCTCATTCCCCGCCTCTGATTCCCCATCTCTGATTCCCGGACTCTGATTCCCCACCTCTGATTCCCGACCTCTTATTCCCGGCATCTGATTCCGGCCTCTGATTCCCGGCCTCTGATTCCCTGCTTCTGATTCTGATTCCCTGCCTCTGATTCCCCATTTCTGATTCCGCACATCTAATTCCCTGCCTCTGATTCCCCACCTCTGATTCCCCATATCTGAATCCCCGCCTCTGTTTCCCCGTCTCTGATTCCCCGCCTCTGTTTCCCCATATCTAAGTCCCCGCCTCTGATTCCCCAACTTTGATTCCCCACCTCTGATTCCCCGGCTCTGATTCCCCGCCTCTGATTCCCCACCTCTGATTCCCCATATCTGATTCCCAGCCTCTGTTTCCCCGCCTCTGATTCCCCGCCCCTGTTTCCCCATATCTGATTCCCTGCCTCTGATTCCCCAACTTTGATTCCCAGCCTCTGATTCCCCAGCTCTGATTCCCCACCTCTGATTCCACGTGTTTGATTCCCTGCCTCTGATTCCCCGCCTCTGATTCCCCATCTCTGATTCACCGCCTTTGATTCGCCACCTCTGATTCCCCATATCTGATTCCCCACCTCTGTTTCCCCGCCTCTGATTCCCCGCCTCTGATTCTCCATATCTCATTCCCCGCCTCTGACTCCCCATCTCTGATTCCCGGACTCTGATTCCCCACCTCTGATTCCCGGCCTCTTATTCCCAGCATCTGATTCCAGGCCTCTGATTCCCGGCCTCTCACTCCCCGCTTCTGATTCTGATTCCCTGCCTCTGATTCCCCATCTCTGATTCCGCACATCTGATTACCTGCCTCTGATTCCCCACCTCTGATTCCCCATATCTGATTCCCCGCCTCTGTTTCCACGCCTCTGATTCCCCGCCTCTGTTTCCCCATATCTAATTCCCCACCTCTGATGCCCCAACTCTGATGCCCCGCCTCTGATTCCACAGCTCTGATTCCCCGCCTCTGATTCCCCACTTCCGATTCCCCATATCTGATTCCCCGCCTCTGTTTCCCCGCCCCTGCTTCCCCGCCTCTGTTTCCCCATATCTGATTCCCCACCTCTGATTCCCAACTATGATTCCCCGCCTCTTATTCCCCAGCTCTGATTCCCTGCCTCTGATTCCCCGCGTTCTATTCCCTGCCTCTGATTCCCCACCTGTGATTCCCCATCTCTGATTCACCACCTCTGATTCCCCACCACTGATTCCCCATATCTAATTCCCCGCCTCTGTTTGCCCGCCTCTGATTCCCCGCCTCTGTTTCCCCATATCTGATTCCCCGCCTCTGAATCCCCAACTCTGATTCCCTGCCTCTGATTCCACAGCTTCATTCCCCGCCTTTGATTCCCCCCGTCTGATTCCCAGCCTCTGAATCCCCGTGTCTGATAACCTGCCTCTGATTCCCCGCCTCTGATTCCCCATCTAAGATTCACCGCCACTGATTCCCCACCTCTGATTCCCCATCTCTGATTCCGCACATCCGATTCCCTGCCTCTGATTCCCCGACTCTGATTCCCCACCTCTGATTCCCCAGCTCTGATTCCCCGCCTCTGATTCCCCAACTCTGATTCCCCGCCTCTGATTCCCCAGCTCTGATTCCCCGCCTCTGATTCCCCGTGTTTGATCCCCTGCCTCTGATTCCCCAGCTCTGATTCCCCATCTCTGATTCACCGCCTTTGATTCGCCACCTCTGATTCCCCATATCTCATTTCCCGCCTCTGATTCCCCATCTCTGATTCCCGGACTCTGATTCCCCACCTCTGATTCCTGACCTCTTATTCCCGGCATCTGATTCCGGCCTCTGATTCCCGGCCTCTGATTCCCTGCTTCTGATTCTGATTCCCTGCCTATGATTCCCCATTTCTGATTCCGCACATCTAATTCCCTGCCTCTGATTCCCCACCTCTGATTCCCCATATCTGAATCTCCGCCTCTGTTTCCCCGTCTCTGATTCCCCGCCTCTGTTTCCCCATATCTAAGTCCCCGCCTCTGATTCCCCAACTTTGATTCCCCACCTCTGATTCCCCAGCTCTGATTCCCCGCCTCTGATTCCCCACCTCTGATTCCCCATATCTGATTCCCAGCCTCTTGTTCCCCGCCTCTGATTCCCCGCCTCTGTTTCCCCATATCTGATTCCCGGCCTCTGATTCCCCGCCTCTGATTCCCCGCCTCTGATTCCCTGCCTCTGATTCCCCATCTCCGATTCCGCACATCTGATTCCCTGCCTCTCATTCCCCGCCTCTGATTCCCCGCCTCTGATTCCCTGCCTCTGATTCCCAACCTCTGATTCCCCACCTCTGATTCCCAGTGTTTGATTCCCCGCCTCTGTTTCCCCGCCTCTGATTCCCCGCCTCTTATTCCCCAACTCTAATTCCCCGCCTCTGATTCCCCATATCTGATTCCCCGCCTCTGTTTCCCCGCCTCTGATTCCGCGCCCCTGTTTCCCCATATCTGATTCCCTGCCTCTGATTCCCCAACTTTGATTCCCAGCCTCTGATTCCCCAGCTCTGATTCCCCGCCTCTGATTCCCCGCATCTGATTCCCTGCATCTGATTCCAAGCCTCTGATTCCCTGCCTCTGATTCCCAACCTCTGATTCCCCACCTCTGATTCCCCACATCTGATTCCCAGCCTCTTTTTCCCCGCCTCTGATTCCCCGCCTCTGTTTCCCCATATCTGATTCCCGGCCTCTGATTCCCCGCCTCTGATTCCCCGCCTCTGATTCCCTGCCTCTGATTCCCCATCTCCGATTCCGCACATCTGATTCCCTGCCTCTGATTCCCCGCCTCTGATTCCCCGCCTCTGATTCCCTGCCTCTGATTTCCAACCTCTGATTCCCCACCTCTGATTCCCCGTGTTTGATTCCCCGCCTATGTTTCCCCGCCTCTGATTCCCCGCCTCTGTTTCCCAATATCTAAGTCCCCGCCTCTGATTCCCCAACTCTAATTCCCCACCTCTGATTCCCCAGCTCTGATTCCCCGCCTCTGATTCCCTGCATCTGATTCCCTGCATCTGATTCCAAGCCTCTGATTCCCTGCCTCTGATTCCCAACCTCTGAGTCCCCACCTCTGATTCCCCATATCTGATTCACAGCATCTGTTACCCCACCTCTGATTCCCCGCCTCTGTTTCCCCATATCTGATTCCCGGCCTCTGGTTCCCCGCCTCTGATTCCCAGCCTCTGATTCCCTGCCTCTGATTCCCCATCTCCGATTCTGCACATCTGATTCCCTGCCTCTGATTCCCCGCCTCTGATTCCCCGCCTCTGATTCCCTGCCTCTGATTCCCAACCTCTGATTCCCCACCTCTGATTCCCCATGTTTGATTCCCCGCCTCTGTATCCCCGCCTCTGATTCCCCGCCTCTGATTCCCCAACTCTAATTCCCCGCCTCTGATTCCCCATATCTGATTCCCCGCCTCTGTTTCCCCGCCTCTGATTCCCCGCCCCTGTTTCCCCATATCTAATTCCCCACCTCTGATGCCCCAACTCTGATTCCCCATCTCTGATTCCGCAAATCTTATTCCCTGCCTCTGATTCCCCACCTCTGATTCCCCATATCTGATTCCCCGCCTCTGTTTCCCGGCCTCTGATTCCACGCTTCTGATTCTGATTCCCTGCCTCTGAGTCCCCATCTCTGATTCCGCACATCTGATTCCCTGCCTCTGATTCCCCACCTCTGATTCCCCATATCTGATTTCCCGCCTCTGTTTCCCCGCCTCTGATTCCCCGCTTCTGTTTCCCCATATCTAATTCCCAACCTCTGATGCCCCAACTCTGATTCCCTGCCTCTGATTCCCCGGGTTCTATTCCCTGCCTCTGATTCCCCGCCTGTGATTCCCCATCTCTGATTCACCACCTCTGATTCCCCACCTCTGATTCCCCATATCTAATTCCCCGCCTCTGTTTGCCCGACTCTGATTCCCCGCCTCTGTTTCCCCATATCTGATTCCCCGCTTCTGAATCCCCAACTCTGATTCCCTGCCTCTGATTCCCGAGCTCTGATTCCCCGCCTTTGATTCCCCTGTCTGATTCCCAGCCTCTGAAACCCCGTGTCTGATTTCTTGCCTCTGATTCCCCGCCTCTGATTCCCCATCTCTGATTCACAGCCTCTGATTCCCCACCTCTGATTCCCCATCTCTGATTCCGCACATCTGATTCCCTGCCTCTGATTCCCCGACTCTGATCCCCACCTCTGATTCCGCAGCTCTGATTCCCCGCCTCTGATTCCCCAACTCTGATTCCCCGCCTCTGATTCCCCAGCTCTGATTCCCCGCCTCTGATTCCCCGTGTTTGATTCCCTGCCTCTGATTCCCCGCCTCTGATTCCCCATCTCTGATTCACCGCCTTTGATTCGCCACCTCTGATTCCCCATATCTGATTCCTCGCCTCTGTTTCCCCGCCTCTGATTCCCCGCCTCTGATTCCCCATATCTCATTCCCCGCCTCTGATTCCCCATCTCTGATTCCCGGACTCTGATTCCCCACCTCTGATTCCCGGCCTCTTATTCCCGGCATCTGATTCCGGCCTCTGATTCCCGGCCTCTGATTCCCTGCTTCTGATTCCCCATCTCTGATTCCGCAAATCTAACTCCCTGCCTCTGATTCCCCACCTCTGATTCCACATATCTGATTCCCCGCCTCTGTTTCCCCGCCTCTGATTCCCCGCCTCTGTTTCCCCATATCTAAGTCCCCGCCTCTGATTCCCCAACTTTGATTCCCCACCTCTGATTCCCCAGCTCTGATTCCCTGCCTCTGATTCCCCGCATCTGATTCCATGCATCTGATTCCCAGCGTCTGATTCCCAGCCTCTGATTCCCATCCTCTGATTCCTCACCTCTGATTCCCCATATCTGATTCCCCGCCTCTGTTTCCCTGCCTCTGATTCCCCGCCTCTGTTTCCAAATATCTGATCCCCGCCTCTATTTGCCCGCATCTGATTCCCCGCCTCTGTTTCCCCATATCTGATTCCCCGCCTCTGAATCCCCAACTCTGATTCCCTGCCTCTAATTTCCCAGCTCTGATTCCCCGCCTCTGATTCCCCGCGTCTGATTACCGGCCTCTGATTCCCCGCCTCTGATTCCCCATCTCTGATTCACAACCTCTGATTCCCCACCTCTGATACCCCATATCTGATTCCCCGCCTCTGTTTCCCCGCCTCTGATTCCCCACCTCTGATTCCCAATATCTGATTCCCCGCCTCTGATTCCCCACCTCTGATTCCCCGCCTCTGATACGCCAGCTATGATTCCCCGCCTCTGATTCCCCGTGTTTGATTCCCTGCCTCTGATTCCCGGCCTCTGATTCCCCATCTCTGATTCACCACCTTTGATTCGCCACCTCTGATTCCCCATATCTGATTCCCCGCCTCTGTTTCCCCGCCTCTGATTCCCCGCCTCTGATTCCCCATATCTCATTCCCCGCCTCTGAATCCCCATCTCTGATTCCCGGACTCTGATTCCCCACCTCTGATTCCCTGCTACTGATTCTGATTCCCTGCCTTTGATTCCCCATCTCTGATTCCGCACATCTGATTCCCTGCCTCTGATTCCCCATCTCTGATTCCCCATATCTGATTCCCCGCTTCTGTTTCCCCGCCTCTGATTCCCCGCCTCTGTTTCCCAATAGCTAAGTCCCCGCCTCTGATTCCCCAACTCTAATTCCCCACCTCTGATTCCCCAGCTCTGATTCCCCGCCTCTGATTCCCCGCATCTGATTCCCTGCATCTGATTCCAAGCCTCTTATTCGCTGCCTCTGATTCCCAACCTCTGATTCCCCACCTCTGATTCCCCATATCTGATTCCCAGCCTCTGTTTCCCCGCCTCTGATTCCCCGCCTCTGTTTCCCCATATCTGATTCCCGGCCTCTGGTTCCCCGCCTCTGATTCCCCGCCTCTGATTCCCTGCCTCTGATTCCCCATCTCCGATTCCGCACATCTGATTCCCTGCCTCTGATTCCCCGCCTCTGATTCCCCGCCTCTGATTCCCTGCCTCTGATTCCCAACCTCTGATTCCCCACCTCTGATTCCCCGTGTTTGATTCCCCGCCTCTGTTTCCCCGCCTCTGATTCCCCGCCTCTGATTCCCCAACTCTAATACCCCGCCTCTGATTCCCCATATCTGATTCCCCGTCTCTGTTTCCCCGCCTCTGATTCCCCACCCCTGTTTCCCCATATCTGATTCCCTGCCTCTGATTCCCCAACTTTGATTCCCAGCATCTGATTCCCCAGCTCTGATTCCCCGCCTCTGATTCCCCGCATCTGATTCCCTGCATCTGATTCCAAGCATCTGATTCCCTGCCTCTGATTCCCAACCTCTGATTCCCCACCTCTGATTCCCCATATCTGATCCCCAGCCTCTGTTTCCCCGCCTCTGATTCCCCATATCTGATTCCCGGCCTCTGATTCCCCGCCTCTGATTCCCCGCCTCTGATTCCCTGCCTCTGATTCCCCATCTCCGATTCCGCACATCTGATTCCCTGCCTCTGATTCCCCGCCTCTGATTCCCCGCCTCTGATTCCCTGCATCTGATTCCCAACCTCTGATTCCCCACCTCTGATTCCCCGTGTTTGATTCCCCGCCTCTGTTTCCCCGCCTCTGATTCCCCGCCTCTGATTCCCCAACTCTAATTCCCCGCCTCTGATTCCCCATATCTGATTCCCTGCCTCTGTTTCCCCGCCTCTGATTCCCCGCCCCTGTTTCCCCATATCTGATTCCCTGCCTCTGATTCCCCAACTTTGATTCCCAGCCTCTGATTCCCCAGCTCTGATTCCCCGCCTCTGATTCCCCATCTCTGATTCACCGCCTTTGATTCGCCACCTCTGCTTCCCCATATCTGATTCCCCACCTCTGTTTCCCCGCCTCTGATTCCCCACCTCTGATTCTCCATATCTCATTCCCCGCCTCTGACTCCCCATCTCTGATTCCCGGACTCTGATTCCCCACCTCTGATTCCCGGCCTCTTATTCCCAGCATCTGATTCCAGGCCTCTGATTCCCGTCCTCTGACTCCCCGCTTCTGATTCTGATTCCCTGCCTCTGATTCCCCATCTCTGATTCCGCACATCTGATTACCTGCCTCTGATTCCCCACCTCTGATTCCCCATATCTGATTCCCCGCCTCTGTTTCCACGCCTCTGATTCCCCGCCTCTGTTTCCCCATATCTAATTCCCCACCTCTGATGCCCCAACTCTGATTCCCCGCCTCTGATTCCACAGCTCTGATTCCCCGCCTCTGATTCCCCACATCCGATTCCCCATATCTGATTCCCCGCCTCTGTTTCCCCGCCCCTGATTCCCCGCCTCTGTTTCCCCATATCTGATTCCCCGCCTCTGATTCCCAACTATGATTCCCCGCCTCTTATTCCCCATCTCTGATTCACCACCTCTGATTCCTCACCACTGATTCCCCATATCTAATTCCCCGCCTCTGTTTGCCCGCCTCTGATTCCCCGCCTCTGTTTCCCCATATCTGATTCCCCGCCTCTGAATCCCCAACTCTGATTCCCTGCCTCTGATTCCCCAGCTTCATTCCCCGCCTTTGATTCCCCCCGTCTGATTCCCAGCCTCTGAATCCCCGTGTCTGATAACCTGCCTCTGATTCCCCGCCTCTGATTCCCCATCTCAGATTCACCGCATCTGATTCCCCACCTCTGATTCCCCACCTCTGATTCCGCACATCCAATTCCCTGCCTCTGATTCCCCGACTCTGATTCCCCACCTCTGATTCCCCAGCTCTGATTCCCCGCCTCTGATTCCCCAACTCTGATTCCCCGCCTCTGAATCCCCAGCTCAGATTCCCCGCCTCTGATTCCCCGTGTTTGATCCCCTGCCTCTGATTCCCCAGCTCTGATTCCCCATCTCTGATTCACCGCCTTTGATTCGCCACCTCTGATTCCCAATATCTGATTCCTCGCCACTGTTTCCCCATCTCTGATTCCCGGACTCTGATTCCCCACCTCTGATTCCCGGCCTCTTATTCCCAGCATCTGATTCCAGGCCTCTGATTCCCGTCCTCTGACTCCCCGCTTCTGATTCTTATTCCCTGCCTCTGATTCCCCATCTCTGATTCCGCACATCTGATTTCCTGCCTCTGATTCCCCACCTCTGATTCCCCATATCTGATTCCCCGCCTCTGTTTCCACGCCTCTGATTCCCCGCCTCTGTTTCCCCATATCTAATTCCCCACCTCTGATGCCCCAACTCTGATTCCCCGCCTCTGATTCCACAGCTCTGATTCCCCGCCTCTGATTCCCCACATCCGATTCCCCATATCTGATTCCCCGCCTCTGTTTCCCCGCCCCTGATTCCCCGCCTCTGTTTCCCCATATCTGATTCCCCGCCTCTGATTCCCAACTATGATTCCCCGCCTCTTATTCCCCATCTCTGATTCACCACCTCTGATTCCCCACCACTGATTCCCCATATCTAATTCCCCGCCTCTGTTTGCCCGCCTCTGATTCCCCGCCTCTGTTTCCCCATATCTGATTCCCCGCCTCTGAATCCCCAACTCTGATTCCCTGCCTCTGATTCCCCAGCTTCATTCCCCGCCTTTGATTCCCCCCGTCTGATTCCCAGCCTCTGAATCCCCGTGTCTGATAACCTGCCTCTGATTCCCCGCCTCTGATTCCCCATCTCAGATTCACCGCCTCTGATTCCCCACCTCTGATTCCCCATCTCTGATTCCGCACATCCAATTCCCTGCCTCTGATTCCCCGACTCTGATTCCCCACCTCTGATTCCCCAGCTCTGATTCCCCGCCTCTGATTCCCCAACTCTGATTCCCCGCCTCTGATTCCCCAGCTCTGATTCCCCGCCTCTGATTCCCCGTGTTTGATCCCCTGCCTCTGATTCCCCAGCTCTGATTCCCCATCTCTGATTCACCGCCTTTGATTCGCCACCTCTGATTCCCAATATCTGATTCCTCGCCACTGTTTCCCCGCCTCTGATTCCCCGCCTCTGATTCCCCATATCTCATTCCCCGCCTCTGATTCCCCATCTCTGATTCCCGGACTCTGATTCCCCACCTCTGATTCCCGACCTCTTATTCCCGGCATCTGATTCCGGCCTCTGATTCCCGGCCTCTGATTCCCTGCTTCTGATTCTGATTCCCTGCCTCTGATTCCCCATTTCTGATTCCGCACATCTAATTCCCTGCCTCTGATTCCCCACCTCTGATTCCCCATATCTGAATCCCCGCCTCTGTTTCCCCGTCTCTGATTCCCCGCCTCTGTTTCCCCATATCTAAGTCCCCGCCTCTGATTCCCCAACTTTGATTCCCCACCTCTGATTCCCCGGCTCTGATTCCCCGCCTCTGATTCCCCACCTCTGATTCCCCATATCTGATTCCCAGCCTCTGTTTCCCCGCCTCTGATTCCCCGCCCCTGTTTCCCCATATCTGATTCCCTGCCTCTGATTCCCCAACTTTGATTCCCAGCCTCTGATTCCCCAGCTCTGATTCCCCACCTCTGATTCCACGTGTTTGATTCCCTGCCTCTGATTCCCCGCCTCTGATTCCCCATCTCTGATTCACCGCCTTTGATTCGCCACCTCTGATTCCCCATATCTGATTCCCCACCTCTGTTTCCCCGCCTCTGATTCCCCGCCTCTGATTCTCCATATCTCATTCCCCGCCTCTGACTCCCCATCTCTGATTCCCGGACTCTGATTCCCCACCTCTGATTCCCGGCCTCTTATTCCCAGCATCTGATTCCAGGCCTCTGATTCCCGGCCTCTCACTCCCCGCTTCTGATTCTGATTCCCTGCCTCTGATTCCCCATCTCTGATTCCGCACATCTGATTACCTGCCTCTGATTCCCCACCTCTGATTCCCCATATCTGATTCCCCGCCTCTGTTTCCACGCCTCTGATTCCCCGCCTCTGTTTCCCCATATCTAATTCCCCACCTCTGATGCCCCAACTCTGATGCCCCGCCTCTGATTCCACAGCTCTGATTCCCCGCCTCTGATTCCCCACTTCCGATTCCCCATATCTGATTCCCCGCCTCTGTTTCCCCGCCCCTGCTTCCCCGCCTCTGTTTCCCCATATCTGATTCCCCACCTCTGATTCCCAACTATGATTCCCCGCCTCTTATTCCCCAGCTCTGATTCCCTGCCTCTGATTCCCCGCGTTCTATTCCCTGCCTCTGATTCCCCACCTGTGATTCCCCATCTCTGATTCACCACCTCTGATTCCCCACCACTGATTCCCCATATCTAATTCCCCGCCTCTGTTTGCCCGCCTCTGATTCCCCGCCTCTGTTTCCCCATATCTGATTCCCCGCCTCTGAATCCCCAACTCTGATTCCCTGCCTCTGATTCCACAGCTTCATTCCCCGCCTTTGATTCCCCCCGTCTGATTCCCAGCCTCTGAATCCCCGTGTCTGATAACCTGCCTCTGATTCCCCGCCTCTGATTCCCCATCTAAGATTCACCGCCACTGATTCCCCACCTCTGATTCCCCATCTCTGATTCCGCACATCCGATTCCCTGCCTCTGATTCCCCGACTCTGATTCCCCATCTCTGATTCCCCAGCTCTGATTCCCCGCCTCTGATTCCCCAACTCTGATTCCCCGCCTCTGATTCCCCAGCTCTGATTCCCCGCCTCTGATTCCCCGTGTTTGATCCCCTGCCTCTGATTCCCCAGCTCTGATTCCCCATCTCTGATTCACCGCCTTTGATTCGCCACCTCTGATTCCCCATATCTCATTTCCCGCCTCTGATTCCCCATCTCTGATTCCCGGACTCTGATTCCCCACCTCTGATTCCTGACCTCTTATTCCCGGCATCTGATTCCGGCCTCTGATTCCCGGCCTCTGATTCCCTGCTTCTGATTCTGATTCCCTGCCTATGATTCCCCATTTCTGATTCCGCACATCTAATTCCCTGCCTCTGATTCCCCACCTCTGATTCCCCATATCTGAATCTCCGCCTCTGTTTCCCCGTCTCTGATTCCCCGCCTCTGTTTCCCCATATCTAAGTCCCCGCCTCTGATTCCCCAACTTTGATTCCCCACCTCTGATTCCCCAGCTCTGATTCCCCGCCTCTGATTCCCCACCTCTGATTCCCCATATCTGATTCCCTGCCTCTTGTTCCCCGCCTCTGATTCCCCGCCTCTGTTTCCCCATATCTGATTCCCGGCCTCTGATTCCCCGCCTCTGATTCCCCGCCTCTGATTCCCTGCCTCTGATTCCCCATCTCCGATTCCGCACATCTGATTCCCTGCCTCTCATTCCCCGCCTCTGATTCCCCGCCTCTGATTCCCTGCCTCTGATTCCCAACCTCTGATTCCCCACCTCTGATTCCCAGTGTTTGATTCCCCGCCTCTGTTTCCCCGCCTCTGATTCCCCGCCTCTTATTCCCCAACTCTAATTCCCCGCCTCTGATTCCCCATATCTGATTCCCCGCCTCTGTTTCCCCGCCTCTGATTCCGCGCCCCTGTTTCCCCATATCTGATTCCCTGCCTCTGATTCCCCAACTTTGATTCCCAGCCTCTGATTCCCCAGCTCTGATTCCCCGCCTCTGATTCCCCGCATCTGATTCCCTGCATCTGATTCCAAGCCTCTGATTCCCTGCCTCTGATTCCCAACCTCTGATTCCCCACCTCTGATTCCCCACATCTGATTCCCAGCCTCTTTTTCCCCGCCTCTGATTCCCCGCCTCTGTTTCCCCATATCTGATTCCCGGCCTCTGATTCCCCGCCTCTGATTCCCCGCCTCTGATTCCCTGCCTCTGATTCCCCATCTCCGATTCCGCACATCTGATTCCCTGCCTCTGATTCCCCGCCTCTGATTCCCCGCCTCTGATTCCCTGCCTCTGATTTCCAACCTCTGATTCCCCACCTCTGATTCCCCGTGTTTGATTCCCCGCCTATGTTTCCCCGCCTCTGATTCCCCGCCTCTGTTTCCCAATATCTAAGTCCCCGCCTCTGATTCCCCAACTCTAATTCCCCACCTCTGATTCCCCAGCTCTGATTCCCCGCCTCTGATTCCCTGCATCTGATTCCCTGCATCTGATTCCAAGCCTCTGATTCCCTGCCTCTGATTCCCAACCTCTGAGTCCCCACCTCTGATTCCCCATATCTGATTCACAGCATCTGTTACCCCACCTCTGATTCCCCGCCTCTGTTTCCCCATATCTGATTCCCGGCCTCTGGTTCCCCGCCTCTGATTCCCAGCCTCTGATTCCCTGCCTCTGATTCCCCATCTCCGATTCTGCACATCTGATTCCCTGCCTCTGATTCCCCGCCTCTGATTCCCCGCCTCTGATTCCCTGCCTCTGATTCCCAACCTCTGATTCCCCACCTCTGATTCCCCGTGTTTGATTCCCCGCCTCTGTATCCCCGCCTCTGATTCCCCGCCTCTGATTCCCCAACTCTAATTCCCCGCCTCTGATTCCCCATATCTGATTCCCCGCCTCTGTTTCCCCGCCTCTGATTCCCCGCCCCTGTTTCCCCATATCTAATTCCCCACCTCTGATGCCCCAACTCTGATTCCCCGCCTCTGATTCCACAGCTCTGATTCCCCGCCTCTGATTCCCCACATCCGATTCCCCATATCTGATTCCCCGCCTCTGTTTCCCCGCCCCTGATTCCCCGCCTCTGTTTCCCCATATCTGATTCCCCGCCTCTGATTCCCAACTATGATTCCCCGCCTCTTATTCCCCATCTCTGATTCACCACCTCTGATTCCCCACCACTGATTCCCCATATCTAATTCCCCGCCTCTGTTTGCCCGCCTCTGATTCCCCGCCTCTGTTTCCCCATATCTGATTCCCCGCCTCTGAATCCCCAACTCTGATTCCCTGCCTCTGATTCCCCAGCTTCATTCCCCGCCTTTGATTCCCCCCGTCTGATTCCCAGCCTCTGAATCCCCGTGTCTGATAACCTGCCTCTGATTCCCCGCCTCTGATTCCCCATCTCAGATTCACCGCATCTGATTCCCCACCTCTGATTCCCCATCTCTGATTCCGCACATCCAATTCCCTGCCTCTGATTCCCCGACTCTGATTCCCCACCTCTGATTCCCCAGCTCTGATTCCCCGCCTCTGATTCCCCAACTCTGATTCCCCGCCTCTGATTCCCCAGCTCTGATTCCCCGCCTCTGATTCCCCGTGTTTGATCCCCTGCCTCTGATTCCCCAGCTCTGATTCCCCATCTCTGATTCACCGCCTTTGATTCGCCACCTCTGATTCCCAATATCTGATTCCTCGCCACTGTTTCCCCATCTCTGATTCCCGGACTCTGATTCCCCACCTCTGATTCCCGGCCTCTTATTCCCAGCATCTGATTCCAGGCCTCTGATTCCCGTCCTCTGACTCCCCGCTTCTGATTCTTATTCCCTGCCTCTGATTCCCCATCTCTGATTCCGCACATCTGATTACCTGCCTCTGATTCCCCACCTCTGATTCCCCATATCTGATTCCCCGCCTCTGTTACCACGCCTCTGATTCCCCGCCTCTGTTTCCCCATATCTAATTCCCCACCTCTGATGCCCCAACTCTGATTCCCCGCCTCTGATTCCACAGCTCTGATTCCCCGCCTCTGATTCCCCACATCCGATTCCCCATATCTGATTCCCCGCCTCTGTTTCCCCGCCCCTGATTCCCCGCCTCTTCTTCCCCATATCTGATTCCCCGCCTCTGATTCCCAACTATGATTCCCCGCCTCTTATTCCCCATCTCTGATTCCCCAACTCTGATTCCCCGCCTCTGATTCCCCAGCTCTGATTCCCCGCCTCTGATTCCCCGTGTTTGATTCCCTGCCTCTGATTCCCGGCCTCTGATTCCCCATCTCTGATTCACCGCCTTTGATTTGCCACCTCTGATTCCCCATATCTGATTACCCGCCTCTGTTTCCCCGCCTCTGATTCCCCGCCTCTGATTCCCCATATCTCATTCCCCGCCTCTGAATCCCCATCTCTGATTCCCGGACTCTGATTCCCCACCTCTGATTCCCGGCCTCTTATTCCCGGCATCTGATTCCGGCCTCTGATTCCCGGCCTCTGATTCCCTGCTTCTGATTCTGATTCCCTGCCTCTGATTCCCCATCTCTGATTCCGCACATCTGATTCCCTGCCTCTGATTCCCCGCCTCTGATTCCCCGCATCTGTTTCCCAATATCTAAGTCCCCGCCTCTGATTCCCCAACTCTGATTCCACACCTCTGATTCCCCAGCTCTGATTCCCCGCCTCTGATTCCCCGCATCTGATTCCCTGCATCTGATTCCAAGACTCTGATTCCCTGCCTCTGATTCCCAACCTCTGATTCCCCACCTCTGATTCCCCATATCTGAATCCCCGCCTCTGTTTCCCCGCCTCTGATTCCCCACCTCTGTTTCCCCATATCTGATTCCCGGCCTCTGATTCCCCGCCTCTGATTCCCCGCCTCTGATTCCCTGCCTCTGATTCCCCATCCCCGATTCCGCACATCTGATTCCCTGCCTCTGATTCCCCGCCTCTGATTCCCCGCCTCTGATTCCCTGCCTCTGATTCCCAACCTCTGATTCCCCACCTCTGATTCCCCATATCTGATTCCCCGCCTCTGTTTCACCGCCTCTGATTCCCCTCCTCTGATTCCCCAACTCTAATTCCCCGCCTCTGATTCCCCAGCTCTGATTCCCCGTGTTTGATTCCCCGCCTCTGATTCCCTGCCTCTGATTCCCAACCTCTGATTCCACACCTCTGATTCCCCATATCTGATTCCCCGCCTCTGTTTCCCCACCTCTGATTCCCTGCCCCTGTTTCCCCATATCTGATTCCCTGCCTCTGATTCCCCAACTCTGATTCCCCGCCTCTGATTCCCCAGCTCTGATTCCCCGCCTCTGATTTCCCATGTTTGATTCCCTGCCTCTGATTCCCCGCCTCTGATTCCCCATCTCTGATTCACCGCCTTTGATTCGCCACCTCTGATTCCACATATCTGATTCCCCACCTCTGTTTCCCCGCCTCTGATTCCCCGCCTCTGATTCTCCATATCTCATTCCCCGCCTCTGATTCCCCACCTCTGATTCCCGGCCTCTTATTCCCAGCATCTGATTCCCGTCCTCTGATTCCCCGCTTCTGATTCTGATTCCCTGCCTCTGATTCCCCATCTCTGATTCCGCACATCTGATTCCCTGCCTCTGATTCCCCACCTCTGATTCCCCATATCTGATTTCCCGCCTCTGTTTCCCCGCCTCTGATTCCCCGCCTCTGTTTCCCCATATCTTATTCCCAACCTCTGATGCCCCAACTCTGATTCCCTGCCTCTGATTCCCCGCGTTCTATTCCCTGCCTCTGATTCCCCGCCTGTGATTCCCCATCTCTGATTCACCACCTCTGATTCCCCACCTCTGATTCCCCATATCTAATTCCCCGCCTCTGTTTGCCCGCCTCTGATTCCCCGCCTCTGTTTCCCCATATCTGATTCCCCGCCTCTGAATCCCCAACTCTGATTCCCTGCCTCTGATTCCCCAGCTCTGATTCCCCGCCTTTGATTCCCCCGTCTGATTCCCAGCCTCTGAAACCCCGTGTCTGATTTCTTGCCTCTGATTCCCCGCCTCTGATTCCCCATCTCTGATTCACAGCCTCTGATTCCCCACCTCTGATTCCCCATCTCTGATTCCGCCCATCTGATTCCCTGCCTCTGATTCCCCGACTCTGATCCCCACCTCTGATTCTCCAGCTCTGATTCCCCGCCTCTGATTCCCCAACTCTGATTCCCCGCCTCTGATTCCCCAGCTCTGATTCCCCGCCTCTGATTCCCCGTGTTTGATTCCCTGCCTCTGATTCCACGCCTCTGATTCCCCATCTCTGATTCATCGCCTTTGATTCGCCACCTCTGATTCCCCATATCTGATTCCTCGCCTCTGTTTCCCCGCCTCTGATTCCCCGCCTCTGATTCCCCATATCTCATTCCCCGCCTCTGATTCCCCATCTCTGATTCCCGGACTCTGATTCCCCACCTCTGATTCCCGGCCTCTTATTCCCGGCATCTGATTCCGGCCTCTGATTCCCGGCCTCTGATTCCCTGCTTCTGATTCCCCATCTCTGATTCCGCAAATCTTATTCCCTGCCTCTGATTCCCCACCTCTGATTCCCCATATCTGATTCCCCGCCTCTGTTTCCCGGCCTCTGATTCCACGCTTCTGATTCTGATTCCCTGCCTCTGAGTCCCCATCTCTGATTCCGCACATCTGATTCCCTGCCTCTGATTCCCCACCTCTGATTCCCCATATCTGATTTCCCGCCTCTGTTTCCCCGCCTCTGATTCCCCGCTTCTGTTTCCCCATATCTAATTCCCAACCTCTGATGCCCCAACTCTGATTCCCTGCCTCTGATTCCCCGGGTTCTATTCCCTGCCTCTGATTCCCCGCCTGTGATTCCCCATCTCTGATTCACCACCTCTGATTCCCCACCTCTGATTCCCCATATCTATTTCCCCGCCTCTGTTTGCCCGACTCTGATTCCCCGCCTCTGTTTCCCCATATCTGATTCCCCGCTTCTGAATCCCCAACTCTGATTCCCTGCCTCTGATTCCCGAGCTCTGATTCCCCGCCTTTGATTCCCCTGTCTGATTCCCAGCCTCTGAAACCCCGTGTCTGATTTCTTGCCTCTGATTCCCCGCCTCTGATTCCCCATCTCTGATTCACAGCCTCTGATTCCCCACCTCTGATTCCCCATCTCTGATTCCGCACATCTGATTCCCTGCCTCTGATTCCCCGACTCTGATCCCCACCTCTGATTCCGCAGCTCTGATTCCCCGCCTCTGATTCCCCAACTCTGATTCCCCGCCTCTGATTCCCCAGCTCTGATTCCCCGCCTCAGATTCCCCGTGTTTGATTCCCTGCCTCTGATTCCCCGCCTCTGATTCCCCATCTCTGATTCACCGCCTTTGATTCGCCACCTCTGATTCCCCATATCTGATTCCTCGCCTCTGTTTCCCCGCCTCTGATTCCCCGCCTCTGATTCCCCATATCTCATTCCCCGCCTCTGATTCCCCATCTCTGATTCCCGGACTCTGATTCCCCACCTCTGATTCCCGGCCTCTTATTCCCGGCATCTGATTCCGGCCTCTGATTCCCGGCCTCTTATTCCCTGCTTCTGATTCCCCATCTCTGATTCCGCAAATCTAACTCCCTGCCTCTGATTCCCCACCTCTGATTCCACATATCTGATTCCCCGCCTCTGTTTCCCCGCCTCTGATTCCCCGCCTCTGTTTCCCCATATCTAAGTCCCCGCCTCTGATTCCCCAACTTTGATTCCCCACCTCTGATTCCCCAGCTCTGATTCCCTGCCTCTGATTCCCCGCATCTGATTCCATGCATCTGATTCCCAGCGTCTGATTCCCAGCCTCTGATTCCCATCCTCTGATTCCTCACCTCTGATTCCCCATATCTGATTCCCCGCCTCTGTTTCCCTGCCTCTGATTCCCCGCCTCTGTTTCCAAATATCTGATCCCCGCCTCTATTTGCCCGCATCTGATTCCCCGCCTCTGTTTCCCCATATCTGATTCCCCGCCTCTGAATCCCCAACTCTGATTCCCTGCCTCTAATTTCCCAGCTCTGATTCCCCGCCTCTGATTCCCCGCGTCTGATTACCGGCCTCTGATTCCCCGCCTCTGATTCCCCATCTCTGATTCACAACCTCTGATTCCCCACCTCTGATACCCCATATCTGATTCCCCGCCTCTGTTTCCACGCCTCTGATTCCCCACCTCTGATTCCCAATATCTGATTCCCCGCCTCTGATTCCCCACCTCTGATTCCCCGCCTCTGATTCGCCAGCTATGATTCCCCGCCTCTGATTCCCCGTGTTTGATTCCCTGCCTCTGATTCCCGGCCTCTGATTCCCCATCTCTGATTCACCACCTTTGATTCGCCACCTCTGATTCCCCATATCTGATTCCCCGCCTCTGTTTCCCCGCCTCTGATTCCCCGCCTCTGATTCCCCATATCTCATTCCCCGCCTCTGAATCCCCATCTCTGATTCCCGGACTCTGATTCCCCACCTCTGATTCCGCACATCTGATTACCTGCCTCTGATTCCCCACCTCTGATTCCCCATATCTGATTCCCCGCCTCTGTTTCCACGCCTCTGATTCCCCGCCTCTGTTTCCCCATATCTAATTCCCCACCTCTGATGCCCCAACTCTGATTCCCCGCCTCTGATTCCACAGCTCTGATTCCCCGCCTCTGATTCCCCACATCCGATTCCCCATATCTGATTCCCCGCCTCTGTTTCCCCGCCCCTGATTCCCCGCCTCTGTTTCCCCATATCTGATTCCCCGCCTCTGATTCCCAACTATGATTCCCCGCCTCTTATTCCCCATCTCTGATTCACCACCTCTGATTCCCCACCATTGATTCCCCATATCTGATTCCCCGCCTCTAAATCCCGAACTCTGATTCCCTGCCTCTGATTCCCCAGCTTCATTCCCCGCCTTTGATTCCCCCCGTCTGATTCCCAGCCTCTGAATCCCCGTGTCTGATAACCTGCCTCTGTTTCCACGCCTCTGATTCCCCGCCTCTGTTTCCCCATATCTAATTCCCCACCTCTGATGCCCCAACTCTGATTCCCCGCCTCTGATTCCACAGCTCTGATTCCCCGCCTCTGATTCCCCACATCCGATTCCCCGCCTCTGATTCCCAACTATGATTCCCCGCCTCTTATTCCCCATCTCTGATTCACCACCTCTGATTCCTCACCACTGATTCCCCATATCTAATTCCCCGCCTCTGTTTGCCCGCCTCTGATTCCCCGCCTCTGTTTCCCCATATCTGATTCCCCGCCTCTGAATCCCCAACTCTGATTCCCTGCCTCTGATTCCCCAGCTTCATTCCCCGCCTTTGATTCCCCCCGTCTGATTCCCAGCCTCTGAATCCCCGTGTCTGATAACCTGCCTCTGATTCCCCGCCTCTGATTCCCCATCTCAGATTCACCGCATCTGATTCCCCACCTCTGATTCCCCACCTCTGATTCCGCACATCCAATTCCCTGCCTCTGATTCCCCGACTCTGATTCCCCACCTCTGATTCCCCAGCTCTGATTCCCCGCCTCTGATTCCCCAACTCTGATTCCCCGCCTCTGAATCCCCAGCTCAGATTCCCCGCCTCTGATTCCCCGTGTTTGATCCCCTGCCTCTGATTCCCCAGCTCTGATTCCCCATCTCTGATTCACCGCCTTTGATTCGCCACCTCTGATTCCCAATATCTGATTCCTCGCCACTGTTTCCCCATCTCTGATTCCCGGACTCTGATTCCCCACCTCTGATTCCCGGCCTCTTATTCCCAGCATCTGATTCCAGGCCTCTGATTCCCGTCCTCTGACTCCCCGCTTCTGATTCTTATTCCCTGCCTCTGATTCCCCATCTCTGATTCCGCACATCTGATTTCCTGCCTCTGATTCCCCACCTCTGATTCCCCATATCTGATTCCCCGCCTCTGTTTCCACGCCTCTGATTCCCCGCCTCTGTTTCCCCATATCTAATTCCCCACCTCTGATGCCCCAACTCTGATTCCCCGCCTCTGATTCCACAGCTCTGATTCCCCGCCTCTGATTCCCCACATCCGATTCCCCATATCTGATTCCCCGCCTCTGTTTCCCCGCCCCTGATTCCCCGCCTCTGTTTCCCCATATCTGATTCCCCGCCTCTGATTCCCAACTATGATTCCCCGCCTCTTATTCCCCATCTCTGATTCACCACCTCTGATTCCCCACCACTGATTCCCCATATCTAATTCCCCGCCTCTGTTTGCCCGCCTCTGATTCCCCGCCTCTGTTTCCCCATATCTGATTCCCCGCCTCTGAATCCCCAACTCTGATTCCCTGCCTCTGATTCCCCAGCTTCATTCCCCGCCTTTGATTCCCCCCGTCTGATTCCCAGCCTCTGAATCCCCGTGTCTGATAACCTGCCTCTGATTCCCCGCCTCTGATTCCCCATCTCAGATTCACCGCCTCTGATTCCCCACCTCTGATTCCCCATCTCTGATTCCGCACATCCAATTCCCTGCCTCTGATTCCCCGACTCTGATTCCCCACCTCTGATTCCCCAGCTCTGATTCCCCGCCTCTGATTCCCCAACTCTGATTCCCCGCCTCTGATTCCCCAGCTCTGATTCCCCGCCTCTGATTCCCCGTGTTTGATCCCCTGCCTCTGATTCCCCAGCTCTGATTCCCCATCTCTGATTCACCGCCTTTGATTCGCCACCTCTGATTCCCAATATCTGATTCCTCGCCACTGTTTCCCCGCCTCTGATTCCCCGCCTCTGATTCCCCAACTCTAATTCCCCGCCTCTGATTCCCCATATCTGATTCCCCGCCTCTGTTTCCCCGCCTCTGATTCCCCGCCCCTGTTTCCCCATATCTAATTCCCCACCTCTGATGCCCCAACTCTGATTCCCCATCTCTGATTCCGCAAATCTTATTCCCTGCCTCTGATTCCCCACCTCTGATTCCCCATATCTGATTCCCCGCCTCTGTTTCCCGGCCTCTGATTCCACGCTTCTGATTCTGATTCCCTGCCTCTGAGTCCCCATCTCTGATTCCGCACATCTGATTCCCTGCCTCTGATTCCCCACCTCTGATTCCCCATATCTGATTTCCCGCCTCTGTTTCCCCGCCTCTGATTCCCCGCTTCTGTTTCCCCATATCTAATTCCCAACCTCTGATGCCCCAACTCTGATTCCCTGCCTCTGATTCCCCGGGTTCTATTCCCTGCCTCTGATTCCCCGCCTGTGATTCCCCATCTCTGATTCACCACCTCTGATTCCCCACCTCTGATTCCCCATATCTAATTCCCCGCCTCTGTTTGCCCGACTCTGATTCCCCGCCTCTGTTTCCCCATATCTGATTCCCCGCTTCTGAATCCCCAACTCTGATTCCCTGCCACTGATTCCCGAGCTCTGATTCCCCGCCTTTGATTCCCCTGTCTGATTCCCAGCCTCTGAAACCCCGTGTCTGATTTCTTGCCTCTGATTCCCCGCCTCTGATTCCCCATCTCTGATTCACAGCCTCTGATTCCCCACCTCTGATTCCCCATCTCTGATTCCGCACATCTGATTCCCTGCCTCTGATTCCCCGACTCTGATCCCCACCTCTGATTCCGCAGCTCTGATTCCCCGCCTCTGATTCCCCAACTCTGATTCCCCGCCTCTGATTCCCCAGCTCTGATTCCCCGCCTCTGATTCCCCGTGTTTGATTCCCTGCCTCTGATTCCCCGCCTCTGATTCCCCATCTCTGATTCACCGCCTTTGATTCGCCACCTCTGATTCCCCATATCTGATTCCTCGCCTCTGTTTCCCCGCCTCTGATTCCCCGCCTCTGATTCCCCATATCTCATTCCCCGCCTCTGATTCCCCATCTCTGATTCCCGGACTCTGATTCCCCACCTCTGATTCCCGGCCTCTTATTCCCGGCATCTGATTCCGGCCTCTGATTCCCGGCCTCTGATTCCCTGCTTCTGATTCCCCATCTCTGATTCCGCAAATCTAACTCCCTGCCTCTGATTCCCCACCTCTGATTCCACATATCTGATTCCCCGCCTCTGTTTCCCCGCCTCTGATTCCCCGCCTCTGTTTCCCCATATCTAAGTCCCCGCCTCTGATTCCCCAACTTTGATTCCCCACCTCTGATTCCCCAGCTCTGATTCCCTGCCTCTGATTCCCCGCATCTGATTCCATGCATCTGATTCCCAGCGTCTGATTCCCAGCCTCTGATTCCCATCCTCTGATTCCTCACCTCTGATTCCCCATATCTGATTCCCCGCCTCTGTTTCCCTGCCTCTGATTCCCCGCCTCTGTTTCCAAATATCTGATCCCCGCCTCTATTTGCCCGCATCTGATTCCCCGCCTCTGTTTCCCCATATCTGATTCCCCGCCTCTGAATCCCCAACTCTGATTCCCTGCCTCTAATTTCCCAGCTCTGATTCCCCGCCTCTGATTCCCCGCGTCTGATTACCGGCCTCTGATTCCCCGCCTCTGATTCCCCATCTCTGATTCACAACCTCTGATTCCCCACCTCTGATACCCCATATCTGATTCCCCGCCTCTGTTTCCCCGCCTCTGATTCCCCACCTCTGATTCCCAATATCTGATTCCCCGCCTCTGATTCCCCACCTCTGATTCCCCGCCTCTGATACGCCAGCTATGATTCCCCGCCTCTGATTCCCCGTGTTTGATTCCCTGCCTCTGATTCCCGGCCTCTGATTCCCCATCTCTGATTCACCACCTTTGATTCGCCACCTCTGATTCCCCATATCTGATTCCCCGCCTCTGTTTCCCCGCCTCTGATTCCCCGCCTCTGATTCCCCATATCTCATTCCCCGCCTCTGAATCCCCATCTCTGATTCCCGGACTCTGATTCCCCACCTCTGATTCCCTGCTACTGATTCTGATTCCCTGCCTTTGATTCCCCATCTCTGATTCCGCACATCTGATTCCCTGCCTCTGATTCCCCATCTCTGATTCCCCATATCTGATTCCCCGCTTCTGTTTCCCCGCCTCTGATTCCCCGCCTCTGTTTCCCAATAGCTAAGTCCCCGCCTCTGATTCCCCAACTCTAATTCCCCACCTCTGATTCCCCAGCTCTGATTCCCCGCCTCTGATTCCCCGCATCTGATTCCCTGCATCTGATTCCAAGCCTCTTATTCGCTGCCTCTGATTCCCAACCTCTGATTCCCCACCTCTGATTCCCCATATCTGATTCCCAGCCTCTGTTTCCCCGCCTCTGATTCCCCGCCTCTGTTTCCCCATATCTGATTCCCGGCCTCTGGTTCCCCGCCTCTGATTCCCCGCCTCTGATTCCCTGCCTCTGATTCCCCATCTCCGATTCCGCACATCTGATTCCCTGCCTCTGATTCCCCGCCTCTGATTCCCCGCCTCTGATTCCCTGCCTCTGATTCCCAACCTCTGATTCCCCACCTCTGATTCCCCGTGTTTGATTCCCCGCCTCTGTTTCCCCGCCTCTGATTCCCCGCCTCTGATTCCCCAACTCTAATACCCCGCCTCTGATTCCCCATATCTGATTCCCCGTCTCTGTTTCCCCGCCTCTGATTCCCCACCCCTGTTTCCCCATATCTGATTCCCTGCCTCTGATTCCCCAACTTTGATTCCCAGCATCTGATTCCCCAGCTCTGATTCCCCGCCTCTGATTCCCCGCATCTGATTCCCTGCATCTGATTCCAAGCATCTGATTCCCTGCCTCTGATTCCCAACCTCTGATTCCCCACCTCTGATTCCCCATATCTGATCCCCAGCCTCTGTTTCCCCGCCTCTGATTCCCCATATCTGATTCCCGGCCTCTGATTCCCCGCCTCTGATTCCCCGCCTCTGATTCCCTGCCTCTGATTCCCCATCTCCGATTCCGCACATCTGATTCCCTGCCTCTGATTCCCCGCCTCTGATTCCCCGCCTCTGATTCCCTGCATCTGATTCCCAACCTCTGATTCCCCACCTCTGATTCCCCGTGTTTGATTCCCCGCCTCTGTTTCCCCGCCTCTGATTCCCCGCCTCTGATTCCCCAACTCTAATTCCCCGCCTCTGATTCCCCATATCTGATTCCCTGCCTCTGTTTCCCCGCCTCTGATTCCCCGCCCCTGTTTCCCCATATCTGATTCCCTACCTCTGATTCCCCAACTTTGATTCCCAGCCTCTGATTCCCCAGCTCTGATTCCCCGCCTCTGATTCCCCATCTCTGATTCACCGCCTTTGATTCGCCACCTCTGCTTCCCCATATCTGATTCCCCACCTCTGTTTCCCCGCCTCTGATTCCCCACCTCTGATTCTCCATATCTCATTCCCCGCCTCTGACTCCCCATCTCTGATTCCCGGACTCTGATTCCCCACCTCTGATTCCCGGCCTCTTATTCCCAGCATCTGATTCCAGGCCTCTGATTCCCGTCCTCTGACTCCCCGCTTCTGATTCTGATTCCCTGCCTCTGATTCCCCATCTCTGATTCCGCACATCTGATTACCTGCCTCTGATTCCCCACCTCTGATTCCCCATATCTGATTCCCCGCCTCTGTTTCCACGCCTCTGATTCCCCGCCTCTGTTTCCCCATATCTAATTCCCCACCTCTGATGCCCCAACTCTGATTCCCCGCCTCTGATTCCACAGCTCTGATTCCCCGCCTCTGATTCCCCACATCCGATTCCCCATATCTGATTCCCCGCCTCTGTTTCCCCGCCCCTGATTCCCCGCCTCTGTTTCCCCATATCTGATTCCCCGCCTCTGATTCCCAACTATGATTCCCCGCCTCTTATTCCCCATCTCTGATTCACCACCTCTGATTCCTCACCACTGATTCCCCATATCTAATTCCCCGCCTCTGTTTGCCCGCCTCTGATTCCCCGCCTCTGTTTCCCCATATCTGATTCCCCGCCTCTGAATCCCCAACTCTGATTCCCTGCCTCTGATTCCCCAGCTTCATTCCCCGCCTTTGATTCCCCCCGTCTGATTCCCAGCCTCTGAATCCCCGTGTCTGATAACCTGCCTCTGATTCCCCGCCTCTGATTCCCCATCTCAGATTCACCGCATCTGATTCCCCACCTCTGATTCCCCACCTCTGATTCCGCACATCCAATTCCCTGCCTCTGATTCCCCGACTCTGATTCCCCACCTCTGATTCCCCAGCTCTGATTCCCCGCCTCTGATTCCCCAACTCTGATTCCCCGCCTCTGAATCCCCAGCTCAGATTCCCCGCCTCTGATTCCCCGTGTTTGATCCCCTGCCTCTGATTCCCCAGCTCTGATTCCCCATCTCTGATTCACCGCCTTTGATTCGCCACCTCTGATTCCCAATATCTGATTCCTCGCCACTGTTTCCCCATCTCTGATTCCCGGACTCTGATTCCCCACCTCTGATTCCCGGCCTCTTATTCCCAGCATCTGATTCCAGGCCTCTGATTCCCGTCCTCTGACTCCCCGCTTCTGATTCTTATTCCCTGCCTCTGATTCCCCATCTCTGATTCCGCACATCTGATTTCCTGCCTCTGATTCCCCACCTCTGATTCCCCATATCTGATTCCCCGCCTCTGTTTCCACGCCTCTGATTCCCCGCCTCTGTTTCCCCATATCTAATTCCCCACCTCTGATGCCCCAACTCTGATTCCCCGCCTCTGATTCCACAGCTCTGATTCCCCGCCTCTGATTCCCCACATCCGATTCCCCATATCTGATTCCCCGCCTCTGTTTCCCCGCCCCTGATTCCCCGCCTCTGTTTCCCCATATCTGATTCCCCGCCTCTGATTCCCAACTATGATTCCCCGCCTCTTATTCCCCATCTCTGATTCACCACCTCTGATTCCCCACCACTGATTCCCCATATCTAATTCCCCGCCTCTGTTTCCCCGCCTCTGATTCCCCGCCTCTGATTCCCCAACTCTAATTCCCCGCCTCTGATTCCCCATATCTGATTCCCTGCCTCTGTTTCCCCGCCTCTGATTCCCCGCCCCTGTTTCCCCATATCTGATTCCCTGCCTCTGATTCCCCAACTTTGATTCCCAGCCTCTGATTCCCCAGCTCTGATTCCCCGCCTCTGATTCCCCATCTCTGATTCACCGCCTTTGATTCGCCACCTCTGCTTCCCCATATCTGATTCCCCACCTCTGTTTCCCCGCCTCTGATTCCCCACCTCTGATTCTCCATATCTCATTCCCCGCCTCTGACTCCCCATCTCTGATTCCCGGACTCTGATTCCCCACCTCTGATTCCCGGCCTCTTATTCCCAGCATCTGATTCCAGGCCTCTGATTCCCGTCCTCTGACTCCCCGCTTCTGATTCTGATTCCCTGCCTCTGATTCCCCATCTCTGATTCCGCACATCTGATTACCTGCCTCTGATTCCCCACCTCTGATTCCCCATATCTGATTCCCCGCCTCTGTTTCCACGCCTCTGATTCCCCGCCTCTGTTTCCCCATATCTAATTCCCCACCTCTGATGCCCCAACTCTGATTCCCCGCCTCTGATTCCACAGCTCTGATTCCCCGCCTCTGATTCCCCACATCCGATTCCCCATATCTGATTCCCCGCCTCTGTTTCCCCGCCCCTGATTCCCCGCCTCTGTTTCCCCATATCTGATTCCCCGCCTCTGATTCCCAACTATGATTCCCCGCCTCTTATTCCCCATCTCTGATTCACCACCTCTGATTCCTCACCACTGATTCCCCATATCTAATTCCCCGCCTCTGTTTGCCCGCCTCTGATTCCCCGCCTCTGTTTCCCCATATCTGATTCCCCGCCTCTGAATCCCCAACTCTGATTCCCTGCCTCTGATTCCCCAGCTTCATTCCCCGCCTTTGATTCCCCCCGTCTGATTCCCAGCCTCTGAATCCCCGTGTCTGATAACCTGCCTCTGATTCCCCGCCTCTGATTCCCCATCTCAGATTCACCGCATCTGATTCCCCACCTCTGATTCCCCACCTCTGATTCCGCACATCCAATTCCCTGCCTCTGATTCCCCGACTCTGATTCCCCACCTCTGATTCCCCAGCTCTGATTCCCCGCCTCTGATTCCCCAACTCTGATTCCCCGCCTCTGAATCCCCAGCTCAGATTCCCCGCCTCTGATTCCCCGTGTTTGATCCCCTGCCTCTGATTCCCCAGCTCTGATTCCCCATCTCTGATTCACCGCCTTTGATTCGCCACCTCTGATTCCCAATATCTGATTCCTCGCCACTGTTTCCCCATCTCTGATTCCCGGACTCTGATTCCCCAGCTCTGATTCCCCGCCTCTGATTCCCCGTGTTTGATTCCCTGCCTCTGATTCCCGGCCTCTGATTCCCCATCTCTGATTCACCGCCTTTGATTTGCCACCTCTGATTCCCCATATCTGATTACCCGCCTCTGTTTCCCCGCCTCTGATTCCCCGCCTCTGATTCCCCATATCTCATTCCCCGCCTCTGAATCCCCATCTCTGATTCCCGGACTCTGATTCCCCACCTCTGATTCCCGGCCTCTTATTCCCGGCATCTGATTCCGGCCTCTGATTCCCGGCCTCTGATTCCCTGCTTCTGATTCTGATTCCCTGCCTCTGATTCCCCATCTCTGATTCCGCACATCTGATTCCCTGCCTCTGATTCCCCGCCTCTGATTCCCCGCATCTGTTTCCCAATATCTAAGTCCCCGCCTCTGATTCCCCAACTCTGATTCCACACCTCTGATTCCCCAGCTCTGATTCCCCGCCTCTGATTCCCCGCATCTGATTCCCTGCATCTGATTCCAAGACTCTGATTCCCTGCCTCTGATTCCCAACCTCTGATTCCCCACCTCTGATTCCCCATATCTGAATCCCCGCCTCTGTTTCCCCGCCTCTGATTCCCCACCTCTGTTTCCCCATATCTGATTCCCGGCCTCTGATTCCCCGCCTCTGATTCCCCGCCTCTGATTCCCTGCCTCTGATTCCCCATCCCCGATTCCGCACATCTGATTCCCTGCCTCTGATTCCCCGCCTCTGATTCCCCGCCTCTGATTCCCTGCCTCTGATTCCCAACCTCTGATTCCCCACCTCTGATTCCCCATATCTGATTCCCCGCCTCTGTTTCACCGCCTCTGATTCCCCTCCTCTGATTCCCCAACTCTAATTCCCCGCCTCTGATTCCCCAGCTCTGATTCCCCGTGTTTGATTCCCCGCCTCTGATTCCCTGCCTCTGATTCCCAACCTCTGATTCCACACCTCTGATTCCCCATATCTGATTCCCCGCCTCTGTTTCCCCACCTCTGATTCCCTGCCCCTGTTTCCCCATATCTGATTCCCTGCCTCTGATTCCCCAACTCTGATTCCCCGCCTCTGATTCCCCAGCTCTGATTCCCCGCCTCTGATTTCCCATGTTTGATTCCCTGCCTCTGATTCCCCGCCTCTGATTCCCCATCTCTGATTCACCGCCTTTGATTCGCCACCTCTGATTCCACATATCTGATTCCCCACCTCTGTTTCCCCGCCTCTGATTCCCCGCCTCTGATTCTCCATATCTCATTCCCCGCCTCTGATTCCCCACCTCTGATTCCCGGCCTCTTATTCCCAGCATCTGATTCCCGTCCTCTGATTCCCCGCTTCTGATTCTGATTCCCTGCCTCTGATTCCCCATCTCTGATTCCGCACATCTGATTCCCTGCCTCTGATTCCCCACCTCTGATTCCCCATATCTGATTTCCCGCCTCTGTTTCCCCGCCTCTGATTCCCCGCCTCTGTTTCCCCATATCTTATTCCCAACCTCTGATGCCCCAACTCTGATTCCCTGCCTCTGATTCCCCGCGTTCTATTCCCTGCCTCTGATTCCCCGCCTGTGATTCCCCATCTCTGATTCACCACCTCTGATTCCCCACCTCTGATTCCCCATATCTAATTCCCCGCCTCTGTTTGCCCGCCTCTGATTCCCCGCCTCTGTTTCCCCATATCTGATTCCCCGCCTCTGAATCCCCAACTCTGATTCCCTGCCTCTGATTCCCCAGCTCTGATTCCCCGCCTTTGATTCCCCCGTCTGATTCCCAGCCTCTGAAACCCCGTGTCTGATTTCTTGCCTCTGATTCCCCGCCTCTGATTCCCCATCTCTGATTCACAGCCTCTGATTCCCCACCTCTGATTCCCCATCTCTGATTCCGCCCATCTGATTCCCTGCCTCTGATTCCCCGACTCTGATCCCCACCTCTGATTCTCCAGCTCTGATTCCCCGCCTCTGATTCCCCAACTCTGATTCCCCGCCTCTGATTCCCCAGCTCTGATTCCCCGCCTCTGATTCCCCGTGTTTGATTCCCTGCCTCTGATTCCACGCCTCTGATTCCCCATCTCTGATTCATCGCCTTTGATTCGCCACCTCTGATTCCCCATATCTGATTCCTCGCCTCTGTTTCCCCGCCTCTGATTCCCCGCCTCTGATTCCCCATATCTCATTCCCCGCCTCTGATTCCCCATCTCTGATTCCCGGACTCTGATTCCCCACCTCTGATTCCCGGCCTCTTATTCCCGGCATCTGATTCCGGCCTCTGATTCCCGGCCTCTGATTCCCTGCTTCTGATTCCCCATCTCTGATTCCGCAAATCTTATTCCCTGCCTCTGATTCCCCACCTCTGATTCCCCATATCTGATTCCCCGCCTCTGTTTCCCGGCCTCTGATTCCACGCTTCTGATTCTGATTCCCTGCCTCTGAGTCCCCATCTCTGATTCCGCACATCTGATTCCCTGCCTCTGATTCCCCACCTCTGATTCCCCATATCTGATTTCCCGCCTCTGTTTCCCCGCCTCTGATTCCCCGCTTCTGTTTCCCCATATCTAATTCCCAACCTCTGATGCCCCAACTCTGATTCCCTGCCTCTGATTCCCCGGGTTCTATTCCCTGCCTCTGATTCCCCGCCTGTGATTCCCCATCTCTGATTCACCACCTCTGATTCCCCACCTCTGATTCCCCATATCTATTTCCCCGCCTCTGTTTGCCCGACTCTGATTCCCCGCCTCTGTTTCCCCATATCTGATTCCCCGCTTCTGAATCCCCAACTCTGATTCCCTGCCTCTGATTCCCGAGCTCTGATTCCCCGCCTTTGATTCCCCTGTCTGATTCCCAGCCTCTGAAACCCCGTGTCTGATTTCTTGCCTCTGATTCCCCGCCTCTGATTCCCCATCTCTGATTCACAGCCTCTGATTCCCCACCTCTGATTCCCCATCTCTGATTCCGCACATCTGATTCCCTGCCTCTGATTCCCCGACTCTGATCCCCACCTCTGATTCCGCAGCTCTGATTCCCCGCCTCTGATTCCCCAACTCTGATTCCCCGCCTCTGATTCCCCAGCTCTGATTCCCCGCCTCAGATTCCCCGTGTTTGATTCCCTGCCTCTGATTCCCCGCCTCTGATTCCCCATCTCTGATTCACCGCCTTTGATTCGCCACCTCTGATTCCCCATATCTGATTCCTCGCCTCTGTTTCCCCGCCTCTGATTCCCCGCCTCTGATTCCCCATATCTCATTCCCCGCCTCTGATTCCCCATCTCTGATTCCCGGACTCTGATTCCCCACCTCTGATTCCCGGCCTCTTATTCCCGGCATCTGATTCCGGCCTCTGATTCCCGGCCTCTTATTCCCTGCTTCTGATTCCCCATCTCTGATTCCGCAAATCTAACTCCCTGCCTCTGATTCCCCACCTCTGATTCCACATATCTGATTCCCCGCCTCTGTTTCCCCGCCTCTGATTCCCCGCCTCTGTTTCCCCATATCTAAGTCCCCGCCTCTGATTCCCCAACTTTGATTCCCCACCTCTGATTCCCCAGCTCTGATTCCCTGCCTCTGATTCCCCGCATCTGATTCCATGCATCTGATTCCCAGCGTCTGATTCCCAGCCTCTGATTCCCATCCTCTGATTCCTCACCTCTGATTCCCCATATCTGATTCCCCGCCTCTGTTTCCCTGCCTCTGATTCCCCGCCTCTGTTTCCAAATATCTGATCCCCGCCTCTATTTGCCCGCATCTGATTCCCCGCCTCTGTTTCCCCATATCTGATTCCCCGCCTCTGAATCCCCAACTCTGATTCCCTGCCTCTAATTTCCCAGCTCTGATTCCCCGCCTCTGATTCCCCGCGTCTGATTACCGGCCTCTGATTCCCCGCCTCTGATTCCCCATCTCTGATTCACAACCTCTGATTCCCCACCTCTGATACCCCATATCTGATTCCCCGCCTCTGTTTCCACGCCTCTGATTCCCCACCTCTGATTCCCAATATCTGATTCCCCGCCTCTGATTCCCCACCTCTGATTCCCCGCCTCTGATTCGCCAGCTATGATTCCCCGCCTCTGATTCCCCGTGTTTGATTCCCTGCCTCTGATTCCCGGCCTCTGATTCCCCATCTCTGATTCACCACCTTTGATTCGCCACCTCTGATTCCCCATATCTGATTCCCCGCCTCTGTTTCCCCGCCTCTGATTCCCCGCCTCTGATTCCCCATATCTCATTCCCCGCCTCTGAATCCCCATCTCTGATTCCCGGACTCTGATTCCCCACCTCTGATTCCGCACATCTGATTACCTGCCTCTGATTCCCCACCTCTGATTCCCCATATCTGATTCCCCGCCTCTGTTTCCACGCCTCTGATTCCCCGCCTCTGTTTCCCCATATCTAATTCCCCACCTCTGATGCCCCAACTCTGATTCCCCGCCTCTGATTCCACAGCTCTGATTCCCCGCCTCTGATTCCCCACATCCGATTCCCCATATCTGATTCCCCGCCTCTGTTTCCCCGCCCCTGATTCCCCGCCTCTGTTTCCCCATATCTGATTCCCCGCCTCTGATTCCCAACTATGATTCCCCGCCTCTTATTCCCCATCTCTGATTCACCACCTCTGATTCCCCACCACTGATTCCCCATATCTGATTCCCCGCCTCTAAATCCCCAACTCTGATTCCCTGCCTCTGATTCCCCAGCTTCATTCCCCGCCTTTGATTCCCCCCGTCTGATTCCCAGCCTCTGAATCCCCGTGTCTGATAACCTGCCTCTGTTTCCACGCCTCTGATTCCCCGCCTCTGTTTCCCCATATCTAATTCCCCACCTCTGATGCCCCAACTCTGATTCCCCGCCTCTGATTCCACAGCTCTGATTCCCCGCCTCTGATTCCCCACATCCGATTCCCCGCCTCTGATTCCCAACTATGATTCCCCGCCTCTTATTCCCCATCTCTGATTCACCACCTCTGATTCCTCACCACTGATTCCCCATATCTAATTCCCCGCCTCTGTTTGCCCGCCTCTGATTCCCCGCCTCTGTTTCCCCATATCTGATTCCCCGCCTCTGAATCCCCAACTCTGATTCCCTGCCTCTGATTCCCCAGCTTCATTCCCCGCCTTTGATTCCCCCCGTCTGATTCCCAGCCTCTGAATCCCCGTGTCTGATAACCTGCCTCTGATTCCCCGCCTCTGATTCCCCATCTCAGATTCACCGCATCTGATTCCCCACCTCTGATTCCCCACCTCTGATTCCGCACATCCAATTCCCTGCCTCTGATTCCCCGACTCTGATTCCCCACCTCTGATTCCCCAGCTCTGATTCCCCGCCTCTGATTCCCCAACTCTGATTCCCCGCCTCTGAATCCCCAGCTCAGATTCCCCGCCTCTGATTCCCCGTGTTTGATCCCCTGCCTCTGATTCCCCAGCTCTGATTCCCCATCTCTGATTCACCGCCTTTGATTCGCCACCTCTGATTCCCAATATCTGATTCCTCGCCACTGTTTCCCCATCTCTGATTCCCGGACTCTGATTCCCCACCTCTGATTCCCGGCCTCTTATTCCCAGCATCTGATTCCAGGCCTCTGATTCCCGTCCTCTGACGCCCCGCTTCTGATTCTTATTCCCTGCCTCTGATTCCCCATCTCTGATTCCGCACATCTGATTTCCTGCCTCTGATTCCCCACCTCTGATTCCCCATATCTGATTCCCCGCCTCTGTTTCCACGCCTCTGATTCCCCGCCTCTGTTTCCCCATATCTAATTCCCCACCTCTGATGCCCCAACTCTGATTCCCCGCCTCTGATTCCACAGCTCTGATTCCCCGCCTCTGATTCCCCACATCCGATTCCCCATATCTGATTCCCCGCCTCTGTTTCCCCGCCCCTGATTCCCCGCCTCTGTTTCCCCATATCTGATTCCCCGCCTCTGATTCCCAACTATGATTCCCCGCCTCTTATTCCCCATCTCTGATTCACCACCTCTGATTCCCCACCACTGATTCCCCATATCTAATTCCCCGCCTCTGTTTGCCCGCCTCTGATTCCCCGCCTCTGTTTCCCCATATCTGATTCCCCGCCTCTGAATCCCCAACTCTGATTCCCTGCCTCTGATTCCCCAGCTTCATTCCCCGCCTTTGATTCCCCCCGTCTGATTCCCAGCCTCTGAATCCCCGTGTCTGATAACCTGCCTCTGATTCCCCGCCTCTGATTCCCCATCTCAGATTCACCGCCTCTGATTCCCCACCTCTGATTCCCCATCTCTGATTCCGCACATCCAATTCCCTGCCTCTGATTCCCCGACTCTGATTCCCCACCTCTGATTCCCCAGCTCTGATTCCCCGCCTCTGATTCCCCAACTCTGATTCCCCGCCTCTGATTCCCCAGCTCTGATTCCCCGCCTCTGATTCCCCGTGTTTGATCCCCTGCCTCTGATTCCCCAGCTCTGATTCCCCATCTCTGATTCACCGCCTTTGATTCGCCACCTCTGATTCCCAATATCTGATTCCTCGCCACTGTTTCCCCGCCTCTGATTCCCCGCCTCTGATTCCCCATATCTCATTCCCCGCCTCTGATTCCCCATCTCTGATTCCCGGACTCTGATTCCCCACCTCTGATTCCCGACCTCTTATTCCCGGCATCTGATTCCGGCCTCTGATTCCCGGCCTCTGATTCCCTGCTTCTGATTCTGATTCCCTGCCTCTGATTCCCCATTTCTGATTCCGCACATCTAATTCCCTGCCTCTGATTCCCCACCTCTGATTCCCCATATCTGAATCCCCGCCTCTGTTTCCCCGTCTCTGATTCCCCGCCTCTGTTTCCCCATATCTAAGTCCCCGCCTCTGATTCCCCAACTTTGATTCCCCACCTCTGATTCCCCGGCTCTGATTCCCCGCCTCTGATTCCCCACCTCTGATTCCCCATATCTGATTCCCAGCCTCTGTTTCCCCGCCTCTGATTCCCCGCCCCTGTTTCCCCATATCTGATTCCCTGCCTCTGATTCCCCAACTTTGATTCCCAGCCTCTGATTCCCCAGCTCTGATTCCCCACCTCTGATTCCACGTGTTTGATTCCCTGCCTCTGATTCCCCGCCTCTGATTCCCCATCTCTGATTCACCGCCTTTGATTCGCCACCTCTGATTCCCCATATCTGATTCCCCACCTCTGTTTCCCCGCCTCTGATTCCCCGCCTCTGATTCTCCATATCTCATTCCCCGCCTCTGACTCCCCATCTCTGATTCCCGGACTCTGATTCCCCACCTCTGATTCCCGGCCTCTTATTCCCAGCATCTGATTCCAGGCCTCTGATTCCCGGCCTCTCACTCCCCGCTTCTGATTCTGATTCCCTGCCTCTGATTCCCCATCTCTGATTCCGCACATCTGATTACCTGCCTCTGATTCCCCACCTCTGATTCCCCATATCTAATTCCCCGCCTCTGTTTGCCCGCCTCTGATTCCCCGCCTCTGTTTCCCCATATCTGATTCCCCGCCTCTGAATCCCCAACTCTGATTCCCTGCCTCTGATTCCCCAGCTCTGATTCCCCGCCTTTGATTCCCCCGTCTGATTCCCAGCCTCTGAAACCCCGTGTCTGATTTCTTGCCTCTGATTCCCCGCCTCTGATTCCCCATCTCTGATTCACAGCCTCTGATTCCCCACCTCTGATTCCCCATCTCTGATTCCGCCCATCTGATTCCCTGCCTCTGATTCCCCGACTCTGATCCCCACCTCTGATTCTCCAGCTCTGATTCCCCGCCTCTGATTCCCCAACTCTGATTCCCCGCCTCTGATTCCCCAGCTCTGATTCCCCGCCTCTGATTCCCCGTGTTTGATTCCCTGCCTCTGATTCCACGCCTCTGATTCCCCATCTCTGATTCATCGCCTTTGATTCGCCACCTCTGATTCCCCATATCTGATTCCTCGCCTCTGTTTCCCCGCCTCTGATTCCCCGCCTCTGATTCCCCATATCTCATTCCCCGCCTCTGATTCCCCATCTCTGATTCCCGGACTCTGATTCCCCACCTCTGATTCCCGGCCTCTTATTCCCGGCATCTGATTCCGGCCTCTGATTCCCGGCCTCTGATTCCCTGCTTCTGATTCCCCATCTCTGATTCCGCAAATCTTATTCCCTGCCTCTGATTCCCCACCTCTGATTCCCCATATCTGATTCCCCGCCTCTGTTTCCCGGCCTCTGATTCCACGCTTCTGATTCTGATTCCCTGCCTCTGAGTCCCCATCTCTGATTCCGCACATCTGATTCCCTGCCTCTGATTCCCCACCTCTGATTCCCCATATCTGATTTCCCGCCTCTGTTTCCCCGCCTCTGATTCCCCGCTTCTGTTTCCCCATATCTAATTCCCAACCTCTGATGCCCCAACTCTGATTCCCTGCCTCTGATTCCCCGGGTTCTATTCCCTGCCTCTGATTCCCCGCCTGTGATTCCCCATCTCTGATTCACCACCTCTGATTCCCCACCTCTGATTCCCCATATCTATTTCCCCGCCTCTGTTTGCCCGACTCTGATTCCCCGCCTCTGTTTCCCCATATCTGATTCCCCGCTTCTGAATCCCCAACTCTGATTCCCTGCCTCTGATTCCCGAGCTCTGATTCCCCGCCTTTGATTCCCCTGTCTGATTCCCAGCCTCTGAAACCCCGTGTCTGATTTCTTGCCTCTGATTCCCCGCCTCTGATTCCCCATCTCTGATTCACAGCCTCTGATTCCCCACCTCTGATTCCCCATCTCTGATTCCGCACATCTGATTCCCTGCCTCTGATTCCCCGACTCTGATCCCCACCTCTGATTCCGCAGCTCTGATTCCCCGCCTCTGATTCCCCAACTCTGATTCCCCGCCTCTGATTCCCCAGCTCTGATTCCCCGCCTCAGATTCCCCGTGTTTGATTCCCTGCCTCTGATTCCCCGCCTCTGATTCCCCATCTCTGATTCACCGCCTTTGATTCGCCACCTCTGATTCCCCATATCTGATTCCTCGCCTCTGTTTCCCCGCCTCTGATTCCCCGCCTCTGATTCCCCATATCTCATTCCCCGCCTCTGATTCCCCATCTCTGATTCCCGGACTCTGATTCCCCACCTCTGATTCCCGGCCTCTTATTCCCGGCATCTGATTCCGGCCTCTGATTCCCGGCCTCTTATTCCCTGCTTCTGATTCCCCATCTCTGATTCCGCAAATCTAACTCCCTGCCTCTGATTCCCCACCTCTGATTCCACATATCTGATTCCCCGCCTCTGTTTCCCCGCCTCTGATTCCCCGCCTCTGTTTCCCCATATCTAAGTCCCCGCCTCTGATTCCCCAACTTTGATTCCCCACCTCTGATTCCCCAGCTCTGATTCCCTGCCTCTGATTCCCCGCATCTGATTCCATGCATCTGATTCCCAGCGTCTGATTCCCAGCCTCTGATTCCCATCCTCTGATTCCTCACCTCTGATTCCCCATATCTGATTCCCCGCCTCTGTTTCCCTGCCTCTGATTCCCCGCCTCTGTTTCCAAATATCTGATCCCCGCCTCTATTTGCCCGCATCTGATTCCCCGCCTCTGTTTCCCCATATCTGATTCCCCGCCTCTGAATCCCCAACTCTGATTCCCTGCCTCTAATTTCCCAGCTCTGATTCCCCGCCTCTGATTCCCCGCGTCTGATTACCGGCCTCTGATTCCCCGCCTCTGATTCCCCATCTCTGATTCACAACCTCTGATTCCCCACCTCTGATACCCCATATCTGATTCCCCGCCTCTGTTTCCACGCCTCTGATTCCCCACCTCTGATTCCCAATATCTGATTCCCCGCCTCTGATTCCCCACCTCTGATTCCCCGCCTCTGATTCGCCAGCTATGATTCCCCGCCTCTGATTCCCCGTGTTTGATTCCCTGCCTCTGATTCCCGGCCTCTGATTCCCCATCTCTGATTCACCACCTTTGATTCGCCACCTCTGATTCCCCATATCTGATTCCCCGCCTCTGTTTCCCCGCCTCTGATTCCCCGCCTCTGATTCCCCATATCTCATTCCCCGCCTCTGAATCCCCATCTCTGATTCCCGGACTCTGATTCCCCACCTCTGATTCCGCACATCTGATTACCTGCCTCTGATTCCCCACCTCTGATTCCCCATATCTGATTCCCCGCCTCTGTTTCCACGCCTCTGATTCCCCGCCTCTGTTTCCCCATATCTAATTCCCCACCTCTGATGCCCCAACTCTGATTCCCCGCCTCTGATTCCACAGCTCTGATTCCCCGCCTCTGATTCCCCACATCCGATTCCCCATATCTGATTCCCCGCCTCTGTTTCCCCGCCCCTGATTCCCCGCCTCTGTTTCCCCATATCTGATTCCCCGCCTCTGATTCCCAACTATGATTCCCCGCCTCTTATTCCCCATCTCTGATTCACCACCTCTGATTCCCCACCACTGATTCCCCATATCTGATTCCCCGCCTCTAAATCCCCAACTCTGATTCCCTGCCTCTGATTCCCCAGCTTCATTCCCCGCCTTTGATTCCCCCCGTCTGATTCCCAGCCTCTGAATCCCCGTGTCTGATAACCTGCCTCTGTTTCCACGCCTCTGATTCCCCGCCTCTGTTTCCCCATATCTAATTCCCCACCTCTGATGCCCCAACTCTGATTCCCCGCCTCTGATTCCACAGCTCTGATTCCCCGCCTCTGATTCCCCACATCCGATTCCCCGCCTCTGATTCCCAACTATGATTCCCCGCCTCTTATTCCCCATCTCTGATTCACCACCTCTGATTCCTCACCACTGATTCCCCATATCTAATTCCCCGCCTCTGTTTGCCCGCCTCTGATTCCCCGCCTCTGTTTCCCCATATCTGATTCCCCGCCTCTGAATCCCCAACTCTGATTCCCTGCCTCTGATTCCCCAGCTTCATTCCCCGCCTTTGATTCCCCCCGTCTGATTCCCAGCCTCTGAATCCCCGTGTCTGATAACCTGCCTCTGATTCCCCGCCTCTGATTCCCCATCTCAGATTCACCGCATCTGATTCCCCACCTCTGATTCCCCACCTCTGATTCCGCACATCCAATTCCCTGCCTCTGATTCCCCGACTCTGATTCCCCACCTCTGATTCCCCAGCTCTGATTCCCCGCCTCTGATTCCCCAACTCTGATTCCCCGCCTCTGAATCCCCAGCTCAGATTCCCCGCCTCTGATTCCCCGTGTTTGATCCCCTGCCTCTGATTCCCCAGCTCTGATTCCCCATCTCTGATTCACCGCCTTTGATTCGCCACCTCTGATTCCCAATATCTGATTCCTCGCCACTGTTTCCCCATCTCTGATTCCCGGACTCTGATTCCCCACCTCTGATTCCCGGCCTCTTATTCCCAGCATCTGATTCCAGGCCTCTGATTCCCGTCCTCTGACTCCCCGCTTCTGATTCTTATTCCCTGCCTCTGATTCCCCATCTCTGATTCCGCACATCTGATTTCCTGCCTCTGATTCCCCACCTCTGATTCCCCATATCTGATTCCCCGCCTCTGTTTCCACGCCTCTGATTCCCCGCCTCTGTTTCCCCATATCTAATTCCCCACCTCTGATGCCCCAACTCTGATTCCCCGCCTCTGATTCCACAGCTCTGATTCCCCGCCTCTGATTCCCCACATCCGATTCCCCATATCTGATTCCCCGCCTCTGTTTCCCCGCCCCTGATTCCCCGCCTCTGTTTCCCCATATCTGATTCCCCGCCTCTGATTCCCAACTATGATTCCCCGCCTCTTATTCCCCATCTCTGATTCACCACCTCTGATTCCCCACCACTGATTCCCCATATCTAATTCCCCGCCTCTGTTTGCCCGCCTCTGATTCCCCGCCTCTGTTTCCCCATATCTGATTCCCCGCCTCTGAATCCCCAACTCTGATTCCCTGCCTCTGATTCCCCAGCTTCATTCCCCGCCTTTGATTCCCCCCGTCTGATTCCCAGCCTCTGAATCCCCGTGTCTGATAACCTGCCTCTGATTCCCCGCCTCTGATTCCCCATCTCAGATTCACCGCCTCTGATTCCCCACCTCTGATTCCCCATCTCTGATTCCGCACATCCAATTCCCTGCCTCTGATTCCCCGACTCTGATTCCCCACCTCTGATTCCCCAGCTCTGATTCCCCGCCTCTGATTCCCCAACTCTGATTCCCCGCCTCTGATTCCCCAGCTCTGATTCCCCGCCTCTGATTCCCCGTGTTTGATCCCCTGCCTCTGATTCCCCAGCTCTGATTCCCCATCTCTGATTCACCGCCTTTGATTCGCCACCTCTGATTCCCAATATCTGATTCCTCGCCACTGTTTCCCCGCCTCTGATTCCCCGCCTCTGATTCCCCATATCTCATTCCCCGCCTCTGATTCCCCATCTCTGATTCCCGGACTCTGATTCCCCACCTCTGATTCCCGACCTCTTATTCCCGGCATCTGATTCCGGCCTCTGATTCCCGGCCTCTGATTCCCTGCTTCTGATTCTGATTCCCTGCCTCTGATTCCCCATTTCTGATTCCGCACATCTAATTCCCTGCCTCTGATTCCCCACCTCTGATTCCCCATATCTGAATCCCCGCCTCTGTTTCCCCGTCTCTGATTCCCCGCCTCTGTTTCCCCATATCTAAGTCCCCGCCTCTGATTCCCCAACTTTGATTCCCCACCTCTGATTCCCCGGCTCTGATTCCCCGCCTCTGATTCCCCACCTCTGATTCCCCATATCTGATTCCCAGCCTCTGTTTCCCCGCCTCTGATTCCCCGCCCCTGTTTCCCCATATCTGATTCCCTGCCTCTGATTCCCCAACTTTGATTCCCAGCCTCTGATTCCCCAGCTCTGATTCCCCACCTCTGATTCCACGTGTTTGATTCCCTGCCTCTGATTCCCCGCCTCTGATTCCCCATCTCTGATTCACCGCCTTTGATTCGCCACCTCTGATTCCCCATATCTGATTCCCCACCTCTGTTTCCCCGCCTCTGATTCCCCGCCTCTGATTCTCCATATCTCATTCCCCGCCTCTGACTCCCCATCTCTGATTCCCGGACTCTGATTCCCCACCTCTGATTCCCGGCCTCTTATTCCCAGCATCTGATTCCAGGCCTCTGATTCCCGGCCTCTCACTCCCCGCTTCTGATTCTGATTCCCTGCCTCTGATTCCCCATCTCTGATTCCGCACATCTGATTACCTGCCTCTGATTCCCCACCTCTGATTCCCCATATCTGATTCCCCGCCTCTGTTTCCACGCCTCTGATTCCCCGCCTCTGTTTCCCCATATCTAATTCCCCACCTCTGATGCCCCAACTCTGATGCCCCGCCTCTGATTCCACAGCTCTGATTCCCCGCCTCTGATTCCCCACTTCCGATTCCCCATATCTGATTCCCCGCCTCTGTTTCCCCGCCCCTGCTTCCCCGCCTCTGTTTCCCCATATCTGATTCCCCACCTCTGATTCCCAACTATGATTCCCCGCCTCTTATTCCCCAGCTCTGATTCCCTGCCTCTGATTCCCCGCGTTCTATTCCCTGCCTCTGATTCCCCACCTGTGATTCCCCATCTCTGATTCACCACCTCTGATTCCCCACCACTGATTCCCCATATCTAATTCCCCGCCTCTGTTTGCCCGCCTCTGATTCCCCGCCTCTGTTTCCCCATATCTGATTCCCCGCCTCTGAATCCCCAACTCTGATTCCCTGCCTCTGATTCCACAGCTTCATTCCCCGCCTTTGATTCCCCCCGTCTGATTCCCAGCCTCTGAATCCCCGTGTCTGATAACCTGCCTCTGATTCCCCGCCTCTGATTCCCCATCTAAGATTCACCGCCACTGATTCCCCACCTCTGATTCCCCATCTCTGATTCCGCACATCCGATTCCCTGCCTCTGATTCCCCGACTCTGATTCCCCACCTCTGATTCCCCAGCTCTGATTCCCCGCCTCTGATTCCCCAACTCTGATTCCCCGCCTCTGATTCCCCAGCTCTGATTCCCCGCCTCTGATTCCCCGTGTTTGATCCCCTGCCTCTGATTCCCCAGCTCTGATTCCCCATCTCTGATTCACCGCCTTTGATTCGCCACCTCTGATTCCCCATATCTCATTTCCCGCCTCTGATTCCCCATCTCTGATTCCCGGACTCTGATTCCCCACCTCTGATTCCTGACCTCTTATTCCCGGCATCTGATTCCGGCCTCTGATTCCCGGCCTCTGATTCCCTGCTTCTGATTCTGATTCCCTGCCTATGATTCCCCATTTCTGATTCCGCACATCTAATTCCCTGCCTCTGATTCCCCACCTCTGATTCCCCATATCTGAATCTCCGCCTCTGTTTCCCCGTCTCTGATTCCCCGCCTCTGTTTCCCCATATCTAAGTCCCCGCCTCTGATTCCCCAACTTTGATTCCCCACCTCTGATTCCCCAGCTCTGATTCCCCGCCTCTGATTCCCCACCTCTGATTCCCCATATCTGATTCCCTGCCTCTTGTTCCCCGCCTCTGATTCCCCGCCTCTGTTTCCCCATATCTGATTCCCGGCCTCTGATTCCCCGCCTCTGATTCCCCGCCTCTGATTCCCTGCCTCTGATTCCCCATCTCCGATTCCGCACATCTGATTCCCTGCCTCTCATTCCCCGCCTCTGATTCCCCGCCTCTGATTCCCTGCCTCTGATTCCCAACCTCTGATTCCCCACCTCTGATTCCCAGTGTTTGATTCCCCGCCTCTGTTTCCCCGCCTCTGATTCCCCGCCTCTTATTCCCCAACTCTAATTCCCCGCCTCTGATTCCCCATATCTGATTCCCCGCCTCTGTTTCCCCGCCTCTGATTCCGCGCCCCTGTTTCCCCATATCTGATTCCCTGCCTCTGATTCCCCAACTTTGATTCCCAGCCTCTGATTCCCCAGCTCTGATTCCCCGCCTCTGATTCCCCGCATCTGATTCCCTGCATCTGATTCCAAGCCTCTGATTCCCTGCCTCTGATTCCCAACCTCTGATTCCCCACCTCTGATTCCCCACATATGATTCCCAGCCTCTTTTTCCCCGCCTCTGATTCCCCGCCTCTGTTTCCCCATATCTGATTCCCGGCCTCTGATTCCCCGCCTCTGATTCCCCGCCTCTGATTCCCTGCCTCTGATTCCCCATCTCCGATTCCGCACATCTGATTCCCTGCCTCTGATTCCCCGCCTCTGATTCCCCGCCTCTGATTCCCTGCCTCTGATTTCCAACCTCTGATTCCCCACCTCTGATTCCCCGTGTTTGATTCCCCGCCTATGTTTCCCCGCCTCTGATTCCCCGCCTCTGTTTCCCAATATCTAAGTCCCCGCCTCTGATTCCCCAACTCTAATTCCCCACCTCTGATTCCCCAGCTCTGATTCCCCGCCTCTGATTCCCTGCATCTGATTCCCTGCATCTGATTCCAAGCCTCTGATTCCCTGCCTCTGATTCCCAACCTCTGAGTCCCCACCTCTGATTCCCCATATCTGATTCACAGCATCTGTTACCCCACCTCTGATTCCCCGCCTCTGTTTCCCCATATCTGATTCCCGGCCTCTGGTTCCCCGCCTCTGATTCCCAGCCTCTGATTCCCTGCCTCTGATTCCCCATCTCCGATTCTGCACATCTGATTCCCTGCCTCTGATTCCCCGCCTCTGATTCCCCGCCTCTGATTCCCTGCCTCTGATTCCCAACCTCTGATTCCCCACCTCTGATTCCCCGTGTTTGATTCCCCGCCTCTGTATCCCCGCCTCTGATTCCCCGCCTCTGATTCCCCAACTCTAATTCCCCGCCTCTGATTCCCCATATCTGATTCCCCGCCTCTGTTTCCCCGCCTCTGATTCCCCGCCCCTGTTTCCCCATATCTAATTCCCCACCTCTGATGCCCCAACTCTGATTCCCCGCCTCTGATTCCACAGCTCTGATTCCCCGCCTCTGATTCCCCACATCCGATTCCCCATATCTGATTCCCCGCCTCTGTTTCCCCGCCCCTGATTCCCCGCCTCTGTTTCCCCATATCTGATTCCCCGCCTCTGATTCCCAACTATGATTCCCCGCCTCTTATTCCCCATCTCTGATTCACCACCTCTGATTCCCCACCACTGATTCCCCATATCTAATTCCCCGCCTCTGTTTGCCCGCCTCTGATTCCCCGCCTCTGTTTCCCCATATCTGATTCCCCGCCTCTGAATCCCCAACTCTGATTCCCTGCCTCTGATTCCCCAGCTTCATTCCCCGCCTTTGATTCCCCCCGTCTGATTCCCAGCCTCTGAATCCCCGTGTCTGATAACCTGCCTCTGATTCCCCGCCTCTGATTCCCCATCTCAGATTCACCGCATCTGATTCCCCACCTCTGATTCCCCATCTCTGATTCCGCACATCCAATTCCCTGCCTCTGATTCCCCGACTCTGATTCCCCACCTCTGATTCCCCAGCTCTGATTCCCCGCCTCTGATTCCCCAACTCTGATTCCCCGCCTCTGATTCCCCAGCTCTGATTCCCCGCCTCTGATTCCCCGTGTTTGATCCCCTGCCTCTGATTCCCCAGCTCTGATTCCCCATCTCTGATTCACCGCCTTTGATTCGCCACCTCTGATTCCCAATATCTGATTCCTCGCCACTGTTTCCCCATCTCTGATTCCCGGACTCTGATTCCCCACCTCTGATTCCCGGCCTCTTATTCCCAGCATCTGATTCCAGGCCTCTGATTCCCGTCCTCTGACTCCCCGCTTCTGATTCTTATTCCCTGCCTCTGATTCCCCATCTCTGATTCCGCACATCTGATTACCTGCCTCTGATTCCCCACCTCTGATTCCCCATATCTGATTCCCCGCCTCTGTTACCACGCCTCTGATTCCCCGCCTCTGTTTCCCCATATCTAATTCCCCACCTCTGATGCCCCAACTCTGATTCCCCGCCTCTGATTCCACAGCTCTGATTCCCCGCCTCTGATTCCCCACATCCGATTCCCCATATCTGATTCCCCGCCTCTGTATCCCCGCCCCTGATTCCCCGCCTCTTCTTCCCCATATCTGATTCCCCGCCTCTGATTCCCAACTATGATTCCCCGCCTCTTATTCCCCATCTCTGATTCACCACCTCTGATTCCCCACCACTGATTCCCCATATCTAATTCCCCGCCTCTGTTTGCCCGCCTCTGATTCCCAGCCTCTGATTCCCCAACTCTGATTCCCCGCCTCTGATTCCCCAGCTCTGATTCCCCGCCTCTGATTCCCCGTGTTTGATTCCCTGCCTCTGATTCCCGGCCTCTGATTCCCCATCTCTGATTCACCGCCTTTGATTTGCCACCTCTGATTCCCCATATCTGATTACCCGCCTCTGTTTCCCCGCCTCTGATTCCCCGCCTCTGATTCCCCATATCTCTTTCCCCGCCTCTGAATCCCCATCTCTGATTCCCGGACTCTGATTCCCCACCTCTGATTCCCGGCCTCTTATTCCCGGCATCTGATTCCGGCCTCTGATTCCCGGCCTCTGATTCCCTGCTTCTGATTCTGATTCCCTGCCTCTGATTCCCCATCTCTGATTCCGCACATCTGATTCCCTGCCTCTGATTCCCCGCCTCTGATTCCCCGCATCTGTTTCCCAATATCTAAGTCCCCGCCTCTGATTCCCCAACTCTGATTCCACACCTCTGATTCCCCAGCTCTGATTCCCCGCCTCTGATTCCCCGCATCTGATTCCCTGCATCTGATTCCAAGACTCTGATTCCCTGCCTCTGATTCCCAACCTCTGATTCCCCACCTCTGATTCCCCATATCTGAATCCCCGCCTCTGTTTCCCCGCCTCTGATTCCCCACCTCTGTTTCCCCATATCTGATTCCCGGCCTCTGATTCCCCGCCTCTGATTCCCCGCCTCTGATTCCCTGCCTCTGATTCCCCATCCCCGATTCCGCACATCTGATTCCCTGCCTCTGATTCCCCGCCTCTGATTCCCCGCCTCTGATTCCCTGCCTCTGATTCCCAACCTCTGATTCCCCACCTCTGATTCCCCATATCTGATTCCCCGCCTCTGTTTCACCGCCTCTGATTCCCCTCCTCTGATTCCCCAACTCTAATTCCCCGCCTCTGATTCCCCAGCTCTGATTCCCCGTGTTTGATTCCCCGCCTCTGATTCCCTGCCTCTGATTCCCAACCTCTGATTCCACACCTCTGATTCCCCATATCTGATTCCCCGCCTCTGTTTCCCCACCTCTGATTCCCTGCCCCTGTTTCCCCATATCTGATTCCCTGCCTCTGATTCCCCAACTCTGATTCCCCGCCTCTGATTCCCCAGCTCTGATTCCCCGCCTCTGATTTCCCATGTTTGATTCCCTGCCTCTGATTCCCCGCCTCTGATTCCCCATCTCTGATTCACCGCCTTTGATTCGCCACCTCTGATTCCACATATCTGATTCCCCACCTCTGTTTCCCCGCCTCTGATTCCCCGCCTCTGATTCTCCATATCTCATTCCCCGCCTCTGATTCCCCACCTCTGATTCCCGGCCTCTTATTCCCAGCATCTGATTCCCGTCCTCTGATTCCCCGCTTCTGATTCTGATTCCCTGCCTCTGATTCCCCATCTCTGATTCCGCACATCTGATTCCCTGCCTCTGATTCCCCACCTCTGATTCCCCATATCTGATTTCCCGCCTCTGTTTCCCCGCCTCTGATTCCCCGCCTCTGTTTCCCCATATCTTATTCCCAACCTCTGATGCCCCAACTCTGATTCCCTGCCTCTGATTCCCCGCGTTCTATTCCCTGCCTCTGATTCCCCGCCTGTGATTCCCCATCTCTGATTCACCACCTCTGATTCCCCACCTCTGATTCCCCATATCTAATTCCCCGCCTCTGTTTGCCCGCCTCTGATTCCCCGCCTCTGTTTCCCCATATCTGATTCCCCGCCTCTGAATCCCCAACTCTGATTCCCTGCCTCTGATTCCCCAGCTCTGATTCCCCGCCTTTGATTCCCCCGTCTGATTCCCAGCCTCTGAAACCCCGTGTCTGATTTCTTGCCTCTGATTCCCCGCCTCTGATTCCCCATCTCTGATTCACAGCCTCTGATTCCCCACCTCTGATTCCCCATCTCTGATTCCGCCCATCTGATTCCCTGCCTCTGATTCCCCGACTCTGATCCCCACCTCTGATTCTCCAGCTCTGATTCCCCGCCTCTGATTCCCCAACTCTGATTCCCCGCCTCTGATTCCCCAGCTCTGATTCCCCGCCTCTGATTCCCCGTGTTTGATTCCCTGCCTCTGATTCCACGCCTCTGATTCCCCATCTCTGATTCATCGCCTTTGATTCGCCACCTCTGATTCCCCATATCTGATTCCTCGCCTCTGTTTCCCCGCCTCTGATTCCCCGCCTCTGATTCCCCATATCTCATTCCCCGCCTCTGATTCCCCATCTCTGATTCCCGGACTCTGATTCCCCACCTCTGATTCCCGGCCTCTTATTCCCGGCATCTGATTCCGGCCTCTGATTCCCGGCCTCTGATTCCCTGCTTCTGATTCCCCATCTCTGATTCCGCAAATCTTATTCCCTGCCTCTGATTCCCCACCTCTGATTCCCCATATCTGATTCCCCGCCTCTGTTTCCCGGCCTCTGATTCCACGCTTCTGATTCTGATTCCCTGCCTCTGAGTCCCCATCTCTGATTCCGCACATCTGATTCCCTGCCTCTGATTCCCCACCTCTGATTCCCCATATCTGATTTCCCGCCTCTGTTTCCCCGCCTCTGATTCCCCGCTTCTGTTTCCCCATATCTAATTCCCAACCTCTGATGCCCCAACTCTGATTCCCTGCCTCTGATTCCCCGGGTTCTATTCCCTGCCTCTGATTCCCCGCCTGTGATTCCCCATCTCTGATTCACCACCTCTGATTCCCCACCTCTGATTCCCCATATCTATTTCCCCGCCTCTGTTTGCCCGACTCTGATTCCCCGCCTCTGTTTCCCCATATCTGATTCCCCGCTTCTGAATCCCCAACTCTGATTCCCTGCCTCTGATTCCCGAGCTCTGATTCCCCGCCTTTGATTCCCCTGTCTGATTCCCAGCCTCTGAAACCCCGTGTCTGATTTCTTGCCTCTGATTCCCCGCCTCTGATTCCCCATCTCTGATTCACAGCCTCTGATTCCCCACCTCTGATTCCCCATCTCTGATTCCGCACATCTGATTCCCTGCCTCTGATTCCCCGACTCTGATCCCCACCTCTGATTCCGCAGCTCTGATTCCCCGCCTCTGATTCCCCAACTCTGATTCCCCGCCTCTGATTCCCCAGCTCTGATTCCCCGCCTCAGATTCCCCGTGTTTGATTCCCTGCCTCTGATTCCCCGCCTCTGATTCCCCATCTCTGATTCACCGCCTTTGATTCGCCACCTCTGATTCCCCATATCTGATTCCTCGCCTCTGTTTCCCCGCCTCTGATTCCCCGCCTCTGATTCCCCATATCTCATTCCCCGCCTCTGATTCCCCATCTCTGATTCCCGGACTCTGATTCCCCACCTCTGATTCCCGGCCTCTTATTCCCGGCATCTGATTCCGGCCTCTGATTCCCGGCCTCTTATTCCCTGCTTCTGATTCCCCATCTCTGATTCCGCAAATCTAACTCCCTGCCTCTGATTCCCCACCTCTGATTCCACATATCTGATTCCCCGCCTCTGTTTCCCCGCCTCTGATTCCCCGCCTCTGTTTCCCCATATCTAAGTCCCCGCCTCTGATTCCCCAACTTTGATTCCCCACCTCTGATTCCCCAGCTCTGATTCCCTGCCTCTGATTCCCCGCATCTGATTCCATGCATCTGATTCCCAGCGTCTGATTCCCAGCCTCTGATTCCCATCCTCTGATTCCTCACCTCTGATTCCCCATATCTGATTCCCCGCCTCTGTTTCCCTGCCTCTGATTCCCCGCCTCTGTTTCCAAATATCTGATCCCCGCCTCTATTTGCCCGCATCTGATTCCCCGCCTCTGTTTCCCCATATCTGATTCCCCGCCTCTGAATCCCCAACTCTGATTCCCTGCCTCTAATTTCCCAGCTCTGATTCCCCGCGTCTGATTACCGGCCTCTGATTCCCCGCCTCTGATTCCCCATCTCTGATTCACAACCTCTGATTCCCCACCTCTGATACCCCATATCTGATTCCCCGCCTCTGTTTCCACGCCTCTGATTCCCCACCTCTGATTCCCAATATCTGATTCCCCGCCTCTGATTCCCCACCTCTGATTCCCCGCCTCTGATTCGCCAGCTATGATTCCCCGCCTCTGATTCCCCGTGTTTGATTCCCTGCCTCTGATTCCCGGCCTCTGATTCCCCATCTCTGATTCACCACCTTTGATTCGCCACCTCTGATTCCCCATATCTGATTCCCCGCCTCTGTTTCCCCGCCTCTGATTCCCCGCCTCTGATTCCCCATATCTCATTCCCCGCCTCTGAATCCCCATCTCTGATTCCCGGACTCTGATTCCCCACCTCTGATTCCGCACATCTGATTACCTGCCTCTGATTCCCCACCTCTGATTCCCCATATCTGATTCCCCGCCTCTGTTTCCACGCCTCTGATTCCCCGCCTCTGTTTCCCCATATCTAATTCCCCACCTCTGATGCCCCAACTCTGATTCCCCGCCTCTGATTCCACAGCTCTGATTCCCCGCCTCTGATTCCCCACATCCGATTCCCCATATCTGATTCCCCGCCTCTGTTTCCCCGCCCCTGATTCCCCGCCTCTGTTTCCCCATATCTGATTCCCCGCCTCTGATTCCCAACTATGATTCCCCGCCTCTTATTCCCCATCTCTGATTCACCACCTCTGATTCCCCACCACTGATTCCCCATATCTGATTCCCCGCCTCTAAATCCCCAACTCTGATTCCCTGCCTCTGATTCCCCAGCTTCATTCCCCGCCTTTGATTCCCCCCGTCTGATTCCCAGCCTCTGAATCCCCGTGTCTGATAACCTGCCTCTGATTCCCCGCCTCTGATTCCCCATCTCAGATTCACCGCATCTGATTCCCCACCTCTGATTCCCCATCTCTGATTCCGCACATCCAATTCCCTGCCTCTGATTCCCCGACTCTGATTCCCCACCTCTGATTCCCCAGCTCTGATTCCCCGCCTCTGATTCCCCAACTCTGATTCCCCGCCTCTGATTCCCCAGCTCTGATTCCCCGCCTCTGATTCCCCGTGTTTGATCCCCTGCCTCTGATTCCCCAGCTCTGATTCCCCATCTCTGATTCACCGCCTTTGATTCGCCACCTCTGATTCCCAATATCTGATTCCTCGCCACTGTTTCCCCATCTCTGATTCCCGGACTCTGATTCCCCACCTCTGATTCCCGGCCTCTTATTCCCAGCATCTGATTCCAGGCCTCTGATTCCCGTCCTCTGACTCCCCGCTTCTGATTCTTATTCCCTGCCTCTGATTCCCCATCTCTGATTCCGCACATCTGATTACCTGCCTCTGATTCCCCACCTCTGATTCCCCATATCTGATTCCCCGCCTCTGTTTCCACGCCTCTGATTCCCCGCCTCTGTTTCCCCATATCTAATTCCCCACCTCTGATGCCCCAACTCTGATTCCCCGCCTCTGATTCCACAGCTCTGATTCCCCGCCTCTGATTCCCCACATCCGATTCCCCATATCTGATTCCCCGCCTCTGTTTCCCCGCCCCTGATTCCCCGCCTCTGTTTCCCCATATCTGATTCCCCGCCTCTGATTCCCAACTATGATTCCCCGCCTCTTATTCCCCATCTCTGATTCACCACCTCTGATTCCCCACCACTGATTCCCCATATCTAATTCCCCGCCTCTGTTTGCCCGCCTCTGATTCCCCGCCTCTGTTTCCCCATATCTGATTCCCCGCCTCTGAATCCCCAACTCTGATTCCCTGCCTCTGATTCCCCAGCTTCATTCCCCGCCTTTGATTCCCCCCGTCTGATTCCCAGCCTCTGAATCCCCGTGTCTGATAACCTGCCTCTGATTCCCCGCCTCTGATTCCCCATCTCAGATTCACCGCCTCTGATTCCCCACCTCTGATTCCCCATCTCTGATTCCGCACATCCAATTCCCTGCCTCTGATTCCCCGACTCTGATTCCCCACCTCTGATTCCCCAGCTCTGATTCCCCGCCTCTGATTCCCCAACTCTGATTCCCCGCCTCTGATTCCCCAGCTCTGATTCCCCGCCTCTGATTCCCCGTGTTTGATCCCCTGCCTCTGATTCCCCAGCTCTGATTCCCCATCTCTGATTCACCGCCGTTGATTCGCCACCTCTGATTCCCAATATCTGATTCCTCGCCACTGTTTCCCCGCCTCTGATTCCCCGCCTCTGATTCCCCATATCTCATTCCCCGCCTCTGATTCCCCATCTCTGATTCCCGGACTCTGATTCCCCACCTCTGATTCCCGACCTCTTATTCCCGGCATCTGATTCCGGCCTCTGATTCCCGGCCTCTGATTCCCTGCTTCTGATTCTGATTCCCTGCCTCTGATTCCCCATTTCTGATTCCGCACATCTAATTCCCTGCCTCTGATTCCCCACCTCTGATTCCCCATATCTGAATCCCCGCCTCTGTTTCCCCGTCTCTGATTCCCCGCCTCTGTTTCCCCATATCTAAGTCCCCGCCTCTGATTCCCCAACTTTGATTCCCCACCTCTGATACCCCGGCTCTGATTCCCCGCCTCTGATTTTCCACCTCTGATTACCCATATCTGATTCCCAGCCTCTGTTTCCCCGCCTCTGATTCCCCGCCCCTGTTTCCCCATATCTGATTCCCTGCCTCTGATTCCCCAACTTTGATTCCCAGCCTCTGATTCCCCAGCTCTGATTCCCCACCTCTGATTCCACGTGTTTGATTCCCTGCCTCTGATCCCCCGCCTCTGATTCCCCATCTCTGATTCACCGCCTTTGATTCGCCACCTCTGATTCCCCATATCTGATTCCCCACCTCTGTTTCCCCGCCTCTGATTCCCCGCCTCTGATTCTCCATATCTCATTCCCCGCCTCTGACTCCCCATCTCTGATTCCCGGACTCTGATTCCCCACCTCTGATTCCCGGCCTCTTATTCCCAGCATCTGATTCCAGGCCTCTGATTCCCGGCCTCTCACTCCCCGCTTCTGATTCTGATTCCCTGCCTCTGATTCCCCATCTCTGATTCCGCACATCTGATTACCTGCCTCTGATTCCCCACCTCTGATTCCCCATATCTGATTCCCCGCCTCTGTTTCCACGCCTCTGATTCCCCGCCTCTGTTTCCCCATATCTAATTCCCCACCTCTGATGCCCCAACTCTGATGCCCCGCCTCTGATTCCACAGCTCTGATTCCCCGCCTCTGATTCCCCACTTCCGATACCCCATATCTGATTCCCCGCCTCTGTTTCCCCGCCCCTGATTCCCCGCCTCTGTTTCCCCATATCTGATTCCCCACCTCTGATTCCCAACTATGATTCCCCGCCTCTTATTCCCCAGCTCTGATTCCCTGCCTCTGATTCCCCGCGTTCTATTCCCTGCCTCTGATTCCCCACCTGTGATTCCCCATCTCTGATTCACCACCTCTGATTCCCCACCACTGATTCCCCATATCTAATTCCCCGCCTCTGTTTGCCCGCCTCTGATTCCCCGCCTCTGTTTCCCCATATCTGATTCCCCGCCTCTGAATCCCCAACTCTGATTCCCTGCCTCTGATTCCACAGCTTCATTCCCCGCCTTTGATTCCCCCCGTCTGATTCCCAGCCTCTGAATCCCCGTGTCTGATAACCTGCCTCTGATTCCCCGCCTCTGATTCCCCATCTAAGATTCACCGCCACTGATTCCCCACCTCTGATTCCCCATCTCTGATTCCGCACATCCGATTCCCTGCCTCTGATTCCCCGACTCTGATTCCCCACCTCTGATTCCCCAGCTCTGATTCCCCGCCTCTGATTCCCCAACTCTGATTCCCCGCCTCTGATTCCCCAGCTCTGATTCCCCGCCTCTGATTCCCCGTGTTTGATCCCCTGCCTCTGATTCCCCAGCTCTGATTCCCCATCTCTGATTCACCGCCTTTGATTCGCCACCTCTGATTCCCCATATCTCATTTCCCGCCTCTGATTCCCCATCTCTGATTCCCGGACTCTGATTCCCCACCTCTGATTCCTGACCTCTTATTCCCGGCATCTGATTCCGGCCTCTGATTCCCGGCCTCTGATTCCCTGCTTCTGATTCTGATTCCCTGCCTATGATTCCCCATTTCTGATTCCGCACATCTAATTCCCTGCCTCTGATTCCCCACCTCTGATTCCCCATATCTGAATCTCCGCCTCTGTTTCCCCGTCTCTGATTCCCCGCCTCTGTTTCCCCATATCTAAGTCCCCGCCTCTGATTCCCCAACTTTGATTCCCCACCTCTGATTCCCCAGCTCTGATTCCCCGCCTCTGATTCCCCACCTCTGATTCCCCATATCTGATTCCCAGCCTCTTGTTCCCCGCCTCTGATTCCCCGCCTCTGTTTCCCCATATCTGATTCCCGGCCTCTGATTTCCCACCTCTGATTCCCCGCCTCTGATTCCCTGCCTCTGATTCCCCATCTCCGATTCCGCACATCTGATTCCCTGCCTCTCATTCCCCGCCTCTGATTCCCCGCCTCTGATTCCCTGCCTCTGATTCCCAACCTCTGATTCCCCACCTCTGATTCCCAGTGTTTGATTCCCCGCCTCTGTTTCCCCGCCTCTGATTCCCCGCCTCTTATTCCCCAACTCTAATTCCCCGCCTCTGATTCCCCATATCTGATTCCCCGCCTCTGTTTCCCCGCCTCTGATTCCGCGCCCCTGTTTCCCCATATCTGATTCCCTGCCTCTGATTCCCCAACTTTGATTCCCAGCCTCTGATTCCCCAGCTCTGATTCCCCGCCTCTGATTCCCCGCATCTGATTCCCTGCATCTGATTCCAAGCCTCTGATTCCCTGCCTCTGATTCCCAACCTCTGATTCCCCACCTCTGATTCCCCACATCTGATTCCCAGCCTCTTTTTCCCCGCCTCTGATTCCCCGCCTCTGTTTCCCCATATCTGATTCCCGGCCTCTGATTCCCCGCCTCTGATTCCCCGCCTCTGATTCCCTGCCTCTGATTCCCCATCTCCGATTCCGCACATCTGATTCCCTGCCTCTGATTCCCCGCCTCTGATTCCCCGCCTCTGATTCCCTGCCTCTGATTTCCAACCTCTGATTCCCCACCTCTGATTCCCCGTGTTTGATTCCCCGCCTATGTTTCCCCGCCTCTGATTCCCCGCCTCTGTTTCCCAATATCTAAGTCCCCGCCTCTGATTCCCCAACTCTAATTCCCCACCTCTGATTCCCCAGCTCTGATTCCCCGCCTCTGATTCCCTGCATCTGATTCCCTGCATCTGATTCCAAGCATCTGATTCCCTGCCTCTGATTCCCAACCTCTGAGTCCCCACCTCTGATTCCCCATATCTGATTCACAGCATCTGTTACCCCACCTCTGATTCCCCGCCTCTGTTTCCCCATATCTGATTCCCGGCCTCTGGTTCCCCGCCTCTGATTCCCAGCCTCTGATTCCCTGCCTCTGATTCCCCATCTCCGATTCTGCACATCTGATTCCCTGCCTCTGATTCCCCGCCTCTGATTCCCCGCCTCTGATTCCCTGCCTCTGATTCCCAACCTCTGATTCCCCACCTCTGATTCCCCGTGTTTGATTCCCCGCCTCTGTATCCCCGCCTCTGATTCCCCGCCTCTGATTCCCCAACTCTAATTCCCCGCCTCTGATTCCCCATATCTGATTCCCCGCCTCTGTTTCCCCGCCTCTGATTCCCCGCCCCTGTTTCCCCATATCTGATTCCCTGCCTCTGATTCCCCAACTTTGATTCCCAGCCTCTGATTCCCCAGCTCTGATTCCCCGCCTCTGATAATCCGCATCTGATTCCCTGCATCTGATTCCAAGCCTCTGATTCCCTGCCTCTGATTCCCAACCTCTGATTCCCCACCTCTGATTCCCCATATCTGATTCCCAGCCTCTGTTTCCCCGCCTCTGATTCCCCGCCTCTGTTTCCCCATATCTGATTCCCAGCCTCTGATTCCCCGCATCTGATTCCCCGCCTCTGATTCCCTGCCTCTGATTCCTCATCTCCGATTCCGCACATCTGATTCCCTGCCTCTGATTCCCCGCCTCTGATTCCCCGCCTCTGATTCCCTGCCTCTGATTCCCAACCTCTGATTCCCCACCTCTGATTCCCCGTGTTTGATTCCCCGCCTCTGTTTCCCCGCCTCTGATTCCCCGCCTCTGATTCCCCAACTCTAATTCCCCGCCTCTGATTCCCCATATCTGATTCCCTGCCTCTGATTCCCCAACTTTGAATCCCAGCCTCTGATTCCCCAGCTCTGATTCCCCGCCTCTGATTCCCCGTGTTTGATTCCCTGCCTCTGATTCCCCGCCTCTGATTCCCCATCTCTGATTCACCGCCTTTGATTCGCCACCTCTGATTCCCCATATCTGATTCCCCACCTCTGTTTCCCCGCCTCTGATTCCCCGCCTCTGATTCTCCATATCTCATTCCCCGCCTCTGACTCCCCATCTTTGATTCCCGTACTCTGATTCCCCACCTCTGATTCCCGGCCTCTTATTCCCAGCATCTGATTCCACGCCTCTGATTCCCGGCCTCTGACTCCCCGCTTCTGATTCTGATTCCCTGCCTCTGATTCCCCGCCTCTGATTCCGCACATCTGATTCCCCGCCTCTGTTTCCCCATATCTAATTCCCCACCTCTGATGCCCCAACTCTGATTCCCCGCCTCTGATTCTCCACATCCGATTCCCAATATCTGATTCCCCGCCTCTGTTTCCCCCGCCCCTGATTCCCCGCCTCTGTTTCCCCATATCTGATTCCCCGCCACTTTTTCCCAACTATGATTCCCCGCCTCTGATTCCCAGCCTCTGATTCCCCAGCTCTGATTCCCCGCCTCTGATTCCCCGTGTTTGATTCCCTGCCTCTGATTCCCCGCCTCTGATTCCCCATCTCTGATTCACCGCCTTTGATTCGCCACCTCTGCTTCCCCATATCTGATTCCCCACCTCTGTTTCCCCGCCTCTGATTCCCCGCCTCTGATTCTCCATATCTCATTCCCCGCCTCTGACTCCCCATCTCTGATTCCCGGACTCTGATTCCCCACCTCTGATTCCCGGCCTCTTATTCCCAGCATCTGATTCCAGGCCTCTGATTCCCGTCCTCTGACTCCCCGCTTCTGATTCTGATTCCCTGCCTCTGATTCCCCATCTCTGATTCCGCACATCTGATTACCTGCCTCTGATTCCCCACCTCTGATTCCCCATATCTGATTCCCCGCCTCTGTTTCCACGCCTCTGATTCCCCGCCTCTGTTTCCCCATATCTAATTCCCCACCTCTGATGCCCCAACTCTGATTCCCCGCCTCTGATTCCACAGCTCTGATTCCCCGCCTCTGATTCCCCACATCCGATTCCCCATATCTGATTCCCCGCCTCTGTTTCCCCGCCCCTGATTCCCCGCCTCTGTTTCCCCATATCTGATTCCCCGCCTCTGATTCCCAACTATGATTCCCCGCCTCTTATTCCCCATCTCTGATTCACCACCTCTGATTCCCCACCACTGATTCCCCATATCTAATTCCCCACCTCTGTTTGCCCGCCTCTGATTCCCCGCCTCTGTTTCCCCATATCTGATTCCCCGCCTCTGAATCCCCAACTCTGATTCCCTGCCTCTGATTCCCCAGCTTCATTCCCCGCCTTTGATTCCCCCCGTCTGATTCCCAGCCTCTGAATCCCCGTGTCTGATAACCTGCCTCTGATTCCCCGCCTCTGATTCCCCATCTCAGATTCACCGCATCTGATTCCCCACCTCTGATTCCCCATCTCTGATTCCGCACATCCAATTCCCTGCCTCTGATTCCCCGACTCTGATTCCCCACCTCTGATTCCCCAGCTCTGATTCCCCGCCTCTGATTCCCCAACTCTGATTCCCCGCCTCTGATTCCCCAGCTCTGATTCCCCGCCTCTGATTCCCCGTGTTTGATCCCCTGCCTCTGATTCCCCAGCTCTGATTCCCCATCTCTGATTCACCGCCTTTGATTCGCCACCTCTGATTCCCAATATCTGATTCCTCGCCACTGTTTCCCCATCTCTGATTCCCGGACTCTGATTCCCCACCTCTGATTCCCGGCCTCTTATTCCCAGCATCTGATTCCAGGCCTCTGATTCCCGTCCTCTGACTCCCCGCTTCTGATTCTTATTCCCTGCCTCTGATTCCCCATCTCTGATTCCGCACATCTGATTACCTGCCTCTGATTCCCCACCTCTGATTCCCCATATCTGATTCCCCGCCTCTGTTTCCACGCCTCTGATTCCCCGCCTCTGTTTCCCCATATCTAATTCCCCACCTCTGATGCCCCAACTCTGATTCCCCGCCTCTGATTCCACAGCTCTGATTCCCCGCCTCTGATTCCCCACATCCGATTCCCCATATCTGATTCCCCGCCTCTGTTTCCCCGCCCCTGATTCCCCGCCTCTGTTTCCCCATATCTGATTCCCCGCCTCTGATTCCCAACTATGATTCCCCGCCTCTTATTCCCCATCTCTGATTCACCACCTCTGATTCCCCACCACTGATTCCCCATATCTAATTCCCCGCCTCTGTTTGCCCGCCTCTGATTCCCCGCCTCTGTTTCCCCATATCTGATTCCCCGCCTCTGAATCCCCAACTCTGATTCCCTGCCTCTGATTCCCCAGCTTCATTCCCCGCCTTTGTTTCCCCCCGTCTGATTCCCAGCCTCTGAATCCCCGTGTCTGATAACCTGCCTCTGATTCCCCGCCTCTGATTCCCCATCTCAGATTCACCGCCTCTGATTCCCCACCTCTGATTCCCCATCTCTGATTCCGCACATCCAATTCCCTGCCTCTGATTCCCCGACTCTGATTCCCCACCTCTGATTCCCCAGCTCTGATTCCCCGCCTCTGATTCCCCAACTCTGATTCCCCGCCTCTGATTCCCCAGCTCTGATTCCCCGCCTCTGATTCCCCGTGTTTGATCCCCTGCCTCTGATTCCCCAGCTCTGATTCCCCATCTCTGATTCACCGCCTTTGATTCGCCACCTCTGATTCCCAATATCTGATTCCTCGCCACTGTTTCCCCGCCTCTGATTCCCCGCCTCTGATTCCCCATATCTCATTCCCCGCCTCTGATTCCCCATCTCTGATTCCCGGACTCTGATTCCCCACCTCTGATTCCCGACCTCTTATTCCCGGCTTCTGATTCCGGCCTCTGATTCCCGGCCTCTGATTCCCTGCTTCTGATTCTGATTCCCTGCCTCTGATTCCCCATTTCTGATTCCGCACATCTAATTCCCTGCCTCTGATTCCCCATATCTGAATCCCCGCCTCTGTTTCCCCGTCTCTGATTCCCCGCCTCTGTTTCCCCATATCTAAGTCCCCGCCTCTGATTCCCCAACTTTGATTCCCCACCTCTGATTCCCCGGCTCTGATTCCCCGCCTCTGATTCCCCACCTCTGATTCCCCATATCTGATTCCCAGCCTCTGTTTCCCCGCCTCTGATTCCCCGCCCCTGTTTCCCCATATCTGATTCCCTGCCTCTGATTCCCCAACTTTGATTCCCAGCCTCTGATTCCCCAGCTCTGATTCCCCACCTCTGATTCCACGTGTTTGATTCCCTGCCTCTGATTCCCCGCCTCTGATTCCCCATCTCTGATTCACCGCCTTTGATTCGCCACCTCTGATTCCCCATATCTGATTCCCCACCTCTGTTTCCCCGCCTCTGATTCCCCGCCTCTGATTCTCCATATCTCATTCCCCGCCTCTGACTCCCCATCTCTGATTCCCGGACTCTGATTCCCCACCTCTGATTCCCGGCCTCTTATTCCCAGCATCTGATTCCAGGCCTCTGATTCCCGGCCTCTCACTCCCCGCTTCTGATTCTGATTCCCTGCCTCTGATTCCCCATCTCTGATTCCGCACATCTGATTACCTGCCTCTGATTCCCCACCTCTGATTCCCCATATCTGATTCCCCGCCTCTGTTTCCACGCCTCTGATTCCCCGCCTCTGTTTCCCCATATCTAATTCCCCACCTCTGATGCCCCAACTCTGATGCCCCGCCTCTGATTCCACAGCTCTGATTCCCCGCCTCTGATTCCCCACTTCCGATTCCCCATATCTGATTCCCCGCCTCTGTTTCCCCGCCCCTGATTCCCCGCCTCTGTTTCCCCATATCTGATTCCCCACCTCTGATTCCCAACTATGATTCCCCGCCTCTTATTCCCCAGCTCTGATTCCCTGCCTCTGATTCCCCGCGTTCTATTCCCTGCCTCTGATTCCCCACCTGTGATTCCCCATCTCTGATTCACCACCTCTGATTCCCCACCACTGATTCCCCATATCTAATTCCCCGCCTCTGTTTGCCCGCCTCTGTTTCCCCATATCTGATTCCCCGCCTCTGAATCCCCAACTCTGATTCCCTGCCTCTGATTCCACAGCTTCATTCCCCGCCTTTGATTCCCCCCGTCTGATTCCCAGCCTCTGAATCCCCGTGTCTGATAACCTGCCTCTGATTCCCCGCCTCTGATTCCCCATCTAAGATTCACCGCCACTGATTCCCCACCTCTGATTCCCCATCTCTGATTCCGCACATCCGATTCCCTGCCTCTGATTCCCCGACTCTGATTCCCCACCTCTGATTCCCCAGCTCTGATTCCCCGCCTCTGATTCCCCAACTCTGATTCCCCGCCTCTGATTCCCCAGCTCTGATTCCCCGCCTCTGATTCCCCGTGTTTGATCCCCTGCCTCTGATTCCCCAGCTCTGATTCCCCATCTCTGATTCACCGCCTTTGATTCGCCACCTCTGATTCCCCATATCTCATTTCCCGCCTCTGATTCCCCATCTCTGATTCCCGGACTCTGATTCCCCACCTCTGATTCCTGACCTCTTATTCCCGGCATCTGATTCCGGCCTCTGATTCCCGGCCTCTGATTCCCTGCTTCTGATTCTGATTCCCTGCCTATGATTCCCCATTTCTGATTCCGCACATCTAATTCCCTGCCTCTGATTCCCCACCTCTGATTCCCCATATCTGAATCTCCGCCTCTGTTTCCCCGTCTCTGATTCCCCGCCTCTGTTTCCCCATATCTAAGTCCCCGCCTCTGATTCCCCAACTTTGATTCCCCACCTCTGATTCCCCAGCTCTGATTCCCCGCCTCTGATTCCCCACCTCTGATTCCCCATATCTGATTCCCAGCCTCTTGTTCCCCGCCTCTGATTCCCCGCCTCTGTTTCCCCATATCTGATTCCCGGCCTCTGATTCCCCGCCTCTGATTCCCCGCCTCTGATTCCCTGCCTCTGATTCCCCATCTCCGATTCCGCACATCTGATTCCCTGCCTCTCATTCCCCGCCTCTGATTCCCCGCCTCTGATTCCCTGCCTCTGATTCCCAACCTCTGATTCCCCACCTCTGATTCCCAGTGTTTGATTCCCCGCCTCTGTTTCCCCGCCTCTGATTCCCCGCCTCTTATTCCCCAACTCTAATTCCCCGCCTCTGATTCCCCATATCTGATTCCCCGCCTCTGTTTCCCCGCCTCTGATTCCGCGCCCCTGTTTCCCCATATCTGATTCCCTGCCTCTGATTCCCCAACTTTGATTCCCAGCCTCTGATTCCCCAGCTCTGATTCCCCGCCTCTGATTCCCCGCATCTGATTCCCTGCATCTGATTCCAAGCCTCTGATTCCCTGCCTCTGATTCCCAACCTCTGATTCCCCACCTCTGATTCCCCACATCTGATTCCCAGCCTCTTTTTCCCCGCCTCTGATTCCCCGCCTCTGTTTCCCCATATCTGATTCCCGGCCTCTGATTCCCCGCCTCTGATTCCCCGCCTCTGATTCCCTGCCTCTGATTCCCCATCTCCGATTCCGCACATCTGATTCCCTGCCTCTGATTCCCCGCCTCTGATTCCCCGCCTCTGATTCCCTGCCTCTGATTTCCAACCTCTGATTCCCCACCTCTGATTCCCCGTGTTTGATTCCCCGCCTATGTTTCCCCGCCTCTGATTCCCCGCCTCTGTTTCCCAATATCTAAGTCCCCGCCTCTGATTCCCCAACTCTAATTCCCCACCTCTGATTCCCCAGCTCTGATTCCCCGCCTCTGATTCCCTGCATCTGATTCCCTGCATCTGATTCCAAGCCTCTGATTCCCTGCCTCTGATTCCCAACCTCTGAGTCCCCACCTCTGATTCCCCATATCTGATTCACAGCATCTGTTACCCCACCTCTGATTCCCCGCCTCTGTTTCCCCATATCTGATTCCCGGCCTCTGGTTCCCCGCCTCTGATTCCCAGCCTCTGATTCCCTGCCTCTGATTCCCCATCTCCGATTCTGCACATCTGATTCCCTGCCTCTGATTCCCCGCCTCTGATTCCCCGCCTCTGATTCCCTGCCTATGATTCCCAACCTCTGATTCCCCACCTCTGATTCCCCGTGTTTGATTCCCCGCCACTGTATCCCCGCCTCTGATTCCCCGCCTCTGATTCCCCAACTCTAATTCCCCGCCTCTGATTCCCCATATCTGATTCCCCGCCTCTGTTTCCCCGCCTCTGATTCCCCGCCCCTGTTTCCCCATATCTGATTCCCTGCCTCTGATTCCCCAACTTTGATTCCCAGCCTCTGATTCCCCAGCTCTGATTCCCCGCCTCTGATAATCCGCATCTGATTCCCTGCATCTGATTCCAAGCCTCTGATTCCCTGCCTCTGATTCCCAACCTCTGATTCCCCACCTCTGATTCCCCATATCTGATTCCCAGCCTCTGTTTCCCCGCCTCTGATTCCCCGCCTCTGTTTCCCCATATCTGATTCCCAGCCTCTGATTCCCCGCATCTGATTCCCCGCCTCTGATTCCCTGCCTCTGATTCCTCATCTCCGATTCCGCACATCTGATTCCCTGCCTCTGATTCCCCGCCTCTGATTCCCCGCCTCTGATTCCCTGCCTCTGATTCCCAACCTCTGATTCCCCACCTCTGATTCCCCGTGTTTGATTCCCCGCCTCTGTTTCCCCGCCTCTGATTCCCCGCCTCTGATTCCCCAACTCTAATTCCCCGCCTCTGATTCCCCATATCTGATTCCCTGCCTATGTTTCCCCGCCTCTGATTCCCCGCCCCTGTTTCCCCATATCTGATTCCCTGCCTCTGATTCCCCAACTTTGAATCCCAGCCTCTGATTCCCCAGCTCTGATTCCCCGCCTCTGATTCCCCGTGTTTGATTCCCTGCCTCTGATTCCCCGCCTCTGATTCCCCATCTCTGATTCACCGCCTTTGATTCGCCACCTCTGATTCCCCATATCTGATTCCCCACCTCTGTTTCCCCGCCTCTGATTCCCCATCTCTGATTCACCGCCTTTGATTCGCCACCTCTGATTCCCCATATCTCATTTCCCGCCTCTGATTCCCCATCTCTGATTCCCGGACTCTGATTCCCCACCTCTGATTCCTGACCTCTTATTCCCGGCATCTGATTCCGGCCTCTGATTCCCGGCCTCTGATTCCCTGCTTCTGATTCTGATTCCCTGCCTATGATTCCCCATTTCTGATTCCGCACATCTAATTCCCTGCCTCTGATTCCCCACCTCTGATTCCCCATATCTGAATCTCCGCCTCTGTTTCCCCGTCTCTGATTCCCCGCCTCTGTTTCCCCATATCTAAGTCCCCGCCTCTGATTCCCCAACTTTGATTCCCCACCTCTGATTCCCCAGCTCTGATTCCCCGCCTCTGATTCCCCACCTCTGATTCCCCATATCTGATTCCCAGCCTCTTGTTCCCCGCCTCTGATTCCCCGCCTCTGTTTCCCCATATCTGATTCCCGGCCTCTGATTCCCCGCCTCTGATTCCCCGCCTCTGATTCCCTGCCTCTGATTCCCCATCTCCGATTCCGCACATCTGATTCCCTGCCTCTCATTCCCCGCCTCTGATTCCCCGCCTCTGATTCCCTGCCTCTGATTCCCAACCTCTGATTCCCCACCTCTGATTCCCAGTGTTTGATTCCCCGCCTCTGTTTCCCCGCCTCTGATTCCCCGCCTCTTATTCCCCAACTCTAATTCCCCGCCTCTGATTCCCCATATCTGATTCCCCGCCTCTGTTTCCCCGCCTCTGATTCCGCGCCCCTGTTTCCCCATATCTGATTCCCTGCCTCTGATTCCCCAACTTTGATTCCCAGCCTCTGATTCCCCAGCTCTGATTCCCCGCCTCTGATTCCCCGCATCTGATTCCCTGCATCTGATTCCAAGCCTCTGATTCCCTGCCTCTGATTCCCAACCTCTGATTCCCCACCTCTGATTCCCCACATCTGATTCCCAGCCTCTTTTTCCCCGCCTCTGATTCCCCGCCTCTGTTTCCCCATATCTGATTCCCGGCCTCTGATTTCCCGCCTCTGATTCCCCGCCTCTGATTCCCTGCCTCTGATTCCCCATCTCCGATTCCGCACATCTGATTCCCTGCCTCTGATTCCCCGCCTCTGATTCCCCGCCTCTGATTCCCTGCCTCTGATTTCCAACCTCTGATTCCCCACCTCTGATTCCCCGTGTTTGATTCCCCGCCTATGTTTCCCCGCCTCTGATTCCCCGCCTCTGTTTCCCAATATCTAAGTCCCCGCCTCTGATTCCCCAACTCTAATTCCCCACCTCTGATTCCCCAGCTCTGATTCCCCGCCTCTGATTCCCTGCATCTGATTCCCTGCATCTGATTCCAAGCCTCTGATTCCCTGCCTCTGATTCCCAACCTCTGAGTCCCCACCTCTGATTCCCCATATCTGATTCACAGCATCTGTTACCCCACCTCTGATTCCCCGCCTCTGTTTCCCCATATCTGATTCCCGGCCTCTGGTTCCCCGCCTCTGATTCCCAGCCTCTGATTCCCTGCCTCTGATTCCCCATCTCCGATTCTGCACATCTGATTCCCTGCCTCTGATTCCCCGCCTCTGATTCCCCGCCTCTGATTCCCTGCCTCTGATTCCCAACCTCTGATTCCCCACCTCTGATTCCCCGTGTTTGATTCCCCGCCTCTGTATCCCCGCCTCTGATTCCCCGCCTCTGATTCCCCAACTCTAATTCCCCGCCTCTGATTCCCCATATCTGATTCCCCGCCTCTGTTTCCCCGCCTCTGATTCCCCGCCCCTGTTTCCCCATATCTGATTCCCTGCCTCTGATTCCCCAACTTTGATTCCCAGCCTCTGATTCCCCAGCTCTGATTCCCCGCCTCTGATAATCCGCATCTGATTCCCTGCATCTGATTCCAAGCCTCTGATTCCCTGCCTCTGATTCCCAACCTCTGATTCCCCACCTCTGATTCCCCATATCTGATTCCCAGCCTCTGTTTCCCCGCCTCTGATTCCCCGCCTCTGTTTCCCCATATCTGATTCCCAGCCTCTGATTCCCCGCATCTGATTCCCCGCCTCTGATTCCCTGCCTCTGATTCCTCATCTCCGATTCCGCACATCTGATTCCCTGCCTCTGATTCCCCGCCTCTGATTCCCCGCCTCTGATTCCCTGCCTCTGATTCCCAACCTCTGATTCCCCACCTCTGATTCCCCGTGTTTGATTCCCCGCCTCTGTTTCCCCGCCTCTGATTCCCCGCCTCTGATTCCCCAACTCTAATTCCCCGCCTCTGATTCCCCATATCTGATTCCCTGCCTATGTTTCCCCGCCTCTGATTCCCCGCCCCTGTTTCCCCATATCTGATTCCCTGCCTCTGATTCCCCAACTTTGAATCCCAGCCTCTGATTCCCCAGCTCTGATTCCCCGCCTCTGATTCCCCGTGTTTGATTCCCTGCCTCTGATTCCCCGCCTCTGATTCCCCATCTCTGATTCACCGCCTTTGATTCGCCACCTCTGATTCCCCATATCTGATTCCCCACCTCTGTTTCCCCGCCTCTGATTCCCCGCCTCTGATTCTCCATATCTCATTCCCCGCCTCTGACTCCCCATCTTTGATTCCCGTACTCTGATTCCCCACCTCTGATTCCCGGCCTCTTATTCCCAGCATCTGATTCCACGCCTCTGATTCCCGGCCTCTGACTCCCCGCTTCTGATTCTGATTCCCTGCCTCTGATTCCCCGCCTCTGATTCCGCACATCTGATTCCCCGCCTCTGTTTCCCCATATCTAATTCCCCACCTCTGATGCCCCAACTCTGATTCCCCGCCTCTGATTCCCCAGCTCTGATTCCCCGCCTCTGATTCTCCACATCCGATTCCCAATATCTGATTCCCCGCCTCTGTTTCCCCCGCCCCTGTTTCCCCGCCTCTGTTTCCCCATATCTGATTCCCCGCCACTTTTTCCCAACTATGATTCCCCGCTTCTGATTCCGGTCTCTGATTCCCCATCTCTGATTCCCCAATTCTGATTCCCCAGCTCTGATTCCCCGCCTTTGATTCCCCCGTCTGATTCCCAGCCTCTGAAACCCCGTGTCTGATTTCTTGCCTCTGATTCCCCACCTCTGATTCCCCATCTCTGATTCCGCACATCTGATTCCCTGCCTCTGATTCCCCGACTCTGATCCCCACCTCTGATTCCCCAGCTCTGATTCCCCGCCTCTGATTCCCCAACTCTGATTCCCCGCCTCTGATTCCCCAGCTCTGATTCCCCGCCTCTGATTCCCCGTGTTTGATTCCCTGCCTCTGATTCCACGCCTCTGATTCCCCATCTCTGATTCATCGCCTTTGATTCGCCACCTCTGATTCCCCATATCTGATTCCTCGCCTCTGTTTCCCCGCCTCTGATTCCCCGCCTCTGATTCCCCATATCTCATTCCCGGCCTCTGATTCCCCATCTCTGATTCCCGGACTCTGATTCCCCACCTCTGATTCCCGGCCTCTTATTCCCGGCATCTGATTCCCCATCTCTGATTCCGCAAATCTTATTCCCTGCCTCTGATTCCCCACCTCTGATTCCCCATATCTGATTCCCCGCCTCTGTTTCCCGGCCTCTGATTCCCCGCTTCTGATTCTGATTCCCTGCCTCTGATTCCCCATCTCTGATTCCGCACATCTGATTCCCTGCCTCTGATTCCCCACCTCTGATTCCCCATATCTGATTTCCCGCCTCTGTTTCCCCGCCTCTGATTCCCCGCCTCTGTTTCCCCATATCTAATTCCCAACCTCTGATGCCCCAACTCTGATTCCCTGCCTCTGATTCCCCGCGTTCTATTCCCTGCCTCTGATTCCCCGCCTGTGATTCCCCATCTCTGATTCACCACCTCTGATTCCCCACCTCTGATTCCCCATATCTAATTCCCCGCCTCTGTTTGCCCGACTCTGATTCCCCGCCTCTGTTTCCCCATATCTGATTCCCCGCTTCTGAATCCCCAACTCTGATTCCCTGCCTCTGATTCCCCAGCTCTGATTCCCCGCCTTTGATTCCCCTGTCTGATTCCCAGCCTCTGAAACCCCGTGTCTGATTTCTTGCCTCTGATTCCCCGCCTCTGATTCCCTATCTCTGATTCACAGCCTCTGATTCCCCACCTCTGATTCCCCATCTCTGATTCCGCACATCAGATTCCCTGCCTCTGATTCCCCGACTCTGATCCCCACCTCTGATTCCGCAGCTCTGATTCCCCGCCTCTGATTCCCCAACTCTGATTCCCCGCCTCTGATTCCCCAGCTCTGATTCCCCGCCTCTGATTCCCCGTGTTTGATTCCCTGCCTCTGATTCCCCACCTCTGATTCCCCATCTCTGATTCACCGCCTTTGATTCGCCACCTCTGATTCCCCATATCTGATTCCCCACCTCTGTTTCCCCGCCTCTGATTCCCCGCCTCTGATTCTCCATATCTCATTCCCCGCCTCTGAATCCCCATCTCTGATTCCCGGACTCTGATTCCTCACCTCTGATTCCCGGCCTCTTATTCCCAGCATCTGATTCCCGGCCTCTGATTCCCGGCCTCTGATTCCCCGCTTCTGATTCTGATTCGCTGCCTCTGATTCCCCATCTCTGATTCCGCACATCTGATTCCCTGCCTCTGATTCCCCACCTCTGATTCCCCATATCTGATTCCCCGCCTCTGTTTCCCCGCCTCTGATTCCCCTCCTCTGATTCCCCAACTCTAATTCCCCGCCTCTGATTCCCCAGCTCTGATTCCCCGTGTTTGATTCCCTGCCTCTGATTCCCTGCCCTGATTCCCCATCTCTGTTTCACCGCCTTTGATTCGCCACCTCTGATTCCCCATATCTGATTCCCCGCCTCTGTTTCGCCGCCTCTGATTCCCTGCCTCTTATTCCCAACCTCTGATTCCACACCTCTGATTCCCCATATCTGATTCCCCGCCTCTGTTTCCCCGCCTCTGATTCCCCGCCTCTGATTCCCCAGCTCTGATTCCCTGCCTCTGATTCCCCGCCTCTGATTTCCCGTGTTTGATTCCCTGCCTCTGATTCCCCGCCTCTGATTCCCCATCTCTGATTCACCGCCTTTGATTCGCCACCTCTGATTCCACATATCTGATTCCCCACCTCTGTTTCCCCGCCTCTGATTCCCCGCCTCTGATTCTCCATATCTCATTCCCCGCCTCTGAATCCCCATCTCTGATTCCCGGACTCTGATTCCTCACCTCTGATTCCCGGCCTCTTATTCCCAGCATCTGATTCCCGGCCTCTGATTCCCGGCCTCTGATTCCCCGCTTCTGATTCTGATTCGCTGCCTCTGATTCCCCATCTCTGATTCCGCACATCTGATTCCCTGCCTCTGATTCCCCACCTCTGATTCCCCATATCTGATTTCCCGCCTCTGTTTCCCCGCCTCTGATTCCCCGCCTCTGTTTCCCCATATCTAATTCCCAACCTCTGATGCCCCAACTCTGATTCCCTGCCTCTGATTCCCCGCGTTCTATTCCCTGCCTCTGATTCCCCGCCTGTGATTCCCCATCTCTGATTCACCACCTCTGATTCCCCACCTCTGATTCCCCATATCTAATTCCCCACCTCTGTTTGCCCGCCTCTGATTCCCCGCCTCTGTTTCCCCATATCTGATTCCCCGCCTCTGAATCCCCAACTCTGATTCCCTGCGTCTGATTCGCCAGCTCTGATTCCCCGCCTTTGATTCCCCCCGTCTGATTCCCAGCCTCTGAATCCCCGTGTCTGATTTCCTGCCTCTGATTCCCCGCCTCTGATTCCCCATCTCTGATTCACAGCCTCTGATTCCCCACCTCTGATTCCCCATCTCGGATTCCGCACATCTGATTCCCTGCCTATGATGCCCCGACTCTGATCCCCACCTCTGATTCCCAAGCTCTGATTCCCCGCCTCTGATTCCCCAACTCTGATTCCCCGCCTCTGATTCCCCAGCTCTGATTCCCCGCCTCTGATTCCCCGTGTTTGATTCCCTGCCTCTGATTCCCCGCCTCTGATTCCCCATCTCTGATTCACCGCCTTTGATTCGCCACCTCTGATTCCCCATATCTGATTCCTCGCCTCTGTTTCCCCGCCTCTGATTCCCCGCCTCTGATTCCCCAGGTCTGATTCCCCGCCTCTGATTTTCCGTGTTTGATTCCCTGCCTCTGATTCCCGGCCTCTGATTCCCCATCTCTGATTCACCGACTTTGATTCGCCACCTCTGATTCCCCATATCTGATTCCCCGCCTCTGTTTCCCCGCCTCTGATTCCCCACCTCTGATTCCCCATATCTTATTCCCCGCCTCTGAATCCCCATCTCTGATTCCCGGACTCTGATTCCCCACCTCTGATTCCCGGCCTCTTATTCCCGGCATCTGATTCCGGCCTCTGATTCCCGGCCTCTGATTCCCTGCTTCTGATTCTGATTCCCTGCCTCTGATTCCCCATCTCTGATTCCGCACATCTGATTCCCTGCCTCTGATTCCCTGCCTCTGATTCCCCATCTCTGATTCTGCACATCTGATTCCCTGCCTCTGATTCCCCACCTCTGATTCCCCAGCTCTGATTCCCCGCCTCTGATTCCCCGCATCTGATTCCCTGCATCTGATTCCAAGCCTCTGATTCCCTGCCTCTGATTCCCAACCTCTGATTCCCCACCTCTGATTCCGCACATCTGATTCCCTGCCTCTGATTCCCCGACTCTGATCCCCACCTCTGATTCCCCAGCTCTGATTCCCCGCCTCTGATTCCCCGTGTTTGATTCCCTGCCTCTGATTCCCCGCCTCTGATTCCCCATCTCTGATTCATCGCCTTTGATTCCCGGCCTCTTATTCCCGGCATCTGATTCCGGCCTCTGATTCCCGACCTCTGATTCCCTGCCTCTGATTCCCCAACTTTGATTCCCAGCCTCTGATTCCCCAGCTCTGATTCCCCGCCTCTGATTCCCTGTGTTTGATTCCCTGCCTCTGATTCCCCGCCTCTGATACCCCATCTCTGATTCACCGCATTTGATTCGCCACCTCTGATTCCCCATATCTGATTCTCCACCTCTGTTTCCCCGCCTCTGATTCCCCGCCTCTGATTCTCCATATCTCATTCCCCGCCTCTGACTCCCCATTTCTGATTCCCGTACTCTGATTCCCCACCTCTAATTCCCGGCCTCCTATTCCCAGCATCTGATTCCAGGCCTCTGATTCCCGGCCTCTGACTCCCCGCTTCTTATTCTGATTCCCTGCCTCTGATTCCCCGCCTCTGATTCCGCACATCTGATTCCCCGCCTCTGTTTCCCCATATCTAATTCCCCACCTCTGATGCCCCAACTCTGATTCCCCGCCTCTGATTCCCCGCTTCTGATTCTGATTCCCTGCCTCTGATTCCCCATCTCTGATTCCGCACATCTGATTCCCTGCCTCTGATTCCCCACCTCTGATTCCCCAGCTCTGATTCCCCGCCTCTGATTCCCCGCATCTGATTCCCTGCATCTGATTCCAAGCCTCTGATTCCCTGCCTCTGATTCCCAACCTCTGATTCCCCACCTCTGATTCCGCACATCTGATTCCCTGCCTCTGATTCCCCGACTCTGATCCCCACCTCTGATTCCCCAGCTCTGATTCCCCGCCTCTGATTCCCCGTGTTTGATTCCCTGCCTCTGATTCCCCGCCTCTGATTCCCCATCTCTGATTCATTGCCTTTGATTCCCGGCCTCATATTCCCGGCATCTGATTCCGGCCTCTGATTCCCGACCTCTGATTCCCTGCCTCTGATTCCCCAACTTTGATTCCCAACCTCTGATTCCCCAGCTCTGATTCCCCGCCTCTGATTCCCTGTGTTTGATTCCCTGCCTCTGATTCCCCGCCTCTGATACCCCATCTCTGATTCACCGCATTTGATTCGCCACCTCTGATTCCCCATATCTGATTCTCCACCTCTGTTTCCCCGCCTCTGATTCCCCGCCTCTGATTCTCCATATCTCATTCCCCGCCTCTGACTCCCCATTTCTGATTCCCGTACTCTGATTCCCCACCTCTGATTCCCGGCCTCCTATTCCCAGCATCTGATTCCAGGCCTCTGATTCCCGGCCTCTGACTCCCCGCTTCTTATTCTGACTCCCTGCCTCTGATTCCCCGCCTCTGATTCCGCACATCTGATTCCCCGCCTCTGTTTCCCCATATCTAATTCCCCACCTCTGATGCCCCAACTCTGATTCCCCGCCTCTGATTCCCCAGCTCTGATTCCCCGCCTCTGATTCTCCACATCCGATTCCCAATATCTGATTCCCCGCCTCTGTTTCCCCGCCCCTGATTCCCCACCTCTGTTTCCCCATATCTGATTCCCCGCCTCTGATTCCCAACTATGATTCCCCGCCTCTTATTCCCCAGCTCTGATTCCCTGCCTCTGATTCCCCGCATTCTATTCCCTGCCTCTGATTCCCCGCCTGTGATTCCCCATCTCTGATTCACCACCTCTGATTCCCCACCACTGATTCCCCATATCTAATTCCCCGCCTCTGTTTGCCCGCCTCTGATTCCCCGCCTCTGTTTCCCCATATCTGATTCCCCGCCTCTGAATCCCCAACTCTGATTCCCTGCCTCTGATTCCCCAGCTTCATTCCCCGCCTTTGATTCCCCCCGTCTGATTCCCAGCCTCTGAATCCCCGTGTCTGATAACCTGCCTCTGATTCCCCGCCTCTGATTCCCCATCTCAGATTCACCGCCTCTGATTCCCCACCTCTGATTCCCCATCTCTGATTCCGCACATCCGATTCCCTGCCTCTGATTCCCCGACTCTGATCCCCACCTTTGATTCCCCAGCTCTGATTCCCCGCCTCTGATTCCACAACTCTGATTCCCCGCCTCTGATTCCCCAGCTCTGATTCCCCGCCTCTGATTCCCCGTGTTTGATCCCCTGCCTCTGATTCCCCAGCTCTGATTCCCCATCTCTGATTCACCGCCTTTGATTCGCCACCTCTGATTCCCCATATCTGATTCCTCGCCACTGTTTCCCCGCCTCTGATTCCGCGCCTCTGATTCCCCATATCTCATTCCCCGCCTCTGATTCCCCATCTCTGATTCCCGGACTCTGATTCCCCACCTCTGATTCCCGACTTCTTATTCCCGGCATCTGATTCCGGCCTCTGATTCCCGGTCTCTGATTCCCTGCTTCTGATTCTGATTCCCTGCCTCTGATTCCCCATTTCTGATTCCGCACATCTAATTCCCTGCCTCTGATTCCCCACCTCTGATTCCCCATATCTGAATCCCCGCCTCTGTTTCCCCGTCTCTGATTCCCCGCCTCTGTTTCCCCATATCTAAGTCCCAGCCTCTGATTCCCCAACTTTGATTCCCCACCTCTGATTCCCCAGCTCTGATTCCCCGCCTCTGATTCCCCACCTCTGATTCCCCATACCTGATTCCCAGCCTCTGTTTCCCCGCCTCTGATTCCCCGCTTCTGTTTCCCCATATCTGATTCCCGGCCTCTGATTCCCTGCCTCTGATTCCCCGCCTCTGATTCCCTGCCTCTGATTCCCCATCTCCGATTCCGCACATCTGATTCCCTGCCTCTCATTCCCCGCCTCTGATTACCCGCCTCTGATTCCCTGCCTCTGATTCCCAACCTCTGATTCCCCACCTCTGATTCCCCGTGTTTGATTCCCCGCCTCTGGTTCCCCGCCTCTGATTCCCCGCCTCTGATTCCACATCTCTGATTCACCACCTCTGATTCCCCGCGTCTGATTCCCCGCCTCTGATTCCCCATCTCTGATTCCCCATCTCTGATTCCCCAATTCTGATTCCCCGCCTCTGATTCCCCAGCTCTGATTCCTCGCCTCTGATTCCCTTCCTCTGATTCCCAACCTCTGATTCCCCACCTCTGATTTCCCATATTGATTCCCTGCGTCTGATTCCCCGCCTCTGATTCCCCAACTCTGATTCCCCGCCTCTGATTCCCCAGCTCTGATTCCCCGCCTCTGATTCCCCGTGTTTGATTACCTGCCTCTGATTCCCGGCCTCTGATTCCCCATCTCTGATTCACCGCCTTTGATTCGCCACCTCTGATTCCCCATATCTGATTACCCGCCTCTGTTTCCCCGCCTCTGATTCCCCGCCTCTGATTCCCCATATCTCATTCCCCGCCTCTGAATCCCCATCTCTGATTCCCGGACTCTGATTCCCCACCTCTGATTCCCGGCCTCTTATTCCCGGCATCTGATTCCGGCCTCTGATTCCCGGCCTCTGATTCCCTGCTTCTGATTCTGATTCCCTGCCTCTGATTCCCCATCTCTGATTCCGCACATCTGATTCCCTGCCTCTGATTCCCCGCCTCTGATTCCCCGCCTCTGTTTCCCAATATCTAAGTCCCCGCCTCTGATTCCCCAACTCTGATTCCCCACCTCTGATTCCCCAGCTCTGATTCCACGCCTCTGATTGCCCGCATCTGATTCCCTGCATCTGATTCCAAGACTCTGATTCCCTACCTCTGATTCCCAACCTCTGATTCCCCACCTCTGATTCCCCATATCTGAATCCCCGCCTCTGTTTCCCCGCCTCTGATTCCCCACCTCTGTTTCCCCATATCTGATTCCCGGCCTCTGATCCCCCGCCTCTGATTCCCCGCCTCTGATTCCCTGCCTCTGATTCCCCATCCCCGATTCCGCACATCTGATTCCCTGCCTCTGATTCCCCGCCTCTGATTCCCCGCCTCTGATTCCCTGCCTCTGATTCCCAACCTCTGATTCCCCACCTCTGATTCCCCATATCTGATTCCCCGCCTCTGTTTCCCCGCCTCTGATTCCCCTCCTCTGATTCCCCAACTCTAATTCCCCGCCTCTGATTCCCCAGCTCTGAATCCCCGTGTTTGATTACCCGCCTCTGATTCCCTGCCTCTGATTCCCAACCTCTGATTCCACACCTCTGATTCCCCATATCTGATTCCCCGCCTCTGTTTCCCCGCCTCTGATTCCCTGCCCCTGTTTCCCCATATCTGATTCCCTGCCTCTGATTCCCCAACTCTGATTCCCCGACTCTGATTCCCCAGCTCTGATTCCCCGCCTCTGATTTCCCGTGTTTGATTCCCTGCCTCTGATTCCCCGCCTCTGATTCCCCATCTCTGATACACCGCCTTTGATTCGCCACCTCTGATTCCACATATCTGATTCCCCACCTCTGTTTCCCCGCCTCTGATTCCCCGCCTCTGATTCTCCATATCTCATTCCCCGCCTCTGATTCCCCACCTCTGATTCCCGGCCTCTTATTCCCAGCATCTGATTCCCGGCCTCTGATTCCCCGCTTCTGATTCTGATTCCCTGCCTCTGATTCCCCATCTCTGATTCCGCACATCTGATTCCCTGCCTCTGATTCCCCACCTCTGATTCCCCATATCTGATTTCCCGCCTCTGTTTCCCCGCCTCTGATTCCCCGCCTCTGTTTCCCCATATCTAATTCCCAACCTCTGATGCCCCAACTCTTATTCCCTGGCTCTGATTCCCCGCGTTCTATTCCCTGCCTCTGATTCCCCGCCTGTGATTCCCCATCTCTGATTCACCACCTCTGATTCCCCACCTCTGATTCCCCATATCTAATTCCCCGCCTCTGTTTGCCCGCCTCTGATTCCTCGCCTCTGTTTCCCCATATCTGATTCCCCGCCTCTGAATCCCCAACTCTGATTCCCTGCCTCTGATTCCCCAGCTCCGATTCCCCGCCTTTGATTCCCCCGTCTGATTCCCAGCCTCTGAAACCCCGTGTCTGATTTCTTGCCTCTGATTTCCCGCCTCTGATTCCCCATCTCTGATTCACAGCCTCTGATTCCCCACCTCTGATTCCCCATCTCTGATTCCGCACATCTGATTCCCTGCCTATGATTCCCCGACTCTGATCCCCACCTCTGATTCCCCAGCTCTGATTCCCCGCCTCTGATTCCCCAACTCTGATTCCCCGCCTCTGATTCCCCATCTCTGATTCCCCGCCTCTGATTCCCCGTGTTTGATTCCCTGCCTCTGATTCCACGCCTCTGATTCCCCATCTCTGATTCATCGCCTTTGATTCGCCACCTCTGATTCCCCATATCTGATTCCTCGCCTCTGTTTCCCCGCCTCTGATTCCCCGCCTCTGATTCCCCATATCTCATTCCCCGCCTCTGATTCCCCATCTCTGATTCCCGGACTCTGATTCCCCACCTCTGATTCCCGGCCTCTTATTCCCGGCATCTGATTCCGGTCTCTGATTCCCGGCCTCTGATTCCCTGCTTCTGATTCCACATCTCTGATTCCACAAATCTTATTCCCTGCCTCTGATTCCCCACCTCTGATTCCCCATATCTGATTCACCGCCTCTGTTTCCCGGCCTCTGATTCCCCGCTTCTGATTCTGATTCCCTGCCTCTGATTCCCCATCTCTGATTCCGCACATCTGATTCCCTGCCTCTGATTCCCCACCTCTGATTCCCAATATCTGATTTCCCGCCTCTGTTTCCCCGCCTCTGATTCCCCGCCTCTGTTTCCCCATATCTAATTCCCAACCTCTGATGCCCCAACTCTGATTCCCTGCCTCTGATTCCCCGCGTTCTATTCCCTGCCTCTGATTCCCCGCCTGTGATTCCCCATCTCTGATTCACCACCTCTGATTCCCCACCTCTGATTCCCCATATCTAATTCCCCGCCTCTGTTTGCCCGACTCTGATTCCCAGCCTCTGTTTCCCCATATCTGATTCCCCGCTTCTGAATCCCCAACTCTGATTCCCTGCCTCTGATTCCCCAGCTCTGATTCCCCGCCTTTGATTCCCCTGTCTTATTCCCAGCCTCTGAAACCCCGTGTCTGATTTCTTGCCTCTGATTCCCCGCCTCTGATTCCCCATCTCTGATTCACAGCCTCTGATTCCCCACCTCTGATTCGCCATCTCTGATTCCGCACATCTGATTCCCTGCCTCTGATTCCCCGACTCTGATCCCCACCTCTGATTCCGCAGCTCTGATTCCCCGCCTCTGATTCCCCAACTCTGATTCCCCGCCTCTGATTCCCCAGCTCTGATTCCCCGCCTCTGATTCCCCGTGTTTGATTCCCTGCCTCTGATTCCCCGCCTCTGATTCCCCATCTCTGATTCACCGCCTTTGATTCGCCACCTCTGATTCCCCATATCTGATTCCTCGCCTCTGTTTCCCCGCCTCTGATTCCCCGCCTCTGATTCCCCATATCTCATTCCCCGCCTCTGATTCCCCATCTCTGATTCCCGGACTCTGATTCCCCACCTCTGATTCCCGGCCTCTTATTCCCGGCATCTGATTCCGGCCTCTGATTCCCGGCCTCTGATTCCCTGCTTCTGATTCCCCATCTCTGATTCCGCAAATCTAATTCCCTGCCTCTGATTCCCCACCTCTGATTCCCCATATCTGATTCCCCGCCTCTGTTTCCCCGCCTCTGATTCCCCGCCTCTGTTTCCCCATATCTAAGTCCCCGCCTCTGATTCCCCAACTTTGATTCCCCACCTCTGATTCCCCAGCTCTGATTCCCCGCCTCTGATTCCCCGCATCTGATTCCATGCATCTGATTCCCAGCGTCTGATTCCCAGCCTCTGATTCCCATCCTCTGATTCCTCACCTCTGATTCCCCATATCTGATTCCCCGCCTCTGTTTCCCCGCCTCTGATTCCCCGCCTCTGTTTCCCCATATCTGATCCCCGCCTCTATTTGCCCGCATCTGATTCCCCGCCTCTGTTTCCCCATATCTGATTCCCCGCCTCTGAATCCCCAACTCTGATTCCCTGCCTCTAATTTCCCAGCTCTGATTCCCCGCCTCTGATTCCCCGCGTCTGATTACCGGCCTCTGATTCCCCACCTCTGATTCCCCATCTCTGATTCACAACCTCTGATTCCCCACCTCTGATACCCCATATCTGATTCCCCGCCTCTGTTTCCCCGCCTCTGATTCCCAACCTCTGATTCCCCATATCTGATTCCCCGCCTCTGTTTCCCCGCCTCTGATTCCCCTCCTCTGATTCCCCAACTCTAATTCCCCGCCTCTGATTCCCCAGCTCTGATTCCCCGTGTTTGATTCCCCGCCTCTGATTCCCTGCCTCTGATTCCCAACCTCTGATTCCACACCTCTCATTCCCCATATCTGGTTCCCCGCCTCTGTTTCCCCGCCTCTGATTCCCTGCCCCTGTTTCCCCATATCTGATTCCCTGCCTCTGATTCCCCAACTCTGATTCCCCGCCTCTGATTCCCCAGCTCTGATTCCCCGCCTCTGATTTCCCGTGTTTGATTCCCTGCCTCTGATTCCCCGCCTCTGATTCCCCATCTCTGATTCACCGCCTTTGATTTGCCACCTCTGATTCCACATATCTGATTCCCCACCTCTGTTTCCCCGCCTCTGATTCCCCGCCTCTGATTCTCCATATCTCATTCCCCGCCTCTGATTCCCCACCTCTGATTCCCGGCCTCTTATTCCCAGCATCTGATTCCCGGCCTCTGATTCCCCGCTTCTGATTCTGATTCCCTGCCTCTGATTCCCCATCTCTGATTCCGCACATCTGATTCCCTGCCTCTGATTCCCCACCTCTGATTCCCCATATCTGATTTCCCGCCTCTGTTTCCCCGCCTCTGATTCCCCGCCTCTGTTTCCCCATATCTAATTCCCAACCTCTGATGCCCCAACTCTGATTCCCTGCCTCTGATTCCCCGCGTTCTATTCCCTGCCTCTGATTCCCCGCCTGTGATTCCCCATCTCTGATTCACCACCTCTGATTCCCCACCTCTGATTCCCCATATCTAATTCCCCGCCTCTGTTTGCCCGCCTCTGATTCCCCGCCTCTGTTTCCCCATATCTGATTCCCCGCCTCTGAATCCCCAACTCTGATTCCCTGCCTCTGATTCCCCAGCTCTGATTCCCCGCCTTTGATTCCCCCGTCTGATTCCCAGCCTGTGAAACCCCGTGTCTGATTTCTTGCTTCTGATTCCCCGCCTCTGATTCCCCATCTCTGATTCACAGCCTCTGATTCCCCACCTCTGATTCCCCATCTCTGATTCCGCACATCTGATTCCCTGCCTCTGATTCCCCGACTCTGATCCCCACCTCTGATTCCCCAGCTCTGATTCCCCGCCTCTGATTCCCCAACTCTGATTCCCCGCCTCTGATTCCCCATCTCTGATTCCCCGCCTCTGATTCCCCGTGTTTGATTCCCTGCCTCTGATTCCACGCCTCTGATTCCCCATCTCTGATTCATCGCCTTTGATTCGCCACCTCTGATTCCCCATATCTGATTCCTCGCCTCTGTTTCCCCGCCTCTGATTCCCCGCCTCTGATTCCCCATATCTCATTCCCCGCCTCTGATTCCCCATCTCTGATTCCCGGACTCTGATTCCCCACCTCTGATTCCCGGCCTCTTATTCCCGGCATCTGATTCCGGTCTCTGATTCCCGGCCTCTGATTCCCTGCTTCTGATTCCCCATCTCTGATTCCGCAAATCTTATTCCCTGCCTCTGATTCCCCACCTCTGATTCCCCATATCTGATTCCCCGCCTCTGTTTCCCGGCCTCTGATTCCCCGCTTCTGATTCTGATTCCCTGCCTCTGATTCCCCATCTCTGATTCCGCACATCTGATTCCCTGCCTCTGATTCCCCACCTCTGATTCCCCATATCTGATTTCCCGCCTCTGTTTCCCCGCCTCTGATTCCCCGCCTCTGTTTCCCCATATCTAATTCCCAACCTCTGATGCCCCAACTCTGATTCCCTGCCTCTGATTCCCCGCGTTCTATTCCCTGCCTCTGATTCCCCGCCTGTGATTCCCCATCTCTGATTCACCACCTCTGATTCCCCACCTCTGATTCCCCATATCTAATTCCCCGCCTCTGTTTGCCCGACTCTGTTTCCCCGCCTCTGTTTCCCCATATCTGATTCCCCGCTTCTGAATCCCCAACTCTGATTCCCTGCCTCTGATTCCCCAGCTCTGATTCCCCGCCTTTGATTCCCCTGTCTGATTCCCAGCCTCTGAAACCCCGTGTCTGATTTCTTGCCTCTGATTCCCCGCCTCTGATTCCCCATCTCTGATTCACAGCCTCTGATTCCCCACCTCTGATTCCCCATCTCTGATTCCGCACATCTGATTCCCTGCCTCTGATTCCCCGACTCTGATCCCCACCTCTGATTCCGCAGCTCTGATTCCCCGCCTCTGATTCCCCAACTCTGATTCCCCGCCTCTGATTCCCCAGCTCTGATTCCCCGCCTCTGATTCCCCGTGTTTGATTCCCTGCCTCTGATTCCCCGCCTCTGATTCCCCATCTCTGATTCACCGCCTTTGATTCGCCACCTCTGATTCCCCATATCTGATTCCTCGCCTCTGTTTCCCCGCCTCTGATTCCCCGCCTCTGATTCCCCATATCTCATTCCCCGCCTCTGATTCCCCATCTCTGATTCCCGGACTCTGATTCCCCACCTCTGATTCCCGGCCTCTTATTCCCGGCATCTGATTCCGGCCTCTGATTCCCGGCCTCTGATTCCCTGCTTCTGATTCCCCATCTCTGATTCCGCAAATCTAATTCCCTGCCTCTGAAACCCCGTGTCTGATTTCTTGCCTCTGATTCCCCGCCTCTGATTCCCCATCTCTGATTCACAGCCTCTGATTCCCCACCTCTGATTCCCCATCTCTGATTCCGCACATCTGATTCCCTGCCTCTGATTCCCCGACTCTGATCCCCACCTCTGATTCCGCAGCTCTGATTCCCCGCCTCTGATTCCCCAACTCTGATTCCCCGCCTCTGATTCCCCAGCTCTGATTCCCCGCCTCTGATTCCCCGTGTTTGATTCCCTGCCTCTGATTCCCCGCCTCTGATTCCCCATCTCTGATTCACCGCCTTTGATTCGCCACCTCTGATTCCCCATATCTGATTCCTCGCCTCTGATTCCCCGCCTCTGATTCCCCATATCTCATTCCCCGCCTCTGATTCCCCATCTCTGATTCCCGGACTCTGATTCCCCACCTCTGATTCCCGGCCTCTTATTCCCGGCATCTGATTCCGGCCTCTGATTCCCGGCCTCTGATTCCCTGCTTCTGATTCCCCATCTCTGATTCCGCAAATCTAATTCCCTGCCTCTGATTCCCCACCTCTGATTCCCCATATCTGATTCCCCGCCTCTGTTTCCCCGCCTCTGATTCCCCGCCTCTGTTTCCCCATATCTAAGTCCCCGCCTCTGATTCCCCAACTTTGATTCCCCACCTCTGATTCCCCAGCTCTGATTCCCCGCATCTGATTCCCCGCATCTGATTCCATGCATCTGATTCCCAGCGTCTGATTCCCAGCCTCTGATTCCCATCCTCTGATTCCTCACCTCTGATTCCCCATATCTGATTCCCCGCCTCTGTTTCCCTGCCTCTGATTCCCCGCCTCTGTTTCCCCATATCTGATCCCCGCCTCTATTTGCCCGCATCTGATTCCCCGCCTCTGTTTCCCCATATCTGATTCCCGGCCTCTGAATCCCCAACTCTGATTCCCTGCCTCTAATTTCCCAGCTCTGATTCCCCGCCTCTGATACCCCGCGTCTGATTACCGGCCTCTGATTCCCCGCCTCTGATTCCCCATCTCTGATTCACAACCTCTGATTCCCCACCTCTGATACCCCATATCTGATTCCCCGCCTCTGTTTCCCCGCCTCTGATTCCCCACCTCTGATTCCCAATATCTTATTCCCCGCCTCTGATTCCCCACCTCTGATTCCCCGCCTCTGATTCGCCAGCTATGATTCCCCGCCTCTGATTCCCCGTGTTTGATTCCCCGCCTCTGATTCCGCGCCTCTGATTCCCCATATCTCATTCCCCGCCTCTGATTCCCCATCTCTGATTCCCGGACTCTGATTCCCCACCTCTGATTCCCGACCTCTTATTCCCGGCATCTGATTCCGGCCTCTGATTCCCGGCCTCTGATTCCCTGCTTCTGATTCTGATTCCCTGCCTCTGATTCCACATTTCTGATTCCGCACTTCTAATTCCCTGCCTCTGATTCCCCACCTCTGATTCCCCATATCTGAATCCCCGCCTCTGTTTCCCCGTCTCTGATTCCCCGCCTCTGTTTCCCCATATCTAAGTCCCAGCCTCTGATTCCCCAACTTTGATTCCCCACCTCTGATTCCTCAGCTCTGATTCCCCCCGTCTGATTCCCAGCCTCTGAATCCCCGTGTCTGATAACCTGCCTCTGATTCCCCGCCTCTGATTCCCCATCTCAGATTCACCGCCTCTGATTCCCCACCTCTGATTCCCCATCTCTGATTCCGCACATCCGATTCCCTGCCTCTGATTCCCCGACTCTGATTCCCCACCTTTGATTCCCCAGCTCTGATTCCCCGCCTCTGATTCCACAACTCTGATTCCCCGCCTCTGATTCCCCAGCTCTGATTCCCCGCCTCTGATTCCCCGTGTTTGATCCCCTGCCTCTGATTCCCCAGCTCTGATTCCCCATCTCTGATTCACCGCCTTTGATTCGCCACCTCTGATTCCCCATATCTGATTCCTCGCCACTGTTTCCCCGCCTCTGATTCCGCGCCTCTGATTCCCCATATCTCATTCCCCGCCTCTGATTCCCCATCTCTGATTCCCGGACTCTGATTCCCCACCTCTGATTCCCGACTTCTTATTCCCGGCATCTGATTCCGGCCTCTGATTCCCGGTCTCTGATTCCCTGCTTCTGATTCTGATTCCCTGCCTCTGATTCCCCATTTCTGATTCCGCACATCTAATTCCCTGCCTCTGATTCCCCACCTCTGATTCCCCATATCTGAATCCCCGCCTCTGTTTCCCCGTCTCTGATTCCCCGCCTCTGTTTCCCCATATCTAAGTCCCAGCCTCTGATTCCCCAACTTTGATTCCCCACCTCTGATTCCCCAGCTCTGATTCCCCGCCTCTGATTCCCCACCTCTGATTCCCCATACCTGATTCCCAGCCTCTGTTTCCCCGCCTCTGATTCCCCGCTTCTGTTTCCCCATATCTGATTCCCGGCCTCTGATTCCCTGCCTCTGATTCCCCGCCTCTGATTCCCTGCCTCTGATTCCCCATCTCCGATTCCGCACATCTGATTCCCTGCCTCTCATTCCCCGCCTCTGATTCCCCGCCTCTGATTCCCTGCCTCTGATTCCAAACCTCTGATTCCCCACCTCTGATACCCCGTGTTTGATTCCCCGCCTCTGTTTCCCCGCCTCTGATTCCCCGCCTCTGATTCCACATCTCTGATTCACCACCTCTGATTCCCCGCGTCTGATTCCCCGCCTCTGATTCCCCATCTCTGATTCCCCATCTCTGATTCCCCAATTCTGATTCCCCGCCTCTGATTCCCCAGCTCTGATTCCTCGCCTCTGATTCCCTTCCTCTGATTCCCAACCTCTGATTCCCCACCTCTGATTTCCCATATTGATTCCCTGCGTCTGATTCCCCGCCTCTGATTCCCCAACTCTGATTCCCCGCCTCTGATTCCCCAGCTCTGATTCCCCGCCTCTGATTCCCCGTGTTTGATTACCTGCCTCTGATTCCCGGCCTCTGATTCCCCATCTCTGATTCACCGCCTTTGATTCGCCACCTCTGATTCCCCATATCTGATTACCCGCCTCTGTTTCCCCGCCTCTGATTCCCCGCCTCTGATTCCCCATATCTCATTCCCCGCCTCTGAATCCCCATCTCTGATTCCCGGACTCTGATTCCCCACCTCTGATTCCCGGCCTCTTATTCCCGGCATCTGATTCCGGCCTCTGATTCCCGGCCTCTGATTCCCTGCTTCTGATTCTGATTCCCTGCCTCTGATTCCCCATCTCTGATTCCGCACATCTGATTCCCTGCCTCTGATTCCCCGCCTCTGATTCCCCGCCTCTGTTTCCCAATATCTAAGTCCCCGCCTCTGATTCCCCAACTCTGATTCCCCACCTCTGATTCCCCAGCTCTGATTCCACGCCTCTGATTCCCCGCATCTGATTCCCTGCATCTGATTCCAAGACTCTGATTCCCTGCCTCTGATTCCCAACCTCTGATTCCCCACCTCTGATTCCCCATATCTGAATCCCCGCCTCTGTTTCCCCGCCTCGGATTCCCCACCTCTGTTTCCCCATATCTGATTCCCGGCCTCTGATTCCCCGCCTCTGATTCCCCGCCTCTGATTCCCTGCCTCTGATTCCCCATCCCCGATTCCGCACATCTGATTCCCTGCCTCTGATTCCCCGCCTCTGATTCCCCGCCTCTGATTCCCTGCCTCTGATTCCCAACCTCTGATTCCCCACCTCTGATTCCCCATATCTGATTCCCCGCCTCTGTTTCCCCGCCTCTGATTCCCCTCCTCTGATTCCCCAACTCTAATTCCCCGCCTCTGATTCCCCAGCTCTGAATCCCCGTGTTTGATTCCCCGCCTCTGATTCCCTGCCTCTGATTCCCAACCTCTGATTCCACACCTCTGATTCCCCATATCTGATTCCCCGCCTCTGTTTCCCCGCCTCTGATTCCCTGCCCCTGTTTCCCCATATCTGATTCCCTGCCTCTGATTCCCCAACTCTGATTCCCCGACTCTGATTCCCCAGCTCTGATTCCCCGCCTCTGATTTCCCGTGTTTGATTCCCTGCCTCTGATTCCCCGCCTCTGATTCCCCATCTCTGATACACCGCCTTTGATTCGCCACCTCTGATTCCACATATCTGATTCCCCACCTCTGTTTCCCCGCCTCTGATTCCCCGCCTCTGATTCTCCATATCTCATTCCCCGCCTCTGATTCCCCACCTCTGATTCCCGGCCTCTTATTCCCAGCATCTGATTCCCGGCCTCTGATTCCCCGCTTCTGATTCTGATTCCCTGCCTCTGATTCCCCATCTCTGATTCCGCACATCTGATTCCCTGCCTCTGATTCCCCACCTCTGATTCCCCATATCTGATTTCCCGCCTCTGTTTCCCCGCCTCTGATTCCCCGCCTCTGTTTCCCCATATCTAATTCCCAACCTCTGATGCCCCAACTCTTATTCCCTGGCTCTGATTCCCCGCGTTCTATTCCCTGCCTCTGATTCACCGCCTGTGATTCCCCATCTCTGATTCACCACCTCTGATTCCCCACCTCTGATTCCCCATATCTAATTCCCCGCCTCTGTTTACCCGCCTCTGATTCCTCGCCTCTGTTTCCCCATATCTGATTCCCCGCCTCTGAATCCCCAACTCTGATTCCCTGCCTCTGATTCCCCAGCTCCGATTCCCCGCCTTTGATTCCCCCGTCTGATTCCCAGCCTCTGAAACCCCGTGTCTGATTTCTTGCCTCTGATTCCCCGCCTCTGATTCCCCATCTCTGATTCACAGCCTCTGATTCCCCACCTCTGATTCCCCATCTCTGATTCCGCACATCTGATTCCCTGCCTCTGATTCCCCGACTCTGATCCCCACCTCTGATTCCCCAGCTCTGATTCCCCGCCTCTGATTCCCCAACTCTGATTCCCCGCCTCTGATTCCCCATCTCTGATTCCCCGCCTCTGATTCCCCGTGTTTGATTCCCTGCCTCTGATTCCACGCCTCTGATTCCCCATCTCTGATTCATCGCCTTTGATTCGCCACCTCTGATTCCCCATATCTGATTCCTCGCCTCTGTTTCCCCGCCTCTGATTCCCCGCCTCTGATTCCCCATATCTCATTCCCCGCCTCTGATTCCCCATCTCTGATTCCCGGACTCTGATTCCCCACCTCTGATTCCCGGCCTCTTATTCCCGGCATCTGATTCCGGTCTCTGATTCCCGGCCTCTGATTCCCTGCTTCTGATTCCACATCTCTGATTCCACAAATCTTATTCCCTGCCTCTGATTCCCCACCTCTGATTCCCCATATCTGATTCACCGCCTCTGTTTCCCGGCCTCTGATTCCCCGCTTCTGATTCTGATTCCCTGCCTCTGATTCCCCATCTCTGATTCCGCACATCTGATTCCCTGCCTCTGATTCCCCACCTCTGATTCCCAATATCTGATTTCCCGCCTCTGTTTCCCCGCCTCTGATTCCCCGCCTCTGTTTCCCCATATCTAATTCCCAACCTCTGATGCCCCAACTCTGATTCCCTGCCTCTGATTCCCCGCGTTCTATTCCCTGCCTCTGATTCCCCGCCTGTGATTCCCCATCTCTGATTCACCACCTCTGATTCCCCACCTCTGATTCCCCATATCTAATTCCCCGCCTCTGTTTGCCCGACTCTGATTCCCAGCCTCTGTTTCCCCATATCTGATTCCCCGCTTCTGAATCCCCAACTCTGATTCCCTGCCTCTGATTCCCCAGCTCTGATTCCCCGCCTTTGATTCCCCTGTCTTATTCCCAGCCTCTGAAACCCCGTGTCTGATTTCTTGCCTCTGATTCCCCGCCTCTGATTCCCCATCTCTGATTCCGCACATCTGATTCCCTGCCTCTGATTCCCCGACTCTGATCCCCACCTCTGATTCCGCAGCTCTGATTCCCCGCCTCTGATTCCCCAACTCTGATTCCCCGCCTCTGATTCCCCAGCTCTGATTCCCCGCCTCTGATTCCCCGTGTTTGATTCCCTGCCTCTGATTCCCCGCCTCTGATTCCCCATCTCTGATTCACCGCCTTTGATTCGCCACCTCTGATTCCCCATATCTGATTCCTCGCCTCTGTTTCCCCGCCTCTGATTCCCCGCCTCTGATTCCCCATATCTCATTCCCCGCCTCTGATTCCCCATCTCTGATTCCCGGACTCTGATTCCCCACCTCTGATTCCCGGCCTCTTATTCCCGGCATCTGATTCCGGCCTCTGATTCCCGGCCTCTGATTCCCTGCTTCTGATTCCCCATCTCTGATTCCGCAAATCTAATTCCCTGCCTCTGATTCCCCACCTCTGATTCCCCATATCTGATTCCCCGCCTCTGTTTCTCCGCCTCTGATTCCCCGCCTCTGTTTCCCCATATCTAAGTCCCCGCCTCTGATTCCCCAACTTTGATTCCCCACCTCTGATTCCCCAGCTCTGATTCCCCGCCTCTGATTCCCCGCATCTGATTCCATGCATCTGATTCCCAGCGTCTGATTCCCAGCCTCTGATTCCCATCCTCTGATTCCTCACCTCTGATTCCCCATATCTGATTCCCCGCCTCTGTTTCCCCGCCTCTGATTCCCCGCCTCTGTTTCCCCATATCTGATCCCCGCCTCTATTTGCCCGCATCTGATTCCCCGCCTCTGTTTCCCCATATCTGATTCCCCGCCTCTGAATCCCCAACTCTGATTCCCTGCCACTAATTTCCCAGCTCTGATTCCCCGCCTCTGATTCCCCGCGTCTGATTACCGGCCTCTGATTCCCCACCTCTGATTCCCCATCTCTGATTCACAACCTCTGATTCCCCACCTCTGATACCCCATATCTGATTCCCCGCCTCTGTTTCCCCGCCTCTGATTCCCCACCTCTGATTCCCCATATCTGATTCCCCGCCTCTGTTTCCCCGCCTCTGATTCCCCTCCTCAGATTCCCCAACTCTAATTCCCCGCCTCTGATTCCCCAGCTCTGATTCCCCGTGTTTGATTCCCCGCCTCTGATTCCCTGCCTCTGATTCCCAACCTCTGATTCCACACCTCTCATTCCCCATATCTGATTCCCCGCCTCTGTTTCCCCGCCTCTGATTCCCTGCCCCTGTTTCCCCATATCTGATTCCCTGCCTCTGATTCCCCAACTCTGATTCCCCGCCTCTGATTCCCCAGCTCTGATTCCCCGCCTCTGATTTCCCGTGTTTGATTCCCTGCCTCTGATTCCCCGCCTCTGATTCCCCATCTCTGATTCACCGCCTTTGATTTGCCACCTCTGATTCCACATATCTGATTCCCCACCTCTGTTTCCCCGCCTCTGATTCCCCGCCTCTGATTCTCCATATCTCATTCCCCGCCTCTGATTCCCCACCTCTGATTCCCGGCCTCTTATTCCCAGCATCTGATTCCCGGCCTCTGATTCCCCGCTTCTGATTCTGATTCCCTGCCTCTGATTCCCCATCTCTGATTCCGCACATCTGATTCCCTGCCTCTGATTCCCCACCTCTGATTCCCCATATCTGATTTCCCGCCTCTGTTTCCCCGCCTCTGATTCCCCGCCTCTGTTTCCCCATATCTAATTCCCAACCTCTGATGCCCCAACTCTGATTCCCTGCCTCTGATTCCCCGCGTTCTATTCCCTGCCTCTGATTCCCCGCCTGTGATTCCCCATCTCTGATTCACCACCTCTGATTCCCCACCTCTGATTCCCCATATCTAATTCCCCGCCTCTGTTTGCCCGCCTCTGATTCCCCGCCTCTGTTTCCCCATATCTGATTCCCCGCCTCTGAATCCCCAACTCTGATTCCCTGCCTCTGATTCCCCAGCTCTGATTCCCCGCCTTTGATTCCCCCGTCTGATTCCCAGCCTCTGAAACCCCGTGTCTGATTTCTTGCCTCTGATTCCCCGCCTCTGATTCCCCATCTCTGATTCACAGCCTCTGATTCCCCACCTCTGATTCCCCATCTCTGATTCCGCACATCTGATTCCCTGCCTCTGATTCCCCGACTCTGATCCCCACCTCTGATTCCCCAGCTCTGATTCCCCGCCTCTGATTCCCCAACTCTGATTCCCCGCCTCTGATTCCCCATCTCTGATTCCCCGCCTCTGATTCCCCGTGTTTGATTCCCTGCCTCTGATTCCACGCCTCTGATTCCCCATCTCTGATTCATCGCCTTTGATTCGCCACCTCTGATTCCCCATATCTGATTCCTCGCCTCTGTTTCCCCGCCTCTGATTCCCCGCCTCTGATTCCCCATATCTCATTCCCCGCCTCTGATTCCCCATCTCTGATTCCCGGACTCTGATTCCCCACCTCTGATTCCCGGCCTCTTATTCCCGGCATCTGATTCCGGTCTCTGATTCCCGGCCTCTGATTCCCTGCTTCTGATTCCCCATCTCTGATTCCGCAAATCTTATTCCCTGCCTCTGATTCCCCACCTCTGATTCCCCATATCTGATTCCCCGCCTCTGTTTCCCGGCCTCTGATTCCCCGCTTCTGATTCTGATTCCCTGCCTCTGATTCCCCATCTCTGATTCCGCACATCTGATTCCCTGCCTCTGATTCCCCACCTCTGATTCCCCATATCTGATTTCCCGCCTCTGTTTCCCCGCCTCTGATTCCCCGCCTCTGTTTCCCCATATCTAATTCCCAACCTCTGATGCCCCAACTCTGATTCCCTGCCTCTGATTCCCCGCGTTCTATTCCCTGCCTCTGATTCCCCGCCTGTGATTCCCCATCTCTGATTCACCACCTCTGATTCCCCACCTCTGATTCCCCATCTCTGATTCCCCACCTCTGATTCCCGGCCTCTTATTCCCGGCATCTGATTCCGGCCTCTGATTCCCGGCCTCTGATTCCCTGCTTCTGATTCCCCATCTCTGATTCCGCAAATCTAATTCCCTGCCTCTGATTCCCCACCTCTGATTCCCCATATCTGATTCCCCGCCTCTGTTTCCCCGCCTCTGATTCCCCGCCTCTGTTTCCCCATATCTAAGTCCCCGCCTCTGATTCCCCAACTTTGATTCCCCACCTCTGATTCCCCAGCTCTGATTCCCCGCATCTGATTCCCCGCATCTGATTCCATGCATCTGATTCCCAGCGTCTGATTCCCAGCCTCTGATTCCCATCCTCTGATTCCTCACCTCTGATTCCCCATATCTGATTCCCCGCCTCTGTTTCCCCGCCTCTGATTCCCCGCCTCTGTTTCCCCATATCTGATCCCCGCCTCTATTTGCCCGCATCTGATTCCCCACCTCTGTTTCCCCATATCTGATTCCTGGCCTCTGAATCCCCAACTCTGATTCCCTGCCTCTAATTTCCCAGCTCTGATTCCCCGCTTCTGATTCCCCGCGTCTGATTACCGGCCTCTGATTCCCCGCCTCTGATTCCCCATCTCTGATTCACAACCTCTGATTCCCCACCTCTGATACCACATATCTGATTCCCCGCCTCTGTTTCCCCGCCTCTGATTCCCCACCTCTGATTCCCAATATCTGATTCCCCGCCTCTGATTCCCCACCTCTGATTCCCCGCCTCTGATTCGCCAGCTATGATTCCCCGCCTCTGATTCCCCGTGTTTGATTCCCCGCCTCTGATTCCGCGCCTCTGATTCCCCATATCTCATTCCCCGCCTCTGATTCCCCATCTCTGATTCCCGGACTCTGATTCCCCACCTCTGATTCCCGACCTCTTATTCCCGGCATCTGATTCCGGCCTCTGATTCCCGGCCTCTGATTCCCTGCTTCTGATTCTGATTCCCTGCCTCTGATTCCACATTTCTGATTCCGCACATCTAATTCCCTGCCTCTGATTCCCCACCTCTGATTCCCCATATCTGAATCCCCGCCTCTGTTTCCCCGTCTCTGATTCCCCGCCTCTGTTTCCCCATATCTAAGTCCCAGCCTCTGATTCCCCAACTTTGATTCCCCACCTCTGATTCCTCAGCTCTGATTCCCCGCCTCTGATTCCCCACCTCTGATTCCCCATGCCTGATTCCCAGCCTCTGTTTCCCCGCCTCTGATTCCCCGCTTCTGTTTCCCCATATCTGATTCCCTGCCTCTGATTCCCTGCCTCTGATTCCCCGCCTCTGATTCCCTGCCTCTGATTCCCCATCTCCGATTCCGCACATCTGATTCCCTGCCTCTCATTCCCCGCCTCTGATTCCCCGCCTCTGATTCCCTGCCTCTGATTCCCAACCTCTGATTCCCCACCTCTGATTCCCCGTGTTTGATTCCCCGCCTCTGTTTCCCCGCCTCTGATTCCCCGCCTCTGATTCCACATCTCTGATTCACCACCTCTGATTCGCCGCGTCTGATTCCCCGCCTCTGATTCCCCATCTCTGATTCCCCATCTCTGATTCCCCAATTCTGATTCCCCGCCTCTGATTCCCCAGCTCTGATTCCTCGCCTCTGATTCCCTTCCTCTGATTCCCAACCTCTGACTACCCACCTCTGATTTCCCATATTGATTCCCTGCGTCTGATTCCCCGCCTCTGATTCCCCAACTCTGATTCCCCGCCTCTGATTCCCCAGCTCTGATTCCCCGCCTCTGATTCCCCGTGTTTGATTCCCTGCCTCTGATTCCCGGCCTCTGATTCCCCATCTCTGATTCACCGCCTTTGATTCGCCACTTCTGATTCCCCATATCTGATTACCCGCCTCTGTTTCCCCGCCTCTGATTCCCCGCCTCTGATTCCCCATATCTCATTCCCCGCCTCTGAATCCCCATCTCTGATTCCCGGACTCTGATTCCCCACCTCTGATTCCCGGCCTCTTATTCCCGGCATCTGATTCCGGCCTCTGATTCCCAGCCTCTGATTCCCTGCTTCTGATTCTGATTCCCTGCCTCTGATTCCCCATCTCTGATTCCGCACATCTGATGCCCTGCCTCTGATTCCCCGCCTCTGATTCCCCGCATCTGTTTCCCAATATCTAAGTCCCCGCCTCTGATTCCCAAACTCTGATTCCACACCTCTGATTCCCCAGCTCTGATTCCCCGCCTCTGATTCCCCGCATCTGATTCCCTGCATCTGATTCCAAGACTCTGATTCCCTGCCTCTGATTCCCAACCTCTGTTTCTCCACCTCTGATTCCCCATATCTGAATCCCCACCTCTGTTTCCCCGCCTCTGATTCCCCACCTCTGTTTCCCCATATCTGATTCCCGGCCTCTGATTCCCTGCCTCTGATTCCCCGCCTCTGATTCCCTGCCTCTGATTCCCCATCCCCGATTCCGCACATCTGATTCCCTGCCTCTGATTCCCCGCCTCTGATTCCCCGCCTCTGATTCCCTGCCTCTGATTCCAAACCTCTGATTCCCCACCTCTGATTCCCCATATCTGATTCCCCGCCTCTGTTTCCCCGCCTCTGATTCCCCTCCTCTGATTCCCCAACTCTAATTCCCCGCCTCTGATTCCCCAGCTCTGATTCCCCGTGTTTGATTCCCCGCCTCTGATTCCCTGCCTCTGATTCCCAACCTCTGATTCCACACCTCTGATTCCCCATATCTGATTCCCCGCCTCTGTTTCCCCACCTCTGATTCCCTGCCCCTGTTTCCCCATATCTGATTCCCTGCCTCTGATTCCCCAATTCTGATTCCCCGCCTCTGATTCCCCAGCTCTGATTCCCCGCCTCTGATTTCCCATGTTTGATTCCCTGCCTCTGATTCCCCGCCTCTGATTCCCCATCTCTGATTCACCGCCTTTGATTCGCCACCTCTGATTCCCCATATCTGATTCCCCGCCTCTGTTTCCCCGCCTCTGATTCCCCGCCTCTCATTCTCCATATCTCATTCCCCGCCTCTGATTCCCCATCTCTGATTCCCGGCCTCTTATTCCCAGCATCTGATTCCCGGCCTCTGATTCCCCGCTTCTGATTCTGATTCCCTGCCTCTGATTCCCCATCTCTGATTCCGCACATCTGATTCCCTGCCTCTGATTCCCCACCTCTGATTCCCCATATCTGATTTCCCGCCTCTGTTTCCCCGCCTCTGATTCCCCGCCTCTGTTTCCCCATATCTAATTCCCAACCTCTGATGCCCCAACTCTGATTCCCTGCCTCTGATTCCCCGCGTTCTATTCCCTGCCTCTGATTCCCCGCCTGTGATTCCCCATCTCTGATTCACCACCTCTGATTCCCCACCTCTGATTCCCCATATCTAATTCCCCGCCTCTGTTTGCCCGCCTCTGATTCCCCGCCTCTGTTTCCCCATATCTGATTCCCCGCCTCTGAATCCCCAACTCTGATTCCCTGCCTCTGATTCCCCAGCTCTGATTCCCCGCCTTTGATTCCCCCGTCTGATTCCCAGCCTCTGAAACCCCGTGTCTGATTTCTTGCCTCTGATTCCCCGCCTCTGATTCCCCATCTCTGATTCACAGCCTCTGATTCCCCACCTCTGATTCCCCATCTCTGATTCCGCACATCTGATTCCCTGCCTCTGATTCCCCGACTGTGATCCCCACCTCTGATTCCCCAGCTCTGATTCCCCGCCTCTGATTCCCCAACTCTGATTCCCCGCCTCTGATTCCCCAGCTCTGATTCCCCGCCTCTGATTCCCCGTGTTTGATTCCCTGCCTCTGATTCCACGCCTCTGATTCCCCATCTCTGATTCATCGCCTTTGATTCGCCACCTCTGATTCCCCATATCTGATTCCTCACCTCTGTTTCCCCGCCTCTGATTCCCCGCCTCTGATTCCCCATATCTCATTCCCCGCCTCTGATTCCCCATCTCTGATTCCCGGACTCTGATTCCCCACCTCTGATTCCCGACCTCTTATTCCCGGCATCTGATTCCGGCCTCTGATTCCCGGCCTCTGATTCCCTGCTTCTGATTCCCCATCTCTGATTCCGCAAATCTTATTCCCTGCCTCTGATTCCCCACCTCTGATTCCCCATATCTGATTCCCCGCCTCTGTTTCCCGGCCTCTGATTCCCCGCTTCTGATTCTGATTCCCTGCCTCTGAGTCCCCATCTCTGATTCCGCACATCTGATTCCCTGCCTCTGATTCCCCACCTCTGATTCCCCATATCTGATTTCCCGCCTCTGTTTCCCCGCCTCTGATTCCCTGCCTCTGTTTCCCCATCTCTGATTCCGCACATCTGATTCCCTGCCTCTGATTCCCCACCTCTGATTCCCCATATCTGATTTCCCGCCTCTGTTTCCCCGCCTCTGATTCCCCGCCTCTGTTTCCCCATATCTAATTCCCAACCTCTGATGCCCCAACTCTGATTCCCTGCCTCTGATTCCCCGCGTTCTATTCCCTGCCTCTGATTCCCCGCCTGTGATTCCCCATCTCTGATTCACCACCTCTGATTCCCCACCTCTGATTCCCCATATCTAATTCCCCGCCTCTGTTTGCCCGCCTCTGATTCCCCGCCTCTGTTTCCCCATATCTGATTCCCCGCCTCTGAATCCCCAACTCTGATTCCCTGCCTCTGATTCCCCAGCTCTGATTCCCCGCCTTTGATTCCCCCGTCTGATTCCCAGCCTCTGAAACCCCGTGTCTGATTTCTTGCCTCTGATTCCCCGCCTCTGATTCCCCATCTCTGATTCACAGCCTCTGATTCCCCACCTCTGATTCCCCATCTCTGATTCCGCACATCTGATTCCCTGCCTCTGATTCCCCGACTGTGATCCCCACCTCTGATTCCCCAGCTCTGATTCCCCGCCTCTGATTCCCCAACTCTGATTCCCCGCCTCTGATTCCCCAGCTCTGATTCCCCGCCTCTGATTCCCCGTGTTTGATTCCCTGCCTCTGATTCCACGCCTCTGATTCCCCATCTCTGATTCATCGCCTTTGATTCGCCACCTCTGATTCCCCATATCTGATTCCTCACCTCTGTTTCCCCGCCTCTGATTCCCCGCCTCTGATTCCCCATATCTCATTCCCCGCCTCTGATTCCCCATCTCTGATTCCCGGACTCTGATTCCCCACCTCTGATTCCCGACCTCTTATTCCCGGCATCTGATTCCGGCCTCTGATTCCCGGCCTCTGATTCCCTGCTTCTGATTCCCCATCTCTGATTCCGCAAATCTTATTCCCTGCCTCTGATTCCCCACCTCTGATTCCCCATATCTGATTCCCCGCCTCTGTTTCCCGGCCTCTGATTCCCCGCTTCTGATTCTGATTCCCTGCCTCTGAGTCCCCATCTCTGATTCCGCACATCTGATTCCCTGCCTCTGATTCCCCACCTCTGATTCCCCATATCTGATTTCCCGCCTCTGTTTCCCCGCCTCTGATTCCCCGCCTCTGTTTCCCCATATCTAATTCCCAACCTCTGATGCCCCAACTCTGATTCCCTGCCTCTGATTCCCCGGGTTCTATTCCCTGCCTCTGATTCCCCGCCTGTGATTCCCCATCTCTGATTCACCACCTCTGATTCCCCACCTCTGATTCCCCATATCTAATTCCCCGCCTCTGTTTGCCCGACTCTGATTCCCCGCCTCTGTTTCCCCATATCTGATTCCCCGCTTCTGAATCCCCAACTCTGATTCCCTGCCTCTGATTCCCGAGCTCTGATTCCCCGCCTTTGATTCCCCTGTCTGATTCCCAGCCTCTGAAACCCCGTGTCTGATTTCTTGCCTCTGATTCCCCGCCTCTGATTTCCCATCTCTGATTCACAGCCTCTGATTCCCCACCTCTGATTCCCCATCTCTGATTCCGCTCATCTGATTCCCTGCCTCTGATTCCCCGACTCTGATCCCCACCTCTGATTCCGCACCTCTGATTCCCTGCTTCTGATTCCCCATCTCTGATTCCGCAAATCTAATTCCCTGCCTCTGATTCCCCACCTCTGATTCCACATATCTGATTCCCCACCTCTGTTTCCCCGCCTCTGATTCCCCGCCTCTGTTTCCCCATATCTAAGTCCCCGCCTCTGATTCCCCAACTTTGATTCCCCACCTCTGATTCCCCAGCTCTCATTCCCTGCCTCTGATTCCCCGCATCTGATTCCATGCATATGATTCCCAGCGTCTGATTCCCAGCCTCTGATTCCCATCCTCTGATTCCTCACCTCTGATTCCCCATATCTGATTCCCCGCCTCTGTTTCCCTGCCTCTGATTCCCCGCCTCTGTTTCCCCATATCTGATCCCCGCCTCTATTTGCCCGCATCTGATTCCCCGCCTCTGTTTCCCCATATCTGATTCCCCGCCTCTGAATCCCCAACTCTGATTCCCTGCCTCTAATTTCCCAGCTCTGATTCCCCGCCTCTGATTCCCCGCGTCTGATTACCGGCCTCTGATTCCCCGCCTCTGATTCCCCAGCTCTGATTCCCCGCCTCTGATTCCCCAACTCTGATTCCCCGCCTCTGATTCCCCGTGTTTGATTCCCTGCCTCTGATTCCACGCCTCTGATTCCCCATCTCTGATTCATCGCCTTTGATTCGCCACCTCTGATTCCCCATATCTGATTCCTCGCCTCTGTTTCCCCGCCTCTGATTCCCCGCCTCTGATTCCCCATATCTCATTCCCCGCCTCTGATTCCCCATCTCTGATTCCCGGACTCTGATTCCCCACCTCTGATTCCCGGCCTCTTATTCCCGGCATCTGATTCCGGTCTCTGATTCCCGGCCTCTGATTCCCTGCTTCTGATTCCACATCTCTGATTCCACAAATCTTATTCCCTGCCTCTGATTCCCCACCTCTGATTCCCCATATCTGATTCACCGCCTCTGTTTCCCGGCCTCTGATTCCCCGCTTCTGATTCTGATTCCCTGCCTCTGATTCCCCATCTCTGATTCCGCACATCTGATTCCCTGCCTCTGATTCCCCACCTCTGATTCCCCATATCTGATTTCCCGCCTCTGTTTCCCCGCCTCTGATTCCCCGCCTCTGTTTCCCCATATCTAATTCCCAACCTCTGATGCCCCAACTCTGATTCCCTGCCTCTGATTCCCCGCGTTCTATTCCCTGCCTCTGATTCCCCGCCTGTGATTCCCCATCTCTGATTCACCACCTCTGATTCCCCACCTCTGATTCCCCATATCTAATTCCCCGCCTCTGTTTGCCCGACTCTGATTCCCAGCCTCTGTTTCCCCATATCTGATTCCCCGCTTCTGAATCCCCAACTCTGATTCCCTGCCTCTGATTCCCCAGCTCTGATTCCCCGCCTTTGATTCCCCTGTCTTATTCCCAGCCTCTGAAACCCCGTGTCTGATTTCTTGCCTCTGATTCCCCGCCTCTGATTCCCCATCTCTGATTCACAGCCTCTGATTCCCCACCTCTGATTCGCCATCTCTGATTCCGCACATCTGATTCCCTGCCTCTGATTCCCCGACTCTGATCCCCACCTCTGATTCCGCAGCTCTGATTCCCCGCCTCTGATTCCCCAACTCTGATTCCCCGCCTCTGATTCCCCAGCTCTGATTCCCCGCCTCTGATTCCCCGTGTTTGATTCCCTGCCTCTGATTCCCCGCCTCTGATTCCCCATCTCTGATTCACCGCCTTTGATTCGCCACCTCTGATTCCCCATATCTGATTCCTCGCCTCTGTTTCCCCGCCTCTGATTCCCCGCCTCTGATTCCCCATATCTCATTCCCCGCCTCTGATTCCCCATCTCTGATTCCCGGACTCTGATTCCCCACCTCTGATTCCCGGCCTCTTATTCCCGGCATCTGATTCCGGCCTCTGATTCCCGGCCTCTGATTCCCTGCTTCTGATTCCCCATCTCTGATTCCGCAAATCTAATTCCCTGCCTCTGATTCCCCACGTCTGATTCCCCATATCTGATTCCCCGCCTCTGTTTCCCCGCCTCTGATTCCCCGCCTCTGTTTCCCCATATCTAAGTCCCCGCCTCTGATTCCCCAACTTTGATTCCCCACCTCTGATTCCCCAGCTCTGATTCCCCGCCTCTGATTCCCCGCATCTGATTCCATGCATCTGATTCCCAGCGTCTGATTCCCAGCCTCTGATTCCCATCCTCTGATTCCTCACCTCTGATTCCCCATATCTGATTCCCCGCCTCTGTTTCCCCGCCTCTGATTCCCCGCCTCTGTTTCCCCATATCTGATCCCCGCCTCTATTTGCCCGCATCTGATTCCCCGCCTCTGTTTCCCCATATCTGATTCCCCGCCTCTGAATCCCCAACTCTGATTCCCTGCCTCTAATTTCCCAGCTCTGATTCCCCGCCTCTGATTCCCCGCGTCTGATTACCGGCCTCTGATTCCCCACCTCTGATTCCCCATCTCTGATTCACAACCTCTGATTCCCCACCTCTGATACCCCATATCTGATTCCCCGCCTCTGTTTCCCCGCCTCTGATTCCCAACCTCTGATTCCCCATATCTGATTCCCCGCCTCTGTTTCCCCGCCTCTGATTCCCCTCCTCTGATTCCCCAACTCTAATTCCCCGCCTCTGATTCCCCAGCTCTGATTCCCCGTGTTTGATTCCCCGCCTCTGATTCCCTGCCTCTGATTCCCAACCTCTGATTCCACACCTCTCATTCCCCATATCTGGTTCCCCGCCTCTGTTTCCCCGCCTCTGATTCCCTGCCCCTGTTTCCCCATATCTGATTCCCTGCCTCTGATTCCCCAACTCTGATTCCCCGCCTCTGATTCCCCAGCTCTGATTCCCCGCCTCTGATTTCCCGTGTTTGATTCCCTGCCTCTGATTCCCCGCCTCTGATTCCCCATCTCTGATTCACCGCCTTTGATTTGCCACCTCTGATTCCACATATCTGATTCCCCACCTCTGTTTCCCCGCCTCTGATTCCCCGCCTCTGATTCTCCATATCTCATTCCCCGCCTCTGATTCCCCACCTCTGATTCCCGGCCTCTTATTCCCAGCATCTGATTCCCGGCCTCTGATTCCCCGCTTCTGATTCTGATTCCCTGCCTCTGATTCCCCATCTCTGATTCCGCACATCTGATTCCCTGCCTCTGATTCCCCACCTCTGATTCCCCATATCTGATTTCCCGCCTCTGTTTCCCCGCCTCTGATTCCCCGCCTCTGTTTCCCCATATCTAATTCCCAACCTCTGATGCCCCAACTCTGATTCCCTGCCTCTGATTCCCCGCGTTCTATTCCCTGCCTCTGATTCCCCGCCTGTGATTCCCCATCTCTGATTCACCACCTCTGATTCCCCACCTCTGATTCCCCATATCTAATTCCCCGCCTCTGTTTGCCCGCCTCTGATTCCCCGCCTCTGTTTCCCCATATCTGATTCCCCGCCTCTGAATCCCCAACTCTGATTCCCTGCCTCTGATTCCCCAGCTCTGATTCCCCGCCTTTGATTCCCCCGTCTGATTCCCAGCCTCTGAAACCCCGTGTCTGATTTCTTGCTTCTGATTCCCCGCCTCTGATTCCCCATCTCTGATTCACAGCCTCTGATTCCCCACCTCTGATTCCCCATCTCTGATTCCGCACATCTGATTCCCTGCCTCTGATTCCCCGACTCTGATCCCCACCTCTGATTCCCCAGCTCTGATTCCCCGCCTCTGATTCCCCAACTCTGATTCCCCGCCTCTGATTCCCCATCTCTGATTCCCCGCCTCTGATTCCCCGTGTTTGATTCCCTGCCTCTGATTCCACGCCTCTGATTCCCCATCTCTGATTCATCGCCTTTGATTCGCCACCTCTGATTCCCCATATCTGATTCCTCGCCTCTGTTTCCCCGCCTCTGATTCCCCGCCTCTGATTCCCCATATCTCATTCCCCGCCTCTGATTCCCCATCTCTGATTCCCGGACTCTGATTCCCCACCTCTGATTCCCGGCCTCTTATTCCCGGCATCTGATTCCGGTCTCTGATTCCCGGCCTCTGATTCCCTGCTTCTGATTCCCCATCTCTGATTCCGCAAATCTTATTCCCTGCCTCTGATTCCCCACCTCTGATTCCCCATATCTGATTCCCCGCCTCTGTTTCCCGGCCTCTGATTCCCCGCTTCTGATTCTGATTCCCTGCCTCTGATTCCCCATCTCTGATTCCGCACATCTGATTCCCTGCCTCTGATTCCCCACCTCTGATTCCCCATATCTGATTTCCCGCCTCTGTTTCCCCGCCTCTGATTCCCCGCCTCTGTTTCCCCATATCTAATTCCCAACCTCTGATGCCCCAACTCTGATTCCCTGCCTCTGATTCCCCGCGTTCTATTCCCTGCCTCTGATTCCCCGCCTGTGATTCCCCATCTCTGATTCACCACCTCTGATTCCCCACCTCTGATTCCCCATATCTAATTCCCCGCCTCTGTTTGCCCGACTCTGTTTCCCCGCCTCTGTTTCCCCATATCTGATTCCCCGCTTCTGAATCCCCAACTCTGATTCCCTGCCTCTGATTCCCCAGCTCTGATTCCCCGCCTTTGATTCCCCTGTCTGATTCCCAGCCTCTGAAACCCCGTGTCTGATTTCTTGCCTCTGATTCCCCGCCTCTGATTCCCCATCTCTGATTCACAGCCTCTGATTCCCCACCTCTGATTCCCCATCTCTGATTCCGCACATCTGATTCCCTGCCTCTGATTCCCCGACTCTGATCCCCACCTCTGATTCCGCAGCTCTGATTCCCCGCCTCTGATTCCCCAACTCTGATTCCCCGCCTCTGATTCCCCAGCTCTGATTCCCCGCCTCTGATTCCCCGTGTTTGATTCCCTGCCTCTGATTCCCCGCCTCTGATTCCCCATCTCTGATTCACCGCCTTTGATTCGCCACCTCTGATTCCCCATATCTGATTCCTCGCCTCTGTTTCCCCGCCTCTGATTCCCCGCCTCTGATTCCCCATATCTCATTCCCCGCCTCTGATTCCCCATCTCTGATTCCCGGACTCTGATTCCCCACCTCTGATTCCCGGCCTCTTATTCCCGGCATCTGATTCCGGCCTCTGATTCCCGGCCTCTGATTCCCTGCTTCTGATTCCCCATCTCTGATTCCGCAAATCTAATTCCCTGCCTCTGAAACCCCGTGTCTGATTTCTTGCCTCTGATTCCCCGCCTCTGATTCCCCATCTCTGATTCACAGCCTCTGATTCCCCACCTCTGATTCCCCATCTCTGATTCCGCACATCTGATTCCCTGCCTCTGATTCCCCGACTCTGATCCCCACCTCTGATTCCGCAGCTCTGATTCCCCGCCTCTGATTCCCCAACTCTGATTCCCCGCCTCTGATTCCCCAGCTCTGATTCCCCGCCTCTGATTCCCCGTGTTTGATTCCCTGCCTCTGATTCCCCGCCTCTGATTCCCCATCTCTGATTCACCGCCTTTGATTCGCCACCTCTGATTCCCCATATCTGATTCCTCGCCTCTGATTCCCCGCCTCTGATTCCCCATATCTCATTCCCCGCCTCTGATTCCCCATCTCTGATTCCCGGACTCTGATTCCCCACCTCTGATTCCCGGCCTCTTATTCCCGGCATCTGATTCCGGCCTCTGATTCCCGGCCTCTGATTCCCTGCTTCTGATTCCCCATCTCTGATTCCGCAAATCTAATTCCCTGCCTCTGATTCCCCACCTCTGATTCCCCATATCTGATTCCCCGCCTCTGTTTCCCCGCCTCTGATTCCCCGCCTCTGTTTCCCCATATCTAAGTCCCCGCCTCTGATTCCCCAACTTTGATTCCCCACCTCTGATTCCCCAGCTCTGATTCCCCGCATCTGATTCCCCGCATCTGATTCCATGCATCTGATTCCCAGCGTCTGATTCCCAGCCTCTGATTCCCATCCTCTGATTCCTCACCTCTGATTCCCCATATCTGATTCCCCGCCTCTGTTTCCCTGCCTCTGATTCCCCGCCTCTGTTTCCCCATATCTGATCCCCGCCTCTATTTGCCCGCATCTGATTCCCCGCCTCTGTTTCCCCATATCTGATTCCCGGCCTCTGAATCCCCAACTCTGATTCCCTGCCTCTAATTTCCCAGCTCTGATTCCCCGCCTCTGATACCCCGCGTCTGATTACCGGCCTCTGATTCCCCGCCTCTGATTCCCCATCTCTGATTCACAACCTCTGATTCCCCACCTCTGATACCCCATATCTGATTCCCCGCCTCTGTTTCCCCGCCTCTGATTCCCCACCTCTGATTCCCAATATCTGATTCCCCGCCTCTGATTCCCCACCTCTGATTCCCCGCCTCTGATTCGCCAGCTATGATTCCCCGCCTCTGATTCCCCGTGTTTGATTCCCCGCCTCTGATTCCGCGCCTCTGATTCCCCATATCTCATTCCCCGCCTCTGATTCCCCATCTCTGATTCCCGGACTCTGATTCCCCACCTCTGATTCCCGACCTCTTATTCCCGGCATCTGATTCCGGCCTCTGATTCCCGGCCTCTGATTCCCTGCTTCTGATTCTGATTCCCTGCCTCTGATTCCACATTTCTGATTCCGCACTTCTAATTCCCTGCCTCTGATTCCCCACCTCTGATTCCCCATATCTGAATCCCCGCCTCTGTTTCCCCGTCTCTGATTCCCCGCCTCTGTTTCCCCATATCTAAGTCCCAGCCTCTGATTCCCCAACTTTGATTCCCCACCTCTGATTCCTCAGCTCTGATTCCCCCCGTCTGATTCCCAGCCTCTGAATCCCCGTGTCTGATAACCTGCCTCTGATTCCCCGCCTCTGATTCCCCATCTCAGATTCACCGCCTCTGATTCCCCACCTCTGATTCCCCATCTCTGATTCCGCACATCCGATTCCCTGCCTCTGATTCCCCGACTCTGATTCCCCACCTTTGATTCCCCAGCTCTGATTCCCCGCCTCTGATTCCACAACTCTGATTCCCCGCCTCTGATTCCCCAGCTCTGATTCCCCGCCTCTGATTCCCCGTGTTTGATCCCCTGCCTCTGATTCCCCAGCTCTGATTCCCCATCTCTGATTCACCGCCTTTGATTCGCCACCTCTGATTCCCCATATCTGATTCCTCGCCACTGTTTCCCCGCCTCTGATTCCGCGCCTCTGATTCCCCATATCTCATTCCCCGCCTCTGATTCCCCATCTCTGATTCCCGGACTCTGATTCCCCACCTCTGATTCCCGACTTCTTATTCCCGGCATCTGATTCCGGCCTCTGATTCCCGGTCTCTGATTCCCTGCTTCTGATTCTGATTCCCTGCCTCTGATTCCCCATTTCTGATTCCGCACATCTAATTCCCTGCCTCTGATTCCCCACCTCTGATTCCCCATATCTGAATCCCCGCCTCTGTTTCCCCGTCTCTGATTCCCCGCCTCTGTTTCCCCATATCTAAGTCCCAGCCTCTGATTCCCCAACTTTGATTCCCCACCTCTGATTCCCCAGCTCTGATTCCCCGCCTCTGATTCCCCACCTCTGATTCCCCATACCTGATTCCCAGCCTCTGTTTCCCCGCCTCTGATTCCCCGCTTCTGTTTCCCCATATCTGATTCCCGGCCTCTGATTCCCTGCCTCTGATTCCCCGCCTCTGATTCCCTGCCTCTGATTCCCCATCTCCGATTCCGCACATCTGATTCCCTGCCTCTCATTCCCCGCCTCTGATTCCCCGCCTCTGATTCCCTGCCTCTGATTCCAAACCTCTGATTCCCCACCTCTGATACCCCGTGTTTGATTCCCCGCCTCTGTTTCCCCGCCTCTGATTCCCCGCCTCTGATTCCACATCTCTGATTCACCACCTCTGATTCCCCGCGTCTGATTCCCCGCCTCTGATTCCCCATCTCTGATTCCCCATCTCTGATTCCCCAATTCTGATTCCCCGCCTCTGATTCCCCAGCTCTGATTCCTCGCCTCTGATTCCCTTCCTCTGATTCCCAACCTCTGATTCCCCACCTCTGATTTCCCATATTGATTCCCTGCGTCTGATTCCCCGCCTCTGATTCCCCAACTCTGATTCCCCGCCTCTGATTCCCCAGCTCTGATTCCCCGCCTCTGATTCCCCGTGTTTGATTACCTGCCTCTGATTCCCGGCCTCTGATTCCCCATCTCTGATTCACCGCCTTTGATTCGCCACCTCTGATTCCCCATATCTGATTACCCGCCTCTGTTTCCCCGCCTCTGATTCCCCGCCTCTGATTCCCCATATCTCATTCCCCGCCTCTGAATCCCCATCTCTGATTCCCGGACTCTGATTCCCCACCTCTGATTCCCGGCCTCTTATTCCCGGCATCTGATTCCGGCCTCTGATTCCCGGCCTCTGATTCCCTGCTTCTGATTCTGATTCCCTGCCTCTGATTCCCCATCTCTGATTCCGCACATCTGATTCCCTGCCTCTGATTCCCCGCCTCTGATTCCCCGCCTCTGTTTCCCAATATCTAAGTCCCCGCCTCTGATTCCCCAACTCTGATTCCCCACCTCTGATTCCCCAGCTCTGATTCCACGCCTCTGATTCCCCGCATCTGATTCCCTGCATCTGATTCCAAGACTCTGATTCCCTGCCTCTGATTCCCAACCTCTGATTCCCCACCTCTGATTCCCCATATCTGAATCCCCGCCTCTGTTTCCCCGCCTCGGATTCCCCACCTCTGTTTCCCCATATCTGATTCCCGGCCTCTGATTCCCCGCCTCTGATTCCCCGCCTCTGATTCCCTGCCTCTGATTCCCCATCCCCGATTCCGCACATCTGATTCCCTGCCTCTGATTCCCCGCCTCTGATTCCCCGCCTCTGATTCCCTGCCTCTGATTCCCAACCTCTGATTCCCCACCTCTGATTCCCCATATCTGATTCCCCGCCTCTGTTTCCCCGCCTCTGATTCCCCTCCTCTGATTCCCCAACTCTAATTCCCCGCCTCTGATTCCCCAGCTCTGAATCCCCGTGTTTGATTCCCCGCCTCTGATTCCCTGCCTCTGATTCCCAACCTCTGATTCCACACCTCTGATTCCCCATATCTGATTCCCCGCCTCTGTTTCCCCGCCTCTGATTCCCTGCCCCTGTTTCCCCATATCTGATTCCCTGCCTCTGATTCCCCAACTCTGATTCCCCGACTCTGATTCCCCAGCTCTGATTCCCCGCCTCTGATTTCCCGTGTTTGATTCCCTGCCTCTGATTCCCCGCCTCTGATTCCCCATCTCTGATACACCGCCTTTGATTCGCCACCTCTGATTCCACATATCTGATTCCCCACCTCTGTTTCCCCGCCTCTGATTCCCCGCCTCTGATTCTCCATATCTCATTCCCCGCCTCTGATTCCCCACCTCTGATTCCCGGCCTCTTATTCCCAGCATCTGATTCCCGGCCTCTGATTCCCCGCTTCTGATTCTGATTCCCTGCCTCTGATTCCCCATCTCTGATTCCGCACATCTGATTCCCTGCCTCTGATTCCCCACCTCTGATTCCCCATATCTGATTTCCCGCCTCTGTTTCCCCGCCTCTGATTCCCCGCCTCTGTTTCCCCATATCTAATTCCCAACCTCTGATGCCCCAACTCTTATTCCCTGGCTCTGATTCCCCGCGTTCTATTCCCTGCCTCTGATTCCCCGCCTGTGATTCCCCATCTCTGATTCACCACCTCTGATTCCCCACCTCTGATTCCCCATATCTAATTCCCCGCCTCTGTTTACCCGCCTCTGATTCCTCGCCTCTGTTTCCCCATATCTGATTCCCCGCCTCTGAATCCCCAACTCTGATTCCCTGCCTCTGATTCCCCAGCTCCGATTCCCCGCCTTTGATTCCCCCGTCTGATTCCCAGCCTCTGAAACCCCGTGTCTGATTTCTTGCCTCTGATTCCCCGCCTCTGATTCCCCATCTCTGATTCACAGCCTCTGATTCCCCATCTCTGATTCCCCATCTCTGATTCCGCACATCTGATTCCCTGCCTCTGATTCCCCGACTCTGATCCCCACCTCTGATTCCCCAGCTCTGATTCCCCGCCTCTGATTCCCCAACTCTGATTCCCCGCCTCTGATTCCCCATCTCTGATTCCCCGCCTCTGATTCCCCGTGTTTGATTCCCTGCCTCTGATTCCACGCCTCTGATTCCCCATCTCTGATTCATCGCCTTTGATTCGCCACCTCTGATTCCCCATATCTGATTCCTCGCCTCTGTTTCCCCGCCTCTGATTCCCCGCCTCTGATTCCCCATATCTCATTCCCCGCCTCTGATTCCCCATCTCTGATTCCCGGACTCTGATTCCCCACCTCTGATTCCCGGCCTCTTATTCCCGGCATCTGATTCCGGTCTCTGATTCCCGGCCTCTGATTCCCTGCTTCTGATTCCACATCTCTGATTCCACAAATCTTATTCCCTGCCTCTGATTCCCCACCTCTGATTCCCCATATCTGATTCACCGCCTCTGTTTCCCGGCCTCTGATTCCCCGCTTCTGATTCTGATTCCCTGCCTCTGATTCCCCATCTCTGATTCCGCACATCTGATTCCCTGCCTCTGATTCCCCACCTCTGATTCCCAATATCTGATTTCCCGCCTCTGTTTCCCCGCCTCTGATTCCCCGCCTCTGTTTCCCCATATCTAATTCCCAACCTCTGATGCCCCAACTCTGATTCCCTGCCTCTGATTCCCCGCGTTCTATTCCCTGCCTCTGATTCCCCGCCTGTGATTCCCCATCTCTGATTCACCACCTCTGATTCCCCACCTCTGATTCCCCATATCTAATTCCCCGCCTCTGTTTGCCCGACTCTGATTCCCAGCCTCTGTTTCCCCATATCTGATTCCCCGCTTCTGAATCCCCAACTCTGATTCCCTGCCTCTGATTCCCCAGCTCTGATTCCCCGCCTTTGATTCCCCTGTCTTATTCCCAGCCTCTGAAACCCCGTGTCTGATTTCTTGCCTCTGATTCCCCGCCTCTGATTCCCCATCTCTGATTCCGCACATCTGATTCCCTGCCTCTGATTCCCCGACTCTGATCCCCACCTCTGATTCCGCAGCTCTGATTCCCCGCCTCTGATTCCCCAACTCTGATTCCCCGCCTCTGATTCCCCAGCTCTGATTCCCCGCCTCTGATTCCCCGTGTTTGATTCCCTGCCTCTGATTCCCCGCCTCTGATTCCCCATCTCTGATTCACCGCCTTTGATTCGCCACCTCTGATTCCCCATATCTGATTCCTCGCCTCTGTTTCCCCGCCTCTGATTCCCCGCCTCTGATTCCCCATATCTCATTCCCCGCCTCTGATTCCCCATCTCTGATTCCCGGACTCTGATTCCCCACCTCTGATTCCCGGCCTCTTATTCCCGGCATCTGATTCCGGCCTCTGATTCCCGGCCTCTGATTCCCTGCTTCTGATTCCCCATCTCTGATTCCGCAAATCTAATTCCCTGCCTCTGATTCCCCACCTCTGATTCCCCATATCTGATTCCCCGCCTCTGTTTCTCCGCCTCTGATTCCCCGCCTCTGTTTCCCCATATCTAAGTCCCCGCCTCTGATTCCCCAACTTTGATTCCCCACCTCTGATTCCCCAGCTCTGATTCCCCGCCTCTGATTCCCCGCATCTGATTCCATGCATCTGATTCCCAGCGTCTGATTCCCAGCCTCTGATTCCCATCCTCTGATTCCTCACCTCTGATTCCCCATATCTGATTCCCCGCCTCTGTTTCCCCGCCTCTGATTCCCCGCCTCTGTTTCCCCATATCTGATCCCCGCCTCTATTTGCCCGCATCTGATTCCCCGCCTCTGTTTCCCCATATCTGATTCCCCGCCTCTGAATCCCCAACTCTGATTCCCTGCCACTAATTTCCCAGCTCTGATTCCCCGCCTCTGATTCCCCGCGTCTGATTACCGGCCTCTGATTCCCCACCTCTGATTCCCCATCTCTGATTCACAACCTCTGATTCCCCACCTCTGATACCCCATATCTGATTCCCCGCCTCTGTTTCCCCGCCTCTGATTCCCCACCTCTGATTCCCCATATCTGATTCCCCGCCTCTGTTTCCCCGCCTCTGATTCCCCTCCTCAGATTCCCCAACTCTAATTCCCCGCCTCTGATTCCCCAGCTCTGATTCCCCGTGTTTGATTCCCCGCCTCTGATTCCCTGCCTCTGATTCCCAACCTCTGATTCCACACCTCTCATTCCCCATATCTGATTCCCCGCCTCTGTTTCCCCGCCTCTGATTCCCTGCCCCTGTTTCCCCATATCTGATTCCCTGCCTCTGATTCCCCAACTCTGATTCCCCGCCTCTGATTCCCCAGCTCTGATTCCCCGCCTCTGATTTCCCGTGTTTGATTCCCTGCCTCTGATTCCCCGCCTCTGATTCCCCATCTCTGATTCACCGCCTTTGATTTGCCACCTCTGATTCCACATATCTGATTCCCCACCTCTGTTTCCCCGCCTCTGATTCCCCGCCTCTGATTCTCCATATCTCATTCCCCGCCTCTGATTCCCCACCTCTGATTCCCGGCCTCTTATTCCCAGCATCTGATTCCCGGCCTCTGATTCCCCGCTTCTGATTCTGATTCCCTGCCTCTGATTCCCCATCTCTGATTCCGCACATCTGATTCCCTGCCTCTGATTCCCCACCTCTGATTCCCCATATCTGATTTCCCGCCTCTGTTTCCCCGCCTCTGATTCCCCGCCTCTGTTTCCCCATATCTAATTCCCAACCTCTGATGCCCCAACTCTGATTCCCTGCCTCTGATTCCCCGCGTTCTATTCCCTGCCTCTGATTCCCCGCCTGTGATTCCCCATCTCTGATTCACCACCTCTGATTCCCCACCTCTGATTCCCCATATCTAATTCCCCGCCTCTGTTTGCCCGCCTCTGATTCCCCGCCTCTGTTTCCCCATATCTGATTCCCCGCCTCTGAATCCCCAACTCTGATTCCCTGCCTCTGATTCCCCAGCTCTGATTCCCCGCCTTTGATTCCCCCGTCTGATTCCCAGCCTCTGAAACCCCGTGTCTGATTTCTTGCCTCTGATTCCCCGCCTCTGATTCCCCATCTCTGATTCACAGCCTCTGATTCCCCACCTCTGATTCCCCATCTCTGATTCCGCACATCTGATTCCCTGCCTCTGATTCCCCGACTCTGATCCCCACCTCTGATTCCCCAGCTCTGATTCCCCGCCTCTGATTCCCCAACTCTGATTCCCCGCCTCTGATTCCCCATCTCTGATTCCCCGCCTCTGATTCCCCGTGTTTGATTCCCTGCCTCTGATTCCACGCCTCTGATTCCCCATCTCTGATTCATCGCCTTTGATTCGCCACCTCTGATTCCCCATATCTGATTCCTCGCCTCTGTTTCCCCGCCTCTGATTCCCCGCCTCTGATTCCCCATATCTCATTCCCCGCCTCTGATTCCCCATCTCTGATTCCCGGACTCTGATTCCCCACCTCTGATTCCCGGCCTCTTATTCCCGGCATCTGATTCCGGTCTCTGATTCCCGGCCTCTGATTCCCTGCTTCTGATTCCCCATCTCTGATTCCGCAAATCTTATTCCCTGCCTCTGATTCCCCACCTCTGATTCCCCATATCTGATTCCCCGCCTCTGTTTCCCGGCCTCTGATTCCCCGCTTCTGATTCTGATTCCCTGCCTCTGATTCCCCATCTCTGATTCCGCACATCTGATTCCCTGCCTCTGATTCCCCACCTCTGATTCCCCATATCTGATTTCCCGCCTCTGTTTCCCCGCCTCTGATTCCCCGCCTCTGTTTCCCCATATCTAATTCCCAACCTCTGATGCCCCAACTCTGATTCCCTGCCTCTGATTCCCCGCGTTCTATTCCCTGCCTCTGATTCCCCGCCTGTGATTCCCCATCTCTGATTCACCACCTCTGATTCCCCACCTCTGATTCCCCATCTCTGATTCCCCACCTCTGATTCCCGGCCTCTTATTCCCGGCATCTGATTCCGGCCTCTGATTCCCGGCCTCTGATTCCCTGCTTCTGATTCCCCATCTCTGATTCCGCAAATCTAATTCCCTGCCTCTGATTCCCCACCTCTGATTCCCCATATCTGATTCCCCGCCTCTGTTTCCCCGCCTCTGATTCCCCGCCTCTGTTTCCCCATATCTAAGTCCCCGCCTCTGATTCCCCAACTTTGATTCCCCACCTCTGATTCCCCAGCTCTGATTCCCCGCATCTGATTCCCCGCATCTGATTCCATGCATCTGATTCCCAGCGTCTGATTCCCAGCCTCTGATTCCCATCCTCTGATTCCTCACCTCTGATTCCCCATATCTGATTCCCCGCCTCTGTTTCCCCGCCTCTGATTCCCCGCCTCTGTTTCCCCATATCTGATCCCCGCCTCTATTTGCCCGCATCTGATTCCCCACCTCTGTTTCCCCATATCTGATTCCTGGCCTCTGAATCCCCAACTCTGATTCCCTGCCTCTAATTTCCCAGCTCTGATTCCCCGCTTCTGATTCCCCGCGTCTGATTACCGGCCTCTGATTCCCCGCCTCTGATTCCCCATCTCTGATTCACAACCTCTGATTCCCCACCTCTGATACCACATATCTGATTCCCCGCCTCTGTTTCCCCGCCTCTGATTCCCCACCTCTGATTCCCAATATCTGATTCCCCGCCTCTGATTCCCCACCTCTGATTCCCCGCCTCTGATTCGCCAGCTATGATTCCCCGCCTCTGATTCCCCGTGTTTGATTCCCCGCCTCTGATTCCGCGCCTCTGATTCCCCATATCTCATTCCCCGCCTCTGATTCCCCATCTCTGATTCCCGGACTCTGATTCCCCACCTCTGATTCCCGACCTCTTATTCCCGGCATCTGATTCCGGCCTCTGATTCCCGGCCTCTGATTCCCTGCTTCTGATTCTGATTCCCTGCCTCTGATTCCACATTTCTGATTCCGCACATCTAATTCCCTGCCTCTGATTCCCCACCTCTGATTCCCCATATCTGAATCCCCGCCTCTGTTTCCCCGTCTCTGATTCCCCGCCTCTGTTTCCCCATATCTAAGTCCCAGCCTCTGATTCCCCAACTTTGATTCCCCACCTCTGATTCCTCAGCTCTGATTCCCCGCCTCTGATTCCCCACCTCTGATTCCCCATGCCTGATTCCCAGCCTCTGTTTCCCCGCCTCTGATTCCCCGCTTCTGTTTCCCCATATCTGATTCCCTGCCTCTGATTCCCTGCCTCTGATTCCCCGCCTCTGATTCCCTGCCTCTGATTCCCCATCTCCGATTCCGCACATCTGATTCCCTGCCTCTCATTCCCCGCCTCTGATTCCCCGCCTCTGATTCCCTGCCTCTGATTCCCAACCTCTGATTCCCCACCTCTGATTCCCCGTGTTTGATTCCCCGCCTCTGTTTCCCCGCCTCTGATTCCCCGCCTCTGATTCCACATCTCTGATTCACCACCTCTGATTCGCCGCGTCTGATTCCCCGCCTCTGATTCCCCATCTCTGATTCCCCATCTCTGATTCCCCAATTCTGATTCCCCGCCTCTGATTCCCCAGCTCTGATTCCTCGCCTCTGATTCCCTTCCTCTGATTCCCAACCTCTGACTACCCACCTCTGATTTCCCATATTGATTCCCTGCGTCTGATTCCCCGCCTCTGATTCCCCAACTCTGATTCCCCGCCTCTGATTCCCCAGCTCTGATTCCCCGCCTCTGATTCCCCGTGTTTGATTCCCTGCCTCTGATTCCCGGCCTCTGATTCCCCATCTCTGATTCACCGCCTTTGATTCGCCACTTCTGATTCCCCATATCTGATTACCCGCCTCTGTTTCCCCGCCTCTGATTCCCCGCCTCTGATTCCCCATATCTCATTCCCCGCCTCTGAATCCCCATCTCTGATTCCCGGACTCTGATTCCCCACCTCTGATTCCCGGCCTCTTATTCCCGGCATCTGATTCCGGCCTCTGATTCCCAGCCTCTGATTCCCTGCTTCTGATTCTGATTCCCTGCCTCTGATTCCCCATCTCTGATTCCGCACATCTGATGCCCTGCCTCTGATTCCCCGCCTCTGATTCCCCGCATCTGTTTCCCAATATCTAAGTCCCCGCCTCTGATTCCCAAACTCTGATTCCACACCTCTGATTCCCCAGCTCTGATTCCCCGCCTCTGATTCCCCGCATCTGATTCCCTGCATCTGATTCCAAGACTCTGATTCCCTGCCTCTGATTCCCAACCTCTGTTTCTCCACCTCTGATTCCCCATATCTGAATCCCCACCTCTGTTTCCCCGCCTCTGATTCCCCACCTCTGTTTCCCCATATCTGATTCCCGGCCTCTGATTCCCTGCCTCTGATTCCCCGCCTCTGATTCCCTGCCTCTGATTCCCCATCCCCGATTCCGCACATCTGATTCCCTGCCTCTGATTCCCCGCCTCTGATTCCCCGCCTCTGATTCCCTGCCTCTGATTCCAAACCTCTGATTCCCCACCTCTGATTCCCCATATCTGATTCCCCGCCTCTGTTTCCCCGCCTCTGATTCCCCTCCTCTGATTCCCCAACTCTAATTCCCCGCCTCTGATTCCCCAGCTCTGATTCCCCGTGTTTGATTCCCCGCCTCTGATTCCCTGCCTCTGATTCCCAACCTCTGATTCCACACCTCTGATTCCCCATATCTGATTCCCCGCCTCTGTTTCCCCACCTCTGATTCCCTGCCCCTGTTTCCCCATATCTGATTCCCTGCCTCTGATTCCCCAATTCTGATTCCCCGCCTCTGATTCCCCAGCTCTGATTCCCCGCCTCTGATTTCCCATGTTTGATTCCCTGCCTCTGATTCCCCGCCTCTGATTCCCCATCTCTGATTCACCGCCTTTGATTCGCCACCTCTGATTCCCCATATCTGATTCCCCGCCTCTGTTTCCCCGCCTCTGATTCCCCGCCTCTCATTCTCCATATCTCATTCCCCGCCTCTGATTCCCCATCTCTGATTCCCGGCCTCTTATTCCCAGCATCTGATTCCCGGCCTCTGATTCCCCGCTTCTGATTCTGATTCCCTGCCTCTGATTCCCCATCTCTGATTCCGCACATCTGATTCCCTGCCTCTGATTCCCCACCTCTGATTCCCCATATCTGATTTCCCGCCTCTGTTTCCCCGCCTCTGATTCCCCGCCTCTGTTTCCCCATATCTAATTCCCAACCTCTGATGCCCCAACTCTGATTCCCTGCCTCTGATTCCCCGCGTTCTATTCCCTGCCTCTGATTCCCCGCCTGTGATTCCCCATCTCTGATTCACCACCTCTGATTCCCCACCTCTGATTCCCCATATCTAATTCCCCGCCTCTGTTTGCCCGCCTCTGATTCCCCGCCTCTGTTTCCCCATATCTGATTCCCCGCCTCTGAATCCCCAACTCTGATTCCCTGCCTCTGATTCCCCAGCTCTGATTCCCCGCCTTTGATTCCCCCGTCTGATTCCCAGCCTCTGAAACCCCGTGTCTGATTTCTTGCCTCTGATTCCCCGCCTCTGATTCCCCATCTCTGATTCACAGCCTCTGATTCCCCACCTCTGATTCCCCATCTCTGATTCCGCACATCTGATTCCCTGCCTCTGATTCCCCGACTGTGATCCCCACCTCTGATTCCCCAGCTCTGATTCCCCGCCTCTGATTCCCCAACTCTGATTCCCCGCCTCTGATTCCCCAGCTCTGATTCCCCGCCTCTGATTCCCCGTGTTTGATTCCCTGCCTCTGATTCCACGCCTCTGATTCCCCATCTCTGATTCATCGCCTTTGATTCGCCACCTCTGATTCCCCATATCTGATTCCTCACCTCTGTTTCCCCGCCTCTGATTCCCCGCCTCTGATTCCCCATATCTCATTCCCCGCCTCTGATTCCCCATCTCTGATTCCCGGACTCTGATTCCCCACCTCTGATTCCCGACCTCTTATTCCCGGCATCTGATTCCGGCCTCTGATTCCCGGCCTCTGATTCCCTGCTTCTGATTCCCCATCTCTGATTCCGCAAATCTTATTCCCTGCCTCTGATTCCCCACCTCTGATTCCCCATATCTGATTCCCCGCCTCTGTTTCCCGGCCTCTGATTCCCCGCTTCTGATTCTGATTCCCTGCCTCTGAGTCCCCATCTCTGATTCCGCACATCTGATTCCCTGCCTCTGATTCCCCACCTCTGATTCCCCATATCTGATTTCCCGCCTCTGTTTCCCCGCCTCTGATTCCCCGCCTCTGTTTCCCCATATCTAATTCCCAACCTCTGATGCCCCAACTCTGATTCCCTGCCTCTGATTCCCCGGGTTCTATTCCCTGCCTCTGATTCCCCGCCTGTGATTCCCCATCTCTGATTCACCACCTCTGATTCCCCACCTCTGATTCCCCATATCTAATTCCCCGCCTCTGTTTGCCCGACTCTGATTCCCCGCCTCTGTTTCCCCATATCTGATTCCCCGCTTCTGAATCCCCAACTCTGATTCCCTGCCTCTGATTCCCGAGCTCTGATTCCCCGCCTTTGATTCCCCTGTCTGATTCCCAGCCTCTGAAACCCCGTGTCTGATTTCTTGCCTCTGATTCCCCGCCTCTGATTTCCCATCTCTGATTCACAGCCTCTGATTCCCCACCTCTGATTCCCCATCTCTGATTCCGCTCATCTGATTCCCTGCCTCTGATTCCCCGACTCTGATCCCCACCTCTGATTCCGCAGCTCTGATTCCCCGCCTCTGATTCCCCAACTCTGATTCCCCGCCTCTGATTCCCCAGCTCTGATTCCCCGCCTCTGATTCCCCGTGTTTGATTCCCTGCCTCTGATTCCCCGCCTCTGATTCCCCATCTCTGATTCACCGCCTTTGATTCGCCACCTCTGATTCCCCATATCTGATTCCTCGCCTCTGTTTCCCCGCCTCTGATTCCCCGCCTCTGATTCCCCATCTCTGATTCCCGGACTCTGATTCCCCACCTCTGATTCCCGGCCTCTTATTCCCGGCATCTGATTCCGGCCTCTGATTCCCGGCCTCTGATTCCCTGCTTCTGATTCCCCATCTCTGATTCCGCAAATCTAATTCCCTGCCTCTGATTCCCCACCTCTGATTCCACATATCTGATTCCCCACCTCTGTTTCCCCGCCTCTGATTCCCCGCCTCTGTTTCCCCATATCTAAGTCCCCGCCTCTGATTCCCCAACTTTGATTCCCCACCTCTGATTCCCCAGCTCTCATTCCCTGCCTCTGATTCCCCGCATCTGATTCCATGCATATGATTCCCAGCGTCTGATTCCCAGCCTCTGATTCCCATCCTCTGATTCCTCACCTCTGATTCCCCATATCTGATTCCCCGCCTCTGTTTCCCTGCCTCTGATTCCCCGCCTCTGTTTCCCCATATCTGATCCCCGCCTCTATTTGCCCGCATCTGATTCCCCGCCTCTGTTTCCCCATATCTGATTCCCCGCCTCTGAATCCCCAACTCTGATTCCCTGCCTCTAATTTCCCAGCTCTGATTCCCCGCCTCTGATTCCCCGCGTCTGATTACCGGCCTCTGATTCCCCGCCTCTGATTCCCCAGCTCTGATTCCCCGCCTCTGATTCCCCAACTCTGATTCCCCGCCTCTGATTCCCCATCTCTGATTCCCCGCCTCTGATTCCCCGTGTTTGATTCCCTGCCTCTGATTCCACGCCTCTGATTCCCCATCTCTGATTCATCGCCTTTGATTCGCCACCTCTGATTCCCCATATCTGATTCCTCGCCTCTGTTTCCCCGCCTCTGATTCCCCGCCTCTGATTCCCCATATCTCATTCCCCGCCTCTGATTCCCCATCTCTGATTCCCGGACTCTGATTCCCCACCTCTGATTCCCGGCCTCTTATTCCCGGCATCTGATTCCGGTCTCTGATTCCCGGCCTCTGATTCCCTGCTTCTGATTCCACATCTCTGATTCCACAAATCTTATTCCCTGCCTCTGATTCCCCACCTCTGATTCCCCATATCTGATTCACCGCCTCTGTTTCCCGGCCTCTGATTCCCCGCTTCTGATTCTGATTCCCTGCCTCTGATTCCCCATCTCTGATTCCGCACATCTGATTCCCTGCCTCTGATTCCCCACCTCTGATTCCCAATATCTGATTTCCCGCCTCTGTTTCCCCGCCTCTGATTCCCCGCCTCTGTTTCCCCATATCTAATTCCCAACCTCTGATGCCCCAACTCTGATTCCCTGCCTCTGATTCCCCGCGTTCTATTCCCTGCCTCTGATTCCCCGCCTGTGATTCCCCATCTCTGATTCACCACCTCTGATTCCCCACCTCTGATTCCCCATATCTAATTCCCCGCCTCTGTTTGCCCGACTCTGATTCCCAGCCTCTGTTTCCCCATATCTGATTCCCCGCTTCTGAATCCCCAACTCTGATTCCCTGCCTCTGATTCCCCAGCTCTGATTCCCCGCCTTTGATTCCCCTGTCTTATTCCCAGCCTCTGAAACCCCGTGTCTGATTTCTTGCCTCTGATTCCCCGCCTCTGATTCCCCATCTCTGATTCCGCACATCTGATTCCCTGCCTCTGATTCCCCGACTCTGATCCCCACCTCTGATTCCGCAGCTCTGATTCCCCGCCTCTGATTCCCCAACTCTGATTCCCCGCCTCTGATTCCCCAGCTCTGATTCCCCGCCTCTGATTCCCCGTGTTTGATTCCCTGCCTCTGATTCCCCGCCTCTGATTCCCCATCTCTGATTCACCGCCTTTGATTCGCCACCTCTGATTCCCCATATCTGATTCCTCGCCTCTGTTTCCCCGCCTCTGATTCCCCGCCTCTGATTCCCCATATCTCATTCCCCGCCTCTGATTCCCCATCTCTGATTCCCGGACTCTGATTCCCCACCTCTGATTCCCGGCCTCTTATTCCCGGCATCTGATTCCGGCCTCTGATTCCCGGCCTCTGATTCCCTGCTTCTGATTCCCCATCTCTGATTCCGCAAATCTAATTCCCTGCCTCTGATTCCCCACCTCTGATTCCCCATATCTGATTCCCCGCCTCTGTTTCTCCGCCTCTGATTCCCCGCCTCTGTTTCCCCATATCTAAGTCCCCGCCTCTGATTCCCCAACTTTGATTCCCCACCTCTGATTCCCCAGCTCTGATTCCCCGCCTCTGATTCCCCGCATCTGATTCCATGCATCTGATTCCCAGCGTCTGATTCCCAGCCTCTGATTCCCATCCTCTGATTCCTCACCTCTGATTCCCCATATCTGATTCCCCGCCTCTGTTTCCCCGCCTCTGATTCCCCGCCTCTGTTTCCCCATATCTGATCCCCGCCTCTATTTGCCCGCATCTGATTCCCCGCCTCTGTTTCCCCATATCTGATTCCCCGCCTCTGAATCCCCAACTCTGATTCCCTGCCACTAATTTCCCAGCTCTGATTCCCCGCCTCTGATTCCCCGCGTCTGATTACCGGCCTCTGATTCCCCACCTCTGATTCCCCATCTCTGATTCACAACCTCTGATTCCCCACCTCTGATACCCCATATCTGATTCCCCGCCTCTGTTTCCCCGCCTCTGATTCCCCACCTCTGATTCCCCATATCTGATTCCCCGCCTCTGTTTCCCCGCCTCTGATTCCCCTCCTCAGATTCCCCAACTCTAATTCCCCGCCTCTGATTCCCCAGCTCTGATTCCCCGTGTTTGATTCCCCGCCTCTGATTCCCTGCCTCTGATTCCCAACCTCTGATTCCACACCTCTCATTCCCCATATCTGATTCCCCGCCTCTGTTTCCCCGCCTCTGATTCCCTGCCCCTGTTTCCCCATATCTGATTCCCTGCCTCTGATTCCCCAACTCTGATTCCCCGCCTCTGATTCCCCAGCTCTGATTCCCCGCCTCTGATTTCCCGTGTTTGATTCCCTGCCTCTGATTCCCCGCCTCTGATTCCCCATCTCTGATTCACCGCCTTTGATTTGCCACCTCTGATTCCACATATCTGATTCCCCACCTCTGTTTCCCCGCCTCTGATTCCCCGCCTCTGATTCTCCATATCTCATTCCCCGCCTCTGATTCCCCACCTCTGATTCCCGGCCTCTTATTCCCAGCATCTGATTCCCGGCCTCTGATTCCCCGCTTCTGATTCTGATTCCCTGCCTCTGATTCCCCATCTCTGATTCCGCACATCTGATTCCCTGCCTCTGATTCCCCACCTCTGATTCCCCATATCTGATTTCCCGCCTCTGTTTCCCCGCCTCTGATTCCCCGCCTCTGTTTCCCCATATCTAATTCCCAACCTCTGATGCCCCAACTCTGATTCCCTGCCTCTGATTCCCCGCGTTCTATTCCCTGCCTCTGATTCCCCGCCTGTGATTCCCCATCTCTGATTCACCACCTCTGATTCCCCACCTCTGATTCCCCATATCTAATTCCCCGCCTCTGTTTGCCCGCCTCTGATTCCCCGCCTCTGTTTCCCCATATCTGATTCCCCGCCTCTGAATCCCCAACTCTGATTCCCTGCCTCTGATTCCCCAGCTCTGATTCCCCGCCTTTGATTCCCCCGTCTGATTCCCAGCCTCTGAAACCCCGTGTCTGATTTCTTGCCTCTGATTCCCCGCCTCTGATTCCCCATCTCTGATTCACAGCCTCTGATTCCCCACTTCTGATTCCCCATCTCTGATTCCGCACATCTGATTCCCTGCCTCTGATTCCCCGACTCTGATCCCCACCTCTGATTCCCCAGCTCTGATTCCCCGCCTCTGATTCCCCAACTCTGATTCCCCGCCTCTGATTCCCCATCTCTGATTCCCCGCCTCTGATTCCCCGTGTTTGATTCCCTGCCTCTGATTCCACGCCTCTGATTCCCCATCTCTGATTCATCGCCTTTGATTCGCCACCTCTGATTCCCCATATCTGATTCCTCGCCTCTGTTTCCCCGCCTCTGATTCCCCGCCTCTGATTCCCCATATCTCATTCCCCGCCTCTGATTCCCCATCTCTGATTCCCGTACTCTGATTCCCCACCTCTGATTCCCGGCCTCTTATTCCCGGCATCTGATTCCGGTCTCTGATTCCCGGCCTCTGATTCCCTGCTTCTGATTCCCCATCTCTGATTCCGCAAATCTTATTCCCTGCCTCTGATTCCCCATCTCTGATTCCCCATATCTGATTCCCCGCCTCTGTTTCCCGGCCTCTGATTCCCCGCTTCTGATTCTGATTCCCTGCCTCTGATTCCCCATCTCTGATTCCGCACATCTGATTCCCTGCCTCTGATTCCCCACCTCTGATTCCCCATATCTGATTTCCCGCCTCTGTTTCCCCGCCTCTGATTCCCCGCCTCTGTTTCCCCATATCTAATTCCCAACCTCTGATGCCCCAACTCTGATTCCCTGCCTCTGATTCCCCGCGTTCTATTCCCTGCCTCTGATTCCCCGCCTGTGATTCCCCATCTCTGATTCACCACCTCTGATTCCCCACCTCTGATTCCCCATCTCTGATTCCCCACCTCTGATTCCCGGCCTCTTATTCCCGGCATCTGATTCCGGCCTCTGATTCCCGGCCTCTGATTCCCTGCTTCTGATTCCCCATCTCTGATTCCGCAAATCTAATTCCCTGCCTCTGATTCCCCACCTCTGATTCCCCATATCTGATTCCCCGCCTCTGTTTCCCCGCCTCTGATTCCCCGCCTCTGTTTCCCCATATCTAAGTCCCCGCCTCTGATTCCCCAACTTTGATTCCCCACCTCTGATTCCCCAGCTCTGATTCCCCGCATCTGATTCCCCGCATCTGATTCCATGCATCTGATTCCCAGCGTCTGATTCCCAGCCTCTGATTCCCATCCTCTGATTCCTCACCTCTGATTCCCCATATCTGATTCCCCGCCTCTGTTTCCCCGCCTCTGATTCCCCGCCTCTGTTTCCCCATATCTGATCCCCGCCTCTATTTGCCCGCATCTGATTCCCCACCTCTGTTTCCCCATATCTGATTCCTGGCCTCTGAATCCCCAACTCTGATTCCCTGCCTCTAATTTCCCAGCTCTGATTCCCCGCTTCTGATTCCCCGCGTCTGATTACCGGCCTCTGATTCCCCGCCTCTGATTCCCCATCTCTGATTCACAACCTCTGATTCCCCACCTCTGATACCACATATCTGATTCCCCGCCTCTGTTTCCCCGCCTCTGATTCCCCACCTCTGATTCCCAATATCTGATTCCCCGCCTCTGATTCCCCACCTCTGATTCCCCGCCTCTGATTCGCCAGCTATGATTCCCCGCCTCTGATTCCCCGTGTTTGATTCCCCGCCTCTGATTCCGCGCCTCTGATTCCCCATATCTCATTCCCCGCCTCTGATTCCCCATCTCTGATTCCCGGACTCTGATTCCCCACCTCTGATTCCCGACCTCTTATTCCCGGCATCTGATTCCGGCCTCTGATTCCCGGCCTCTGATTCCCTGCTTCTGATTCTGATTCCCTGCCTCTGATTCCACATTTCTGATTCCGCACATCTAATTCCCTGCCTCTGATTCCCCACCTCTGATTCCCCATATCTGAATCCCCGCCTCTGTTTCCCCATCTCTGATTCCCCGCCTCTGTTTCCCCATATCTAAGTCCCAGCCTCTGATTCCCCAACTTTGATTCCCCACCTCTGATTCCTCAGCTCTGATTCCCCGCCTCTGATTCCCCACCTCTGATTCCCCATGCCTGATTCCCAGCCTCTGTTTCCCCGCCTCTGATTCCCCGCTTCTGTTTCCCCATATCTGATTCCCTGCCTCTGATTCCCTGCCTCTGATTCCCCGCCTCTGATTCCCTGCCTCTGATTCCCCATCTCCGATTCCGCACATCTGATTCCCTGCCTCTCATTCCCCGCCTCTGATTCCCCGCCTCTGATTCCCTGCCTCTGATTCCCAACCTCTGATTCCCCACCTCTGATTCCCCGTGTTTGATTCCCCGCCTCTGTTTCCCCGCCTCTGATTCCCCGCCTCTGATTCCACATCTCTGATTCACCACCTCTGATTCGCCGCGTCTGATTCCCCGCCTCTGATTCCCCATCTCTGATTCCCCATCTCTGATTCCCCAATTCTGATTCCCCGCCTCTGATTCCCCAGCTCTGATTCCTCGCCTCTGATTCCCTTCCTCTGATTCCCAACCTCTGACTACCCACCTCTGATTTCCCATATTGATTCCCTGCGTCTGATTCCCCGCCTCTGATTCCCCAACTCTGATTCCCCGCCTCTGATTCCCCAGCTCTGATTCCCCGCCTCTGATTCCCCGTGTTTGATTCCCTGCCTCTGATTCCCGGCCTCTGATTCCCCGCTTCTGATTCTGATTCCCTGCCTCTGATTCCCCATCTCTGATTCCGCACATCTGATTCCCTGCCTCTGATTCCCCACCTCTGATTCCCAATATCTGATTTCCCGCCTCTGTTTCCCCGCCTCTGATTCCCCGCCTCTGTTTCCCCATATCTAATTCCCAACCTCTGATGCCCCAACTCTGATTCCCTGCCTCTGATTCCCCGCGTTCTATTCCCTGCCTCTGATTCCCCGCCTGTGATTCCCCATCTCTGATTCACCACCTCTGATTCCCCACCTCTGATTCCCCATATCTAATTCCCCGCCTCTGTTTGCCCGACTCTGATTCCCAGCCTCTGTTTCCCCATATCTGATTCCCCGCTTCTGAATCCCCAACTCTGATTCCCTGCCTCTGATTCCCCAGCTCTGATTCCCCGCCTTTGATTCCCCTGTCTTATTCCCAGCCTCTGAAACCCCGTGTCTGATTTCTTGCCTCTGATTCCCCGCCTCTGATTCCCCATCTCTGATTCCGCACATCTGATTCCCTGCCTCTGATTCCCCGACTCTGATCCCCACCTCTGATTCCGCAGCTCTGATTCCCCGCCTCTGATTCCCCAACTCTGATTCCCCGCCTCTGATTCCCCAGCTCTGATTCCCCGCCTCTGATTCCCCGTGTTTGATTCCCTGCCTCTGATTCCCCGCCTCTGATTCCCCATCTCTGATTCACCGCCTTTGATTCGCCACCTCTGATTCCCCATATCTGATTCCTCGCCTCTGTTTCCCCGCCTCTGATTCCCCGCCTCTGATTCCCCATATCTCATTCCCCGCCTCTGATTCCCCATCTCTGATTCCCGGACTCTGATTCCCCACCTCTGATTCCCGGCCTCTTATTCCCGGCATCTGATTCCGGCCTCTGATTCCCGGCCTCTGATTCCCTGCTTCTGATTCCCCATCTCTGATTCCGCAAATCTAATTCCCTGCCTCTGATTCCCCACCTCTGATTCCCCATATCTGATTCCCCGCCTCTGTTTCTCCGCCTCTGATTCCCCGCCTCTGTTTCCCCATATCTAAGTCCCCGCCTCTGATTCCCCAACTTTGATTCCCCACCTCTGATTCCCCAGCTCTGATTCCCCGCCTCTGATTCCCCGCATCTGATTCCATGCATCTGATTCCCAGCGTCTGATTCCCAGCCTCTGATTCCCATCCTCTGATTCCTCACCTCTGATTCCCCATATCTGATTCCCCGCCTCTGTTTCCCCGCCTCTGATTCCCCGCCTCTGTTTCCCCATATCTGATCCCCGCCTCTATTTGCCCGCATCTGATTCCCCGCCTCTGTTTCCCCATATCTGATTCCCCGCCTCTGAATCCCCAACTCTGATTCCCTGCCACTAATTTCCCAGCTCTGATTCCCCGCCTCTGATTCCCCGCGTCTGATTACCGGCCTCTGATTCCCCACCTCTGATTCCCCATCTCTGATTCACAACCTCTGATTCCCCACCTCTGATACCCCATATCTGATTCCCCGCCTCTGTTTCCCCGCCTCTGATTCCCCACCTCTGATTCCCCATATCTGATTCCCCGCCTCTGTTTCCCCGCCTCTGATTCCCCTCCTCAGATTCCCCAACTCTAATTCCCCGCCTCTGATTCCCCAGCTCTGATTCCCCGTGTTTGATTCCCCGCCTCTGATTCCCTGCCTCTGATTCCCAACCTCTGATTCCACACCTCTCATTCCCCATATCTGATTCCCCGCCTCTGTTTCCCCGCCTCTGATTCCCTGCCCCTGTTTCCCCATATCTGATTCCCTGCCTCTGATTCCCCAACTCTGATTCCCCGCCTCTGATTCCCCAGCTCTGATTCCCCGCCTCTGATTTCCCGTGTTTGATTCCCTGCCTCTGATTCCCCGCCTCTGATTCCCCATCTCTGATTCACCGCCTTTGATTTGCCACCTCTGATTCCACATATCTGATTCCCCACCTCTGTTTCCCCGCCTCTGATTCCCCGCCTCTGATTCTCCATATCTCATTCCCCGCCTCTGATTCCCCACCTCTGATTCCCGGCCTCTTATTCCCAGCATCTGATTCCCGGCCTCTGATTCCCCGCTTCTGATTCTGATTCCCTGCCTCTGATTCCCCATCTCTGATTCCGCACATCTGATTCCCTGCCTCTGATTCCCCACCTCTGATTCCCCATATCTGATTTCCCGCCTCTGTTTCCCCGCCTCTGATTCCCCGCCTCTGTTTCCCCATATCTAATTCCCAACCTCTGATGCCCCAACTCTGATTCCCTGCCTCTGATTCCCCGCGTTCTATTCCCTGCCTCTGATTCCCCGCCTGTGATTCCCCATCTCTGATTCACCACCTCTGATTCCCCACCTCTGATTCCCCATATCTAATTCCCCGCCTCTGTTTGCCCGCCTCTGATTCCCCGCCTCTGTTTCCCCATATCTGATTCCCCGCCTCTGAATCCCCAACTCTGATTCCCTGCCTCTGATTCCCCAGCTCTGATTCCCCGCCTTTGATTCCCCCGTCTGATTCCCAGCCTCTGAAACCCCGTGTCTGATTTCTTGCCTCTGATTCCCCGCCTCTGATTCCCCATCTCTGATTCACAGCCTCTGATTCCCCACCTCTGATTCCCCATCTCTGATTCCGCACATCTGATTCCCTGCCTCTGATTCCCCGACTCTGATCCCCACCTCTGATTCCCCAGCTCTGATTCCCCGCCTCTGATTCCCCAACTCTGATTCCCCGCCTCTGATTCCCCATCTCTGATTCCCCGCCTCTGATTCCCCGTGTTTGATTCCCTGCCTCTGATTCCACGCCTCTGATTCCCCATCTCTGATTCATCGCCTTTGATTCGCCACCTCTGATTCCCCATATCTGATTCCTCGCCTCTGTTTCCCCGCCTCTGATTCCCCGCCTCTGATTCCCCATATCTCATTCCCCGCCTCTGATTCCCCATCTCTGATTCCCGGACTCTGATTCCCCACCTCTGATTCCCGGCCTCTTATTCCCGGCATCTGATTCCGGTCTCTGATTCCCGGCCTCTGATTCCCTGCTTCTGATTCCCCATCTCTGATTCCGCAAATCTTATTCCCTGCCTCTGATTCCCCACCTCTGATTCCCCATATCTGATTCCCCGCCTCTGTTTCCCGGCCTCTGATTCCCCGCTTCTGATTCTGATTCCCTGCCTCTGATTCCCCATCTCTGATTCCGCACATCTGATTCCCTGCCTCTGATTCCCCACCTCTGATTCCCCATATCTGATTTCCCGCCTCTGTTTCCCCGCCTCTGATTCCCCGCCTCTGTTTCCCCATATCTAATTCCCAACCTCTGATGCCCCAACTCTGATTCCCTGCCTCTGATTCCCCGCGTTCTATTCCCTGCCTCTGATTCCCCGCCTGTGATTCCCCATCTCTGATTCACCACCTCTGATTCCCCACCTCTGATTCCCCATCTCTGATTCCCCACCTCTGATTCCCGGCCTCTTATTCCCGGCATCTGATTCCGGCCTCTGATTCCCGGCCTCTGATTCCCTGCTTCTGATTCCCCATCTCTGATTCCGCAAATCTAATTCCCTGCCTCTGATTCCCCACCTCTGATTCCCCATATCTGATTCCCCGCCTCTGTTTCCCCGCCTCTGATTCCCCGCCTCTGTTTCCCCATATCTAAGTCCCCGCCTCTGATTCCCCAACTTTGATTCCCCACCTCTGATTCCCCAGCTCTGATTCCCCGCATCTGATTCCCCGCATCTGATTCCATGCATCTGATTCCCAGCGTCTGATTCCCAGCCTCTGATTCCCATCCTCTGATTCCTCACCTCTGATTCCCCATATCTGATTCCCCGCCTCTGTTTCCCCGCCTCTGATTCCCCGCCTCTGTTTCCCCATATCTGATCCCCGCCTCTATTTGCCCGCATCTGATTCCCCACCTCTGTTTCCCCATATCTGATTCCTGGCCTCTGAATCCCCAACTCTGATTCCCTGCCTCTAATTTCCCAGCTCTGATTCCCCGCTTCTGATTCCCCGCGTCTGATTACCGGCCTCTGATTCCCCGCCTCTGATTCCCCATCTCTGATTCACAACCTCTGATTCCCCACCTCTGATACCACATATCTGATTCCCCGCCTCTGTTTCCCCGCCTCTGATTCCCCACCTCTGATTCCCAATATCTGATTCCCCGCCTCTGATTCCCCACCTCTGATTCCCCGCCTCTGATTCGCCAGCTATGATTCCCCGCCTCTGATTCCCCGTGTTTGATTCCCCGCCTCTGATTCCGCGCCTCTGATTCCCCATATCTCATTCCCCGCCTCTGATTCCCCATCTCTGATTCCCGGACTCTGATTCCCCACCTCTGATTCCCGACCTCTTATTCCCGGCATCTGATTCCGGCCTCTGATTCCCGGCCTCTGATTCCCTGCTTCTGATTCTGATTCCCTGCCTCTGATTCCACATTTCTGATTCCGCACATCTAATTCCCTGCCTCTGATTCCCCACCTCTGATTCCCCATATCTGAATCCCCGCCTCTGTTTCCCCGTCTCTGATTCCCCGCCTCTGTTTCCCCATATCTAAGTCCCAGCCTCTGATTCCCCAACTTTGATTCCCCACCTCTGATTCCTCAGCTCTGATTCCCCGCCTCTGATTCCCCACCTCTGATTCCCCATGCCTGATTCCCAGCCTCTGTTTCCCCGCCTCTGATTCCCCGCTTCTGTTTCCCCATATCTGATTCCCTGCCTCTGATTCCCTGCCTCTGATTCCCCGCCTCTGATTCCCTGCCTCTGATTCCCCATCTCCGATTCCGCACATCTGATTCCCTGCCTCTCATTCCCCGCCTCTGATTCCCCGCCTCTGATTCCCTGCCTCTGATTCCCAACCTCTGATTCCCCACCTCTGATTCCCCGTGTTTGATTCCCCGCCTCTGTTTCCCCGCCTCTGATTCCCCGCCTCTGATTCCACATCTCTGATTCACCACCTCTGATTCGCCGCGTCTGATTCCCCGCCTCTGATTCCCCATCTCTGATTCCCCATCTCTGATTCCCCAATTCTGATTCCCCGCCTCTGATTCCCCAGCTCTGATTCCTCGCCTCTGATTCCCTTCCTCTGATTCCCAACCTCTGACTACCCACCTCTGATTTCCCATATTGATTCCCTGCGTCTGATTCCCCGCCTCTGATTCCCCAACTCTGATTCCCCGCCTCTGATTCCCCAGCTCTGATTCCCCGCCTCTGATTCCCCGTGTTTGATTCCCTGCCTCTGATTCCCGGCCTCTGATTCCCCATCTCTGATTCACCGCCTTTGATTCGCCACTTCTGATTCCCCATATCTGATTACCCGCCTCTGTTTCCCCGCCTCTGATTCCCCGCCTCTGATTCCCCATATCTCATTCCCCGCCTCTGAATCCCCATCTCTGATTCCCGGACTCTGATTCCCCACCTCTGATTCCCGGCCTCTTATTCCCGGCATCTGATTCCGGCCTCTGATTCCCAGCCTCTGATTCCCTGCTTCTGATTCTGATTCCCTGCCTCTGATTCCCCATCTCTGATTCCGCACATCTGATGCCCTGCCTCTGATTCCCCGCCTCTGATTCCCCGCATCTGTTTCCCAATATCTAAGTCCCCGCCTCTGATTCCCAAACTCTGATTCCACACCTCTGATTCCCCAGCTCTGATTCCCCGCCTCTGATTCCCCGCATCTGATTCCCTGCATCTGATTCCAAGACTCTGATTCCCTGCCTCTGATTCCCAACCTCTGTTTCTCCACCTCTGATTCCCCATATCTGAATCCCCACCTCTGTTTCCCCGCCTCTGATTCCCCACCTCTGTTTCCCCATATCTGATTCCCGGCCTCTGATTCCCTGCCTCTGATTCCCCGCCTCTGATTCCCTGCCTCTGATTCCCCATCCCCGATTCCGCACATCTGATTCCCTGCCTCTGATTCCCCGCCTCTGATTCCCCGCCTCTGATTCCCTGCCTCTGATTCCAAACCTCTGATTCCCCACCTCTGATTCCACATATCTGATTCCCCGCCTCTGTTTCCCCGCCTCTGATTCCCCTCCTCTGATTCCCCAACTCTAATTCCCCGCCTCTGATTCCCCAGCTCTGATTCCCCGTGTTTGATTCCCCGCCTCTGATTCCCTGCCTCTGATTCCCAACCTCTGATTCCACACCTCTGATTCCCCATATCTGATTCCCCGCCTCTGTTTCCCCACCTCTGATTCCCTGCCCCTGTTTCCCCATATCTGATTCCCTGCCTCTGATTCCCCAATTCTGATTCCCCGCCTCTGATTCCCCAGCTCTGATTCCCCGCCTCTGATTTCCCATGTTTGATTCCCTGCCTCTGATTCCCCGCCTCTGATTCCCCATCTCTGATTCACCGCCTTTGATTCGCCACCTCTGATTCCCCATATCTGATTCCCCGCCTCTGTTTCCCCGCCTCTGATTCCCCGCCTCTCATTCTCCATATCTCATTCCCCGCCTCTGATTCCCCATCTCTGATTCCCGGCCTCTTATTCCCAGCATCTGATTCCCGGCCTCTGATTCCCCGCTTCTGATTCTGATTCCCTGCCTCTGATTCCCCATCTCTGATTCCGCACATCTGATTCCCTGCCTCTGATTCCCCACCTCTGATTCCCCATATCTGATTTCCCGCCTCTGTTTCCCCGCCTCTGATTCCCCGCCTCTGTTTCCCCATATCTAATTCCCAACCTCTGATGCCCCAACTCTGATTCCCTGCCTCTGATTCCCCGCGTTCTATTCCCTGCCTCTGATTCCCCGCCTGTGATTCCCCATCTCTGATTCACCACCTCTGATTCCCCACCTCTGATTCCCCATATCTAATTCCCCGCCTCTGTTTGCCCGCCTCTGATTCCCCGCCTCTGTTTCCCCATATCTGATTCCCCGCCTCTGAATCCCCAACTCTGATTCCCTGCCTCTGATTCCCCAGCTCTGATTCCCCGCCTTTGATTCCCCCGTCTGATTCCCAGCCTCTGAAACCCCGTGTCTGATTTCTTGCCTCTGATTCCCCGCCTCTGATTCCCCATCTCTGATTCACAGCCTCTGATTCCCCACCTCTGATTCCCCATCTCTGATTCCGCACATCTGATTCCCTGCCTCTGATTCCCCGACTGTGATCCCCACCTCTGATTCCCCAGCTCTGATTCCCCGCCTCTGATTCCCCAACTCTGATTCCCCGCCTCTGATTCCCCAGCTCTGATTCCCCGCCTCTGATTCCCCGTGTTTGATTCCCTGCCTCTGATTCCACGCCTCTGATTCCCCATCTCTGATTCATCGCCTTTGATTCGCCACCTCTGATTCCCCATATCTGATTCCTCACCTCTGTTTCCCCGCCTCTGATTCCCCGCCTCTGATTCCCCATATCTCATTCCCCGCCTCTGATTCCCCATCTCTGATTCCCGGACTCTGATTCCCCACCTCTGATTCCCGACCTCTTATTCCCGGCATCTGATTCCGGCCTCTGATTCCCGGCCTCTGATTCCCTGCTTCTGATTCCCCATCTCTGATTCCGCAAATCTTATTCCCTGCCTCTGATTCCCCACCTCTGATTCCCCATATCTGATTCCCCGCCTCTGTTTCCCGGCCTCTGATTCCCCGCTTCTGATTCTGATTCCCTGCCTCTGAGTCCCCATCTCTGATTCCGCACATCTGATTCCCTGCCTCTGATTCCCCACCTCTGATTCCCCATATCTGATTTCCCGCCTCTGTTTCCCCGCCTCTGATTCCCCGCCTCTGTTTCCCCATATCTAATTCCCAACCTCTGATGCCCCAACTCTGATTCCCTGCCTCTGATTCCCCGGGTTCTATTCCCTGCCTCTGATTCCCCGCCTGTGATTCCCCATCTCTGATTCACCACCTCTGATTCCCCACCTCTGATTCCCCATATCTAATTCCCCGCCTCTGTTTGCCCGACTCTGATTCCCCGCCTCTGTTTCCCCATATCTGATTCCCCGCTTCTGAATCCCCAACTCTGATTCCCTGCCTCTGATTCCCGAGCTCTGATTCCCCGCCTTTGATTCCCCTGTCTGATTCCCAGCCTCTGAAACCCCGTGTCTGATTTCTTGCCTCTGATTCCCCGCCTCTGATTTCCCATCTCTGATTCACAGCCTCTGATTCCCCACCTCTGATTCCCCATCTCTGATTCCGCTCATCTGATTCCCTGCCTCTGATTCCCCGACTCTGATCCCCACCTCTGATTCCGCAGCTCTGATTCCCCGCCTCTGATTCCCCAACTCTGATTCCCCGCCTCTGATTCCCCAGCTCTGATTCCCCGCCTCTGATTCCCCGTGTTTGATTCCCTGCCTCTGATTCCCCGCCTCTGATTCCCCATCTCTGATTCACCGCCTTTGATTCGCCACCTCTGATTCCCCATATCTGATTCCTCGCCTCTGTTTCCCCGCCTCTGATTCCCCGCCTCTGATTCCCCATCTCTGATTCCCGGACTCTGATTCCCCACCTCTGATTCCCGGCCTCTTATTCCCGGCATCTGATTCCGGCCTCTGATTCCCGGCCTCTGATTCCCTGCTTCTGATTCCCCATCTCTGATTCCGCAAATCTAATTCCCTGCCTCTGATTCCCCACCTCTGATTCCACATATCTGATTCCCCACCTCTGTTTCCCCGCCTCTGATTCCCCGCCTCTGTTTCCCCATATCTAAGTCCCCGCCTCTGATTCCCCAACTTTGATTCCCCACCTCTGATTCCCCAGCTCTCATTCCCTGCCTCTGATTCCCCGCATCTGATTCCATGCATATGATTCCCAGCGTCTGATTCCCAGCCTCTGATTCCCATCCTCTGATTCCTCACCTCTGATTCCCCATATCTGATTCCCCGCCTCTGTTTCCCTGCCTCTGATTCCCCGCCTCTGTTTCCCCATATCTGATCCCCGCCTCTATTTGCCCGCATCTGATTCCCCGCCTCTGTTTCCCCATATCTGATTCCCCGCCTCTGAATCCCCAACTCTGATTCCCTGCCTCTAATTTCCCAGCTCTGATTCCCCGCCTCTGATTCCCCGCGTCTGATTACCGGCCTCTGATTCCCCGCCTCTGACTCCCCAGCTCTGATTCCCCGCCTCTGATTCCCCAACTCTGATTCCCCGCCTCTGATTCCCCATCTCTGATTCCCCGCCTCTGATTCCCCGTGTTTGATTCCCTGCCTCTGATTCCACGCCTCTGATTCCCCATCTCTGATTCATCGCCTTTGATTCGCCACCTCTGATTCCCCATATCTGATTCCTCGCCTCTGTTTCCCCGCCTCTGATTCCCCGCCTCTGATTCCCCATATCTCATTCCCCGCCTCTGATTCCCCATCTCTGATTCCCGGACTCTGATTCCCCACCTCTGATTCCCGGCCTCTTATTCCCGGCATCTGATTCCGGTCTCTGATTCCCGGCCTCTGATTCCCTGCTTCTGATTCCACATCTCTGATTCCACAAATCTTATTCCCTGCCTCTGATTCCCCACCTCTGATTCCCCATATCTGATTCACCGCCTCTGTTTCCCGGCCTCTGATTCCCCGCTTCTGATTCTGATTCCCTGCCTCTGATTCCCCATCTCTGATTCCGCACATCTGATTCCCTGCCTCTGATTCCCCACCTCTGATTCCCAATATCTGATTTCCCGCCTCTGTTTCCCCGCCTCTGATTCCCCGCCTCTGTTTCCCCATATCTAATTCCCAACCTCTGATGCCCCAACTCTGATTCCCTGCCTCTGATTCCCCGCGTTCTATTCCCTGCCTCTGATTCCCCGCCTGTGATTCCCCATCTCTGATTCACCACCTCTGATTCCCCACCTCTGATTCCCCATATCTAATTCCCCGCCTCTGTTTGCCCGACTCTGATTCCCAGCCTCTGTTTCCCCATATCTGATTCCCCGCTTCTGAATCCCCAACTCTGATTCCCTGCCTCTGATTCCCCAGCTCTGATTCCCCGCCTTTGATTCCCCTGTCTTATTCCCAGCCTCTGAAACCCCGTGTCTGATTTCTTGCCTCTGATTCCCCGCCTCTGATTCCCCATCTCTGATTCCGCACATCTGATTCCCTGCCTCTGATTCCCCGACTCTGATCCCCACCTCTGATTCCGCAGCTCTGATTCCCCGCCTCTGATTCCCCAACTCTGATTCCCCGCCTCTGATTCCCCAGCTCTGATTCCCCGCCTCTGATTCCCCGTGTTTGATTCCCTGCCTCTGATTCCCCGCCTCTGATTCCCCATCTCTGATTCACCGCCTTTGATTCGCCACCTCTGATTCCCCATATCTGATTCCTCGCCTCTGTTTCCCCGCCTCTGATTCCCCGCCTCTGATTCCCCATATCTCATTCCCCGCCTCTGATTCCCCATCTCTGATTCCCGGACTCTGATTCCCCACCTCTGATTCCCGGCCTCTTATTCCCGGCATCTGATTCCGGCCTCTGATTCCCGGCCTCTGATTCCCTGCTTCTGATTCCCCATCTCTGATTCCGCAAATCTAATTCCCTGCCTCTGATTCCCCACCTCTGATTCCCCATATCTGATTCCCCGCCTCTGTTTCTCCGCCTCTGATTCCCCGCCTCTGTTTCCCCATATCTAAGTCCCCGCCTCTGATTCCCCAACTTTGATTCCCCACCTCTGATTCCCCAGCTCTGATTCCCCGCCTCTGATTCCCCGCATCTGATTCCATGCATCTGATTCCCAGCGTCTGATTCCCAGCCTCTGATTCCCATCCTCTGATTCCTCACCTCTGATTCCCCATATCTGATTCCCCGCCTCTGTTTCCCCGCCTCTGATTCCCCGCCTCTGTTTCCCCATATCTGATCCCCGCCTCTATTTGCCCGCATCTGATTCCCCGCCTCTGTTTCCCCATATCTGATTCCCCGCCTCTGAATCCCCAACTCTGATTCCCTGCCACTAATTTCCCAGCTCTGATTCCCCGCCTCTGATTCCCCGCGTCTGATTACCGGCCTCTGATTCCCCACCTCTGATTCCCCATCTCTGATTCACAACCTCTGATTCCCCACCTCTGATACCCCATATCTGATTCCCCGCCTCTGTTTCCCCGCCTCTGATTCCCCACCTCTGATTCCCCATATCTGATTCCCCGCCTCTGTTTCCCCGCCTCTGATTCCCCTCCTCAGATTCCCCAACTCTAATTCCCCGCCTCTGATTCCCCAGCTCTGATTCCCCGTGTTTGATTCCCCGCCTCTGATTCCCTGCCTCTGATTCCCAACCTCTGATTCCACACCTCTCATTCCCCATATCTGATTCCCCGCCTCTGTTTCCCCGCCTCTGATTCCCTGCCCCTGTTTCCCCATATCTGATTCCCTGCCTCTGATTCCCCAACTCTGATTCCCCGCCTCTGATTCCCCAGCTCTGATTCCCCGCCTCTGATTTCCCGTGTTTGATTCCCTGCCTCTGATTCCCCGCCTCTGATTCCCCATCTCTGATTCACCGCCTTTGATTTGCCACCTCTGATTCCACATATCTGATTCCCCACCTCTGTTTCCCCGCCTCTGATTCCCCGCCTCTGATTCTCCATATCTCATTCCCCGCCTCTGATTCCCCACCTCTGATTCCCGGCCTCTTATTCCCAGCATCTGATTCCCGGCCTCTGATTCCCCGCTTCTGATTCTGATTCCCTGCCTCTGATTCCCCATCTCTGATTCCGCACATCTGATTCCCTGCCTCTGATTCCCCACCTCTGATTCCCCATATCTGATTTCCCGCCTCTGTTTCCCCGCCTCTGATTCCCCGCCTCTGTTTCCCCATATCTAATTCCCAACCTCTGATGCCCCAACTCTGATTCCCTGCCTCTGATTCCCCGCGTTCTATTCCCTGCCTCTGATTCCCCGCCTGTGATTCCCCATCTCTGATTCACCACCTCTGATTCCCCACCTCTGATTCCCCATATCTAATTCCCCGCCTCTGTTTGCCCGCCTCTGATTCCCCGCCTCTGTTTCCCCATATCTGATTCCCCGCCTCTGAATCCCCAACTCTGATTCCCTGCCTCTGATTCCCCAGCTCTGATTCCCCGCCTTTGATTCCCCCGTCTGATTCCCAGCCTCTGAAACCCCGTGTCTGATTTCTTGCCTCTGATTCCCCGCCTCTGATTCCCCATCTCTGATTCACAGCCTCTGATTCCCCACTTCTGATTCCCCATCTCTGATTCCGCACATCTGATTCCCTGCCTCTGATTCCCCGACTCTGATCCCCACCTCTGATTCCCCAGCTCTGATTCCCCGCCTCTGATTCCCCAACTCTGATTCCCCGCCTCTGATTCCCCATCTCTGATTCCCCGCCTCTGATTCCCCGTGTTTGATTCCCTGCCTCTGATTCCACGCCTCTGATTCCCCATCTCTGATTCATCGCCTTTGATTCGCCACCTCTGATTCCCCATATCTGATTCCTCGCCTCTGTTTCCCCGCCTCTGATTCCCCGCCTCTGATTCCCCATATCTCATTCCCCGCCTCTGATTCCCCATCTCTGATTCCCGGACTCTGATTCCCCACCTCTGATTCCCGGCCTCTTATTCCCGGCATCTGATTCCGGTCTCTGATTCCCGGCCTCTGATTCCCTGCTTCTGATTCCCCATCTCTGATTCCGCAAATCTTATTCCCTGCCTCTGATTCCCCATCTCTGATTCCCCATATCTGATTCCCCGCCTCTGTTTCCCGGCCTCTGATTCCCCGCTTCTGATTCTGATTCCCTGCCTCTGATTCCCCATCTCTGATTCCGCACATCTGATTCCCTGCCTCTGATTCCCCACCTCTGATTCCCCATATCTGATTTCCCGCCTCTGTTTCCCCGCCTCTGATTCCCCGCCTCTGTTTCCCCATATCTAATTCCCAACCTCTGATGCCCCAACTCTGATTCCCTGCCTCTGATTCCCCGCGTTCTATTCCCTGCCTCTGATTCCCCGCCTGTGATTCCCCATCTCTGATTCACCACCTCTGATTCCCCACCTCTGATTCCCCATCTCTGATTCCCCACCTCTGATTCCCGGCCTCTTATTCCCGGCATCTGATTCCGGCCTCTGATTCCCGGCCTCTGATTCCCTGCTTCTGATTCCCCATCTCTGATTCCGCAAATCTAATTCCCTGCCTCTGATTCCCCACCTCTGATTCCCCATATCTGATTCCCCGCCTCTGTTTCCCCGCCTCTGATTCCCCGCCTCTGTTTCCCCATATCTAAGTCCCCGCCTCTGATTCCCCAACTTTGATTCCCCACCTCTGATTCCCCAGCTCTGATTCCCCGCATCTGATTCCCCGCATCTGATTCCATGCATCTGATTCCCAGCGTCTGATTCCCAGCCTCTGATTCCCATCCTCTGATTCCTCACCTCTGATTCCCCATATCTGATTCCCCGCCTCTGTTTCCCCGCCTCTGATTCCCCGCCTCTGTTTCCCCATATCTGATCCCCGCCTCTATTTGCCCGCATCTGATTCCCCACCTCTGTTTCCCCATATCTGATTCCTGGCCTCTGAATCCCCAACTCTGATTCCCTGCCTCTAATTTCCCAGCTCTGATTCCCCGCTTCTGATTCCCCGCGTCTGATTACCGGCCTCTGATTCCCCGCCTCTGATTCCCCATCTCTGATTCACAACCTCTGATTCCCCACCTCTGATACCACATATCTGATTCCCCGCCTCTGTTTCCCCGCCTCTGATTCCCCACCTCTGATTCCCAATATCTGATTCCCCGCCTCTGATTCCCCACCTCTGATTCCCCGCCTCTGATTCGCCAGCTATGATTCCCCGCCTCTGATTCCCCGTGTTTGATTCCCCGCCTCTGATTCCGCGCCTCTGATTCCCCATATCTCATTCCCCGCCTCTGATTCCCCATCTCTGATTCCCGGACTCTGATTCCCCACCTCTGATTCCCGACCTCTTATTCCCGGCATCTGATTCCGGCCTCTGATTCCCGGCCTCTGATTCCCTGCTTCTGATTCTGATTCCCTGCCTCTGATTCCACATTTCTGATTCCGCACATCTAATTCCCTGCCTCTGATTCCCCACCTCTGATTCCCCATATCTGAATCCCCGCCTCTGTTTCCCCGTCTCTGATTCCCCGCCTCTGTTTCCCCATATCTAAGTCCCAGCCTCTGATTCCCCAACTTTGATTCCCCACCTCTGATTCCTCAGCTCTGATTCCCCGCCTCTGATTCCCCACCTCTGATTCCCCATGCCTGATTCCCAGCCTCTGTTTCCCCGCCTCTGATTCCCCGCTTCTGTTTCCCCATATCTGATTCCCTGCCTCTGATTCCCTGCCTCTGATTCCCCGCCTCTGATTCCCTGCCTCTGATTCCCCATCTCCGATTCCGCACATCTGATTCCCTGCCTCTCATTCCCCGCCTCTGATTCCCCGCCTCTGATTCCCTGCCTCTGATTCCCAACCTCTGATTCCCCACCTCTGATTCCCCGTGTTTGATTCCCCGCCTCTGTTTCCCCGCCTCTGATTCCCCGCCTCTGATTCCACATCTCTGATTCACCACCTCTGATTCGCCGCGTCTGATTCCCCGCCTCTGATTCCCCATCTCTGATTCCCCATCTCTGATTCCCCAATTCTGATTCCCCGCCTCTGATTCCCCAGCTCTGATTCCTCGCCTCTGATTCCCTTCCTCTGATTCCCAACCTCTGACTACCCACCTCTGATTTCCCATATTGATTCCCTGCGTCTGATTCCCCGCCTCTGATTCCCCAACTCTGATTCCCCGCCTCTGATTCCCCAGCTCTGATTCCCCGCCTCTGATTCCCCGTGTTTGATTCCCTGCCTCTGATTCCCGGCCTCTGATTCCCCATCTCTGATTCACCGCCTTTGATTCGCCACTTCTGATTCCCCATATCTGATTACCCGCCTCTGTTTCCCCGCCTCTGATTCCCCGCCTCTGATTCCCCATATCTCATTCCCCGCCTCTGAATCCCCATCTCTGATTCCCGGACTCTGATTCCCCACCTCTGATTCCCGGCCTCTTATTCCCGGCATCTGATTCCGGCCTCTGATTCCCAGCCTCTGATTCCCTGCTTCTGATTCTGATTCCCTGCCTCTGATTCCCCATCTCTGATTCCGCACATCTGATGCCCTGCCTCTGATTCCCCGCCTCCGATTCCCCGCATCTGTTTCCCAATATCTAAGTCCCCGCCTCTGATTCCCAAACTCTGATTCCACACCTCTGATTCCCCAGCTCTGATTCCCCGCCTCTGATTCCCCGCATCTGATTCCCTGCATCTGATTCCAAGACTCTGATTCCCTGCCTCTGATTCCCAACCTCTGTTTCTCCACCTCTGATTCCCCATATCTGAATCCCCACCTCTGTTTCCCCGCCTCTGATTCCCCACCTCTGTTTCCCCATATCTGATTCCCGGCCTCTGATTCCCTGCCTCTGATTCCCCGCCTCTGATTCCCTGCCTCTGATTCCCCATCCCCGATTCCGCACATCTGATTCCCTGCCTCTGATTCCCCGCCTCTGATTCCCCGCCTCTGATTCCCTGCCTCTGATTCCAAACCTCTGATTCCCCACCTCTGATTCCCCATATCTGATTCCCCGCCTCTGTTTCCCCGCCTCTGATTCCCCTCCTCTGATTCCCCAACTCTAATTCCCCGCCTCTGATTCCCCAGCTCTGATTCCCCGTGTTTGATTCCCCGCCTCTGATTCCCTGCCTCTGATTCCCAACCTCTGATTCCACACCTCTGATTCCCCATATCTGATTCCCCGCCTCTGTTTCCCCACCTCTGATTCCCTGCCCCTGTTTCCCCATATCTGATTCCCTGCCTCTGATTCCCCAATTCTGATTCCCCGCCTCTGATTCCCCAGCTCTGATTCCCCGCCTCTGATTTCCCATGTTTGATTCCCTGCCTCTGATTCCCCGCCTCTGATTCCCCATCTCTGATTCACCGCCTTTGATTCGCCACCTCTGATTCCCCATATCTGATTCCCCGCCTCTGTTTCCCCGCCTCTGATTCCCCGCCTCTCATTCTCCATATCTCATTCCCCGCCTCTGATTCCCCATCTCTGATTCCCGGCCTCTTATTCCCAGCATCTGATTCCCGGCCTCTGATTCCCCGCTTCTGATTCTGATTCCCTGCCTCTGATTCCCCATCTCTGATTCCGCACATCTGATTCCCTGCCTCTGATTCCCCACCTCTGATTCCCCATATCTGATTTCCCGCCTCTGTTTCCCCGCCTCTGATTCCCCGCCTCTGTTTCCCCATATCTAATTCCCAACCTCTGATGCCCCAACTCTGATTCCCTGCCTCTGATTCCCCGCGTTCTATTCCCTGCCTCTGATTCCCCGCCTGTGATTCCCCATCTCTGATTCACCACCTCTGATTCCCCACCTCTGATTCCCCATATCTAATTCCCCGCCTCTGTTTGCCCGCCTCTGATTCCCCGCCTCTGTTTCCCCATATCTGATTCCCCGCCTCTGAATCCCCAACTCTGATTCCCTGCCTCTGATTCCCCAGCTCTGATTCCCCGCCTTTGATTCCCCCGTCTGATTCCCAGCCTCTGAAACCCCGTGTCTGATTTCTTGCCTCTGATTCCCCGCCTCTGATTCCCCATCTCTGATTCACAGCCTCTGATTCCCCACCTCTGATTCCCCATCTCTGATTCCGCACATCTGATTCCCTGCCTCTGATTCCCCGACTGTGATCCCCACCTCTGATTCCCCAGCTCTGATTCCCCGCCTCTGATTCCCCAACTCTGATTCCCCGCCTCTGATTCCCCAGCTCTGATTCCCCGCCTCTGATTCCCCGTGTTTGATTCCCTGCCTCTGATTCCACGCCTCTGATTCCCCATCTCTGATTCATCGCCTTTGATTCGCCACCTCTGATTCCCCATATCTGATTCCTCACCTCTGTTTCCCCGCCTCTGATTCCCCGCCTCTGATTCCCCATATCTCATTCCCCGCCTCTGATTCCCCATCTCTGATTCCCGGACTCTGATTCCCCACCTCTGATTCCCGACCTCTTATTCCCGGCATCTGATTCCGGCCTCTGATTCCCGGCCTCTGATTCCCTGCTTCTGATTCCCCATCTCTGATTCCGCAAATCTTATTCCCTGCCTCTGATTCCCCACCTCTGATTCCCCATATCTGATTCCCCGCCTCTGTTTCCCGGCCTCTGATTCCCCGCTTCTGATTCTGATTCCCTGCCTCTGAGTCCCCATCTCTGATTCCGCACATCTGATTCCCTGCCTCTGATTCCCCACCTCTGATTCCCCATATCTGATTTCCCGCCTCTGTTTCCCCGCCTCTGATTCCCCGCCTCTGTTTCCCCATATCTAATTCCCAACCTCTGATGCCCCAACTCTGATTCCCTGCCTCTGATTCCCCGGGTTCTATTCCCTGCCTCTGATTCCCCGCCTGTGATTCCCCATCTCTGATTCACCACCTCTGATTCCCCACCTCTGATTCCCCATATCTAATTCCCCGCCTCTGTTTGCCCGACTCTGATTCCCCGCCTCTGTTTCCCCATATCTGATTCCCCGCTTCTGAATCCCCAACTCTGATTCCCTGCCTCTGATTCCCGAGCTCTGATTCCCCGCCTTTGATTCCCCTGTCTGATTCCCAGCCTCTGAAACCCCGTGTCTGATTTCTTGCCTCTGATTCCCCGCCTCTGATTTCCCATCTCTGATTCACAGCCTCTGATTCCCCACCTCTGATTCCCCATCTCTGATTCCGCTCATCTGATTCCCTGCCTCTGATTCCCCGACTCTGATCCCCACCTCTGATTCCGCAGCTCTGATTCCCCGCCTCTGATTCCCCAACTCTGATTCCCCGCCTCTGATTCCCCAGCTCTGATTCCCCGCCTCTGATTCCCCGTGTTTGATTCCCTGCCTCTGATTCCCCGCCTCTGATTCCCCATCTCTGATTCACCGCCTTTGATTCGCCACCTCTGATTCCCCATATCTGATTCCTCGCCTCTGTTTCCCCGCCTCTGATTCCCCGCCTCTGATTCCCCATCTCTGATTCCCGGACTCTGATTCCCCACCTCTGATTCCCGGCCTCTTATTCCCGGCATCTGATTCCGGCCTCTGATTCCCGGCCTCTGATTCCCTGCTTCTGATTCCCCATCTCTGATTCCGCAAATCTAATTCCCTGCCTCTGATTCCCCACCTCTGATTCCACATATCTGATTCCCCACCTCTGTTTCCCCGCCTCTGATTCCCCGCCTCTGTTTCCCCATATCTAAGTCCCCGCCTCTGATTCCCCAACTTTGATTCCCCACCTCTGATTCCCCAGCTCTCATTCCCTGCCTCTGATTCCCCGCATCTGATTCCATGCATATGATTCCCAGCGTCTGATTCCCAGCCTCTGATTCCCATCCTCTGATTCCTCACCTCTGATTCCCCATATCTGATTCCCCGCCTCTGTTTCCCTGCCTCTGATTCCCCGCCTCTGTTTCCCCATATCTGATCCCCGCCTCTATTTGCCCGCATCTGATTCCCCGCCTCTGTTTCCCCATATCTGATTCCCCGCCTCTGAATCCCCAACTCTGATTCCCTGCCTCTAATTTCCCAGCTCTGATTCCCCGCCTCTGATTCCCCGCGTCTGATTACCGGCCTCTGATTCCCCGCCTCTGATTCCCCATCTCTGATTCACAACCTCTGATTCCCCACCTCTGATACCCCATATCTGATTCCCCGCCTCTGTTTCCCCGCCTCTGATTCCCCACCTCTGATTCCCAATATCTGATTCCCCGCCTCTGATTCTCCACCTCTGATTCCCCGCCTCTGATTCGCCAGCTATGATTCCCCGCCTCTGATTCCCCGTGTTTGATTCCCTGCCTCTGATTCCCGGCCTCTGATTCCCCATCTCTGATTCACCACCTTTGATTCGCCACCTCTGATTCCCCATATCTGATTCCCCGCCTCTGTTTCCCCGCCTCTGATTCCCCGCCTCTGATTCCCCATATCTCATTCCCCGCCTCTGAATCCCCATCTCTGATTCCCGGACTCTGATTCCCCACCTCTGATTCCCTGCTACTGATTCTGATTCCCTGCCTTTGATTCCCCATCTCTGATTCCGCACATCTGATTCCCTGCCTCTGATTCCCCATCTCTGATTCCCCATATCTGATTCCCCGCTTCTGTTTCCTCGCCTCTGATTCCCCGCCTCTGTTTCCCAATATCTAAGTCCCCGCCTCTGATTCCCCAACTCTAATTCCCCACCTCTGATTCCCCAGCTCTGATTCCCCGCCTCTGATTCCCCGCATCTGATTCCCTGCATCTGATTCCAAGCCTCTTATTCGCTGCCTCTGATTCCCAACCTCTGATTCCCCACCTCTGATTCCCCATATCTGATTCCCAGCCTCTGTTTCCCCGCCTCTGATTCCCCGCCTCTGTTTCCCCATAACTGATTCCCGGCCTCTGGTTCCCCGCCTCTGATTCCCCGCCTCTGATTCCCTGCCTCTGATTCCCCATCTCCGATTCCGCACATCTGATTCCCTGCCTCTGATTCCCCGCCTCTGATTCCCCGCCTCTGATTCCCTGCCTCTGATTCCCAACCTCTGATTCCCCACCTCTGATTCCCCGTGTTTGATTCCCCGCCTCTGTTTCCCCGCCTCTGATTCCCCGCCTCTGATTCCCCAACTCTAATACCCCGCCTCTGATTCCCCATATCTGATTCCCCGCCTCTGTTTCCCCGCCTCTGATTCCCCACCCCTGTTTCCCCATATCTGATTCCCTGCCTCTGATTCCCCAACTTTGATTCCCAGCATCTGATTCCCCAGCTCTGATTCCCCGCCTCTGATTCCCCGCATCTGATTCCCTGCATCTGATTCCAAGCCTCTGATTCCCTGCCTCTGATTCCCAACCTCTGATTCCCCACCTCTGATTCCCCATATCTGATCCCCAGCCTCTGTTTCCCCGCCTCTGATTCCCCATATCTGATTCCCGGCCTCTGATTCCCCGCCTCTGATTCCCCGCCTCTGATTCCCTGCCTCTGATTCCCCATCTCCGATTCCGCACATCTGATTCCCTGCCTCTGATTCCCCGCCTCTGATTCCCCGCCTCTGATTCCCTGCATCTGATTCCCAACCTCTGATTCCCCACCTCTGATTCCCCGTGTTTGATTCCCCGCCTCTGTTTCCCCGCCTCTGATTCCCCGCCTCTGATTCCCCAACTCTAATTCCCCGCCTCTGATTCCCCATATCTGATTCCCTGCCTCTGTTTCCCCGCCTCTGATTCCCCGCCCCTGTTTCCCCATATCTGATTCCCTGCCTCTGATTCCCCACCTCTGATACCCCATATCTGATTCCCCGCCTCTGTTTCCCCGCCTCTGATTCCCCACCTCTGATTCCCAATATCTGATTCCCCGCCTCTGATTCCCCACCTCTGATTCCCCGCCTCTGATTCGCCAGCTATGATTCCCCGCCTCTGATTCCCCGTGTTTGATTCCCTGCCTCTGATTCCCGGCCTCTGATTCCCCATCTCTGATTCACCACCTTTGATTCGCCACCTCTGATTCCCCATATCTGATTCCCCGCCTCTTTTTCCCCGCCTCTGATTCCCCGCCTCTGATTCCCCATATCTCATTCCCCGCCTCTGAATCCCCATCTCTGATTCCCGGACTCTGATTCCCCACCTCTGATTCCCTGCTACTGATTCTGATTCCCTGCCTTTGATTCCCCATCTCTGATTCCGCACATCTGATTCCCTGCCTCTGATTCCCCATCTCTGATTCCCCATATCTGATTCCCCGCTTCTGTTTCCCCGCCTCTGATTCCCCGCCTCTGTTTCCCAATATCTAAGTCCCCGCCTCTGATTCCCCAACTCTAATTCCCCACCTCTGATTCCCCAGCTATGATTCCCCGCCTCTGATTCCCCGCATCTGATTCCCTGCATCTGATTCCAAGCCTCTTATTCGCTGCCTCTGATTCCCAACCTCTGATTCCCCACCTCTGATTCCCCATATCTGATTCCCAGCCTCTGTTTCCCCGCCTCTGATTCCCCGCCTCTGTTTCCCCATATCTGATTCCCGGCCTCTGGTTCCCCGCCTCTGATTCCCCGCCTCTGATTCCCTGCCTCTGATTCCCCATCTCCGATTCCGCACATCTGATTCCCTGCCTCTCATTCCCCGCCTCTGATTCCCCGCCTCTGATTCCCTGCCTCTGATTCCCAACCTCTGATTCCCCACCTCTGATTCCCCGTGTTTGATTCCCCGCCTCTGTTTCCCCGCCTCTGATTCCCCGCCTCTGATTCCCCACCTCTGATTCCCCATATCTAATTCCCCGCCTCTGTTTGCCCGACTCTGATTCCCCGCCTCTGTTTCCCCATATCTGATTCCCCGCTTCTGAATCCCCAACTCTGATTCCCTGCCTCTGATTCCCGAGCTCTGATTCCCCGCCTTTGATTCCCCTGTCTGATTCCCAGCCTCTGAAACCCCGTGTCTGATTTCTTGCCTCTGATTCCCCGCCTCTGATTTCCCATCTCTGATTCACAGCCTCTGATTCCCCACCTCTGATTCCCCATCTCTGATTCCGCTCATCTGATTCCCTGCCTCTGATTCCCCGACTCTGATCCCCACCTCTGATTCCGCAGCTCTGATTCCCCGCCTCTGATTCCCCAACTCTGATTCCCCGCCTCTGATTCCCCAGCTCTGATTCCCCGCCTCTGATTCCCCGTGTTTGATTCCCTGCCTCTGATTCCCCGCCTCTGATTCCCCATCTCTGATTCACCGCCTTTGATTCGCCACCTCTGATTCCCCATATCTGATTCCTCGCCTCTGTTTCCCCGCCTCTGATTCCCCGCCTCTGATTCCCCATCTCTGATTCCCGGACTCTGATTCCCCACCTCTGATTCCCGGCCTCTTATTCCCGGCATCTGATTCCGGCCTCTGATTCCCGGCCTCTGATTCCCTGCTTCTGATTCCCCATCTCTGATTCCGCAAATCTAATTCCCTGCCTCTGATTCCCCACCTCTGATTCCACATATCTGATTCCCCACCTCTGTTTCCCCGCCTCTGATTCCCCGCCTCTGTTTCCCCATATCTAAGTCCCCGCCTCTGATTCCCCAACTTTGATTCCCCACCTCTGATTCCCCAGCTCTCATTCCCTGCCTCTGATTCCCCGCATCTGATTCCATGCATATGATTCCCAGCGTCTGATTCCCAGCCTCTGATTCCCATCCTCTGATTCCTCACCTCTGATTCCCCATATCTGATTCCCCGCCTCTGTTTCCCTGCCTCTGATTCCCCGCCTCTGTTTCCCCATATCTGATCCCCGCCTCTATTTGCCCGCATCTGATTCCCCGCCTCTGTTTCCCCATATCTGATTCCCCGCCTCTGAATCCCCAACTCTGATTCCCTGCCTCTAATTTCCCAGCTCTGATTCCCCGCCTCTGATTCCCCGCGTCTGATTACCGGCCTCTGATTCCCCGCCTCTGATTCCCCATCTCTGATTCACAACCTCTGATTCCCCACCTCTGATACCCCATATCTGATTCCCCGCCTCTGTTTCCCCGCCTCTGATTCCCCACCTCTGATTCCCAATATCTGATTCCCCGCCTCTGATTCTCCACCTCTGATTCCCCGCCTCTGATTCGCCAGCTATGATTCCCCGCCTCTGATTCCCCGTGTTTGATTCCCTGCCTCTGATTCCCGGCCTCTGATTCCCCATCTCTGATTCACCACCTTTGATTCGCCACCTCTGATTCCCCATATCTGATTCCCCGCCTCTGTTTCCCCGCCTCTGATTCCCCGCCTCTGATTCCCCATATCTCATTCCCCGCCTCTGAATCCCCATCTCTGATTCCCGGACTCTGATTCCCCACCTCTGATTCCCTGCTACTGATTCTGATTCCCTGCCTTTGATTCCCCATCTCTGATTCCGCACATCTGATTCCCTGCCTCTGATTCCCCATCTCTGATTCCCCATATCTGATTCCCCGCTTCTGTTTCCTCGCCTCTGATTCCCCGCCTCTGTTTCCCAATATCTAAGTCCCCGCCTCTGATTCCCCAACTCTAATTCCCCACCTCTGATTCCCCAGCTCTGATTCCCCGCCTCTGATTCCCCGCATCTGATTCCCTGCATCTGATTCCAAGCCTCTTATTCGCTGCCTCTGATTCCCAACCTCTGATTCCCCACCTCTGATTCCCCATATCTGATTCCCAGCCTCTGTTTCCCCGCCTCTGATTCCCCGCCTCTGTTTCCCCATAACTGATTCCCGGCCTCTGGTTCCCCGCCTCTGATTCCCCGCCTCTGATTCCCTGCCTCTGATTCCCCATCTCCGATTCCGCACATCTGATTCCCTGCCTCTGATTCCCCGCCTCTGATTCCCCGCCTCTGATTCCCTGCCTCTGATTCCCAACCTCTGATTCCCCACCTCTGATTCCCCGTGTTTGATTCCCCGCCTCTGTTTCCCCGCCTCTGATTCCCCGCCTCTGATTCCCCAACTCTAATACCCCGCCTCTGATTCCCCATATCTGATTCCCCGCCTCTGTTTCCCCGCCTCTGATTCCCCACCCCTGTTTCCCCATATCTGATTCCCTGCCTCTGATTCCCCAACTTTGATTCCCAGCATCTGATTCCCCAGCTCTGATTCCCCGCCTCTGATTCCCCGCATCTGATTCCCTGCATCTGATTCCAAGCCTCTGATTCCCTGCCTCTGATTCCCAACCTCTGATTCCCCACCTCTGATTCCCCATATCTGATCCCCAGCCTCTGTTTCCCCGCCTCTGATTCCCCATATCTGATTCCCGGCCTCTGATTCCCCGCCTCTGATTCCCCGCCTCTGATTCCCTGCCTCTGATTCCCCATCTCCGATTCCGCACATCTGATTCCCTGCCTCTGATTCCCCGCCTCTGATTCCCCGCCTCTGATTCCCTGCATCTGATTCCCAACCTCTGATTCCCCACCTCTGATTCCCCGTGTTTGATTCCCCGCCTCTGTTTCCCCGCCTCTGATTCCCCGCCTCTGATTCCCCAACTCTAATTCCCCGCCTCTGATTCCCCATATCTGATTCCCTGCCTCTGTTTCCCCGCCTCTGATTCCCCGCCCCTGTTTCCCCATATCTGATTCCCTGCCTCTGATTCCCCACCTCTGATACCCCATATCTGATTCCCCGCCTCTGTTTCCCCGCCTCTGATTCCCCACCTCTGATTCCCAATATCTGATTCCCCGCCTCTGATTCCCCACCTCTGATTCCCCGCCTCTGATTCGCCAGCTATGATTCCCCGCCTCTGATTCCCCGTGTTTGATTCCCTGCCTCTGATTCCCGGCCTCTGATTCCCCATCTCTGATTCACCACCTTTGATTCGCCACCTCTGATTCCCCATATCTGATTCCCCGCCTCTGTTTCCCCGCCTCTGATTCCCCGCCTCTGATTCCCCATATCTCATTCCCCGCCTCTGAATCCCCATCTCTGATTCCCGGACTCTGATTCCCCACCTCTGATTCCCTGCTACTGATTCTGATTCCCTGCCTTTGATTCCCCATCTCTGATTCCGCACATCTGATTCCCTGCCTCTGATTCCCCATCTCTGATTCCCCATATCTGATTCCCCGCTTCTGTTTCCCCGCCTCTGATTCCCCGCCTCTGTTTCCCAATATCTAAGTCCCCGCCTCTGATTCCCCAACTCTAATTCCCCACCTCTGATTCCCCAGCTATGATTCCCCGCCTCTGATTCCCCGCATCTGATTCCCTGCATCTGATTCCAAGCCTCTTATTCGCTGCCTCTGATTCCCAACCTCTGATTCCCCACCTCTGATTCCCCATATCTGATTCCCAGCCTCTGTTTCCCCGCCTCTGATTCCCCGCCTCTGTTTCCCCATATCTGATTCCCGGCCTCTGGTTCCCCGCCTCTGATTCCCCGCCTCTGATTCCCTGCCTCTGATTCCCCATCTCCGATTCCGCACATCTGATTCCCTGCCTCTCATTCCCCGCCTCTGATTCCCCGCCTCTGATTCCCTGCCTCTGATTCCCAACCTCTGATTCCCCACCTCTGATTCCCCGTGTTTGATTCCCCGCCTCTGTTTCCCCGCCTCTGATTCCCCGCCTCTGATTCCCCAACTCTAATACCCCGCCTCTGATTCCCCATATCTGATTCCCCGCCTCTGTTTCCCCGCCTCTGATTCCCCACCCCTGTTTCCCCATATCTGATTCCCTGCCTCTGATTCCCCAACTTTGATTCCCAGCATCTGATTCCCCAGCTCTGATTCCCCGCCTCTGATTCCCCGCATCTGATTCCCTGCATCTGATTCCAAGCCTCTGATTCCCTGCCTCTGATTCCCAACCTCTGATTCCCCACCTCTGATTCCCCATATCTGATCCCCAGTCTCAGTTTCCCCGCCTCTGATTCCCCATATCTGATTCCCGGCCTCTGATTCCCCGCCTCTGATTCCCCGCCTCTGATTCCCTGCCTCTGATTCCCCATCTCCGATTCCGCACATCTGATTCCCTGCCTCTGATTCCCCGCCTCTGATTCCCCGCCTCTGATTCCCTGCATCTGATTCCCAACCTCTGATTCCCCACCTCTGATTCCCCGTGTTTGATTCCCCGCCTCTGTTTCCCCGCCTCTGATTCCCCGCCTCTGATTCCCCAACTCTAATTCCCCGCCTCTGATTCCCCATATCTGATTCCCTGCCTCTGTTTCCCCGCCTCTGATTCCCCGCCCCTGTTTCCCCATATCTGATTCCCTGCCTCTGATTCCCCAACTTTGATTCCCAGCCTCTGATTCCCCAGCTCAGATTCCCCGCCTCTGATTCCCCGTGTTTGATTCCCTGCCTCTGATTCCCCGCCTCTGATTCCCCATCTCTGATTCACCGCCTTTGATTCGCCACCTCTGATTCCCCATATCTGATTCCCCACCTCTGTTTCACCGCCTTTGATTCCCCGCCTCTGATTCCCCAACTCTAATTCCCCGCCTCTGATTCCCCATATCTGATTCCCTGCCTCTGTTTCCCCGCCTCTGATTCCCCGCCCCTGTTTCCCCATCTCTGATTCCCGGACTCTGATTCCCCACCTCTGATTCCCGGCCTCTTATTCCCAGCATCTGATTCCAGGCCTCTGATTCCCGTCCTCTGACTCCCCGCTTCTGATTCTTATTCCCTGCCTCTGATTCCCCATCTCTGATTCCGCACATCTGATTACCTGCCTCTGATTCCCCACCTCTGATTCCCTATATCTGATTCCCCGCCTCTGTTTCCACGCCTCTGATTCCCCGCCTCTGTTTCCCCATATCTAATTCCCCACCTCTGATGCCCCAACTCTGATTCCCCGCCTCTGATTCCACAGCTCTGATTCCCCGCCTCTGATTCCCCACATCCGATTCCCCATATCTGATTCCCCGCCTCTGTTTCCCCGCCCCTGATTCCCCGCCTCTGTTTCCCCATATCTGATTCCCCGCCTCTGATTCCCAACTATGATTCCCCGCCTCTTATTCCCCATCTCTGATTCACCACCTCTGATTCCCCACCACTGATTCCCCATATCTAATTCCCCGCCTCTGTTTGCCCGCCTCTGATTCCCCGCCTCTGTTTCCCCATATCTGATTCCCCGCCTCTGAATCCCCAACTCTGATTCCCTGCCTCTGATTCCCCAGCTTCATTCCCCGCCTTTGATTCCCCCCGTCTGATTCCCAGCCTCTGAATCCCCGTGTCTGATAACCTGCCTCTGATTCCCCGCCTCTGATTCCCCATCTCAGATTCACCGCCTCTGATTCCCCACCTCTGATTCCCCATCTCTGATTCCGCACATCCAATTCCCTGCCTCTGATTCCCCGACTCTGATTCCCCACCTCTGATTCCCCAGCTCTGATTCCCCGCCTCTGATTCCCCAACTCTGATTCCCCGCCTCTGATTCCCCAGCTCTGATTCCCCGCCTCTGATTCCCCGTGTTTGATCCCCTGCCTCTGATTCCCCAGCTCTGATTCCCCATCTCTGATTCACCGCCTTTGATTCGCCACCTCTGATTCCCAATATCTGATTCCTCGCCACTGTTTCCCCGCCTCTGATTCCCCGCCTCTGATTCCCCATATCTCATTCCCCGCCTCTGATTCCCCATCTCTGATTCCCGGACTCTGATTCCCCACCTCTGATTCCCGACCTCTTATTCCCGGCATCTGATTCCGGCCTCTGATTCCCGGCCTCTGATTCCCTGCTTCTGATTCTGATTCCCCGCCTCTGTTTCCCCATATCTAAGTCCCCGCCTCTGATTCCCCAACTTTGATTCCCCACCTCTGATTCCCCGGCTCTGATTCCCCGCCTCTGATTCCCCACCTCTGATTCCCCATATCTGATTCCCTGCCTCTGATTCCCCAACTTTGATTCCCAGCCTCTGATTCCCCAGCTCTGATTCCCCGCCTCTGATTCCCCGTGTTTGATTCCCTGCCTCTGATTCCCCGCCTCTGATTCCCCATCTCTGATTCACCGCCTTTGATTCGCCACCTCTGATTCCCCATATCTGATTCCCCACCTCTGTTTCCCCGCCTCTGATTCCCCGCCTCTGATTCTCCATATCTCATTCCCCGCCTCTGACTCCCCATCTCTGATTCCCGAACTCTGATTCCCCACCTCTGAATCCGCACATCTGATTACCTGCCTCTGATTCCCCACCTCTGATTCCCCATATCTGATTCCCCGCCTCTGTTTCCACGCCTCTGATTCCCCGCCTCTGTTTCCCCATATCTAATTCCCCACCTCTGATGCCCCAACTCTGATGCCCCGCCTCTGATTCCACAGCTCTGATTCCCCGCCTCTGATTCCCCACTTCCGATTCCCCATATCTGATTCCCCGCCTCTGTTTCCCCGCCCCTGATTCCCCGCCTCTATTTCCCCATATCTGATTCCCCACCTCTGATTCCCAACTAAGATTCCCCGCCTCTTATTCCCCAGCTCTGATTCCCTGCCTCTGATTCCCCGCGTTCTATTCCCTGCCTCTGATTCCCCACCTGTGATTCCCCATCTCTGATTCACCACCTCTGATTCCCCACCACTGATTCCCCATATCTAATTCCCCGCCTCTGTTTGCCCGCCTCTGATTCCCCGCCTCTGTTTCCCCATATCTGATTCCACGCCTCTGAATCCCCAACTCTGATTCCCTGCCTCTGATTCCACAGCTTCATTCCCCGCCTTTGATTCCCCCCGTCTGATTCCCAGCCTCTGAATCCCCGTGTCTGATAACCTGCCTCTGATTCCCCGCCTCTGATTCCCCATCTAAGATTCACCGCCACTGATTCCCCACCTCTGATTCCCCATCTCTGATTCCGCACATCCGATTCCCTGCCTCTGATTCCCCGACTCTGATTCCCCACCTCTGATTCCCCAGCTCTGATTCCCCGCCTCTGATTCCCCAACTCTGATTCCCCGCCTCTGATTCCCCAGCTCTGATTCCCCGCCTCTGATTCCCCGTGTTTGATCCCCTGCCTCTGATTCCCCAGCTCTGATTCCCCATCTCTGATTCACCGCCTTTGATTCGCCACCTCTGATTCCCCATATCTCATTTCCCGCCTCTGATTCCCCATCTCTGATTCCCGGACTCTGATTCCCCACCTCTGATTCCTGACCTCTTATTCCCGGCATCTGATTCCGGCCTCTGATTCCCGGCCTCTGATTCCCTGCTTCTGATTCTGATTCCCTGCCTATGATTCCCCATTTCTGATTCCGCACATCTAATTCCCTGCCTCTGATTCCCCACCTCTGATTCCCCATATCTGAATCTCCGCCTCTGTTTCCCCGTCTCTGATTCCCCGCCTCTGTTTCCCCATATCTAAGTCCCCGCCTCTGATTTCCCAACTTTGATTCCCCACCTCTGATTCCCCAGCTCTTATTCCCCGCCTCTGATTCCCACCTCTGATTCCCCATATCTGATTCCCAGCCTCTGGTTCCCCGCCTCTGATTCCCCGCCTCTGTTTCCCCATATCTGATTCCCGGCCTCTGATTCCCCGCCTCTGATTCCCCGCCTCTGATTCCCTGCCTCTGATTCCCCATCTCCGATTCCGCACATCTGATTCCCTGCCTCTCATTCCCCGCCTCTGATTCCCCGCCTCTGATTCCCTGCCTCTGATTCCCAACCTCTGATTCCCCACCTCTGATTCCCAGTGTTTGATTCCCCGCCTCTGTTTCCCTGCCTCTGATTCCCCACCTCTTATTCCCCAACTCTAATTCCCCGCCTCTGATTCCCCATATCTGATTCCCCGCCTCTGTTTCCCCGCCTCTGATTCCCCGCCCCTGTTTCCCCATATCTGATTCCCTGCCTCTGATTCCCCAACTTTGATTCCCAGCCTCTGATTCCCCAGCTCTGATTCCCCGCCTCTGATTCCCCGCATCTGATTCCCTAATCTGATTCCAAGCCTCTGATTCCCTGCCTCTGATTCCCAACCTCTGATTCCCCACCTCTGATTCCCCACATCTGATTCCCAGCCTCTTTTTCCCCGCCTCTGATTCCCTGCCTCTGTTTCCCCATATCTGATTCCCGGCCTCTGATTCCCCGCCTCTGATTCCCCGCCTCTGATTCCCTGCCTCTGATTCCCCATCTCCGATTCCGCACATCTGATTCCCTGCCTCTGATTCCCCGCCTCTGATTCCCCGCCTCTGATTCCCTGCCTCTGATTTCCAACCTCTGATTCCCCACCTCTGATTCCCCGTGTTTGATTCCCCGCCTATGTTTCCCCGCCTCTGATTCCCCGCCTCTGTTTCCCAATATCTAAGTCCCCGCCTCTGATTCCCCAACTCTAATTCCCCACCTCTGATTCCCCAGCTCTGATTCCCCGCCTCTGATTCCCTGCATCTGATTCCCTGCATCTGATTCCAAGCCTCTGATTCCCTGCCTCTGATTCCCAACCTCTGAGTCCCCACCTCTGATTCCCCATATCTGATTCCCAGCATCTGTTTCCCCGCCTCTGATTCCCCGCCTCTGTTTCCCCATATCTGATTCCCGGCCTCTGGTTCCCCGCCTCTGATTCCCAGCCTCTGATTCCCTGCCTCTGATTCCCCATCTCCGATTCCGCACATCTGATTCCCTGCCTCTGATTCCCCGCCTCTGATTCCCCGCCTCTGATTCCCTGCCTCTGATTCCCAACCTCTGATTCCCCACCTCTGATTCCCCGTGTTTGATTCCCCGCCTCTGTATCCCCGCCTCTGATTCCCCGCCTCTTATTCCCCAACTCTAATTCCCCGCCTCTGATTCCCCATATCTGATTCCCCGCCTCTGTTTCCCCGCCTCTGATTCCCCGCCCCTGTTTCCCCATATCTGATTCCCTGCCTCTGATTCCCCAACTTTGATTCCCAGCCTCTGATTCCCCAGCTCTGATTCCCCGCCTCTGATAATCCGCATCTGATTCCCTGCATCTGATTCCAAGCCTCTGATTCCCTGCCTCTGATTCCCAACCTCTGATTCCCCACCTCTAATTCCCCATATCTGATTCCCAGCCTCTGTTTCCCCGCCTCTGATTCCCCGCCTCTGTTTCCCCATATCTGATTCCCAGCCTCTGATTCCCCGCATCTGATTCCCCGCCTCTGATTCCCTGCCTCTGATTCCTCATCTCCGATTCCGCACATCTGATTCCCTGCCTCTGATTCCCCGCCTCTGATTCCCCGCCTCTGATTCCCTGCCTCTGATTCCCAACCTCTGATTCCCCACCTCTGATTCCCCGTGTTTGATTCCCCGCCTCTGTTTCCCCGCCTCTGATTCCCCGCCTCTGATTCCCCAACTCTAATTCCCCGCCTCTGATTCCCCATATCTGATTCCCTGCCTATGTTTCCCCGCCTCTGATTCCCCGCCCCTGTTTCCCCATATCTGATTCCCTGCCTCTGATTCCCCAACTTTGAATCCCAGCCTCTGATTCCCCAGCTCTGATTCCCCGCCTCTGATTCCCCGTGTTTGATTCCCTGCCTCTGATTCCCCGCCTCTGATTCCCCATCTCTGATTCACCGCCTTTGATTCGCCTCCTCTGATTCCCCATATCTGATTCCCCACCTCTGTTTCCCCGCCTCTGATTCCCCGCCTCTGATTCTCCATATCTCATTCCCCGCCTCTGACTCCCAATCTCTGATTCCCGTACTCTGATTCCCCACCTCTGATTCCCGGCCTCTTATTCCCAGCATCTGATTCCACGCCTCTGATTCCCGGCCTCTGACTCCCCGCTTCTGATTCTGATTCCCTGCCTCTGATTCCCCGCCTCTGATTCCGCACATCTGATTCCGCGCCTCTGTTTCCCCATATCTAATTCCCCACCTCTGATGCCCCAACTCTGATTCCCCGCCTCTGATTCCCCAGCTCTGATTCCCCGCCTCTGATTCTCCACATCCGATTCCCAATATCTGATTCCCCGCCTCTGTTTCCCCCGCCCCTGATTCCCCGCCTCTGTTTCCCCATATCTGATTCCCCGCCTCTTATTCCCAACTATGATTCCCCGCCTCTTATTTCCCAGCTCTGATTCCCTGCCTCTGATTCCCTGCGTTCTATTCCCTGCCTCTGATTCCCCGCCTGTGATTCCCCATCTCTGATTCACCACCTCTGATTCCCCACCACTGATTCCCCATATCTAATTCCCCGCCTCTGTTTGCCCGCCTCTGATTCCACGCCTCTGTTTCCCCATATCTGATTCCCCGCCTCTGAATCCCCAACTCTGATTCCCTGCCTCTGATTCCCCAGCTTCATTCCCCGCCTTTGATTCCCCCCGTCTGATTCCCAGCCTCTGAATCCCCGTGTCTGATAACCTGCCTCTGATTCCCCGCCTCTGATTCCCCATCTCAGATTCACCGCCTCTGATTCCCCACCTCTGATTCCCCATCTCTGATTCCGCACATCCGATTCCCTGCCTCTGATTCCCCGACTCTGATTCCCCCCTCTGATTCCCCAGCTCTGATTCCCCGCCTCTGATTCCCCAACTCTGATTCCCCGCCTCTAATTCCCCAGCTCTGATTCCCCGCCTCTGATTCCCCGTGTTTGATCCCCTGCCTCTGATTCCCCAGCTCTGATTCCCAATCTCTGATTCACCGCCTTTGATTCGCCACCTCTGATTCCCCATATCTGATTCCTCGCCACTGTTTCCCCGCCTCTGATTCCCCGCCTCTGATTCCCCATATCTCATTCCCCGCCTCTGATTCCCCATCTCTGATTCCCGGACTCTGATTCCCCACCTCTGATTCCCGACCTCTTATTCCCGGCATCTGATTCCGGCCTCTGATTCCCGGCCTCTGATTCCCTGCTTCTGATTCTGATTCCCTGCCTCTGATTCCCCATTTCTGATTCCGCACATCTAATTCCCTGCATCTGATTCGCCACCTCTGATTCCCCATATCTGAATCCCCGCCTCTGTTTCCCCGTCTCTGATTCCCCGCCTCTGTTTCCCCATATCTAAGTCCCCGCCTCTGATTCCCCAACTTTGATTCCCCACCTCTGATTCCCCAGCTCTGATTCCCCGCCTCCGATTCCCCACCTCTGATTCCCCATACCTGATTCCCTGCCTCTGTTTCCCCGCCTCTGATTCCCCGCTTCTGTTTCCCCATATCTGACTCCCGGCCTCTGATTCCCTGCCTCTGATTCCCCGCCTCTGATTCCCTGCCTCTGATTCCCCATCTCCGATTCCGCACATCTGATTCCCTGCCTCTCATTCCCCGCCTCTGATTCCCCGCCTCTGATTCCCTGCCTCTGATTCCCAACCTCTGATTCCCCACCTCTGATTCCCCGTGTTTGATTCCCCGCCTCTGTTTCCCCGCCTCTGATTCCCGCCTCTGATTCCCCAACCCTAATTCCCCGCCTCTGATTCCCCAACCCTAATTCCCCGCCTCTGTTTCCCCGCCTCTGATTCCCCGCCTCTGTTTCCCCGCCTCTGATTCCCCGCCCCTGTTTCCCAATATCTGATTCCCTGCCTCTGATTCCCCAACTTTGATTCCCAGACTCTGATTCCCCAGCTCTGATTGCCCGCATCTGTTTCCCCATATCTGATTCCCGGCCTCTGATTCCCCGCCTCTGATTCCCCGCCTCTGATTCCCTGCCTCTGATTCCCCATCTCCGATTCCGCACATCTGATTCCCTGCCTCTGATTCCCCGCCTCTGATTCCCGGCCGCTTATTCCCTGCCTCTGATTTCCAACCTCTGATTCCCCACCTCTGATTCCCCATATCTCATTCCCCGCCTCTGATTCCCCATCTCTGATTCCCGGACTCTGATTCCCACCTCTGATTCCCGACCTCTTATGCCCGGCATCTGATTCCGGCCTCTGATTCCCGGCCTCTGATTCCCTGCTTCTGATTCTGATTCCCTGCCTCTGATTCCCCATTTCTGATTCTGCACATCTAATTCCCTGCCTCTGATTCCCCACCTCTGATTCCCCATATCTGAATCCACGCCTCTGTTTCCCCGTCTCAGATTCCCCGCCTCTGTTTCCCCATATCTAAGTCCCCGCCTCTGATTCCCCAACTTTGATTCCCCACCTCTGATTCCCCAGCTCTGATTCCCCGCCTCTGATTCCCCACCTCTGATTCCCCATACCTGATTCCCCGCCTCTGATTCCCTGCCTCTGATTCCCCATCTCCGATTCCGCACATCTGATTCCCTGCCTCTCATTCCCCGCCTCTGATTCCCCGCCTCTGATTCCCTGCCTCTGATTCCAAACCTCTGATTCCCCACCTCTGATACCCCGTGTTTGATTCCCCGCCTCTGTTTCCCCGTCTCTGATTCCCCGCCTCTGATTCCCCAACCCTAATTCCCCGCCTCTGATTCCCCATATCTGAATCCCCGCCTCTGTTTCCCCGTCTCTGATTCCCCGCCTCTGTTTCCCCATATCTAAGTCCCCGCCTCTGATTCCCCAACTTTGATTCCCCACCTCTGATTCCCCAGCTCTGATTCCCCGCCTCTGATTCCCCACCTCTGATTCCCCATACCTGATTCCCAGCCTCTGTTTCCCCGCCTCTGATTACCCGCTTCTGTTTCCCCATATCTGATTCCCCACCTCTGATTCCCTGCCTCTGATTCCCCGCCTCTGATTCCCTGCCTCTCATTCCCCATCTCCGATTCCGCACATCTGATTCCCTGCCTCTCATTCCCCGCCTCTGATTCCCCGCCTCTGATTCCCTGCCTCTGATTCCAAACCTCTGATTCCCCACCTCTGATTCCCCGTGTTTGATTCCCCGCCTCTGTTTCCCCGTCTCTGATTCCCCGCCTCTGATTCCCCAACCCTAATTCCCCGCCTCTGATTCCCCATATCTGAATCCCCGCCTCTGTTTCCCCGTCTCTGATTCCCCGCCTCTGTTTCCCCATATCTAAGTACCCGCCTCTGATTCCCCAACTTTGATTCCCCACCTCTGATTCCCCAGCTCTGATTCCCCGCCTCTGATTCCCCACCTCTGATTCCCCATACCTGATTCCCAGCCTCTGTTTCCCCGCCTCTGATTACCCGCTTCTGTTTCCCCATATCTGATTCCCCGCCTCTGATTCCCCATATCTGATTCCCCGCCTCTGTTTCCCCGCCTCTGATTCCCCGCCCCTGTTTCCCCATATCTGATTCCCTGCCTCTGATTCCCCAACTTTGATTCCCAGACTCTGATTCCCCAGCTCTGATTCCCCGCCTCTGATTCCCCGCATCTGATTCCCTGCATCTGATTCCAAGCCTCTGATTCCCTGCCTCTGATTCCCAACCTCTGATTCCCCACCTCTGATTCCCCATATCTGATTCCCAGCCTCTGTTACCCCGCCTCTGATTCCCCACCTCTGTTTCCCCATATGTGATTCCCTGCCTCTGATTCCCCGCCTCTGATTCCCCGCCTCTGATTCCCTGCCTCTGATTTCCAACCTCTGATTCCCCACCTCTGATTCCCCGTGTTTGATTTCCCGCCTCTGTTTCCCCGCCACTGATTCCCCGCCTCTGATTCCCCAACTCTAATTCCCCGCCTCTGATTCCCCATATCTGATTCGCCGCCTCTGTTTCCCCGCCTCTGATTCCCCGCCCCTGTTTCCCCATATTTGATTCCCTGACTCTGATTCCCCAACTATGATTCCCAGCCTCTGATTCCCCAGCTCTGATTCCCCGCCTCTGATTCCCCGTGTTTGATTCCCTGCCTCTGATTCCCCGCCTCTGATTCCCCATCTCTGATTCACCGCCTTTGATTCGCCACCTCTGATTCCCCATATCTGATTCCCCACCTCTGTTTCCCCGCCTCTGATTCCCCGCCTCTGATTCTCCATATCTCATTCCCCGCCTCTGACTCCCCATCTCTGATTCCCAGACTCTGATTCCCCACCTCTGATTCCCGGCCTCTTATTCCCAGCATCTGATTCCAGGCCTCTGATTCCCGGCCTCTGACTCCCCGCTTCTGATTCTGATTCCCTGCCTCTGATTCCCCATCTCTGATTCCGCACATCTGATTACCTGCCTCTGATTCCCCACCTCTGATTCCCCATATCTGATTCCCCGCTTCTGTTTCCACGCCTCTGACTCCCCGCCTCTGTTTCCCCATATCTAATTCCCCACCTCTGATGCCCCAACTCTGATTCCCCGCCTCTGATTCCCCAGCTCTGATTCCCCGCCTCTGATTCCCTGCATCCGATTCCCCATATCTGATTCCCCGCCTCTGTTTCCCCGCCCCTGATTCCCCGCCTCTGTTTCCCCATATCTGATTATCCGCCTCTGATTCCCAACTATGATTCCCCGCCTCTGAATGCCCGCGTCTGATTCCCTGCCTCTGCTTCCCCGCCTCTGATTCCCCAACTCTGATTCCCCAGCTCTGATTCCCCGCCTCTGATTCCCCGTGTTTGATTCCCTGCCTCTGATTCCCGGCCTCTGATTCCCCATCTCTGATTCACCGCCTTTGATTCGCCACCTCTGATTCCCCATATCTGATTCCCCGCATCTGTTTCCCCGCCTCTGATTCCCCGCCTCTGATTCCCCATATATCATTCCCCGCCTCTGAATCCCCATCTCTGATTCCCGGACTCTGATTCCCCACCTCTGATTCCCGGCCTCTTATTCCCGGCATCTGATTCCGGCCTCTGATTCCCGGCCTCTGATTCCCTGCTTCTGATTCTGATTCCCTGCCTCTGATTCCCCATCTCTGATTCCGCACATCTGATTCCCTGCCTCTGATTCCCCACCTCTGATTCCCCATATCTGACTCTCCGCCTCTGTTTCCCCGCCTCTGATTCCCCGCCTTTGTTTCCCAATATCTAAGTCCCCGCCTCTGATTCCCCAACTCTGATTCCCCACCTCTGATTCCCCAGCTCTGATTCCCCGCCTCTGATTCCCCGCATCTGATTCCTTGCATCTGATTCCAAGCCTCTGATTCCCTGCCTCTGATTCCCAAACTCTGATTCCCCACCTCTGATTCCCCATATCTGATTCCCCGCCTCTGTTTCCCCGCCTCTGATTCCCCACCTCTGTTTCCCCATATCTGATTCCCGGCCTCTTATTCCCCGCCTCTGATTCCCCACCTCTGATTCCCTACCTCTGATTACCCATCTCCGATTCCGCACATCTGATTCCCTGCCTCTGATTCCCCGCCTCTGATTCCCTGCCTCTGATTCCCAACCTCTGATTCCCCACCTCTGATTCCCCATATCTGATTCCCCGCCTCTGTTTCCCCGCCTTTGATTCCCCTCCTCTGATTCCCCAACTCTAATTCCCCGCCTCTGATTCCCCAGCTCTGATTCCCCGTGTTTGATTCCCTGCCTCTGATTCCCTGCCTCTGATTCCCCAGCTTCATTCCCCGCCTTTGATTCCCCCAGTCTGATTCCCAGCCTCTGAATCCCCGTGTCTGATAACCTGCCTCTGATTCCCCGCCTCTGATTCCCCATCTCAGATTCACCGCCTCTGATTCCCCACCTCTGATTCCCCATCTCTGATTCCGCACATCCGATTCCCTGCCTCTGATTCCCCGACTCTGATTCCCCACCTCTGATTCCCCAGCTCTGATTCCCCGCCTCTGATTCCCCAACTCTGATTCCCCGCCTCTGATTCCCCAGCTCTGATTCCCCGCCTCTGATTCCCCGTGTTTGATCCCCTGCCTCTGATTCCCCAGCTCTGATTCCCCATCTCTGATTCACCGCCTTTGATTCGCCACCTCTGATTCCGCACATCTGATTCCCTGCCTCTGATTCCCCGCCTCTGATTCCCCGCCTCTGATTCCCTGCCTCTGATTTCCAACCTCTGATTCCCCACCTCTGATTCCCCGTGTTTGATTTGCCGCCTCTGTTTCCCCGCCTCTGATTCCCCGCCTCTGATTCCCCATATCTCATTCCCCGCCTCTGATTCCCCATCTCTGATTCCCGGACTCTGATTCCCCACCTCTGATTCCCGACCTCTTATTCCCGGCATCTGATTCCGGCCTCTGATTCCCGGCCTCTGATTCCCGGCCTCTGATTCCCTGCTTCTGATTCTGATTCCCTGCCTCTGATTCCCCATTTCTGATTCCGCACATCTAATTCCCTGCCTCTGATTCCCCACCTCTGATTCCCCATATCTGAATCCCCGCCTCTGTTTCCCCGTCTCTGATTCCCCGCCTCTGTTTCCCCATATCTAAGTCCCCGCCTCTGATTCCCCAACTTTGATTCCCCACCTCTGATTCCCCAGCTCTGATTCCCCGCCTCTGATTCCCCACCTCTGATTCCCCATACCTGATTCCCAGCCTTTGTTTCCCCGCCTCTGATTCCCCGCTTCTGTTTCCCCATATCTGATTCCCGGCCTCTGATTCCCTGCCTCTGATTCCCCGCCTCTGATTCCCTGCCTCTGATTCCCCATCTCCGATTCCGCACATCTGATTCCCTGCCTCTCATTCCCCGCCTCTGATTCCCTGCCTCTGATTCCCAACCTCTGATTCCCCACCTCTGATTCCCCGTGTTTGATTCCCCGCCTCTGTTTCCCCGCCTCTGATTCCCCGCCTCTGATTCCCCAACTCTAATTCCCCGCCTCTGATTCCCCATATCTGATTCCCCGCCTCTGTTTCCCCGCCTCTGATTCCCCGCCCCTGTTTCCCCATATCTGATTCCCTGCCTCTGATTCCCCAACTTTGATTCCCAGACTCTGATTCCCCAGCTCTGATTCCCCGCCTCTGATTCCCCGCATCTGATTCCCTGCATCTGATTCCAAGCCTCTGATTCCCTGCCTCTGATTCCCAACCTCTGATTCCCCACCTCTGATTCCCCATATCTGATTCCCAGCCTCTGTTTCCCCGCCTCTGATTCCCCGCCTCTGTTTCCCCATATCTGATTCCCGGCCTCTGATTCCCGCCTCTGATTCCCCGCCTCTGATTCCCTGCCTCTGATTCCCCGCCTCTGATTCCCCGCCGCTGATTCCCTGCCTCTGATTTCCAACCTCTGATTCCCCACCTCTGATTCCCCGTGTTTGATTCCCCGCCTCTGTTTCCCCGCCACTGATTCCCCGCCTCTGATTCCCCAACTCTAATTCCCCGCCTCTGATTCCCCATATCTGGTTCCCCGCCTCTGTTTCCCCGCCTCTGATTCCCCGCCCCTGTTTCCCCATATCTGATTCCCTGACTCTGATTCCCCAACTTTGATTCCCAGCCTCTGATTCCCCAGCTCTGATTCCCCGCCTCTGATTCCCCGTGTTTGATTCCCTTCCTCTGATTCCCCGCCTCTGATTCCCCATCTCTGATTCACCGCCTTTGATTCGCCACCTCTGATTCCCCATATCTGATACCCCACCTCTGTTTCCCCGCCTCTGATTCCCCGCCTCTGATTCTCCATATCTCATTCCCCGCCTCTGACTCCCCATCTCTGATTCCCGGACTCTGATTCCCCACCTCTGATTCCCGGCCTCTTATTCCCAGCATCTGATTCCAGGCCTCTGAATCCCGGCCTCTGACTCCCCGCTTCTGATTCTGATTCCCTGCCTCTGATTCCCCATCTCTGATTCCGCACATCTGATTACCTGCCTCTGATTCCCCACCTCTGATTCCCCATATCTGATTCCCCGCCTCTGTTTCCACGCCTCTGATTCCCCGCCTCTGTTTCCCCATATCTAATTCCCCACCTCTGATGCCCCAACTCTGATTCCCCGCCTCTGATTCCCCAGCTCTGATTCCCCGCCTCTGATTCCCTGCATCCGATTCCCCATATCTGATTCCCCGCCTCTGTTTCCCCGCCCCTGATTCCCCGCCTCTGTTTCCCCATATCTGATTATCCGCCTCTGATTCCCAACTATGATTCCCCGCCTCTGAATCCCCGCGTCTGATTCCCTGCCTCTGCTTCCCCGCCTCTGATTCCCCAACTCTGATTCCCCGCCTCTGATTCCCCAGCTCTGATTCCCCGCCTCTGATTCCCCGTGTTTGATTCCCTGCCTCTGATTCCCGGCCTCTGATTCCCCATCTCTGATTCACCGCCTTTGATTCACCACCTCTGATTCCCCATATCTGATTCCCCGCATCTGTTTCCCCGCCTCTGATTCCCCGCCTCTGATTCCCCATATCTCATTCCCCGCCTCTGAATCCCCATCTCTGATTCCCGGACTCTGATTCCCCACCTCTGATTCCCGGCCTCTTATTCCCGGCATCTGATTCCGGCCTCTGATTCCCGGCCTCTGATTCCCTGCTTCTGATTCTGATTCCCTGCCTCTGATTCCCCATCTCTGATTCCGCACATCTGATTCCCTGCCTCTGATTCCCCACCTCTGATTCCCCATATCTGACTCCCCGCCTCTGTTTCCCCGCCTCTGATTCCCCGCCTTTGTTTCCCAATATCTAAGTCCCCGCCTCTGATTCCCCAACTCTGATTCCCCACCTCTGATTCCCCAGCTCTGATTCCCCGCCACTGATTCCCCGCATCTGATTCCCTGCATCTGATTCCAAGCCTCTGATTCCCTGCCTCTGATTCCCAACCTCTGATTCCCCACCTCTGATTCCCCATATCTGATTCCCCGCCTCTGTTTCCCCGCCTCTGATTCCCCACCTCTGTTTCCCCATATCTGATTCCCGGCCTCTTATTCCCCGCCTCTGATTCCCCACCTCTGATTCCCTACCTCTGATTACCCATCTGCGATTCCGCACATCTGACTCCCTGCCTCTGATTCCCCGCCTCTGATTCCCTGCCTCTGATTCCCAACCTCTGATTCCCCACCTCTGATTCCCCATATCTGATTCCCCGCCTCTGTTTCCCCGCCTCTGATTCCCCTCCTCTGATTCCCCAACTCTAATTCCCCGCCTCTGATTCCCCAGCTCTGATTTCCCGTGTTTGATTCCCTGCCTCTGATTCCCTGCCCTGATTCCCCATCTCTGTTTCACTGCCTTTGATTCGCCACCTCCGATTCCCCATATCTGATTCCCCGCCTCTGTTTCGCCGCCTCTGATTCCCTGCCTCTGATTCCCAACCTCTGATTCCACACCTCTGATTCCCCATATCTGATTCCCCGCCTCTGTTTCCCCGCCTCTGATTCCCTGCCCTTGTTTGCCCATATCTGATTCCCTGCCTCTGATTCCCCAACTCTGATTCCCCGCCTCTGATTCCCCAGCTCTGATTCCCCGCCTCTGATTTCCCGTGTTTGATTCCCTGCCTCTGATTCCCCGCCTCTGATTCCCCATCTCTGATTCACCGCCTTTGATTCGCCACCTCTGATTCCACATATCTGATTCCCCACCTCTGTTTCCCTGCCTCTGATTCCCCGCCTCTGATTCTCCATATCTCATTCCCCGCCTCTGAATCCCCATCTCTGATTCCCGGACTCTGATTCCCCACCTCTGATTCCCGGCCTCTTATTCCCAGCATCTGATTCCCGGCCTCTGATTCCCGGCCTCTGATTCCCCGCTTCTGATTCTGATTCGCTGCCTCTGATTCCCCATCTCTGATTCTGCACATCTGATTCCCTGCCTCTGATTCCCCACCTCTGATTCCCCATATCTGATTTCCCGCCTCTGTTTCCCCGCCTCTGATTCCCCGCCTCTGTTTCCCCATATCTAATTCACAACCTCTGATGCCCCAACTCTGATTCCCTGCCTCTGATTCCCCGCGTTCTATTCCCTGCCTCTGATTCCCCGCCTGTGATTCCCCATCTCTGATTCACCAACTCTGATTCCCCACCTCTGATTCCCCGTATCTAATTCCCCGCCTCTGTTTGCCCGCCTCTGATTCCCCGCCTCTGTTTCCCCATATTTGATTCCCCGCCTCTGAATCCCCAACTCTGATTCCCTGCCTCTGATTCCCCAGCTCTGATTCCCCGCCTTTGATTCCCCCCGTCTGATTCCCAGCCTCTGAATCCCCGTGTCTGATTTCCTGCGTCTGATTCCCCGCCTCTGATTCCCCATCTCTGATTCACAGCCTCTGATTCCCCACCTCTGATTCCCCATCTCGGATTCCGCTCATCTGATTAACTGCCTCTGATTCCCCGACTCTGATCCCCACCTCTGATTCCCAAGCTCTGATTCCCCGCCTCTGATTCCCCAACTCTGATTCCCCGCCTCTGATTCCCCAGCTCTGATTCCCCGCCTCTGATTCCCCGTGTTTGATTCCCTGCCTCTGATTCCCCGCCTCTTATTCCCCATCTCTGATTCACCGCCTTTGATTCGCCACCTCTGATTCCCCATATCTGATTCCTCGCCTGTTTCCCCGCCTCTGATTCCCCGCCTCTGATTCCCCATATCTCATTCCCCGCCTCTGATTCCCCATCTCTGATTCCCGGACTCTGATTCCCCACCTCTGATTCCCAGCCTCTTATTCCCGGCATCTGATTCCGGCCTCTGATTCCCGGCCTCTGATTCCATGCTTCTGATTCTGATTCCCTGCCTTTGATTCCCCATCTCTGATTCCGCACATCTGATTCCCTGCCTCTGATTCCCCATCTCTGATTCCCCATATCTGATTCCCCGCCTCTGTTTCCCCGCCTCTGATTCCCCGCCTCTGTTTCCCAATATCTAAGTCCCCGCCTCTGATTCCCCAACTCTGATTCCCCACCTCTGATTCCCCAGCTCTGATTCCCCGCCTCTGATTCCCTGCATCTGATTCCCTGCATCTGATTCCAAGCCTCTGATTCCCTGCCTCTGATTCCCAACCTCTGATTCCCCACCTCTGATTCCCCATATCTGATTCCCAGCCTCTGTTTCCCCGCCTCTGATTCCCCGCCTCTGTTTCCCCATATCTGATTCCCGGACTCTGATTCCCCGCCTCTGATTCCCTGCCTCTGATTCCCCATCTCCGACTCCGCACATCTGATTCCCTGCCTCTGATTCCCCGCCTCTGATTCCCCGCCTCTGATTCCATGCCTCTGATTCCCAACCTCTGATTCCCCACCTCTGATTCCCCGTGTTTGATTCCCCGCCTCTGTTTCCCCGCCTCTGATTCCCCGCCTCTGATTCCCCAACTCTAATTCCCCGCCTCTGATTCCCCATATCTGATTCCCTGCCTCTGTTTCCCCGCCTCTGATTCCCCACCCCTGTTTCCCCATATCTGATTCCCTGCCTCTGATTCCCCAACTTTGATTCCCAGCCTCTGATTCCCCAGCTCTGATTCCCCGCCTCTGATTCCCCGTGTTTGATTCCCTGCCTCCGATTCCCGGCCTCTGATTCCCCATCTCTGATTCACCGCCTTTGATTCGCCACCTCTGATTCCCCATATCTGATTCCCCGCCTCTGTTTCCCCGCCTCTGATTCCCCGCCTCTGATTCCCCATATCTCATTCCCCGCCTCTGAATCCCCATCTCTGATTCCCGGACTCTGATTCCCCACCTCTGATTCCCGGCCTCTTATTCCCGGCATCTGATTCCGGCCTCTGATTCCCGGCCTCTGATTCCCTGCTTCTGATTCTGATTCCCTGCCTTTGATTCCCCATCTCTGATTCCGCACATCTGATTCCCTGCCTCTGATTCCCAATCTCTGATTCCCCATATCTGATTCCCCGCCTCTGTTTCCCCGCCTCTGATTCCCCGCCTCTGTTTCCCAATATCTAAGTCCCCGCCTCTGATTCCCCAACTCTGATTCCCCACCTCTGATTCCCCAGCTCTGATTCCCCGCCTCTGAATCCCCGCATCTGATTCCCTGCATCTGATTCCAAGCCTCTGATTCCCTGCCTCTGATTCCCAACCTCTGATTCCCCACCTCTGATTCCCCATATCTGATTCCCAGCCTCTGTTTCCCCGCCTCTGATTCCCCGCCTCTGTTTCCCCATATCTGATTCCCGGCCTCTGATTCCCCGCCTCTGATTCCCCGCCTCTGATTCCCTGCCTCCGATTCCCAATCTCCGGTTCCGCACATCTGATTCCCTGCCTCTGATTCCCCGCCACTGATTCCCCGCCTCTGATTCCCTGCCTCTGATTCCCAACCTCTGATTCCCCACCTCTGATTCCCCGTGTATGATTCCCCGCCTCTGTTTCCCCACCTCTGATTCCCCGCCTCTGATTCCCCAACTCTAATTCCCCGCCTCTGATTCCCCGTGTTTGATTCCCTGCCTCTGATTCCCCGCCTCTGATTCCCCATCTCTGATTCCCCGCCTCTGATTCCCTGCCTCTGATTCCCCGCCTCTGATTCCCCGCCCCTGTTTCCCAATATCTGATTCCCTGCCTCTGATTCCACAACTTTGATTCCCAGCCTCTGATTCCCCAGCTCTGATTCCCCGCCTCTGATTCCCCGTGTTTGATTCCCTGCCTCTGATTCCCCGCCTCTGATTCCCCATCTCTGATTCACCGCCTTTGATTCGCCACCTCTGATTCCCCATATCTGATTCCCCACCTCTGTTTCCCCGCCTCTGATTCCCCGCCTCTGATTCTCCATATCTCATTCCCCGCCTCTGAATCCCCATCTCTGATTCCCGGACTCTGATACCCCAACTCTAATTCCCCGTGTTTGATTCCCCGCCTCTGTTTCCCCACCTCTGATTCCCCGCCTCTGATTCCCCAACTCTAATTCCCCGCCTCTGATTCCCCATATCTGATTCCCCGCCTCTGTTTCCCCGCCTCTGATTCCCCGCCCCTGTTTCCCCATATCTGATTCCCCGCCTCTGTTTCCCCGCCCCTGATTCCCCGCCTCTGTTTCCCCATATCTGATTATCCGCCTCTGATTCCCAACTATGATTCCCCGCCTCTGAATCCCCGCATCTGATTCCCTGCCTCTGCTTCCCCGCCTCTGATTCCCCAACTCTGATTCCCCAGCTCTGATTCCCCGCCTCTGATTCCCCGTGTTTGATTCCCTGCCTCTGATTCCCGGCCTCTGATTCCCCATCTCTGATTCACCGCCTTTGATTCGCCACCTCTGATTCCCCATATCTGATTCCCCGCATCTGTTTCCCCGCCTCTGATTCCCCGCCTCTGATTCCCCATATATCATTCCCCGCCTCTGAATCCCCATCTCTGATTCCCGGACTCTGATTCCCCACCTCTGATTCCCGGCCTCTTATTCCCGGCATCTGATTCCGGCCTCTGATTCCCGGCCTCTGATTCCCTGCTTCTGATTCTGATTCCCTGCCTCTGATTCCCCATCTCTGATTCCGCACATCTGATTCCCTGCCTCTGATTCCCCACCTCTGATTCCCCATATCTGACTCTCCGCCTCTGTTTCCCCGCCTCTGATTCCCCGCCTTTGTTTCCCAATATCTAAGTCCCCGCCTCTGATTCCCCAACTCTGATTCCCCACCTCTGATTCCCCAGCTCTGATTCCCCGCCTCTGATTCCCCGCATCTGATTCCTTGCATCTGATTCCAAGCCTCTGATTCCCTGCCTCTGATTCCCAAACTCTGATTCCCCACCTCTGATTCCCCATATCTGATTCCCCGCCTCTGTTTCCCCGCCTCTGATTCCCCACCTCTGTTTCCCCATATCTGATTCCCGGCCTCTTATTCCCCGCCTCTGATTCCCCACCTCTGATTCCCTACCTCTGATTACCCATCTCCGATTCCGCACATCTGATTCCCTGCCTCTGATTCCCCGCCTCTGATTCCCTGCCTCTGATTCCCAACCTCTGATTCCCCACCTCTGATTCCCCATATCTGATTCCCCGCCTCTGTTTCCCCGCCTCTGATTCCCCTCCTCTGATTCCCCAACTCTAATTCCCCGCCTCTGATTCCCCAGCTCTGATTCCCCGTGTTTGATTCCCTGCCTCTGATTCCCTGCCTCTGATTCCCCAGCTTCATTCCCCGCCTTTGATTCCCCCAGTCTGATTCCCAGCCTCTGAATCCCCGTGTCTGATAACCTGCCTCTGATTCCCCGCCTCTGATTCCCCATCTCAGATTCACCGCCTCTGATTCCCCACCTCTGATTCCCCATCTCTGATTCCGCACATCCGATTCCCTGCCTCTGATTCCCCGACTCTGATTCCCCACCTCTGATTCCCCAGCTCTGATTCCCCGCCTCTGATTCCCCAACTCTGATTCCCCGCCTCTGATTCCCCAGCTCTGATTCCCCGCCTCTGATTCCCCGTGTTTGATCCCCTGCCTCTGATTCCCCAGCTCTGATTCCCCATCTCTGATTCACCGCCTTTGATTCGCCACCTCTGATTCCCCATATCTGATTCCTCGCCACTGTTTCCCCGCCTCTGATTACCCGCCTCTGATTCCCCATATCTCATTACCCGCCTCTGATTCCCCATCTCTGATTCCCGGACTCTGATTCCCCACCTCTGATTCCCGACCTCTTATTCCCGGCATCTGATTCCGGCCTCTGATTCCCGGCCTCTGATTCCCGGCCTCTGATTCCCTGCTTCTGATTCTGATTCCCTGCCTCTGATTCCCCATTTCTGATTCCGCACATCTAATTCCCTGCCTCTGATTCCCCACCTCTGATTCCCCATATCTGAATCCCCGCCTCTGTTTCCCCGTCTCTGATTCCCCGCCTCTGTTTCCCCATATCTAAGTCCCCGCCTCTGATTCCCCAACTTTGATTCCCCACCTCTGATTCCCCAGCTCTGATTCCCCGCCTCTGATTCCCCACCTCTGATTCCCCATACCTGATTCCCAGCCTTTGTTTCCCCGCCTCTGATTCCCCGCTTCTGTTTCCCCATATCTGATTCCCGGCCTCTGATTCCCTGCCTCTGATTCCCCGCCTCTGATTCCCTGCCTCTGATTCCCCAACTCTGATTCCCCGCCTCTGATTCCCCAGCTCTGATTCCCCGCCTCTGATTTCCCGTGTTTGATTCCCTGCCTCTGATTCCCCGCCTCTGATTCCCCATCTCTGATTCACCGCCTTTGATTCGCCACCTCTGATTCCACATATCTGATTCCCCACCTCTGTTTCCCTGCCTCTGATTCCCCGCCTCTGATTCTCCATATCTCATTCCCCGCCTCTGAATCCCCATCTCTGATTCCCGGACTCTGATTCCCCACCTCTGATTCCCGGCCTCTTATTCCCAGCATCTGATTCCCGGCCTCTGATTCCCGGCCTCTGATTCCCCGCTTCTGATTCTGATTCGCTGCCACTGATTCCCCATCTCTGATTCTGCACATCTGATTCCCTGCCTCTGATTCCCCACCTCTGATTCCCCATATCTGATTTCCCGCCTCTGTTTCCCCGCCTCTGATTCCCCGCCTCTGTTTCCCCATATCTAATTCCCAACCTCTGATGCCCCAACTCTGATTCCCTGCCTCTGATTCCCCGCGTTCTATTCCCTGCCTCTGATTCCCCGCCTGTGATTCCCCATCTCTGATTCACCAACTCTGATTCCCCACCTCTGATTCCCCATATCTAATTCCCCGCCTCTGTTTGCCCGCCTCTGATTCCCCGCCTCTGTTTCCCCATATCTGATTCCCCGCCTCTGAATCCCCAACTCTGATTCCCTGCCTCTGATTCCCCAGCTCTGATTCCCCGCCTTTGATTCCCCCCGTCTGATTCCCAGCCTCTGAATCCCCGTGTCTGATTTCCTGCGTCTGATTCCCCGCCTCTGATTCCCCATCTCTGATTCACAGCCTCTGATTCCCCACCTCTGATTCCCCATCTCGGATTCCGCACATCTAATTAACTGCCTCTGATTCCCCGACTCTGATCCCCACCTCTGATTCCCAAGCTCTGATTCCCCGCCTCTGATTCCCCAACTCTGATTCCCCGCCTCTGATTCCCCAGCTCTGATTCCCCGCCTCTGATTCCCCGTGTTTGATTCCCTGCCTCTGATTCCCCGCCTCTTATTCCCCATCTCTGATTCACCGCCTTTGATTCGCCACCTCTGATTCCCCATATCTGATTCCTCGCCTGTTTCCCCGCCTCTGATTCCCCGCCTCTGATTCCCCATATCTCATTCCCCGCCTCTGATTCCCCATCTCTGATTCCCGGACTCTGATTCCCCACCTCTGATTCCCAGCCTCTTATTCCCGGCATCTGATTCCGGCCTCTGATTCCCGGCCTCTGATTCCATGCTTCTGATTCTGATTCCCTGCCTTTGATTCCCCATCTCTGATTCCGCACATCTGATTCCCTGCCTCTGATTCCCCATCTCTGATTCCCCATATCTGATTCCCCGCCTCTGTTTCCCCGCCTCTGATTCCCCGCCTCTGTTTCCCAATATCTAAGTCCCCGCCTCTGATTCCCCAACTCTGATTCCCCACCTCTGATTCCCCAGCTCTGATTCCCCGCCTCTGATTCCCTGCATCTGATTCCCTGCATCTGATTCCAAGCCTCTGATTCCCTGCCTCTGATTCCCAACCTCTGATTCCCCACCTCTGATTCCCCATATCTGATTCCCAGCCTCTGTTTCCCCGCCTCTGATTCCCCGCCTCTGTTTCCCCATATCTGATTCCCGGACTCTGATTCCCCGCCTCTGATTCCCTGCCTCTGATTCCCCGCCTCTGATTCCCTGCCTCTGATTCCCCAACTCTGATTCCCCGCCTCTGATTCCCCAGCTCTGATTCCCCGCCTCTGATTTCCCGTGTTTGATTCCCTGCCTCTGATTCCCCGCCTCTGATTCCCCATCTCTGATTCACCGCCTTTGATTCGCCACCTCTGATTCCACATATCTGATTCCCCACCTCTGTTTCCCTGCCTCTGATTCCCCGCCTCTGATTCTCCATATCTCATTCCCCGCCTCTGAATCCCCATCTCTGATTCCCGGACTCTGATTCCCCACCTCTGATTCCCGGCCTCTTATTCCCAGCATCTGATTCCCGGCCTCTGATTCCCGGCCTCTGATTCCCCGCTTCTGATTCTGATTCGCTGCCACTGATTCCCCATCTCTGATTCTGCACATCTGATTCCCTGCCTCTGATTCCCCACCTCTGATTCCCCATATCTGATTTCCCGCCTCTGTTTCCCCGCCTCTGATTCCCCGCCTCTGTTTCCCCATATCTAATTCCCAACCTCTGATGCCCCAACTCTGATTCCCTGCCTCTGATTCCCCGCGTTCTATTCCCTGCCTCTGATTCCCCGCCTGTGATTCCCCATCTCTGATTCACCAACTCTGATTCCCCACCTCTGATTCCCCATATCTAATTCCCCGCCTCTGTTTGCCCGCCTCTGATTCCCCGCCTCTGTTTCCCCATATCTGATTCCCCGCCTCTGAATCCCCAACTCTGATTCCCTGCCTCTGATTCCCCAGCTCTGATTCCCCGCCTTTGATTCCCCCCGTCTGATTCCCAGCCTCTGAATCCCCGTGTCTGATTTCCTGCGTCTGATTCCCCGCCTCTGATTCCCCATCTCTGATTCACAGCCTCTGATTCCCCACCTCTGATTCCCCATCTCGGATTCCGCACATCTAATTAACTGCCTCTGATTCCCCGACTCTGATCCCCACCTCTGATTCCCAAGCTCTGATTCCCCGCCTCTGATTCCCCAACTCTGATTCCCCGCCTCTGATTCCCCAGCTCTGATTCCCCGCCTCTGATTCCCCGTGTTTGATTCCCTGCCTCTGATTCCCCGCCTCTTATTCCCCATCTCTGATTCACCGCCTTTGATTCGCCACCTCTGATTCCCCATATCTGATTCCTCGCCTGTTTCCCCGCCTCTGATTCCCCGCCTCTGATTCCCCATATCTCATTCCCCGCCTCTGATTCCCCATCTCTGATTCCCGGACTCTGATTCCCCACCTCTGATTCCCAGCCTCTTATTCCCGGCATCTGATTCCGGCCTCTGATTCCCGGCCTCTGATTCCATGCTTCTGATTCTGATTCCCTGCCTTTGATTCCCCATCTCTGATTCCGCACATCTGATTCCCTGCCTCTGATTCCCCATCTCTGATTCCCCATATCTGATTCCCCGCCTCTGTTTCCCCGCCTCTGATTCCCCGCCTCTGTTTCCCAATATCTAAGTCCCCGCCTCTGATTCCCCAACTCTGATTCCCCACCTCTGATTCCCCAGCTCTGATTCCCCGCCTCTGATTCCCTGCATCTGATTCCCTGCATCTGATTCCAAGCCTCTGATTCCCTGCCTCTGATTCCCAACCTCTGATTCCCCACCTCTGATTCCCCATATCTGATTCCCAGCCTCTGTTTCCCCGCCTCTGATTCCCCGCCTCTGTTTCCCCATATCTGATTCCCGGACTCTGATTCCCCGCCTCTGATTCCCTGCCTCTGATTCCCCATCTCCGATTCCGCACATCTGATTCCCTGCCTCTGATTCCCCGCCTCTGATTCCCCGCCTCTGATTCCATGCCTCTGATTCCCAACCTCTGATTCCCCACCTCTGATTCCCCGTGTTTGATTCCCCGCCTCTGTTTCCCCGCCTCTGATTCCCCGCCTCTGATTCCCCAACTCTAATTCCCCGCCTCTGATTCCCCATATCTGATTCCCTGTCTCTGTTTCCCCGCCTCTGATTCCCCATCCCTGTTTCCCCATATCTGATTCCCTGCCTCTGATTCCCCAACTTTGATTCCCAGCCTCTGATTCCCCAGCTCTGATTCCCCGCCTCTGATTCCCCGTGTTTGATTCCCTGCCTCCGATTCCCGGCCTCTGATTCCCCATCTCTGATTCACCACCTTTGATTCGCCACCTCTGATTCCCCATATCTGATTCCCCGCCTCTGTTTCCCCGCCTCTGATTCCCCGCCTCTGATTCCCCATATCTCATTCCCCGCCTCTGAATCCCCATCTCTGATTCCCGGACTCTGATTCCCCACCTCTGATTCCCGGCCTCTTATTCCCGGCATCTGATTCCGGCCTCTGATTCCCGGCCTCTGATTCCCTGCTTCTGATTCTGATTCCCTGCCTTTGATTCCCCATCTCTGATTCCGCACATCTGATTCCCTGCCTCTGATTCCCCATCTCTGATTCCCCATATCTGATTCCCCGCCTCTGTTTCCCCGCCTCTGATTCCCCGCCTCTGTTTCCCAATATCTAAGTCCCCGCCTCTGATTCCCCAACTCTGATTCCCCACCTCTGATTCCCCAGCTCTGATTCCCCGCCTCTGAATCCCCGCATCTGATTCCCTGCATCTGATTCCAAGCCTCTGATTCCCTGCCTCTGATTCCCAACCTCTGATTCCCCACCTCTGATTCCCCATATCTGATTCCCAGCCTCTGTTTCCCCGCCTCTGATTCCCCGCCTCTGTTTCTCCATATCTGATTCCCGGCCTCTGATTCCCCGCCTCTGATTCCCCGCCTCTGATTCCCTGCCTCCGATTCCCAATCTCCGGTTCCGCACATCTGATTCCCTGCCTCTGATTCCCCGCCACTGATTCCCCGCCTCTGATTCCCTGCCTCTGATTCCCAACCTCTGATTCCCCACCTCTGATTCCCCGTGTATGATTCCCCGCCTCTGTTTCCCCACCTCTGATTCCCCGCCTCTGATTCCCCAACTCTAATTCCCCGCCTCTGATTCCCCGTGTTTGATTCCCTGCCTCTGATTCCCCGCCTCTGATTCCCCATCTCTGATTCCCCGCCTCTGATTCCCTGCCTCTGATTCCCCGCCTCTGATTCCCCGCCCCTGTTTCCCAATATCTGATTCCCTGCCTCTGATTCCACAACTTTGATTCCCAGCCTCTGATTCCCCAGCTCTGATTCCCCGCCTCTGATTCCCCGTGTTTGATTCCCTGCCTCTGATTCCCCGCCTCTGATTCCCCATCTCTGATTCACCGCCTTTGATTCGCCACCTCTGATTCCCCATATCTGATTCCCCACCTCTGTTTCCCCGCCTCTGATTCCCCGCCTCTGATTCTCCATATCTCATTCCCCGCCTCTGAATCCCCATCTCTGATTCCCGGACTCTGATACCCCAACTCTAATTCCCCGTGTTTGATTCCCCGCCTCTGTTTCCCCACCTCTGATTCCCCGCCTCTGATTCCCCAACTCTAATTCCCCGCCTCTGATTCCCCATATCTGATTCCCCGCCTCTGTTTCCCCGCCTCTGATTCCCCGCCCCTGTTTCCCCATATCTGATTCCCCGCCTCTGTTTCCCCGCCCCTGATTCCCCGCCTCTGTTTCCCCATATCTGATTATCCGCCTCTGATTCCCAACTATGATTCCCCGCCTCTGAATCCCCGCATCTGATTCCCTGCCTCTGCTTCCCCGCCTCTGATTCCCCAACTCTGATTCCCCAGCTCTGATTCCCCGCCTCTGATTCCCCGTGTTTGATTCCCTGCCTCTGATTCCCGGCCTCTGATTCCCCATCTCTGATTCACCGCCTTTGATTCGCCACCTCTGATTCCCCATATCTGATTCCCCGCATCTGTTTCCCCGCCTCTGATTCCCCGCCTCTGATTCCCCATATCTCATTCCCCGCCTCTGAATCCCCATCTCTGATTCCCGGACTCTGATTCCCCACCTCTGATTCCCGGCCTCTTATTCCCGGCATCTGATTCCGGCCTCTGATTCCCGGCCTCTGATTCCCTGCTTCTGATTCTGATTCCCTGCCTCTGATTCCCCATCTCTGATTCCGCACATCTGATTCCCTGCCTCTGATTCCCCACCTCTGATTCCCCATATCTGACTCCCCGCCTCTGTTTCCCCACCTCTGATTCCCCGCCTTTGTTTCCCAATATCTAAGTCCCCGCCTCTGATTCCCCAACTCTGATTCCCCACCTCTGATTCCCCAGCTCTGATTCCCCGCCTCTGATTCCCCGCATCTGATTCCCTGCATCTGATTCCAAGCCTCTGATTCCCTGCCTCTGATTCCCAACCTCTGATTCCCCACCTCTGATTCCCCATATCTGATTCCCCGCCTCTGTTTCCCCGCCTCTGATTCCCCACCTCTGTTTCCCCATATCTGATTCCCGGCCTCTTATTCCCCGCCTCTGATTCCCCACCTCTGATTCCCTACCTCTGATTACCCATCTCCGATTCCGCATATCTGATTCCCTGCCTCTGATTCCCCGCCTCTGATTCCCTGCCTCTGATTCCCAACCTCTGATTCCCCACCTCTGATTCCCCATATCTGATTCCCCGCCTCTGTTTCCCCGCCTCTGATTCCCCTCCTCTGATTCCCCAACTCTAATTCCCCGCCTCTGATTCCCCAGCTCTGATTCCCCGTGTTTGATTCCCTGCCTCTGATTCCCTGCCTCTGATTCCCCAGCTTCATTCCCCGCCTTTAATTCCCCCCGTCTGATTCCCAGCCTCTGAATCCCCGTGTCTGATAACCTGCCTCTGATTCCCCGCCTCTGATTCCCCATCTCAGATTCACCGCCTCTGATTCCCCACCTCTGATTCCCCATCTCTGATTCCGCACATCCGATTCCCTGCCTCTGATTCCCCGACTCTGATTCCCCACCTCTGATTCCCCAGCTCTGATTCCCCGCCTCTGATTCCCCAACTCTGATTCCCCTCCTCTGATTCCCCAGCTCTGATTCCCCGCCTCTGATTCCCCGTGTTTGATCCCCTGCCTCTGATTCCCCAGCTCTGATTCCCCATCTCTGATTCACCGCCTTTGATTCGCCACCTCTGATTCCCCATATCTGATTCCTCGCCACTGTTTCCCCGCCTCTGATTCCCCGCCTCTGATTCCCCATATCTCATTCCCCGCCTCTGATTCCCCATCTCTGATTCCCGGACTCTGATTCCCCACCTCTGATTCCCGACCTCTTATTCCCGGCATCTGATTCCGGCCTCTGATTCCCAGCCTCTGATTCCCGGCCTCTGATTCCCTGCTTCTGATTCTGATTCCCTGCCTCTGATTCCCCATTTCTGATTCCGCACATCTAATTCCCTGCCTCTGATTCCCCACCTCTGATTCCCCATATCTGAATCCCCGCCTCTGTTTCCCCGTCTCTGATTCCCCTCCTCTGTTTCCCCATATCTAAGTCCCCGCCTCTGATTCCCCAACTTTGATTCCCCACCTCTGATTCCCCAGCTCTGATTCCCCGCCTCTGATTCCCCACCTCTGATTCCCCATACCTGATTCCCAGCCTCTGTTTCCCCGCCTCTGATTCCCCGCTTCTGTTTCCCCATATCTGATTCCCGGCCTCTGATTCCCTGCCTCTGATTCCCCGCCTCTGATTCCCTGCCTCTGATTCCCCATCTCCGATTCCGCACATCTGATTCCCTGCCTCTCATTCCCCGCCTCTGATTCCCCGCCTCTGATTCCCTGCCTCTGATTCGCAACCTCTGATTCCCCACCTCTGATTCCCCGTGTTTGATTCCCCGCCTCTGTTTCCCCGCCTCTGATTCCCCGCCTCTGATTCCCCGCCCCTGTTTCCCCATATCTGATTCCCTGCCTCTGATTCCCCAACTTTGATTCCCAGACTCTGATTCCCCAGCTCTGATTCCCAACCTCTGATTCCCCACCTCTGATTCCCCATATCTGATTCCCAGCCTCTGTTTCCCCGCCTCTGATTCCCCGCCTCTGTTTCCCCATATCTGATTCCCGGCCTCTGATTCCCGCCTCTGATTCCCCGCCTCTGATTCCCTGCCTCTGATTCCCCGCCTATGATTCCCCGCCGCTGATTCCCTGCCTCTGATTTCCAACCTCTGATTCCCCACCTCTGATTCCCCGTGTTTGATTCCCCGCCTCTGTTTCCCCGCCACTGATTCCCCGCCTCTGATTCCCCAACTCTAATTCCCCGCCTCTGATTCCCCATATCTGATTCCCCGCCTCTGTTTCCCCGCCTCTGATTCCCCGCCCCTGTTTCCCCATATCTGATTCCCTGACTCTGATTCCCCAACTTTGATTCCCAGCCTCTGATTCCCCAGCTCTGATTCCCCGCCTCTGATTCCCCGTGTTTGATTCCCTGCCTCTGATTCCCCGCCTCTGATTCCCCATCTCTGATTCACCGCCTTTGATTCGCCACCTCTGATTCCCCATATCTGATTCCCCACCTCTGTTTCCCCGCCTCTGATTCCCCGCCTCTGAATCTCCATATCTCATTCCCCGCCTCTGACTCCCCATCTCTGATTCCCGGACTCTGATTCCCCACCTCTGATTCCCGGCCTCTTATTCCCAGCATCTGATTCCAGGCCTCTGATTCCCGGCCTCTGACTCCCCGCTTCTGATTCTGATTCCCTGCCTCTGATTCCCCATCTCTGATTCCGCACATCTGATTACCAGCCTCTGATTCCACACCTCATATTCCCCATATCTGATTCCCCGCCTCTGTTTCCACGCCTCTGATTCCCCGCCTCTGTTTCCCCATATCTAATTCCCCACCTCTGATGCCCCAACTCTGATTCCCCGCCTCTGATTCCCCAGCTCTGATTCCCCGCCTCTGATTCCCTGCATCCGATTCCCCATATCTGATTCCCCGCCTCTGTTTCCCCGCCCCTGATTCCCCGCCTCTGTTTCCCCATATCTGATTATCCGCCTCTGATTCCCAACTATGATTCCCTGCCTCTGAATCCCCGCGTCTGATTCCCTGCCTCTGCTTCCCCGCCTCTGATTCCCCAACTCTGATTCCCCGCCTCTGATTCCCCAGCTCTGATTCCCCGCCTCTGATTCCCCGTGTTTGATTCCCTGCCTCTGATTCCCGGCCTCTGATTCCCCATCTCTGATTCACCGCCTTTGATTCGCCACCTCTGATTCCCCATATCTGATTCCCCGCATCTGTTTCCCCGCCTCTGATTCCCCGCCTCTGATTCCCCATATCTCATTCCCCGCCTCTGAATCCCCATCTCTGATTCCCGGACTCTGATTCCCCACCTCTGTTTCCCGGCCTCTTATTCCCGGCATCTGATTCCGGCCTCTGATTCCCGGCCTCTGATTCCCTGCTTCTGATTCTGATTCCCTGCCTCTGATTCCCCATCTCTGATTCCCCATCTCTGATTCACCGCCTTTGATTCGCCACCTCTGATTCCCCATATCTGATTCCCCACCTCTGTTTCCCCGCCTCTGATTCCCCGCCTCTGATTCTCCATATCTCATTCCCCGCCTCTGAATCCCCATCTCTGATTCCCCACCTCTGATTCCCCAGCTCTGATTCCCCGCCTCTGATTCCCCGCATCTGATTCCCTGCATCTGATTCCAAGCCTCTGATTCCCTGCCTCTGATTCCCAACCTCTGATTCCCCACCTCTGATTCCCCATATCTGAGTCCCCGCCTCTGTTTCCCCGCCTCTGATTCCCAACCTCTGTTTCCCCATATCTGATTCCCGGCCTCTTATTCCCCGCCTCTGATTCCCCACCTCTGATTCCCTACCTCTGATTACCCATCTGCGATTCTGCACATCTGACTCCCTGCCTCTGATTCCCCGCCTCTGATTCCCTGCCTCTGATTCCCAACCTCTGATTCCCCACCTCTGATTCCCCATATCTGATTCCCCGCCTCTGTTTCCCCGCCTCTGATTCCCCTCCTCTGATTCCCCAACTCTAATTCCCCGCCTCTGATTCCCCAGCTCTGATTCCCCGTGTTTGATTCCCTGCCTCTGATTCCCTGCCCTGATTCCCCATCTCTGTTTCACCGCCTTTGATTCGCCACCTCTGATTCCCCATATCTGATTCCCTGCCTCTGTTCCGCCGCCTCTGATTCCCTGCCTCTGATTACCAACCTCTGATTCCACACCTCTGATTCCCCATATCTGATTCCCCGCCTCTGTTTCCCCGCCTCTGATTCCCTGCCCTGATTCCCCATCTCTGATTCACCGCCTTTGATTCGCCACCTCTGATTCCACATATCTGATTCCCCACCTCTGTTTCCCCGCCTCTGATTCCCCGCCTCTGATTCTCCATATCTCATTCCCCGCCTCTGAATCCCCATCTCTGATTCCCGGACTCTGATTCCACACCTCTGATTCCTGGACTCTTATTCCCAGCATCTGATTCCCGGCCTCTGATTCCCGGCCTCTGATTCCCCGCTTCTGATTCTGATTCGCTGCCTCTGATTCCCCATCTCTGATTCTGCACATCTGATTCCCTGCCTCTGATTCCCCACCTCTGATTATCCATATCTGATTTCCCGCCTCTGTTTCCCCGCCTCTGATTCCCCGCCTCTGTTTCCCCATATCTAATTCCCAACCTCTGATGCCCCAACTCTGATTCCCTGCCTCTGATTCCCCGCGTTCTATTCCCTGCCTCTGATTTCCCGCCTGTGATTCCCCATCTCTGATTCACCACCTCTGATTCCCCACCTCTGATTCCCCATATCTAATTCCCCGCCTCTGTTTGCCCGCCTCTGATTCCCCGCCTCTGTTTCCCCATATCTGATTCCCCGCCTCTGAATCCCCAACTCTGATTCCCTGCCTCTGATTCCCCAGCTCTGATTCCCCGCCTTTGATTCCCCCCGTCTGATTCCCAGCCTCTGAATCCCCGTGTCTGATTTCCTGCATCTGATTCCCCGCCTCTGATTCCCCATCTCTGATTCACAGCCTCTGATTCCCCACCTCTGATTCCCCATCTCGGATTCCGCACATCTGATTAACTGCCTCTGATTCCCCGACTCTGATCCCCACCTCTGATTCCCAAGCTCTGATTCCCCGCCTCTGATTCCCCAACTCTGATTCGCCGCCTCTGATTCCCCAGCTCTGATTCACCGCCTCTGATTCCCCGTGTTTGATTCCCCGCCTCTGTTTCCCAATATCTAAGTCCCCGCCTCTGATTCCCCAACTCTGATTCCCCACCTCTGATTCCCCAGCTCTGATTCCCCGCCTCTGAATCCCCGCATCTGATTCCCTGCATCTGATTCCAAGCCTCTGATTCCCTGCCTCTGATTCCCAACCTCTGATTCCCCACCTCTGATTCCCCATATCTGATTCCCAGCCTCTGTTTCCCCGCCTCTGATTCCCCGCCTCTGTTTCCCCATATCTGATTCCCGGCCTCTGATTCCCCGCCTCTGATTCCCCGCCTCTGATTCCCTGCCTCCGATTCCCAATCTCCGGTTCCGCACATCTGATTCCCTGCCTCTGATTCCCCGCCTCTGATTCCCCGCCTCTGATTCCCTGCCTCTGATTCCCAACCTCTGATTCCCCACCTCTGATTCCCCGTGTTTGATTCCCCGCCTCTGTTTCCGCACCTCTGATTCCCCGCCTCTGATTCCCCAACTCTAATTCCCCGCCTCTGATTCCCCGTGTTTGATTCCCTGCCTCTGATTCCCCGCCTCTGATTCCCCATCTCTGATTCCCCGCCTCTGATTCCCTGCCTCTGATTCCCCGCCTCTGATTCCCCGCCCCTGTTTCCCCATATCTGATTCCCTGCCTCTGATTCCACAACTTTGATTCCCAGCCTCTGATTCCCCAGCTCTGATTCACCGCCTTTGATTCGCCACCTCTGATTCCCCATATCTGATTCACCACCTCTGTTTCCCCGCCTCTGATTCCCCGCCTCTGATTCTCCATATCTCATTCCCCGCCTCTGAATCCCCATCTCTGATTCCCGGACTCTGATTCCCCAACTCTAATTCCCCGTGTTTGATTCCCCGCCTCTGTTTCCCCACCTCTGATTCCCCGCCTCTGATTCCCCAACTCTAATTCCCCGCCTCTGATTCCCCATATCTGATTCCCCGCCTCTGTTTCCCCGCCTCTGATTCCCCGCCCCTGTTTCCCCATATCTGATTCCCCGCCTCTGTTTCCCCGCCCCTGATTCCCCGCCTCTGTTTCCCCATATCTGATTATCTGCCTCTGATTCCCAACTATGATTCCCCGCCTCTGAATCCCCGCATCTGATTCCCTGCCTCTGCTTCCCCGCCTCTGATTCCCCAACTCTGATTCCCCAGCTCTGATTCCCCGCCTCTGATTCCCCGTGTTTGATTCCCTGCCTCTGATTCCCGGCCTCTGATTCCCCATCTCTGATTCACCGCCTTTGATTCGCCACCTCTGATTCCCCATATCTGATTCCCCGCATCTGTTTCCCCGCCTCTGATTCCCCGCCTCTGATTCCCCATATCTCATTCCCCGCCTCTGAATCCCCATCTCTGATTCCCGGACTCTGATTCCCCAGCTCTGATTCCCGGCCTCTTATTCCCGGCATCTGATTCCGGCCTCTGATTCCCGGCCTCTGATTCCCTGCTTCTGATTCTGATTCCCTGCCTCTGATTCCCCATCTCTGATTCCGCACATCTGATTCCCTGCCTCTGATTCCCCACCTCTGATTCCCCATATCTGACTCCCCGCCTCTGTTTCCCCGCCTCTGATTCCCGCCTTTGTTTCCCAATATCTAAGTCCCCGCCTCTGATTCCCCAACTCTGATTCCCCACCTCTGATTCCCAAGCTCTGATTCCCCGCCTCTGATTCCCCGCATCTGATTCCCTGCATCCGATTCCAAGCCTCTGATTCCCTGCCTCTGATTCCCAACCTCTGATTCCCCACCTCTGATTCCCCATATCTGATTCCCCGCCTCTGTTTCCCCGCCTCTGATTCCCCACCTCTGTTTCCCCATATCTGATTCCCGGCCTCTTATTCCCCGCCTCTGATTCCCCACCTCTGATTCCCTACCTCTGATTACCCATCTCCGATTCCGCATATCTGATTCCCTGCCTCTGATTCCCCGCCTCTGATTCCCTGCCTCTGATTCCCAACCTCTGATTCCCCACCTCTGATTCCCCATATCTGATTCCCCGCCTCTGTTTCCCCGCCTCTGATTCCCCTCCTCTGATACCCCAACTCTAATTCCCCGCCTCTGATTCCCCAGCTCTGATTCCCCGTGTTTGATTCCCTGCCTCTGATTCCCTGCCTCTGATTCCCCAGCTTCATTCCCCGCCTTTGATTCCCCCCGTCTGATTCCCAGCCTCTGAATCCCCGTGTCTGATAACCTGCCTCTGATTCCCCGCCTCTGATTCCCCATCTCAGATTCACCGCCTCTGATTCCCCACCTCTGATTCCCCATCTCTGATTCCGCACATCCGATTCCCTGCCTCTGATTCCCCGACTCTGATTCCCCACCTCTGATTCCCCAGCTCTGATTCCCCGCCTCTGATTCCCCAACTCTGATTCCCCGCCTCTGATTCCCCAGCTCTGATTCCCCGCCTCTGATTCCCCGTGTTTGATCCCCTGCCTCTGATTCCCCAGCTCTGATTCCCCATCTCTGATTCACCGCCTTTGATTCGCCACCTCTGAATCCCCATATCTGATTCCTCGCCACTGTTTCCCCGCCTCTGATTCCCCGCCTCTGATTCCCCATATCTCATTCCCCGCCTCTGATTCCCCATCTCTGATTCCCGGACTCTGATTCCCCACCTCTGATTCCCGACCTCTTATTCCCGGCATCTGATTCCGGCCTCTGATTCCCAGCCTCTGATTCCCGGCCTCTGATTCCCTGCTTCTGATTCTGATTCCCTGCCTCTGATTCCCCATTTCTGATTCCGCCCATCTAATTCCCTGCCTCTGATTCCCCACCTCTGATTCCCCATATCTGAATCCCCGCCTCTGTTTCCCCGTCTCTGATTCCCCGCCTCTGTTTCCCCATATCTAAGTCCCCGCCTCTGATTCCCCAACTTTGATTCCCCACCTCTGATTCCCCAGCTCTGATTCCCCGCCTCTGATTCCCCACCTCTGATTCCCCATACCTGATTCCCAGCCTCTGTTTCCCCGCCTCTGATTCCCCGCTTCTGTTTCCCCATATCTGATTCCCGGCCTCTGATTCCCTGCCTCTGATTCCCCGCCTCTGATTCCCTGCCTCTGATTCCCCATCTCCGATTCCGCACATCTGATTCCCTGCCTCTCATTCCCCGCCTCTGATTCCCCGCCTCTGATTCCCTGCCTCTGATTCCCAACCTCTGATTCCCCACCTCTGATTCCCCGTGTTTGATTCCCCGCCTCCGTTTCCCCGCCTCTGATTCCCCGCCTCTGATTCCCCAACTCTAATTCCCCGCCTCTGATTCCCCATATCTGATTCCCCGCCTCTGTTTCCCCGCCTCTGATTCCCCGCCCCTGTTTCCCCATATCTGATTCCCTGCCTCTGATTCCCCAACTTTGATTCCCAGACTCTGATTCCCCAGCTCTGATTCCCCGCCTCTGATTCCACGCATCTGATTCCCTGCATCTGATTCCAAGCCTCTGATTCCCTGCCTCTGATTCCCAACCTCTGATTCCCCACCTCTGATTCCCCATATCTGATTCCCAGACTCTGTTTCCCCGCCTCTGATTCCCCGCCTCTGTTTCCCCATATCTGATTCCCGGCCTCTGATTCCTGCCTCTGATTCCCCGCCTCTGATTCCCTGCCTCTGATTCCCCGCCTCTGATTCCCCGCCGCTGATTCCCTGCCTCTGATTTCCAACCTCTGATTCCCCACCTCTGATTCCCCGTGTTTGATTCCCCGCCTCTGTTTCCCCGCCACTGATTCCCCGCCTCTGATTCCCCAACTCTAATTCCCCGCCTCTGATTCCCCATATCTGATTCCCCGCCTCTGTTTCCCCGCCTCTGATTCCCCGCCCCTGTTTCCCCATATCTGATTCCCTGACTCTGATTCCCCAACTTTGATTCCCAGCCTCTGATTCCCCAGCTCTGATTCCCCGCCTCTGATTCCCCGTGTTTGATTCCCTGCCTCTGATTCCCCGCCTCTGATTCCCCATCTCTGATTCCCCACCTCTGTTTCCCCGCCTCTGATTCCCTGCCTCTGAATCTCCATATCTCATTCCCCGCCTCTGACTCCCCATCTCTGATTCCCGTACTCTGATTCCCCACCTCTGATTCCCGGCCTCTTATTCCCAGCATCTGATTCCAGGCCTCTGATTCCCGGCCTCTGACTCCCCGCTTCTGATTCTGATTCCCTGCCTCTGATTCCCCATCTCTGATTCCGCACATCTGATTACCTGCCTCTGATTCCCCACCTCTGATTCCCCATATCTGATTCCCCGCCTCTGTTTCCACGCCTCTGATTCCCCGCCTCTGTTTCCCCATATCTAATTCCCCACCTCTGATGCCCCAACTCTGATTCCGCGCCTCTGATTCCCCAGCTCTGATTCCCCGCCTCTGATTCCCTGCATCCGATTCCCCATATCTGATTCCCCGCCTCTGTTTCCCCGCCCCTGATTCCCCGCCTCTGTTTCCCCATATCTGATTATCCGCCTCTGATTCCCAACTATGATTCCCTGCCTCTGAATCCCCGCGTCTGATTCCCTGCCTCTGCTTCCCCGCCTCTGATTCCCCAACTCTGATTCCCCGCCTCTGATTCCCCAGCACTGATTCCCCGCCTCTGATTCCCCGTGTTTGATTCCCTGCCTCTGATTCCCGGCCTCTGATTCCCCATCTCTGATTCACCGCCTTTGATTCGCCACCTCTGATTCCCCATATCTGATTCCCCGCATCTGTTTCCCCGCCTCTGATTCCCCGCCTCTGATTCCCCATATCTCATTCCCCGCCTCTGAATCCCCATCTCTGATTCCCGGACTCTGATTCCCCACCTCTGATTCCCGGCCTTTATTCCCGGCATCTGATTCCGGCCTCTGATTCCCGGCCTCTGATTCCCTGCTTCTGATTCTGATTCCCTGCCTCTGATTCCCCATCTCTGATTCCGCACATCTGATTCCCTGCCTCTGATTCCCCACCTCTGATTCCCCGTATCTGACTCCCCGCCTCTGTTTCCCCGCCTCTGATTCCCCGCCTTTGTTTCCCAATATCTAAGTCCCCGCCTCTGATTCCCCAACTCTGATTCCCCACCTCTGATTCCCCAGCTCTGATTCCCCGCCTCTGATTCCCCGCATCTGATTCCCTGCATCTGATTCCAAGCCTCTGATTCCCTGCCTCTGATTCCCAACCTCTGATTCCCCACCTCTGATTCCCCATATCTGATTCCCCGCCTCTGTTTCCCCGCCTCTGATTCCCCACCTCTGTTTCCCCATATCTGATTCCCGGCCTCTTATTCCCCGCCTCTGATTCCCCAGCTCTGATTCGCCGTGTTTGATTCCCTGCCTCTGATTCCCTGCCCTGATTCCCCATCTCTGTTTCACCGCCTTTGATTCGCCACCTCTGATTCCCCATCTCTGATTCCCCATATCTGATTCCCCGCCTCTGTTTCCCCGCCTCTGATTCCCCGCCTCTGTTTCCCAATATCTAAGTCCCCGCCTCTGATTCCCCAACTCTGATTCCCCACCTCTGATTCCCCAGCTCTGATTCCCCGCCTCTGATTCCCCGCATCTGATTCCCTGCATCTGATTCCATGCCTCTGATTCCCTGCCTCTGATTCCCAACCTCTGATTCCCCACCTCTGATTCCCCATATCTGATTCCCCGCCTCTGTTTCCCCGCCTCTGATTCCCCACCTCTGTTTCCCCATATCTGATTCCCGGCCTCTTATTCCCCGCCTCTGATTCCCCAGCTCTGATTCGCCGTGTTTGATTCCCTGCCTCTGATTCCCTGCCCTGATTCCCCATCTCTGTTTCACCGCCTTTGATTCGCCACCTCTGATTCCCCATATCTGATTCCCTGCCTCTGTTCCGCCGCCTCTGATTCCCTGCCTCTGATTACCAACCTCTGATTCCACACCTCTGATTCCCCATATCTGATTCCCCGCCTCTGTTTCCCCGCCTCTGATTCCCTGCCCTGATTCCCCATCTCTGATTCACCGCCTTTGATTCGCCACCTCTGATTCCACATATCTGATTCCCCACCTCTGTTTCCCCGCCTCTGATTCCCCGCCTCTGATTCCCTGCATCCGATTCCCCATATCTGATTCCCCGCCTCTGTTTCCCCGCCCCTGATTCCCCGCCTCTGTTTCCCCATATCTGATTATCCGCCTCTGATTCCCAACTATGATTCCCTGCCTCTGAATCCCCGCGTCTGATTCCCTGCCTCTGCTTCCCCGCCTCTGATTCCCCAACTCTGATTCCCCGCCTCTGATTCCCCAGCACTGATTCCCCGCCTCTGATTCCCCGTGTTTGATTCCCTGCCTCTGATTCCCGGCCTCTGATTCCCCATCTCTGATTCACCGCCTTTGATTCGCCACCTCTGATTCCCCATATCTGATTCCCCGCATCTGTTTCCCCGCCTCTGATTCCCCGCCTCTGATTCCCCATATCTCATTCCCCGCCTCTGAATCCCCATCTCTGATTCCCGGACTCTGATTCCCCACCTCTGATTCCCGGCCTTTATTCCCGGCATCTGATTCCGGCCTCTGATTCCCGGCCTCTGATTCCCTGCTTCTGATTCTGATTCCCTCCCTCTGATTCCCCATCTCTGATTCCGCACATCTGATTCCCTGCCTCTGATTCCCCACCTCTGATTCCCCGTATCTGACTCCCCGCCTCTGTTTCCCCGCCTCTGATTCCCCGCCTTTGTTTCCCAATATCTAAGTCCCCGCCTCTGATTCCCCAACTCTGATTCCCCACCTCTGATTCCCCAGCTCTGATTCCCCGCCTCTGATTCCCCGCATCTGATTCCCTGCATCTGATTCCAAGCCTCTGATTCCCTGCCTCTCATTCCCAACCTCTGATTCCCCACCTCTGATTCCCCATATCTGATTCCCCGCCTCTGTTTCCCCGCCTCTGATTCCCCACCTCTGTTTCCCCATATCTGATTCCCGTCCTCTTATTCCCCGCCTCTGATTCCCCAGCTCTGATTCGCCGTGTTTGATTCCCTGCCTCTGATTCCCTGCCCTGATTCCCCATCTCTGTTTCACCGCCTTTGATTCGCCACCTCTGATTCCCCATCTCTGATTCCCCATATCTGATTCCCCGCCTCTGTTTCCCCGCCTCTGATTCCCCGCCTCTGTTTCCCAATATCTAAGTCCCCGCCTCTGATTCCCCAACTCTGATTCCCCACCTCTGATTCCCCAGCTCTGATTCCCCGCCTCTGATTCCCCGCATCTGATTCCCTGCATCTGATTCCATGCCTCTGATTCCCTGCCTCTGATTCCCAACCTCTGATTCCCCACCTCTGATTCCCCATATCTGATTCCCCGCCTCTGTTTCCCCGCCTCTGATTCCCCACCTCTGTTTCCCCATATCTGATTCCCGGCCTCTTATTCCCCGCCTCTGATTCCCCAGCTCTGATTCGCCGTGTTTGATTCCCTGCCTCTGATTCCCTGCCCTGATTCCCCATCTCTGTTTCACCACCTTTGATTCGCCACCTCTGATTCCCCATATCTGATTCCCTGCCTCTGTTCCGCCGCCTCTGATTCCCTGCCTCTGATTACCAACCTCTGATTCCACACCTCTGATTCCCCATATCTGATTCCCCGCCTCTGTTTCCCCGCCTCTGATTCCCTGCCCTGATTCCCCATCTCTGATTCACCGCCTTTGATTCGCCACCTCTGATTCCACATATCTGATTCCCCACCTCTGTTTCTCCGCCTCTGATTCCCCGCCTCTGATTCTCCATATCTCATTCCCCGCCTCTGAATCCCCATCTCTGATTCCCGGACTCTGATTCCACACCTCTGATTCCCGGCCTCTTATTCCCAGCATCTGATTCCCGGCCTCTGATTCCCGGCCTCTGATTCCCCGCTTCTGATTCTGATTCGCTGCCTCTGATTCCCCATCTCTGATTCTGCACATCTGATTCCCTGCCTCTGATTCCCCACCTCTGATTCCCCATATCTGATTTCCCGCCTCTGTTTCCCCGCCTCTGATTCCCCGCCTCTGTTTCCCCATATCTAATTCCCAACCTCTGATGCCCCAACTCTGATTCCCTGCCTCTGATTCTCCGCGTTCTATTCCCTGCCTCTGATTTCCCGCCTGTGATTCCCCATCTCTGATTCACCACCTCTGATTCCCCACCTCTGATTCCCCATATCTAATTCCCCGCCTCTGTTTGCCCGCCTCTGATTCCCCGCCTCTGTTTCCCCATATCTGATTCCCCGCCTCTGAATCCCCAACTCTGATTCCCTGCCTCTGATTCCCCAGCTCTGATTCCCCGCCTTTGATTCCCCCCGTCTGATTCCCAGCCTCTGAATCCCCGTGTCTGATTTCCTGCATCTGATTCCCCGCCTCTGATTCCCCATCTCTGATTCACAGCCTCTGATTCCCCACCTCTGATTCCCCATCTCGGATTCCGCACATCTGATTAACTGCCTCTGATTCCCCGACTCTGATCCCCACCTCTGATTCCAAAGCTCTGATTCCCCGCCTCTGATTCCCCAACTCTGATTCCCCGCCTCTGATTCCCCAGCTCTGATTCCCCGCCTCTGATTCCCCGTGTTTGATTCCCTGCCTCTGATTCCCCGCCTCTTATTCCCCATCTCTGATTCACCGCCTTTGATTCGCCACATCTGATTCCCCATATCTGATTCCTCGCCTCTGTTTCCCCGCCTCTGATTCCCCGCCTCTGATTCCCCATATTTCATTCCCCGCCTCTGATTCCCCATCTCTGATTCCCGGACTCTGATTCCCCACCTCTGATTCCCAGCCTCTTATTCCCAGCATCTGATTCCGGCCTCTGATTCCCGGCCTCTGATTCCCTGCTTCTGATTCTGATTCCCTGCCTTTGATTCCCCATCTCTGTTTCCGCACATCTGATTCCCTGCCTCTGATTCCCCATCTCTGATTCCCCATATCTGATTCCCCGCCTCTGTTTCCCCGCCTCTGATTCCCCGCCTCTGTTTCCCAATATCTAAGTCCCCGCCTCTGATTCCCCAACTCTGATTCCCCACCTCTGATTCCCCAGCTCTGATTCCCCGCCTCTGATTCCCTGCATCTGATTCCCTGCATCTGATTCCAAGCCTCTGATTCCCTGCCTCTGATTCCCAACCTCTGATTCCCCACCTCTGATTCCCCATATCTGATTCCCAGCCTCTGTTTCCCCGCCTCTGTTTCCCCGCCTCTGATTCCCCGCCTCTGTTTCCCCATATCTGATTCCCGGACTCTGATTCCCCGCCTCTGATTCCCTGCCTCTGATTCCCCATCTCCGATTCCGCACATCTGATTCCCTGCCTCTGATTCCCCGTCTCTGATTCCCCGCCTCTGATTCCATGCCGCTGATTCCCAACCTCTGATTCCCCACCTCTGATTCCCCGTGTTTGATTCCCCGCCTCTGTTTCCCCGCCTCTGATTCCCCGCCTCTGATTCCCCAACTCTAATTCCCCGCCTCTGATTCCCCATATCTGATTCCCTGCCTCTGTTTCCCCGCCTCTGATTCCCCGCCCCTGTTTCCCCATATCTGATTCCCTGCCTCTGATTCCCCAACTTTGATTCCCAGCCTCTGATTCCCCAGCTCTTATTCCCCGCCTCTGATTCCCCACCTCTGATTCCCTACCTCTGATTACCCATCTGCGATTCCGCACATCTGACTCCCTGCCTCTGATTCCCCGCCTCTGATTCCCTGCCTCTGATTCCCAACCTCTGATTCCCAACCTCTGATTCCCCATATCTGATTCCCCGCCTCTGTTTCCCCGCCTCTGATTCCCCTCCTCTGATTCCCCAACTCTAATTCCCCGCCTCTGATTCCCCAGCTCTGATTCCCCGTGTTTGATTCCCTGCCTCTGATTCCCTGCCCTGATTCCCCATCTCTGTTTCACCGCCTTTGATTCGCCACCTCCGTTTCCCCATATCTGATTCCCCGCCTCTGTTTCGCCGCCTCTGATTCCCTGCCTCTGATTCCCAACCTCTGATTCCACACCTCTGATTCCCCATATCTGATTCCCCGCCTCTGTTTCCCCGCCTCTGATTCCCTGCCCTTGTTTGCCCATATCTGATTCCCTGCCTCTGATTCCCCAACTCTGATTCCCCTCCTCTGATTCCCCAGCTCTGATTCCCCGCCTCTGATTTCCCGTGTTTGATTCCCTGCCTCTGATTCCCCGCCTCTGAATCCCCATCTCTGATTCCCGGACTCTGATTCCCCACATCTGATTCCCGGCCTCTTATTCCCAGCATCTGATTCCCGGCCTCTGATTCCCGGCCTCTGATTCCCCGCTTCTGATTCTGATTCGCTGCCTCTGATTCCCCATCTCTGATTCTGCACATCTGATTCCCTGCCTCTGATTCCCCACCTCTGATTCCTCATATCTGATTTCCCGCCTCTGTTTCCCCGCCTCTGATTCCCCGCCTCTGTTTCCCCATATCTAATTCCCAACCTCTGATGCCCCAACTCTGATTCCCTGCCTCTGATTCCCCGCGTTCTATTCCCTGCCTCTGATTCCCCGCCTGTGATTCCCCATCTCTGATTCACCACCTCTGATTCCCCACCTCTGATTCCCCATATCTAATTCCCCGACTCTGTTTGCCCGCCTCTGATTCCCCGCCTCTGTTTCCCCATATCTGATTCCCCGCCTCTGAATCCCCAACTCTGATTCCCTGCCTCTGATTCCCCAGCTCTGATTCCCCGCCTTTGATTCCCCCCGTCTGATTCCCAGCCTCTGAATCCCCGTGTCTGATTTCCTGCGTCTGATTCCCCGCCTCTGATTCCCCATCTCTGATTCACAGCCTCTGATTCCCCACCTCTGATTCCCCATCTCGGATTCCGCACATCTGATTAACTGCCTCTGATTCCCCGACTCTGATCCCCACCTCTGATTCCCAAGCTCTGATTCCCCGCCTCTGATTCCCCAACTCTGATTCCCCGCCTCTGATTCCCCAGCTCTGATTCCCCGCCTCTGATTCCCCGTGTTTGATTCCCTGCCTCTGATTCCCTGCCTCTTATTCCCCATCTCTGATTCACCGCCTTTGATTCGCCACCTCTGATTCCCCATATCTGATTCCTCGCCTCTGTTTCCCCGCCTCTGATTCCCCGCCTCTGATTCCCCATATCTCATTCCCCGCCTCTGATTCCCCATCTCTGATTCCCGGACTCTGATTCCCCACCTCTGATTCCCAGCCTCTTATTCCCGGCATCTGATTCCGGCCTCTGATTCCCGGCCTCTGATTCCATGCTTCTGATTCTGATTCCCTGCCTTTGATTCCCCATCTCTGATTCCGCACATCTGATTCCCTGCCTCTGATTCCCCATCTCTGATTCCCCATATCTGATTCCCCGCCTCTGTTTAACCGCCTCTGATTCCCCGCCTCTGTTTCCCAATATCTAAGTCCCCGCCTCTGATTCCCAAACTCTGATTCCCCACCTCTGATTCCCCAGCTCTGATTCCCCGCCTCTGATTCCCTGCATCTGATTCCCTGCATCTGATTCCAAGCCTCTGATTCCCTGCCTCTGATTCCCAACCTCTGATTCCCCACCTCTGATTCCCCATATCTGATTCCCAGCCTCTGTTTCCCCGCCTCTGATTCCCCGCCTCTGTTTCCCCATATCTGATTCCCGGACTCTGATTCCCCGTCTCTGATTCCCTGCCTCTGATTCCCCATCTCCGATTCCGCACATCTGATTCCCTGCCTCTGATTCCCCGCCTCTGATTCCCCGCCTCTGATTCCATGCCTCTGATTCCCAACCTCTGATTCCCCACCTCTGATTCCCCGTGTTTGATTCCCCGCCTCTGTTTCCCCGCCTCTGATTCCCCGCCTCTGATTCCCCAACTCTAATTCCCCGCCTCTGATTCCCCATATCTGATTCCCTGCCTCTGTTTCCCCGCCTCTGATTCCCCGCCCCTGTTTCCCCATATCTGATTCCCTGCCTCTGATTCCCCAACTTTGATTCCCAGCCTCTTATTCCCCAGCTCTGATTCCCCGCCTCTGATTCCCCGTGTTTGATTCCCTGCCTCCGATTCCCGGCCTCTGATTCCCCATCTCTGATTCACCGCCTTTGATTCGCCACCTCTGATTCCCCATATCTGATTCCCCGCCTCTGTTTCCCCGCCTCTGATTCCCCGCCTCTGATTCCCCATATCTCATTCCCCGCCTCTGAATCCCCATCTCTGATTCCCGGACTCTGTTTCTCCACCTCTGATTCCCGGCCTCTTATTCCCGGCATCTGATTCCGGCCTCTGATTCCCGGCCTCTGATTCCCTGCTTCTGATTCTGATTCCCTGCCTTTGATTCCCCATCTCTGATTCCGCACATCTGATTCCCTGCCTCTGATTCCCCATCTCTGATTCCCCATATCTGATTCCCCGCCTCTGTTTCCCCGCCTCTGATTCCCCGCCTCTGTTTCCCAATATCTAAGTCCCCGCCTCTGATTCCCCAACTCTGATTCCATACCTCTGATTCCCCAGCTCTGATTCCCCGCCTCTGAATCCCCGCATCTGATTCCCTGCATCTGATTCCAAGCCTCTGATTCCCTGCCTCTGATTCCCAACCTCTGATTCCCCACCTCTGATTCCCCATATCTGATTCCCAGCCTCTGTTTCCCCGCCTCTGATTCCCCGCCTCTGTTTCCCCATATCTGATTCCCGGCCTCTGATTCCCCGCCTCTGATTCCCCGCCTCTGATTCCCTGCCTCTGATTCCCAATCTCCGGTTCCGCACATCTGATTCCCTGCCTCTGATTCCCCGCCTCTGATTCCCCGCCTCTGATTCCCTGCCTCTGATTCCCAACCTCTGATTCCCCACCTCTGATTCCCCGTGTTTGATTCCCCGCCTCTGTTTCCCCACCTCTGGTTCCCCGCCTCTGATTCCCCAACTCTAATTCCCCGCCTCTGATTCCCCGTGTTTGATTCCCTGCCTCTAATTCCCCGCCTCTGATTCCCCATCTCTGATTCCCCGCCTCTGATTCCCTGCCTCTGATTTCCCGCCTCTGATTCCCCGCCCCTGTTTCCCCATATCTGATTCCCTGCCTCTGATTCCACAACTTTGATTCCCAGCCTCTGATTCCCCAGCTCTGATTCCCCGCCTCTGATTCCCCGTGTTTGATTCCCTGCCTCTGATTCCCCGCCTCTGATTCCCCATCTCTGATTCACCGCCTTTGATTCGCCACCTCTGATTCCCCATATCTGATTCCCCACCTCTGTTTCCCCGCCTCTGATTCCCCGCCTCTGATTCTCCATATCTCATTCCCCGCCTCTGAATCCCCATCTCTGATTCCCGGACTCTGATTCCCCAACTCTAATTCCCCGTGTTTGATTCCCCGCCTCTGTTTCCCCACCTCTGATTCCCCGCCTCTGATTCCCCAACTCTAATTCCCCGCCTCTGATTCCCCATATCTGATTCCCCGCCTCTGTTTCCCCGCCTCTGATTCCCCGCCCCTGTTTCCCCATATCTGATTCCCCGCCTCTGTTTCCCCGCCCCTGATTCCCCGCCTCTGTTTCCCCATATCTGATTATCCGCCTCTGATTCCCAACTATGATTCCCCGCCTCTGAATCCCCGCGTCTGATTCCCTGCCTCTGCTTCCCCGCCTCTGATTCCCCAACTCTGATTCCCCAGCTCTGATTCCCCGCCTCTGATTCCCCGTGTTTGATTCCCTGCCTCTGATTCCCGGCCTCTGATTCCCCATCTCTGATTCACCGCCTTTGATTCGCCACCTCTGATTCCCCATATCTGATTCCCCGCATCTGTTTCCCCGCCTCTGATTCCCCGCCTCTGATTCCCCATATCTCATTCCCCGCTTCTGAATCCCCATCTCTGATTCCCGGACTCTGATTCCCCACCTCTGATTCCCCATATCTGATTCCCCGCCTCTGTTTCCCCGCCTCTGATTCCCCACCTCTGTTTCCCCATATCTGATTCCCGGCCTCTTATTCCCCGCCTCTGATTCCCCTCCTCTGATTCCCCAACTCTAATTCCCCGCCTCTGATTCCCCAGCTCTGATTCCCCGTGTTTGATTCCCTGCCTCTGATTCCCTGCCTCTGATTCCCCAGCTTCATTCCCCGCCTTTGATTCCCCCCGTCTGATTCCCAGCCTCTGAATCCCCGTGTCTGATAACCTGCCTCTGATTCCCCGCCTCTGATTCCCCATCTCAGATTCACCGCCTCTGATTCCCCACCTCTGATTCCCCATCTCTGATTCCGCACATCCGATTCCCTGCCTCTGATTCCCCGACTCTGATTCCCCACCTCTGATTCCCCAGCTCTGATTCCCCGCCTCTGATTCCCCAACTCTGATTCCCCGCCTCTGATTCCCCAGCTCTGATTCCCCGCCTCTGATTCCCCGTGTTTGATCCCCTGCCTCTGATTCCCCAGCTCTGATTCCCCATCTCTGATTCACCGCCTTTGATTCGCCACCTCTGATTCCCCATATCTGATTCCTCGCCACTGTTTCCCCGCCTCTGATTCCCCGCCTCTGATTCCCCATATCTCATTCCCCGCCTCGGTTTCCCCATCTCTGATTCCCGGACTCTGATTCCCCACCTCTGATTCCCGACCTCTTATTCCCGGCATCTGATTCCGGCCTCTGATTCCAAGCCTCTGATTCCCGGCCTCTGATTCCCTGCTTCTGATTCTGATTCCCTGCCTCTGATTCCCCATTTCTGATTCCGCACATCTAATTCCCTGCCTCTGATTCCCCACCTCTGATTTCCCATATCTGAATCCCCGCCTCTGTTTCCCCGTCGCTGATTCCCCGCCTCTGTTTCCCCATATCTAAGTCCCCGCCTCTGATTCCCCAACTTTGATTCCCCACCTCTGATTCCCCAGCTCTGATTCCCCGCCTCTGATTCCCCACCTCTGATTCCCCATACCTTATTCCCAGCCTCTGTTTCCCCGCCTCTGATTACCCGCTTCTGTTTCCCCATATCTGATTCCCGGCCTCTGATTCCCTGCCGCTGATTCCCCGCCTCTGATTCCCTGCCTCTGATTCCCCATCTCCGATTCCGCACATCTGATTCCCTGCCTCTCACTCCCCGCCTCTGATTCCCCGCCTCTGATTCCCTGCCTCTGATTCCCAACCTCTGATTCCCCACCTCTGATTTCCCGTGTTTGATTCCCCGCCTCTGTTTCCCCGCCTCTGATTCCCCGCCTCTGATTCCCCAACTCTAATTCCCCGCCTCTGATTCCCCATATCTGATTCCCCGCCTCTGTTTCCCCGCCTCTGATTCCCCACCCCTGTTTCCCCATATCTGATTCCCTGCCTCTGATTCCCCAACTTTGATTCCCAGACTCTGATTCCCCAGCTCTGATTCCCCGCCTCTGATTCCCCGCATCTGATTCCCTGCATCTGATTCCATGCCTCTGATTCCCTGCCTCTGATTCCCAACCTCGGATTCCCCACCTCTGATTCCCCATATCTGATTCCCAGCCTCTGTTTCCCCGCCTCTGATTCCCCGCCTCTGTTTCCCCATATCTGATTCCCGGCCTCTGATTCCCGCCTCTGATTCCCCGCCTCTGATTCCCTGCCTCTGATTCGCCGCCTCTGATTCCCCGCCGCTGATTCCCTGCCTCTGATTTCCAACCTCTGATTCCCCACCTCTGATTCCCCGTGTTTGATTCCCCGCCTCTGTTTCCCCGCCACTGATTCCCCGCCTCTGATTCCCCAACTCTAATTCCCCGCCTCTGATTCCACATATCTGATTCCCCGCCTCTGTTTCCCCGCCTCTTATTCCCCGCCCCTGTTTCCCCATATCTGATTCCCTGACTCTGATTCCCCAACTTTGATTCCCAGCATCTGATTCCCCAGCTCTGATTCCCCGCCTCTGATTCCCCGTGTTTGATTCCCTGCCTCTGATTCCCCGCCTCTGATTCCCCATCTCTGATTCACCGCCTTTGATTCGCCACCTCTGATTCCCCATATCTGATTCCCCACCTCTGTTTCCCCGCCTCTGATTCCCCGCCTCTGAATCTCCATATCTCATTCCCCGCCTCTGACTCCCCATCTCTGATTCCCGGACTCTGATTCCCCACCTCTGATTCCCGGCCTCTTATTCCCAGCATCTGATTCCAGGCCTCTGATTCCCGGCCTCTGACTCCCCGCTTCTGATTCTGATTCCCTGCCTCTGATTCCCCATCTCTGATTCCGCACATCTGATTACCTGCCTCTGATTCCCCACCTCTGATTCCCCATATCTGATTCCCCGCCTCTGTTTCCACGCCTCTGATTCCCCGCCTCTGTTTCCCCATATCTAATTCCCCACCTCTGATGCCCCAACTCTGATTCCCCGCCTCTGATTCCCCAGCTCTGATTCTCCGCCTCTGATTCCCTGCATCCGATTCCCCATATCTGATTCCCCGCCTTTGTTTCCCCGCCCCTGATTCCCCGCCTCTGTTTCCCATATCTGATTATCCGCCTCTGATTCCCAACTATGATTCCCTGCCTCTGAATCCCCGCGTCTGATTCCCTGCCTCTGCTTCCCCGCCTCTGATTCCCCAACTCTGATTCCCCGCCTCTGATTCCCCAGCTCTGATTCCCCGCCTCTGATTCCCCGTGTTTGATTCCCTGCCTCTGATTCCCGGCCTCTGATTCCCCATCTCTGATTCACCGCCTTTGATTCGCCACCTCTGATTCCCCATATCTGATTCCCCGCATCTGTTTCCCCGCCTCTGATTCCCCGCCTCTGATTCCCCATATCTCATTCCCCGCCTCTGAATCCCCATCTCTGATTCCCGGACTCTGATTCCCCACCTCTGATTCCCGGCCTCTTATTCCCGGCATCTGATTCCGGCCTCTGATTCCCGGCCTCTGATTCCCTGCTTCTGATTCTGATTCCCTGCCTCTGATTCCCCATCTCTGATTCCGCACATCTGATTCCCTGCCTCTGATTCCCCACCTCTGATTCCCCGTATCTGACTCCCCGCCTCTGTTTCCCCGCCTCTGATTCCCCGCCTTTGTTTCCCAATATCTAAGTCCCCGCCTCTGATTCCCCAACTCTGATTCCCCACCTCTGATTCCCCAGCTCTGATTCCCCGCCTCTGATTCCCCGCATCTGATTCCCTGCATCTGATTCCAAGCCTCTGATTCCCTGCCTCTGATTCCCAACCTCTGATTCCCCACCTCTGATTCCCCATATCTGATTCCCCGCCTCTGTTTCCCCGCCTCTGATTCCCCACCTCTGTTTCCCCATATCTGATTCCCGGCCTCTTATTCCCCGCCTCTGATTCCCCACCTCTGATTCCCTACCTCTGATTACCCATCTGCGATTCCGCACATCTGATTCCCTGCCTCTGATTCCCCGCCTCTGATTCCCTGCCTCTGATTCCCAACCTCTGATTCCCCACCTCTGATTCCCCATATCTGATTCCCCGCCTCTGTTTCCCCGCCTCTGATTCCCCTCCTCTGATTCCCCAACTCTAATTCCCCGCCTCTGATTCCCCAGCTCTGATTCCCCGTGTTTGATTCCCTGCCTCTGATTCCCTGCCCTGATTCCCCATCTCTGTTTCACCGCCTTTGATTCGCCACCTCTGATTCCCCATATCTGATTCCCTGCCTCTGTTCCGCCGCCTCTGATTCCCTGCCTCTGATTCCCAACCTCTGATTCCACACCTCTGATTCCCCATATCTGATTCCCCGCCTCTGTTTCCCCGCCTCTGATTCCCTGCCCTGATTCCCCATCTCTGATTCACCGCCTTTGATTCGCCACCTCTGATTCCACATATCTGATTCCCCACCTCTGTTTCCCCGCCTCTGATTCCCCGCCTCTGATTCTCCATATCTCATTCCCCGCCTCTGAATCCCCATCTCTGATTCCCGGACTCTGATTCCACACCTCTGATTCCCGGCCTCTTATTCCCAGCATCTGATTCCCGGCCTCTGATTCCCGGCCTCTGATTCCCCGCTTCTGATTCTGATTCGCTGCCTCTGATTCCCCATCTCTGATTCTGCACATCTGATTCCCTGCCTCTGATTCCCCACCTCTGATTCCCCATATCTGATTTCCCGCCTCTGTTTCCCCGCCTCTGATTCCCCGCCTTTGTTTCCCCATATCTAATACCCAACCTCTGATGCCCCAACTCTGATTCCCTGCCTCTGATTCCCCGCGTTCTATTCCCTGCCTCTGATTCCCCGCCTGTGATTCCCCATCTCTGATTCACCACCTCTGATTCCCCACCTCTGATTCCCCATATCTAATTCCCCGCCTCTGTTTGCCCGCCTCTGATTCCCCGCCTCTGTTTCCCCATATCTGATTCCCCGCCTCTGAATCCCCAACTCTGATTCCCTGCCTCTGATTCCCCAGCTCTGATTCCCCGCCTTTGATTCCCCCCGTCTGATTCACAGCCTCTGAATCCCCGTGTCTGATTTCCTGCATCTGATTCCCCGCCTCTGATTCCCCATCTCTGATTCACAGCCTCTGATTCCCCACCTCTGATTCCCCATCTCGGATTCCGCACATCTGATTAACTGCCTCTGATTCCCCGACTCTGATCCCCACCTCTGATTCCCAAGCTCTGATTCCCCGCCTCTGATTCCCCAACTCTGATTCCCTGCCTCTGATTCCCCAGCTCTGATTCCCCGCCTCTGATTCCCCGTGTTTGATTCCCTGCCTCTGATTCCCCGCCTCTTATTCCCCATCTCTGATTCACCGCCTTTGATTCGCCACCTCTGATTCCCCATATCTGATTCCTCGCCTCTGTTTCCCCGCCTGTGATTCCCCGCCTCTGATTCCCCATCTCTGATTCACAGCCCCTGATTCCCCACCTCTGATTCCCCATCTCGGATTCCGCACATCTGATTAACTGCCTCTGATTCCCCGACTCTGATCCCCACCTCTGATTCCCAAGCTCTGATTCCCCGCCTCTGATTCCCCAACTCTGATTCCCTGCCTCTGATTCCCCAGCTCTGATTCCCGCCTCTGATTCCCCGTGTTTGATTCCCTGCCTCTGATTCCCCACCTCTTATTCCCCATCTCTGATTCACCGCCTTTGATTCGCCACCTCTGATTCCCCATATCTGATTCCCCGCCTCTGTTTCCCCGCCTCTGATTCCCCGCCTCTGTTTCCCAATATCTAAGTCCCCGCCTCTGATTCCCCAACTCTGATTCCCCACCTCTGATTCCCCAGCTCTGATTCCCCGCCTCTGATTCCCTGCATCTGATTCCCTGCATCTGATTCCAAGCCTCTGATTCCCTGCCTCTGATTCCCAACCTCTGATTCCCCACCTCTGATTCCCCATATCTGATTCCCAGCCTCTGTTTCCCCGCCTCTGATTCCCCGCCTCTGTTTCCCCATATCTGATTCCCGGACTCTGATTCCCCGCCTCTGATTCCCTGCCTCTGATTCCCCATCTCCGATTCCGCACATCTGATTCCCTGCCTCTGATTCCCCGCCTCTGATTCCCCGCCTCTGATTCCATGCCTCTGATTCCCAACCTCTGATTCCCCACCTCTGATTCCCCGTGTTTGATTCCCCGCCTCTGTTTCCCCGCCTCTGATTCCCCGCCTCTGATTCCCCAACTCTAATTCCCCGCCTCTGATTCCCCATATCTGATTCCCTGCCTCTGTTTCCCCGCCTCTGATTCCCCGCCCCTGTTTCCCCATATCTGATTCCCTGCCTCTGATTCCCCAACTTTGATTCCCTGCCTCTGATTCCCCAGCTCTGATTCCCCGCCTCTGATTCCCCGTGTTTGATTCCCTGCCTCCGATTCCCGGCCTCTGATTCCCCATCTCTGATTCGCCGCCTCTGATTCCCTGCCTCTGATTCCCAACCTCTGATTCCACACCTCTGATTCCCCATATCTGATTCCCCGCCTCTGTTTCCCCGCCTCTGATTCCCTGCCCTTGTTTGCCCATATCTGATTCCCTGCCTCTGATTCCCCAACTCTGATTCCCCGCCTCTGATTCCCCAGCTCTGATTCCCCGCCTCTGATTTCCCGTGTTTGATTCCCTGCCTCTGATTCCCCGCCTCTGATTCCCCATCTCTGATTCTCCGCCTTTGATTCGCCACCTCTGATTCCACATATCTGATTCCCCACCTCTGTTTCCCCGCCTCTGATTCCCCGCCTCTGACTCTCCATATCTCATTCCCCGCCTCTGAATCCCCATCTCTGATTCCCGGACTCTGATTCCCCACCTCTGATTCCCGGCCTCTTATTCCCAGCATCTGATTCCCGGCCTCTGATTCCCGGCCTCTGATTCCCCGCTTCTGATTCTGATTCGCTGCCTCTGATTCCCCATCTCTGATTCTGCACATCTGATTCCCTGCCTCTGATTCCCCACCTCTGATTCCCATATCTGATTTCCCGCCTCTGTTTCCCCGCCTCTGATTCCCCGCCTCTGTTTCCCCATATCTAATTCCCAACCTCTGATGCCCCAACTCTGATTCCCTGCCTCTGATTCCCCGCGTTCTATTCCCTGCCTCTGATTCCCCGCCTTTGATTCCCCATCTCTGATTCACCACCTCTGATTCCCCACCTCTGATTCCCCATATCTAATTCCCCGCCTCTGTTTGCCCGCCTCTGATTCCCCGCCTCTGTTTCCCCATATCTGATTCCCCGCCTCTGAATCCCCAACTCTGATTCCCCGCCTCTGATTCCCTGCCTCTGATTTCCAACCTCTGATTCCCCACCTCTGATTCCCCGTGTTTGATTCCCCGCCTCTGTTTCCCCGCCACTGATTCCCCGCCTCTGATTCCCCAACTCTAATTCCCCGCCTCTGATTCCCCATATCTGATTCCCTGCCTCTGTTTCCCCGCCTCTGATTCCCCGCCCCTGTTTCCCCATATCTGATTCCCTGACTCTGATTCCCCAACTTTGATTCCCAGCCTCTGATTCCCTAGCTCTGATTCCCCGCCTCTGATTCCCCGTGTTTGATTCCCTGCCTCTGATTCCCCGCCTCTGATTCCCCATCTCTGATTCACCGCCTTTGATTCGCCACCTCTGATTCCCCATATCTGATTCCCCACCTCTGTTTCCCCGCCTCTGATTCCCCGCCTCTGATTCTCCATATCTCATTCCCCGCCTCTGACTCCCCATCTCTGATTCCCGGACTCTGATTCCCCACCTCTGATTCCCGGCCTCTTATTCCCAACATCTGATTCCAGGCCTCTGATTCCCGGCCTCTGACTCCCCGCTTCTGATTCTGATTCCCTGCCTCTGATTCCCCATCTCTGATTCCGCACATCTGATTACCTGCCTCTGATTCCCCACCTCTGATTCCCCATTTATGATTCCCCGCCTCTGTTTCCACGCGTCTGACTCCCCGCCTCTGTTTCCCCATATCTAATTCCCCACCTCTGATGCCCCAACTCTGATTCCCCGCCTCTGATTCCCCAGCTCTGATTCCCCGCCTCTGATTCCCTGCATCCGATTCCCCATATCTGATTCCCCGCCTCTGTTTCCCCGCCCCTGATTCCCCGCCTCTGTTTCCCCATATCTGATTATCCGCCTCTGATTCCCAACTATTATTCCCCGCCTCTGAATGCCCGCGTCTGATTCCCTGCCTCTGCTTCCCCGCCTCTGATTCCCCAACTCTGATTCCCCAGCTCTGATTCCCCGCCTCTGATTCCCCGTGTTTGATTCCCTGCCTCTGATTCCCGGCCTCTGATTCCCCATCTCTGATTCACCGCCTTTGATTCGCCACCTCTGATTCCCCATATCTGATTCCCCGCATCTGTTTCCCCGCCTCTGATTCCCCACCTCTGATTCCCCATATCTCATTCCCCGCCTCTGAATCCCCACCTCTGATTCCCGGCCTCTTATTCTCGGCATCTGATTCCGGCCTCTGATTCCCGGCCTCTGATTCCCTACTTTTGATTCTGATTCCCTGCCTCTGATTCCCCATCTCTGATTCCGCACATCTGATTCCCTGCCTCTGATTCCCCACCTCTGATTCCCCATATCTGACTCCCCGCCTCTGTTTCCCCGCCTCTGATTACCCGCCTTTGTTTCCCAATATCTAAGTCCCCGCCTCTGATTCCCCAACTCTGATTCCCCACCTCTGATTCCCCAGCTCTGATTCCCCACCTCTGATTCCCCGCATCTGATTCCCTGCATCTGATTCCAAGCCTCTGATTCCCTGCCTCTGATTCCCAACCTCTGATTCCCCACCTCTGATTCCCCATATCTGATTCCCCGCCTCTGTTTCCCCGCCTCTGATTCCCCACCTCTGTTTCCCCATATCTGATTCCCGGCCTCTTATTCCCCGCCTCTGATTCAGCACCTCTGATTCCCTACCTCTGATTACCCATCTCCGATTCCGCACATCTGATTCCCTGCCTCTGATTCCCCGCCTCTGATTCCCTGCCTCTGATTCCCAACCTCTGATTCCCCACCTCTGATTCCCCATATCTGATTCCCCGCCTCTGTTTCCCCGCCTCTGATTCCCCTCCTCTGATTCCCCAACTCTAATTCCCCGCCTCTGATTCCCCAGCTCTGATTCCCCGTGTTTGATTCCCTGCCTCTGATTCCCTGCCTCTGATTCCCCAGCTTCATTCCCCGCCTTTGATTCCCCCAGTCTGATTCCCAGCCTCTGAATCCCCGTGTCTGATAACCTGCCTCTGATTCCCCGCCTCTGATTCCCCATCTCAGATTCACCGCCTCTGATTCCCCACCTCTGATTCCCCATCTCTGATTCCGCACATCCGATTCCCTGCCTCTGATTCCCCGACTCTGATTCCCCACCTCTGATTCCCCAGCTCTGATTCCACGCCTCTGATTCCCCAACTCTGATTCCCCGCCTCTGATTCCCCAGCTCTGATTCCCCGCCTCTGATTCCCCGTGTTTGATCCCCTGCCTCTGATTCCCCAGCTCTGTTTCCCCATCTCTGATTCACCGCCTTTGATTCGCCACCTCTGATTCCCCATATCTGATTCCTCGCCACTGTTTCCCCGCCTCTGATTCCCCGCCTCTGATTCCCCATATCTCATTCCCCGCCTCTGATTCCCCATCTCTGATTCCCGGACTCTGATTCCCCACCACTGATTCCCGACCTCTTATTCCCGGCATCTGATTCCGGCCTCTGATTCCCGGCCTCTGATTCCCGGCCTCTGATTCCCTGCTTCTGATTCTGATTCCCTGCCTCTGATTCCCCATTTCTGATTCCGCACATCTAATTCCCTGCCTCTGATTCCCCACCTCTGATTCCCCATATCTGAATCCCCGCCTCTGTTTCCCCGTCTCTGATTCCCCGCCTCTGTTTCCCCATATCTAAGTCCCCGCCTCTGATTCCCCAACTTTGATTCCCCACCTCTGATTCCCCAGCTCTGATTCCCCGCCTCTGATTCCCCGCTTCTGTTTCCCCATATCTGATTCCCGGACTCTGATTCCCCGCCTCTGATTCCCTGCCTCTGATTCCCCATCTCCGATTCCGCACATCTGATTCCCTGCCTCTGATTCCCCGCCTCTGATTCCCCGCCTCTGATTCCATGCCTCTGATTCCCAACCTCTGATTCCCCACCTCTGATTCCCCGTGTTTGATTCCCCGCCTCTGTTTCCCCGCCTCTGATTCCCCGCCTCTGATTCCCCAACTCTAATTCCCCGCCTCTGATTCCCCATATCTGATTCCCTGCCTCTGTTTCCCCGCCTCTGATTCCCCGCCCCTGTTTCCCCATATCTGATTCCCTGCCTCTGATTCCCCAACTTTGATTCCCTGCCTCTGATTCCCCAGCTCTGATTCCCCGCCTCTGATTCCCCGTGTTTGATTCCCTGCCTCCGATTCCCGGCCTCTGATTCCCCATATCTGATTCGCCGCCTCTGATTCCCTGCCTCTGATTCCCAACCTCTGATTCCACACCTCTGATTCCCCATATCTGATTCCCCGCCTCTGTTTCCCCGCCTCTGATTCCCTGCCCTTGTTTGCCCATATCTGATTCCCTGCCTCTGATTCCCCAACTCTGATTCCCCGCCTCTGATTCCCCAGCTCTGATTCCCCGCCTCTGATTTCCCGTGTTTGATTCCCTGCCTCTGATTCCCCGCCTCTGATTCCCCATCTCTGATTCTCCGCCTTTGATTCGCCACCTCTGATTCCACATATCTGATTCCCCACCTCTGTTTCCCCGCCTCTGATTCCCCGCCTCTGACTCTCCATATCTCATTCCCCGCCTCTGAATCCCCATCTCTGATTCCCGGACTCTGATTCCCCACCTCTGATTCCCGGCCTCTTATTCCCAGCATCTGATTCCCGGCCTCTGATTCCCGGCCTCTGATTCCCCGCTTCTGATTCTGATTCGCTGCCTCTGATTCCCCATCTCTGATTCTGCACATCTGATTCCCTGCCTCTGATTCCCCACCTCTGATTCCCATATCTGATTTCCCGCCTCTGTTTCCCCGCCTCTGATTCCCCGCCTCTGTTTCCCCATATCTAATTCCCAACCTCTGATGCCCCAACTCTGATTCCCTGCCTCTGATTCCCCGCGTTCTATTCCCTGCCTCTGATTCCCCGCCTTTGATTCCCCATCTCTGATTCACCACCTCTGATTCCCCACCTCTGATTCCCCATATCTAATTCCCCGCCTCTGTTTGCCCGCCTCTGATTCCCCGCCTCTGTTTCCCCATATCTGATTCCCCGCCTCTGAATCCCCAACTCTGATTCCCCGCCTCTGATTCCCTGCCTCTGATTTCCAACCTCTGATTCCCCACCTCTGATTCCCCGTGTTTGATTCCCCGCCTCTGTTTCCCCGCCACTGATTCCCCGCCTCTGATTCCCCAACTCTAATTCCCCGCCTCTGATTCCCCATATCTGATTCCCTGCCTCTGTTTCCCCGCCTCTGATTCCCCGCCCCTGTTTCCCCATATCTGATTCCCTGACTCTGATTCCCCAACTTTGATTCCCAGCCTCTGATTCCCTAGCTCTGATTCCCCGCCTCTGATTCCCCGTGTTTGATTCCCTGCCTCTGATTCCCCGCCTCTGATTCCCCATCTCTGATTCACCGCCTTTGATTCGCCACCTCTGATTCCCCATATCTGATTCCCCACCTCTGTTTCCCCGCCTCTGATTCCCCGCCTCTGATTCTCCATATCTCATTCCCCGCCTCTGACTCCCCATCTCTGATTCCCGGACTCTGATTCCCCACCTCTGATTCCCGGCCTCTTATTCCCAACATCTGATTCCAGGCCTCTGATTCCCGGCCTCTGACTCCCCGCTTCTGATTCTGATTCCCTGCCTCTGATTCCCCATCTCTGATTCCGCACATCTGATTACCTGCCTCTGATTCCCCACCTCTGATTCCCCATATCTGATTCCCCGCCTCTGTTTCCACGCCTCTGACTCCCCGCCTCTGTTTCCCCATATCTAATTCCCCACCTCTGATGCCCCAACTCTGATTCCCCGCCTCTGATTCCCCAGCTCTGATTCCCCGCCTCTGATTCCCTGCATCCGATTCCCCATATCTGATTCCCCGCCTCTGTTTCCCCGCCCCTGATTCCCCGCCTCTGTTTCCCCATATCTGATTATCCGCCTCTGATTCCCAACTATTATTCCCCGCCTCTGAATGCCCGCGTCTGATTCCCTGCCTCTGCTTCCCCGCCTCTGATTCCCCAACTCTGATTCCCCAGCTCTGATTCCCCGCCTCTGATTCCCCGTGTTTGATTCCCTGCCTCTGATTCCCGGCCTCTGATTCCCCATCTCTGATTCACCGCCTTTGATTCGCCACCTCTGATTCCCCATATCTGATTCCCCGCATCTGTTTCCCCGCCTCTGATTCCCCACCTCTGATTCCCCATATCTCATTCCCCGCCTCTGAATCCCCATCTCTGATTCCCGGACTCTGATTCCCCACCTCTGATTCCCGTCCTCTTATTCCCGGCATCTGATTCCGGCCTCTGATTCCCGGCCTCTGATTCCCTGCTTTTGATTCTGATTCCCTGCCTCTGATTCCCCATCTCTGATTCCGCACATCTGATTCCCTGCCTCTGATTCCCCACCTCTGATTCCCCATATCTGACTCCCCGCCTCTGTTTCCCCGCCTCTGATTACCCGCCTTTGTTTCCCAATATCTAAGTCCCCGCCTCTGATTCCCCAACTCTGATTCCCCACCTCTGATTCCCCAGCTCTGATTCCCCGCCTCTGATTCCCCGCATCTGATTCCCTGCATCTGATTCCAAGCCTCTGATTCCCTGCCTCTGATTCCCAACCTCTGATTCCCCACCTCTGATTCCCCATATCTGATTCCCCGCCTCTGTTTCCCCGCCTCTGATTCCCCACCTCTGTTTCCCCATATCTGATTCCCGGCCTCTTATTCCCCGCCTCTGATTCAGCACCTCTGATTCCCTACCTCTGATTACCCATCTCCGATTCCGCACATCTGATTCCCTGCCTCTGATTCCCCGCCTCTGATTCCCTGCCTCTGATTCCCAACCTCTGATTCCCCACCTCTGATTCCCCATATCTGATTCCCCGCCTCTGTTTCCCCGCCTCTGATTCCCCTCCTCTGATTCCCCAACTCTAATTCCCCGCCTCTGATTCCCCAGCTCTGATTCCCCGTGTTTGATTCCCTGCCTCTGATTCCCTGCCTCTGATTCCCCAGCTTCATTCCCCGCCTTTGATTCCCCCAGTCTGATTCCCAGCCTCTGAATCCCCGTGTCTGATAACCTGCCTCTGATTCCCCGCCTCTGATTCCCCATCTCAGATTCACCGCCTCTGATTCCCCACCTCTGATTCCCCATCTCTGATTCCGCACATCCGATTCCCTGCCTCTGATTCCCCGACTCTGATTCCCCACCTCTGATTCCCCAGCTCTGATTCCACGCCTCTGATTCCCCAACTCTGATTCCCCGCCTCTGATTCCCCAGCTCTGATTCCCCGCCTCTGATTCCCCGTGTTTGATCCCCTGCCTCTGATTCCCCAGCTCTGTTTCCCCATCTCTGATTCACCGCCTTTGATTCGCCACCTCTGATTCCCCATATCTGATTCCTCGCCACTGTTTCCCCGCCTCTGATTCCCCGCCTCTGATTCCCCATATCTCATTCCCCGCCTCTGATTCCCCATCTCTGATTCCCGGACTCTGATTCCCCACCACTGATTCCCGACCTCTTATTCCCGGCATCTGATTCCGGCCTCTGATTCCCGGCCTCTGATTCCCGGCCTCTGATTCCCTGCTTCTGATTCTGATTCCCTGCCTCTGATTCCCCATTTCTGATTCCGCACATCTAATTCCCTGCCTCTGATTCCCCACCTCTGATTCCCCATATCTGAATCCCCGCCTCTGTTTCCCCGTCTCTGATTCCCCGCCTCTGTTTCCCCATATCTAAGTCCCCGCCTCTGATTCCCCAACTTTGATTCCCCACCTCTGATTCCCCAGCTCTGATTCCCCGCCTCTGATTCCCCACCTCTGATTCCCCATACCTGATTCCCAGCCTCTGTTTCCCCGCCTCTGATTCCCCGCTTCTGTTTCCCCATATCTGATTCCCGGCCTCTGATTCCCTGCCTCTGATTCCCCGCCTCTGATTCCCTGCCTCTGATTCCCCATCTCCGATTCCGCACATCTGATTCCCTGCCTCTCATTCCCCGCCTCTGATTCCCTGCCTCTGATTCCCAACCTCTGATTCCCCACCTCTGATTCCCCGTGTTTGATTCCCCGCCTCTGTTTCCCCGCCTCTGATTCCCCGCCTCTGATTCCCCAACTCTAATTCCCCGCCTCTGATTCCCCATATCTGATTCCCCGCCTCTGTTTCCCCGCCTCTGATTCCCCGCCCCTGTTTCCCCATATCTGATTCCCTTCCTCTGATTCCCCAACTTTGATTCCCAGACTCTGATTCCCAGGCTCTGATTCCCCGCCTCTGATTCCCCGCATCTGATTCCCTGCATCTGATTCCAAGCCTCTGATTCCCTGCCTCTGATTCCCAACCTCTGATTCCCCACCTCTGATTCCCCATATATGATTCCCAGCCTCTGTTTCCCCGCCTCTGATTCCCCGCCTCTGTTTCCCCATATCTGATTCCCGGCCTCTGATTCCCGCCTCTGATTCCCCGCCTCTGATTCCCTGCCTCTGATTCCCCGCCTCTTATTCCCCGCCGCTGATTCCCTGCCTCTGATTTCCAACCTCTGATTCCCCACCTCTGATTCCCCGTGTTTGATTCCCCGCCTCTGTTTCCCCGCCACTGATTCCCCGCCTCTGATTCCCCAACTCTAATTCCCCGCCTCTGATTCCCCATATCTGATACCCCGCCTCTGTTTCCCCGCCTCTGATTCCCCGCCCCTGTTTCCCCATATCTGATTCCCTGACTCTGATTCACCAACTTTGATTCCCAGCCTCTGATTCCCCAGCTCTGATTCCCCGCCTCTGATTCCCCGTGTTTGATTCCCTGCCTCTGATTCCCCGCCTCTGATTCCCCATCTCTGATTCACCGCCTTTGATTCTCCACCTCTGATTCCCCATATCTGATTCCCCACCTCTGTTTCCCCGCCTCTGATTCCCCGCCTCTGATTCTCCATATCTCATGCCCCGCATCTGACTCCCCATCTCTGATTCCCGGACTCTGATTCCCCACCTCTGATTCCCGGCCTCTTATACCCAGCATCTGATTCCAGGCCTCTGATTCCCGGCCTCTGACTCCCCGCTTCTGATTCTGATTCCCTGCCTCTGATTCCCCATCTCTGATTCCGCACATCTGATTACCTGCCTCTGATTCCCCACCTCTGATTCCCCATATCTGATTCCCCGCCTCTGTTTCCACGCCTCTGATTCCCCGCCTCTGTTTCCCCATATCTAATTCCCCACCTCTGATGCCCCAACTCTGATTCCCCGCCTCTGATTCCCCAGCTCCGATTCCCCGCCTCTGATTCCCTGCATCCGATTCCCCATATCTGATTCCCCGCCTCTGTTTCCCCGCCCCTGATTCCCCGCCTCTGTTTCCCCATATCTGATTATCCGCCTCTGATTCCCAACTATGATTCCCCGCCTCTGAATCCCCGCGTCTGATTCCCTGCCTCTGCTTCCCCGCCTCTGATTCCCCAACTCTGATTCCCCGCCTCTGATTCCCCAGCTCTGATTCCCCGCCTCTGATTCCCCGTGTTTGATTCCCTGCCTCTGATTCCCGGCCTCTGATTCCCCATCTCTGATTCACCGCCTTTGATTCGCCACCTCTGAATCCCCATATCTGATTCCCCGCATCTGTTTCCCCGCCTCTGATTCCCCGCCTCTGATTCCCCATATCTCATTCCCCGCCTCTGAATCCCCATCTCTGATTCCCGGACTCTGATTCCCCACCTCTGATTCCCGGCCTCTTATTCCCGGCATCTGATTCCGGCCTCTGATTCCCGGCCTCTGATTCCCTGCTTCTGATTCTGATTCCCTGCCTCTGATTCCCCATCTCTGATTCCGCACATCTGATTCCCTGCCTCTGATTCCCCACCTCTGATTCCCCATATCTGACTCCCCGCCTCTGTTTCCCCGCCTCTGATTCCCCGCCTTTGTTTCCCAATATCTAAGTCCCCGCCTCTGATTCCCAAACTCTGATTCCCCACCTCTGATTCCCCAGCTCTGATTCCCCGCCTCTGATTCCCCGCATCTGATTCCCTGCATCTGATTCCAAGCCTCTGATTCCCTGCCTCTGATTCCCAACCTCTGATTCCCCACCTCTGATTCCCCATATCTGATTCCCCGCCTCTGTTTCCCCGCCTCTGATTCCCCACCTCTGTTTCCCCATATCTGATTCCCGGCCTCTTATTCCCCGCCTCTGATTCCCCACCTCTGATTCACTACCTCTGATTACCCATCTGCGATTCCGCACATCTGACTCCCTGCCTCTGATTCCCCGCCTCTGATTCCCTGCCTCTGATTCCCAACCTCTGATTCCCCACCTCTGATTCCCCATATCTGATTCCCCGCCTCTGATTCCCCTCCTCTGATTCCCCAACTCTAATTCCCCGCCTCTGATTCCCCAGCTCTGATTCCCCGTGTTTGATTCCCTGCCTCTGATTCCCTGCCCTGATTCCCCATCTCTGTTTCACCGCCTTTGATTCGCCACCTCCGATTCCCCATATCTGATTCCCCGCCTCTGTTTCGCCGCCTCTGATTCCCTGCCTCTGATTCCCAACCTCTGATTCCACACCTCTGATTCCCCATATCTGATTCCCCGCCTCTGTTTCCCCGCCTCTGATTCCCTGCCCTTGTTTGCCCATATCTGATTCCCTGCCTCTGATTCCCCAACTCTGATTCCCCGCCTCTGATTCCCCAGCTCTGATTCCCCGCCTCTGATTTCCCGTGTTTGATTCCCTGCCTCTGATTCCCCGCCTCTGATTCCCCATCTCTGATTCACCGCCTTTGATTCGCCACCTCTGATTCCACATATCTGATTCCCCACCTCTGTTTCCCCGCCTCTGATTCCCCGCCTCTGATTCTCCATATCTCATTCCCCGCCTCTGAATCCCCATCTCTGATTCCCGGACTCTGATTCCCCACCTCTGATTCCCGGCCTCTTATTCCCAGCATCTGATTCCCGGCCTCTGATTCCCGGCCTCTGATTCCCCGCTTCTGATTCTGATTCGCTGCCTCTGATTCCCCATCTCTGAATCTGCACCTCTGATTCCCTGCCTCTGATTCTCCACCTCTGATTCCCCATATCTGATTTCCCGCCTCTGTTTCCCCGCCTCTGTTTCCCCGCCTCTGTTTCCCCATATCTAATTCCCAACCTCTGATGCCCCAACTCTGATTCCCTGCCTCTGATTCCCCGCGTTCTATTCCCTGCCTCTGATTCCCCGCCTGTGATTCCCCATCTCTGATTCACCACCTCTGATTCCCCAGCTCTGATTCCCCATATCTAATTCCCCGCCTCTGTTTGCCCGCCTCTGATTCCCCGCCTCTGTTTCCCCATATCTGATTCCCCGCCTCTGAATCCCCAACTCTGATTCCCTGCCTCTGATTCCCCAGCTCTGATTCCCCGCCTTTGATTCCCCCCGTCTGATTCCCAGCCTCTGAATCCCCGTGTCTGATTTCCTGCGTCTGATTCCCCGCCTCTGATTCCCCATCTCTGATTCACAGCCTCTGATTCCCCACCTCTGATTCCCCATCTCGGATTCCGCACATCTGATTAACTGCCTCTGATTCCCCGACTCTGATCCCCACCTCTGATTCCCAAGCTCTGATTCCCCGCCTCTGATTCCCCAACTCTGATTCCCCGCCTCTGATTCCCCAGCTCTGATTCCCCGCCTCTGATTCCCCGTGTTTGATTCCCTGCCTCTGATTCCCCGCCTCTTATTCCCCATCTCTGATTCACCGCCTTTGATTCGCCACCTCTGATTCCCCATATCTGATTCCTCGCCTCTGTTTCCCCGCCTCTGATTCCCCGCCTCTGATTCCCCATATCTCATTCCCCGCCTCTGATTCCCCATCTCTGATTCCCGGACTCTGATTCCCCACCTCTGAGTCCCAGCCTCTTATTCCCGGCATCTGATTCCGGCCTCTGATTCCCGGCCTCTGATTCCATGCTTCTGATTCTGATTCCCTGCCTTTGATTCCCCATCTCTGATTCCGCACATCTGATTCCCTGCCTCTGATTCCCCATCTCTGATTCCCCATATCTGATTCCCCGCCTCTGTTTCCCCGCCTCTGATTCCCCGCCTCTGTTTCCCAATATCTAAGTCCCCGCCTCTGATTCCCCAACTCTGATTCCCCACCTCTGATTCCCCAGCTCTGATTCCCCGCCTCTGATACCCTGCATCTGATTCCCTGCCTCTGATTCCAAGCCTCTGATTCCCTGCCTCTGATTCCCAACCTCTGATTCCCCACCTCTGATTCCCCATATCTGATTCCCAGCCTCTGTTTCCCCGCCTCTGATTCCCCACCTCTGATTCCCCATATCTGATTCCCAGCCTCTGTTTCCCCGCCTCTGATTCCCCGCCTCTGTTTCCCCATATCTGATTCCCGGACTCTGATTCCCCGCCTCTGATTCCCCGCCTCTGATTCCCCGCCTCTGATTCCATGCCTCTGATTCCCAACCTCTGATTCCCCACCTCTGATTCCCCGTGTTTGATTCCCCGCCTCTGTTTCCCCGCCTCTGATTCCCCGCCGCTGATTCCCCAACTCTAAATCCCCGCCTCTGATTCCCCATATCTGATTCCCTGCCTCTGTTTCCCCGCCTCTGATTCCCCGCCCCTGTTTCCCCATATCTGATTCCCTGCCTCTGATTCCCCAACTTTGATTCCCAGCCTCTTATTCCCCAGCTCTGATTCCCCGCCTCTGATTCCCCGTGTTTGATTCCCTGCCTCCGATTCCCGGCCTCTGATTCCCCATCTCTGATTCACCGCCTTTGATTCGCCACCTCTGATTCCCCATATCTGATTCCCCGCCTCTGTTTCCCCGCCTCTGATTCCCCGCCTCTGATTCCCCATATCTCATTCCCCGCCTCTGAAACCCCATCTCTGATTCCCGGACTCTGAATCCCCATCTCTGATTCCCGGACTCTGATTCCACACCTCTGATTCCCGGCCTCTTATTCCCAGCATCTGATTCCCGGCCTCTGATTCCCGGCCTCTGATTCCCCGCTTCTGATTCTGATTCGCTGCCTCTGATTCCCCATCTCTGATTCTGCACATCTGATTCCCTGCCTCTGATTCCCCACCTCTGATTCCCCATATCTGATTTCCCGCCTCTGTTTCCCCGCCTCTGATTCCCCGCCTCTGTTTCCCCATATCTAATTCCCAACCTCTGATGCCCCAACTCTGATTCCCTGCCTCTGATTCCCCGCGTTCTATTCCCTGCCTCTGATTCCCCGCCTGTGATTCCCCATCTCTGATTCACCACCTCTGATTCCCCACCTCTGATTCCCCATATCTAATTCCCCACATCTGTTTGCCCGCCTCTGATTCCCCGCCTCTGTTTCCCCATATCTGATTCCCCGCCTCTGAATCCCCAACTCTGATTCCCTGCCTCTGATTCCCCAGCTCTGATTCCCCGCCTTTGATTCCCCCCGTCTGATTCACAGCCACTGAATCCCCGTGTCTGATTTCCTGCATATGATTCCCCGCCTCTGATTCCCCATCTCTGATTCACAGCCTCTGATTCCCCACCTCTGATTCCCCATCTCGGATTCCGCACATCTGATTAACTGCCTCTGATTCCCCGACTCTGATCCCCACCTCTGATTCCCAAGCTCTGATTCCCCGCCTCTGATTCCCAAACTCTGATTCCCTGCCTCTGATTCCCCAGCTCTGATTCCCCGCCTCTGATTCCCCGTGTTTGATTCCCTGCCTCTGATTCCCCGCCTCTTATTCCCCATCTCTGATTCAACGCCTTTGATTCGCCACCTCTGATTCCCCATATCTGATTCCTCGCCTCTGTTTCCCCGCCTCTGATTCCCCGCCTCTGATTCCCCATATCTCATTCCCCGCCTCTGATTCCCCATCTCTGATTCCCGGACTCTGATTCCCCACCTCTGATTCCCAGCCTCTTATTCCCGGCATCTGATTCCGGCCTCTGATTCCCGGCCTCTGATTCCCTGCTTCTGATTCTGATTCCCTGCCTTTGATTCCCCATCTCTGATTCCGCACATCTGATTCCCTGCCTCTGATTCCCCATCTCTGATTCCCCATATCTGATTCCCCGCCTCTGTTTCCCCGCCTCTGATTCCCCGCCTCTGTTTCCCAATATCTAAGTCCCCGCCTCTGATTCCCCAACTCTGATTCCCCACCTCTGATTCCCCAGCTCTGATTCCCCGCCTCTGATTCCCTGCATCTGATTCCCTGCATCTGATTCCAAGCCTCTGATTCCCTGCCTCTGATTCCCAACCTCTGATTCCCCAACTCTGATTCCCCATATCTGATTCCCAGCCTCTGTTTCCCCGCCTCTGATTCCCCGCCTCTGTTTCCCCATATCTGATTCCCGGACTCTGATTCCCCGCCTCTGATTCCCTGCCTCTGATTCCCCATCTCCGATTCCGCACATCTGATTCCCTGCCTCTGATTCCCCGCCTCTGATTCCCCGCCTCTGATTCCATGCCTCTGATTCCCAACCTCTGATTCCCCACCTCTGATTCCCCGTGTTTGATTCCCCGCCTCTGTTTCCCCGCCTCTGATTCCCCGCCTCTGATTCCCCAACTCTAATTCCCCGCCTCTGATTCCCCATATCTGATTCCTTGCCTCTGTTTCCCCGCCTCTGATTCCCCGCCCCTGTTTCCCCATATCTGATTCCCTGCCTCTGATTCCCCAACTTTGATTCCCTGCCTCTGATTCCCCAGCTCTGATTCCCCGCCTCTGATTCCCCGTGTTTGATTCCCTGCCACCGATTCCCGGCCTCTGATTCCCCATCTCTGATTCGCCGCCTCTGATTCCCTGCCTCTGATTCCCAACCTCTGATTCCACACCTCTGATTCCCCATATCTGATTCCCCGCCTCTGTTTCCCCGCCTCTGATTCCCTGCCCTTGTTTGCCCATATCTGATTCCCTGCCTCTGATTCCCCAACTCTGATTCCCCGCCTCTGATTCCCCAGCTCTGATTCCCCGCCTCTGATTTCCCGTGTTTGATTCCCTGCCTCTGATTCCCCGCCTCTGATTCCCCATCTCTGATTCACCGCCTTTGATTCGCCACCTCTGATTCCACATATCTGATTCCCCACCTCTGTTTCCCCGCCTCTGATTCCCCGCCTCTGATTCTCCATATCTCATTCCCCGCCTCTGAATCCCCATCTCTGATTCCCGGACTCTGATTCCCCACCTCTGATTCCCGGCCTCTTATTCCCAGCATCTGATTCCCGGCCTCTGATTCCCGGCCTCTGATTCCCCGCTTCTGATTCTGATTCGCTGCCTCTGATTCCCCATCTCTGATTCTGCACATCTGATTCCCTGCCTCTGATTCCCCACCTCTGATTCCCCATATCTGATTTCCCGCCTCTGTTTCCCCGCCTCTGATTCCCCGCCTCTGTTTCCCCATATCTAATTCCCAACCTCTGATGCCCCAACTCTGATTCCCTGCCTCTGATTCCCCGCGTTCTATTCCCTGCCTCTGATTCCCCGCCTGTGATTCCCCATCTCTGATTCACCACCTCTGATTCCCCACCTCTGATTCCCCATATCTAATTCCCCGCCTCTGTTTGCCCGCCTCTGATTCCCCGCCTCTGTTTCCCCATATCTGATACCCCGCCTCTGAATCCCCAACTCTGATTCCCCGCCTCTGATTCCCTGCCTCTGATTTCCAACCTCTGATTCCCCACCTCTGATTCCCCGTGTTTGATTCCCCGCCTCTGTTTCCCCGCCACTGATTCCCCGCCTCTGATTCCCCAACTCTAATTCCCCGCCTCTGATTCCCCATATCTGATTCCCTGCCTCTGTTTCCCCGCCTCTGATTCCCCGCCCCTGTTTCCCCATATCTGATTCCCTGACTCTGATTCCCCAACTTTGATTCCCAGCCTCTGATTCCCTAGCTCTGATTCCCCGCCTCTGATTCCCCGTGTTTGATTCCCAGCCTCTGATTCCCCGCCTCTGATTCCCCATCTCTGATTCACCGCCTTTGATTCGCCACCTCTGATTCCCCATATCTGATTCCCCACCTCTGTTTCCCCGCCTCTGATTCCCCGCCTCTGATTCTCCATATCTCATTCCCCGCCTCTGACTCCCCATCTCTGATTCCCGGACTCTGATTCCCCACCTCTGATTCCCGGCCTCTTATTCCCAACATCTGATTCCAGGCCTCTGATTCCCGGCCTCTGACTCCCCGCTTCTGATTCTGATTCCCTGCCTCTGATTCCCCATCTCTGATTCCGCACATCTGATTACCTGCCTCTGATTCCCCACCTCTGATTCCCCATATCTGATTCCCCGCCTCTGTTTCCACGCCTCTGACTCCCCGCCTCTGTTTCCCCATATCTAATTCCCCACCTCTGATGCCCCAACTCTGATTCCCCGCCTCTGATTCCCCAGCTCTGATTCCCCGCCTCTGATTCCCTGCATCCGATTCCCCATATCTGATTCCCCGCCTCTGTTTCCCCGCCCCTGATTCCCCGCCTCTGTTTCCCCATATCTGATTATCCGCCTCTGATTCCCAACTATTATTCCCCGCCTCTGAATGCCCGCGTCTGATTCCCTGCCTCTGCTTCCCCGCCTCTGATTCCCCAACTCTGATTCCCCAGCTCTGATTCCCCGCCTCTGATTCCCCGTGTTTGATTCCCTGCCTCTGATTCCCGGCCTCTGATTCCCCATCTCTGATTCACCGCCTTTGATTCGCCACCTCTGATTCCCCATATCTGATTCCCCGCATCTGTTTCCCCGCCTCTGATTCCCCGCCTCTGATTCCCCATATCTCATTCCCCGCCTCTGAATCCCCATCTCTGATTCCCGGACTCTGATTCCCCACCTCTGATTCCCGGCCTCTTATTCCCGGCATCTGATTCCGGCCTCTGATTCCCGGCCTCTGATTCCCTGCTTTTGATTCTGATTCCCTGCCTCTGATTCCCCATCTCTGATTCCGCACATCTGATTCCCTGCCTCTGATTCCCCACCTCTGATTCCCCACCTCTGATTTCCCAGCTCTGATTCCCCGCCTCTGATTCCCCGCATCTGATTCCCTGCATCTGATTCCAAGCCTCTGATTCCCTGCCTCTGATTCCCAACCTCTGATTCCCCACCTCTGATTCCCCATATCTGATTCCCCGCCTCTGTTTCCCCGCCTCTGATTCCCCACCTCTGTTTCCCCATATCTGATTCCCGGCCTCTTATTCCCCGCCTCTGATTCCCCACCTCTGATTCCCTACCTCTGATTACCCATCTCCGATTCCGCACATCTGATTCCCTGCCTCTGATTCCCCGCCTCTGATTCCCTGCCTCTGATTCCCAACCTCTGATTCCCCACCTCTGATTCCCCATATCTGATTCCCCGCCTCTGTTTCCCCGCCTCTGATTCCCCTCCTCTGATTCCCCAACTCTAATTCCCCGCCTCTGATTCCCCAGCTCTGATTCCCCGTGTTTGATTCCCTGCCTCTGATTCCCTGCCTCTGATTCCCCAGCTTCATTCCCCGCCTCTGATTCCCCATCTCAGATTCACCGCCTCTGATTCCCCACCTCTGATTCCCCATCTCTGATTCCGCACATCCGATTCCCTGCCTCTGATTCCCCGACTCTGATTCCCCACCTCTGATTCCCCAGCTCTGATTCCCCGTCTCTGATTCCCCAACTCTGATTCCCCGCCTCTGATTCCCCAGCTCTGATTCCCTGCCTCTGATTCCCCGTGTTTGATCCCCTGCCTCTGATTCCCCAGCTCTGTTTCCCCATCTCTGATTCACCGCCTTTGATTCGCCACCTCTGATTCCCCATATCTGATTCCTCGCCACTGTTTCCCCGCCTCTGATTCCCCGCCTCTGATTCCCCATATCTCATTCCCCGCCTCTGATTCCCCATCTCTGATTCCCGGACTCTGATTCCCCACCTCTGATTCCCGACCTCTTATTCCCGGCATCTGATTCCGGCCTCTGATTCCCGGCCTCTGATTCCCGGCCTCTTATTCCCTGCTTCTGATTCTGATTCCCTGCCTCTGATTCCCCATTTTTGATTCCGCACATCTAATTCCCTGCCTCTGATTCCCCACCTCTGATTCCCCATATCTGAATCCCCGCCTCTGTTTCCCCGTCTCTGATTCCCCGCCTCTGTTTCCCCATATCTAAGTCCCCGCCTCTGATTCCCCAACTTTGATTCCCCACCTCTGATTCCCCAGCTCTGATTCCCCGCCTCTGATTCCCCACCTCTGATTCCCCATACCTGATTCCCAGCCTCTGTTTCCCCGCCTCTGATTCCCCGCTTCTGTTTCCCCATATCTGATTCCCGGCCTCTGATTCCCTGCCTCTGATTCCCCGCCTCTGATTCCCTGCCTCTGATTCCCCATCTCCGATTCCGCACATCTGATTCCCTGCCTCTCATTCCCCGCCTCTGATTCCCTGCCTCTGATTCCCAACCTCTGATTCCCCACCTCTGATTCCCCGTGTTTGATTCCCCGCCTCTGTTTCCCCGCCTCTGATTCCCCGCCTCTGATACCCCAACTCTAATTCCCCGCCTCTGATTCCCCATATCTGATTCCCCGCCTCTGTTTCCCCGCCTCTGATTCCCCGCCCCTGTTTCCCCATATCTGATTCCCTGCCTCTGATTCCCCAACTTTGATTCCCAGACTCTGATTCCCAGGCTCTGATTCCCCGCCTCTGATTCCCCGCATCTGATTCCCTGCATCTGATTCCAAGCCTCTGATTCCCTGCCTCTGATTCCCAACCTCTGATTCCCCACCTCTGATTCCCCATATCTGATTCCCAGCCTCTGATTCCCCGCCTCTGATTCCCCGCCTCTGTTTCCCCATATCTGATTCCCGGCCTCTGATTCCCGCCTCTGATTCCCCGCCTCTGATTCCCTGCCTCTGATTCCCCGCCTCTGATTCCCCGCCGCTGATTCCCTGCCTCTGATTTCCAACCTCTGATTCCCCACCTCTGATTCCCCGTGTTTGATTCCCCGCCTCTGTTTCCCCGCCACTGATTCCCCGCCTCTGATTCCCCAACTCTAATTCCCCGCCTCTGATTCCCCATATCTGATTCCCCGCCTCTGTTTCCCCGCCTCTGATTCCCCGCCCCTGTTTCCCCATATCTGATTCCCTGACTCTGATTCACCAACTTTGATTCCCAGCCTCTGATTCCCCAGCTCTGATTCCCCGCCTCTGATTCCCCGTGTTTGATTCCCTGCCTCTGATTCCCCGCCTCTGATTCCCCATCTCTGATTCACCGCCTTTGATTCGCCACTTCTGATTCCCCATATCTGATTCCCCAGCTCTGTTTCCCCATCTCTGATTCACCGCCTTTGATTCGCCACCTCTGATTCCCCATATCTGATTCCTCGCCACTGTTTCCCCGCCTCTGATTCCCCACCTCTGATTCCCCATATCTCATTCCCCGCCTCTGATTCCCCATCTCTGATTCCCGGACTCTGATTCCCCACCTCTGAATCCCGACCTCTTATTCCCGGCATCTGATTCCGGCCTCTGATTCCCGGCCTCTGATTCCCGGCCTCTGATTCCCTGCTTCTGATTCTGATTCCCTGCCTCTGATTCCCCATTTTTGATTCCGCACATCTAATTCCCTGCCTCTGATTCCCCACCTCTGATTCCCCATATCTGAATCCCCGCCTCTGTTTCCCCGTCTCTGATTCCCCGCCTCTGTTTCCCCATATCTAAGTCCCCGCCTCTGATTCCCCAACTTTGATTCCCCACCTCTGATTCCCCAGCTCTGATTCCCCGCCTCTGATTCCCCACCTCTGATTCCCCATACCTGATTCCCAGCCTCTGTTTCCCCGCCTCTGATTCCCCGCTTCTGTTTCCCCATATCTGATTCCCGGCCTCTGATTCCCTGCCTCTGATTCCCCGCCTCTGATTCCCTGCCTCTGATTCCCCATCTCCGATTCTGCACATCTGATTCCCTGCCTCTCATTCCCCGCCTCTGATTCCCTGCCTCTGATTCCCAACCTCTGATTCCCCACCTCTGATTCCCCGTGTTTGATTCCCCGCCTCTGTTTCCCCGCCTCTGATTCCCCGCCTCTGATACCCCAACTCTAATTCCCCGCCTCTGATTCCCCATATCTGATTCCCCGCCTCTGTTTCCCCGCCTCTGATTCCCCGCCCCTGTTTCCCCATATCTGATTCCCTGCCTCTGATTCCCCAACTTTGATTCCCAGACTCTGATTCCCAGGCTCTGATTCCCCGCCTCTGATTCCCCGCATCTGATTCCCTGCATCTGATTCCAAGCCTCTGATTCCCTGCCTCTGATTCCCAACCTCTGATTCCCCACCTCTGATTCCCCATATCTGATTCCCAGCCTCTGTTTCCCCGCCTCTGATTCCCCGCCTCTGTTTCCCCATATCTGATTCCCGGCCTCTGATTCCCGCCTCTGATTCCCCGCCTCTGATTCCCTGCCTCTGATTCCCCGCCTCTGATTCCCCGCCGCTGATTCCCTGCCTCTGATTTCCAACCTCTGATTCCCCACCTCTGATTCCCCGTGTTTGATTCCCCGCCTCTGTTTCCCCGCCACTGATTCCCTGCCTCTGATTCCCCAACTCTAATTCCCCGCCTCTGATTCCCCATATCTGATTCCCCGCCTCTGTTTCCCCGCCTCTGATTCCCCGCCCCTGTTTCCCCATATCTGATTCCCTGACTCTGATTCACCAACTTTGATTCCCAGCCTCTGATTCCCCAGCTCTGATTCCCCGCCTCTGATTCCCCGTGTTTGATTCCCTGCCTCTGATTCCCCGCCTCTGATTCCCCATCTCTGATTCACCGCCTTTGATTCGCCACTTCTGATTCCCCATATCTGATTCCCCACCTCTGCTTCCCCGCCTCTGATTCCCCGCCTCTGATTCTCCATATCTCATTCCCGCCTCTGACTCCCCATCTCTGATTCCCGGACTCTGATTCCCCACCTCTGATTCCCGGCCTCTTATTCCCAGCATCTGATTCCAGGCCTCTGATTCCCGGCCTCTGACTCCCCGCTTCTGATTCTGATTCCCTGCCTCTGATTCCCCATCTCTGATTCCGCACATCTGATTACCTGCCTCTGATTCCGCACCTCTGATTCCCCATATCTGATTCCCCGCCTCTGTTTCCACGCCTCTGATTCCCCGCCTCTGTTTCCCCATATCTAATTCCCCACCTCTGATGCGCCAACTCTGATTCCCCGCCTCTGATTCCCCAGCTCCGATTCCTCGCCTCTGATTCCCTGCATCCGATTCCCCATATCTGATTCCCCGCCTCTGTTTCCCCGCCCCTGATTCCCCGCCTCTGTTTCCCCATATCTGATTATCCGCCTCTGATTCCCAACTATGATTCCCCGCCTCTGAATCCCCGCGTCTGATTCCCTGCCTCTGCTTCCCCGCCTCTGATTCCCCAACTCTGATTTCCCGCCTCTGATTCCCCAGCTCTGATTCCCCGCCTCTGATTCCCCGTGTTTGATTCCCTGCCTCTGATTCCCGGCCTCTGATTCCCCATCTCTGATTCACCGCCTTTGATTCGCCACCTCTGATTCCCCATATCTGATTCCCCGCATCTGTTTCCCCGCCTCTGATTCCCCGCCTCTGATTCCCCATATCTCATTCCCCGCCTCTGAATCCCCATCTCTGATTCCCGGACTCTGATTCCCCACCTCTGATTCCCGGCCTCTTATTCCCGGCATCTGATTCCGGCCTCTGATTCCCGGCCTCTGATTCCCTGCTTCTGATTCTGATTCCCTGCCTCTGATTCCCCATCTCTGATTCCGCACATCTGATTCCCTGCCTCTGATTCCCCACCTCTGATTCCCCATATCTGACTCCCCGCCTCTGTTTCCCCGCCTCTGATTCCCCGCCTTTGTTTCCCAATATCTAAGTCCCCGCCTCTGATTCCCAAACTCTGATTCCCCACCTCTGATTCCCCAGCTCTGATTCCCCGCCTCTGATTCCCCGCATCTGATTCCCTGCATCTGATTCCAAGCCTCTGATTCCCTGCCTCTGATTCCCAACCTCTGATTCCCCACCTCTGATTCCCCATATCTGATTCCCCGCCTCTGTTTCCCCGCCTCTGATTCCCCACCTCTGTTTCCCCATATCTGATTCCCGGCCTCTTATTCCCCGCCTCTGATTCCCCACCTCTGATTCCCTACCTCTGATTACCCATCTGCGATTCCGCACATCTGACTCCCTGCCTCTGATTCCCCGCCTCTGATTCCCTGCCTCTGATTCCCAACCTCTGATTCCCCACCTCTGATTCCCCATATCTGATTCCCCGCCTCTGATTCCCTTCCTCTGATTCCCCAACTCTAATTCCCCGCCTCTGATTCCCCAGCTCTAATTCCCCGTGTTTGATTCCCTGCCTCTGATTCCCTGCCCTGATTCCCCATCTCTGTTTCACCGCCTTTGATTCGCCACCTCCGATTCCCCATATCTGATTCCCCGCCTCTGTTTCGCCGCCTCTGATTCCCTGCCTCTGATTCCCAACCTCTGATTCCACACCTCTGATTCCCCATATCTGATTCCCCGCCTCTGTTTCCCCGCCTCTGATTCCCTGCCCTTGTTTGCCCATATCTGATTCCCTGCCTCTGATTCCCCAACTCTGATTCCCTGCCCTTGTTTGCCCATATCTGATTCCCCGCCTCTGTTTCCCCGCCTCTGATTCCCTGCCCTTGTTTGCCCATATCTGATTCCCTGCCTCTGATTCCCCAACTCTGATTCCCCGCCTCTGATTCCCCAGCTCTGATTCCCCGCCTCTGATTTCCCGTGTTTGATTCCCTGCCTCTGATTCCCCGCCTCTGATTCCCCATCTCTGATTCACCGCCTTTGATTCGCCACCTCTGATTCCACATATCTGATTCCCCACCTCTGTTTCCCCGCCTCTGATTCCCCGCCTCTGATTCTCCATATCTCATTCCCCGCCTCTGAATCCCCATCTCTGATTCCCGGACTCTGATTCCCCACCTCTGATTCCCGGCCTCTTATTCCCAGCATCTGATTCCCGGCCTCTGATTCCCGGCCTCTGATTCCCCGCTTCTGATTCTGATTCGCTGCCTCTGATTCCCCATCTCTGATTCTGCACATCTGATTCCCTGCCTCTGATTCCCCACCTCTGATTCCCCATATCTGATTTCCCGCCTCTGTTTCCCCGCCTCTGATTCCCCGCCTCTGTTTCCCCATATCTAATTCCCAACCTCTGATGCCCCAACTGTGATTCCCTGCCTCTGATTCCCCGCGTTCTATTCCCTGCCTCTGATTCCCCGCCTGTGATTCCCCATCTCTGATTCACCACCTCTGATTCCCCACCTCTGATTCCCCATATCTAATTCCCCGCCTCTGTTTGCCAGCCTCTGATTCCCCGCCTCTGTTTCCCCATATCTGATACCCCGCCTCTGAATCCCCAACTCTGATTCCCCGCCTCTGATTCCCTGCCTCTGATTTCCAACCTCTGATTCCCCACCTCTGATTCCCCGTGTTTGATTCCCCGCCTCTGTTTCCCCGCCACTGATTCCCCGCCTCTGATTCCCCAACTCTAATTCCCCGCCTCTGATTCCCCATATCTGATTCCCTGCCTCTGTTTCCCCGCCTCTGATACCCCGCCCCTGTTTCCCCATATCTGATTCCCTGAATCTGATTCCCCAACTTTGATTCCCAGCCTCTGATTCCCTAGCTCTGATTCCCCGCCTCTGATTCCCCGTGTTTGATTCCCTGCCTCTGATTCCCCGCCTCTGATTCCCCATCTCTGATTCACCGCCTTTGATTCGCCACCTCTGATTCCCCATATCTGATTCCCCACCTCTGTTTCCCCGCCTCTGATTCCCCGCCTCTGATTCTCCATATCTCATTCCCCGCCTCTGACTCCCCATCTCTGATTCCCGGACTCTGATTCCCCACCTCTGATTCCCGGCCTCTTATTCCCAACATCTGATTCCAGGCCTCTGATTCCCGGCCTCTGACTCCCCGCTTCTGATTCTGATTCCCTGCCTCTGATTCCCCATCTCTGATTCCGCACATCTGATTACCTGCCTCTGATTCCCCACCTCTGATTCCCCATATCTGATTCCCCGCCTCTGTTTCCACGCCTCTGACTCCCCGCCTCTGTTTCCCCATATCTAATTCCCCACCTCTGATGCCCCAACTCTGATTCCCCGCCTCTGATACCCCAGCTCTGATTCCCCGCCTCTGATTCCCTGCATCCGATTCCCCATATCTGATTCCCCGCCTCTGATTCCCAACTATTATTCCCCGCCTCTGAATGCCGGCGTCTGATTCCCTGCCTCTGCTTCCCCGCCTCTGATTCCCCAACTCTGATTCCCCAGCTCTGATTCCCCGCCTCTGATTCCCCGTGTTTGATTCCCTGCCTCTGATTCCCGGCCTCTGATTCCCCATCTCTGATTCACCGCCTTTGATTCGCCACCTCTGATTCCCCATATCTGATTCCCCGCATCTGTTTCCCCGCCTCTGATTCCCCGCCTCTGATTCCCCATATCTCATTCCCCGCCTCTGAATCCCCATCTCTGATTCCCGGACTCTGATTCCCCACCTCTGATTCCCGGCCTCTTATTCCCGGCATCTGATTCCGGCCTCTGATTCCCGGCCTCTGATTCCCTGCTTTTGTTTCTGATTCCCTGCCTCTGATTCCCCATCTCTGATTCCGCACATCTGATTCCCTGCCTCTGATTCCCCACCTCTGATTCCCCATATCTGACTCCCCGCCTCTGTTTCCCCGCCTCTGATTCCCCGCCTTTGTTTCCCAATATCTAAGTCCCCGCCTCTGATTCCCCAACTCTGATTCCCCACCTCTGATTCCCCAGCTCTGATTCCCTGCATCTGATTCCAAGCCTCTGATTCCCTGCCTCTGATTCCCAACCTCTGATTCCCCACCTCTGATTCCCCATATCTGATTCCCCGCCTCTGTTTCCCCGCCTCTGATTCCCCACCTCTGTTTCCCCATATCTGATTCCCGGCCTCTTATTCCCCGCCTCTGATTCCCCACCTCTGATTCCCTACCTCTGATTACCCATCTCCGATTCCGCACATCTGATTCCCTGCCTCTGATTCCCCGCCTCTGATTCCCTGCCTCTGATTCCCAACCTCTGATTCCCCACCTCTGATTCCCCATATCTGATTCCCCGCCTCTGTTTCCCCGCCTCTGATTCCCCTCCTCTGATTCCCCAACTCTAATTCCCCGCCTCTGATTCCCCAGCTCTGATTCCCCGTGTTTGATTCCCTGCCTCTGATTCCCTGCCTCTGATTCCCCAGCTTCATTCCCCGCCTTTGATTCCCCCAGTCTGATTCCCAGCCTCTGAATCCCCGTGTCTGATAACCTGCCTCTGATTCCCCGCCTCTGATTCCCCATCTCAGATTCACCGCCTCTGATTCCCCACCTCTGATTCCCCATCTCTGATTCCGCACATCCGATTCCCTGCCTCTGATTCCCCGACTCTGATTCCCCACCTCTGATTCCCCAGCTCTGATTCCCCGCCTCTGATTCCCCAACTCTGATTCCCCGCCTCTGATTCCCCAGCTCTGATTCCCCGCCTCTGATTCCCCGTGTTTGATCCCCTGCCTCTGATTCCCCAGCTCTGTTTCCCCATCTCTGATTCACCGCCTTTGATTCGCCACCTCTGATTCCCCATATCTGATTCCTCGCCACTGTTTCCCCGCCTCTGATTCCCCGCCTCTGATTCCCCATATCTCATTCCCCGCCTCTGATTCCCCATCTCTGATTCCCGGACTCTGATTCCCCACCTCTGATTCCCGACCTCTTATTCCCGGCATCTGATTCCGGCCTCTGATTCCCAACTATTATTCCCCGCCTCTGAATGCCCGCGTCTGATTCCCTGCCTCTGCTTCCCCGCCTCTGATTCCCCAACTCTGATTCCCCAGCTCTGATTCCCCGCCTCTGATTCCCCGTGTTTGATTCCCTGCCTCTGATTCCCGGCCTCTGATTCCCCATCTCTGATTCACCGCCTTTGATTCGCCACCTCTGATTCCCCATATCTGATTCCCCGCATCTGTTTCCCCGCCTCTGATTCCCCGCCTCTGATTCCCCATATCTCATTCCCCGCCTCTGAATCCCCATCTCTGATTCCCGGACTCTGATTCCCCACCTCTGATTCCCGGCCTCTTATTCCCGGCATCTGATTCCGGCCTCTGATTCCCGGCCTCTGATTCCCTGCTTTTGATTCTGATTCCCTGCCTCTGATTCCCCATCTCTGATTCCGCACATCTGATTCCCTGCCTCTGATTCCCCACCTCTGATTCCCCATATCTGACTCCCCGCCTCTGTTTCCCCGCCTCTGATTCCCCGCCTTTGTTTCCCAATATCTAAGTCCCCGCCTCTGATTCCCCAACTCTGATTCCCCACCTCTGATTTCCCAGCTCTGATTCCCCGCCTCTGATTCCCCGCATCTGATTCCCTGCATCTGATTCCAAGCCTCTGATTCCCTGCCTCTGATTCCCAACCTCTGATTCCCCACCTCTGATTCCCCATATCTGATTCCCCGCCTCTGTTTCCCCGCCTCTGATTCCCCACCTCTGTTTCCCCATATCTGATTCCCGGCCTCTTATTCCCCGCCTCTGATTCCCCACCTCTGATTCCCTACCTCTGATTACCCATCTCCGATTCCGCACATCTGATTCCCTGCCTCTGATTCCCCGCCTCTGATTCCCTGCCTCTGATTCCCAACCTCTGATTCCCCACCTCTGATTCCCCATATCTGATTTCCCGCCTCTGTTTCCCCGCCTCTGATTCCCCTCCTCTGATTCCCCAACTCTAATTCCCCGCCTCTGATTCCCCAGCTCTGATTCCCCGTGTTTGATTCCCTGCCTCTGATTCCCTGCCTCTGATTCCCCAGCTTCATTCCCCGCCTCTGATTCCCCATCTCAGATTCACCGCCTCTGATTCCCCACCTCTGATTCCCCATCTCTGATTCCGCACATCCGATTCCCTGCCTCTGATTCCCCGACTCTGATTCCCCACCTCTGATTCCCCAGCTCTGATTCCCCGCCTCTGATTCCCCAACTCTGATTCCCCGCCTCTGATTCCCCAGCTCTGATTCCCTGCCTCTGATTCCCCGTGTTTGATCCCCTGCCTCTGATTCCCCAGCTCTGTTTCCCCATCTCTGATTCACCGCCTTTGATTCGCCACCTCTGATTCCCCATATCTGATTCCTCGCCACTGTTTCCCCGCCTCTGATTCCCCGCCTCTGATTCCCCATATCTCATTCCCCGCCTCTGATTCCCCATCTCTGATTCCCGGACTCTGATTCCCCACCTCTGATTCCCGACCTCTTATTCCCGGCATCTGATTCCGGCCTCTGATTCCCGGCCTCTGATTCCCGGCCTCTTATTCCCTGCTTCTGATTCTGATTCCCTGCCTCTGATTCCCCATTTTTGATTCCGCACATCTAATTCCCTGCCTCTGATTCCCCACCTCTGATTCCCCATATCTGAATCCCCGCCTCTGTTTCCCCGTCTCTGATTCCCCGCCTCTGTTTCCCCATATCTAAGTCCCCGCCTCTGATTCCCCAACTTTGATTCCCCACCTCTGATTCCCCAGCTCTGATTCCCCGCCTCTGATTCCCCACCTCTGATTCCCCATACCTGATTCCCAGCCTCTGTTTCCCCGCCTCTGATTCCCTGCTTCTGTTTCCCCATATCTGATTCCCGGCCTCTGATTCCCTGCCTCTGATTCCCCGCCTCTGATTCCCTGCCTCTGATTCCCCATCTCCGATTCCACACATCTGATTCCCTGCCTCTCATTCCCCGCCTCTGATTCCCTGCCTCTGATTCCCAACCTCTGATTCCCCACCTCTGATTCCCCGTGTTTGATTCCCCGCCTCTGTTTCCCCGCCTCTGATTCCCCGCCTCTGATACCCCAACTCTAATTCCCCGCCTCTGATTCCCCATATCTGATTCCCCGCCTCTGTTTCCCCACCTCTGATTCCCCGCCCCTGTTTCCCCATATCTGATTCCCTGCCTCTGATTCCCCAACTTTGATTCCCAGACTCTGATTCCCAGGCTCTGATTCCCCGCCTCTGATTCCCCGCATCTGATTCCCTGCATCTGATTCCAAGCCTCTGATTCCCTGCCTCTGATTCCCAACCTCTGATTCCCCACCTCTGATTCCCCATATCTGATTCCCAGCCTCTGTTTCCCCGCCTCTGATTCCCCGCCTCTGTTTCCCCATATCTGATTCCCGGCCTCTGATTCCCGCCTCTGATTCCCCGCCTCTGATTCCCTGCCTCTGATTCCCCGCCTCTGATTCCCCGCCGCTGATTCCCTGCCTCTGATTTCCAACCTCTGATTCCCCACCTCTGATTCCCCGTGTTTGATTCCCCGCCTCTGTTTCCCCGCCACTGATTCCCCGCCTCTGATTCCCCAACTCTAATTCCCCGCCTCTGATTCCCCATATCTGATTCCCCGCCTCTGTTTCCCCGCCTCTGATTCCCCGCCCCTGTTTCCCCATATCTGATTCCCTGACTCTGATTCACCAACTTTGATTCCCAGCCTCTGATTCCCCAGCTCTGATTCCCCGCCTCTGATTCCCCGTGTTTGATTCCCTGCCTCTGATTCCCCGCCTCTGATTCCCCATCTCTGATTCACCGCCTTTGATTCGCCACTTCTGATTCCCCATATCTGATTCCCCAGCTCTGTTTCCCCATCTCTGATTCACCGCCTTTGATTCGCCACCTCTGATTCCCCATATCTGATTCCTCGCCACTGTTTCCCCGCCTCTGATTCCCCACCTCTGATTCCCCATATCTCATTCCCCGCCTCTGATTCCCCATCTCTGATTCCCGGACTCTGATTCCCCACCTCTGAATCCCGACCTCTTATTCCCGGCATCTGATTCCGGCCTCTGATTCCCGGCCTCTGATTCCCGGCCTCTGATTCCCTGCTTCTGATTCTGATTCCCTGCCTCTGATTCCCCATTTTTGATTCCGCACATCTAATTCCCTGCCTCTGATTCCCCACCTCTGATTCCCCATATCTGAATCCCCGCCTCTGTTTCCCCGTCTCTGATTCCCCGCCTCTGTTTCCCCATATCTAAGTCCCCGCCTCTGATTCCCCAACTTTGATTCCCCACCTCTGATTCCCCAGCTCTGATTCCCCGCCTCTGATTCCCCACCTCTGATTCCCCATACCTGATTCCCAGCCTCTGTTTCCCCGCCTCTGATTCCCCGCTTCTGTTTCCCCATATCTGATTCCCGGCCTCTGATTCCCTGCCTCTGATTCCCCGCCTCTGATTCCCTGCCTCTGATTCCCCATCTCCGATTCCGCACATCTGATTCCCTGCCTCTCATTCCCCGCCTCTGATTCCCTGCCTCTGATTCCCAACCTCTGATTCCCCACCTCTGATTCCCCGTGTTTGATTCCCCGCCTCTGTTTCCCCGCCTCTGATTCCCCGCCTCTGATACCCCAACTCTAATTCCCCGCCTCTGATTCCCCATATCTGATTCCCCGCCTCTGTTTCCCCGCCTCTGATTCCCCGCCCCTGTTTCCCCATATCTGATTCCCTGCCTCTGATTCCCCAACTTTGATTCCCAGACTCTGATTCCCAGGCTCTGATTCCCCGCCTCTGATTCCCCGCATCTGATTCCCTGCATCTGATTCCAAGCCTCTGATTCCCTGCCTCTGATTCCCAACCTCTGATTCCCCACCTCTGATTCCCCATATCTGATTCCCAGCCTCTGTTTCCCCGCCTCTGATTCCCCGCCTCTGTTTCCCCATATCTGATTCCCGGCCTCTGATTCCCGCCTCTGATTCCCCGCCTCTGATTCCCTGCCTCTGATTCCCCGCCTCTGATTCCCCGCCGCTGATTCCCTGCCTCTGATTTCCAACCTCTGATTCCCCACCTCTGATTCCCCGTGTTTGATTCCCCGCCTCTGTTTCCCCGCCACTGATTCCCTGCCTCTGATTCCCCAACTCTAATTCCCCGCCTCTGATTCCCCATATCTGATTCCCCGCCTCTGTTTCCCCGCCTCTGATTCCCCGCCCCTGTTTCCCCATATCTGATTCCCTGACTCTGATTCACCAACTTTGATTCCCAGCCTCTGATTCCCCAGCTCTGATTCCCCGCCTCTGATTCCCCGTGTTTGATTCCCTGCCTCTGATTCCCCGCCTCTGATTCCCCATCTCTGATTCACCGCCTTTGATTCGCCACTTCTGATTCCCCATATCTGATTCCCCACCTCTGCTTCCCCGCCTCTGATTCCCCGCCTCTGATTCTCCATATCTCATTCCCGCCTCTGACTCCCCATCTCTGATTCCCGGACTCTGATTCCCCACCTCTGATTCCCGGCCTCTTATTCCCAGCATCTGATTCCAGGCCTCTGATTCCCGGCCTCTGACTCCCCGCTTCTGATTCTGATTCCCTGCCTCTGATTCCCCATCTCTGATTCCGCACATCTGATTACCTGCCTCTGATTCCGCACCTCTGATTCCCCATATCTGATTCCCCGCCTCTGTTTCCACGCCTCTGATTCCCCGCCTCTGTTTCCCCATATCTAATTCCCCACCTCTGATGCCCCAACTCTGATTCCCCGCCTCTGATTCCCCAGCTCCGATTCCTCGCCTCTGATTCCCTGCATCCGATTCCCCATATCTGATTCCCCGCCTCTGTTTCCCCGCCCCTGATTCCCCGCCTCTGTTTCCCCATATCTGATTATCCGCCTCTGATTCCCAACTATGATTCCCCGCCTCTGAATCCCCGCGTCTGATTCCCTGCCTCTGCTTCCCCGCCTCTGATTCCCCAACTCTGATTTCCCGCCTCTGATTCCCCAGCTCTGATTCCCCGCCTCTGATTCCCCGTGTTTGATTCCCTGCCTCTGATTCCCGGCCTCTGATTCCCCATCTCTGATTCACCGCCTTTGATTCGCCACCTCTGATTCCCCATATCTGATTCCCCGCATCTGTTTCCCCGCCTCTGATTCCCCGCCTCTGATTCCCCATATCTCATTCCCCGCCTCTGAATCCCCATCTCTGATTCCCGGACTCTGATTCCCCACCTCTGATTCCCGGCCTCTTATTCCCGGCATCTGATTCCGGCCTCTGATTCCCGGCCTCTGATTCCCTGCTTCTGATTCTGATTCCCTGCCTCTGATTCCCCATCTCTGATTCCGCACATCTGATTCCCTGCCTCTGATTCCCCACCTCTGATTCCCCATATCTGACTCCCCGCCTCTGTTTCCCCGCCTCTGATTCCCCGCCTTTGTTTCCCAATATCTAAGTCCCCGCCTCTGATTCCCAAACTCTGATTCCCCACCTCTGATTCCCCAGCTCTGATTCCCCGCCTCTGATTCCCCGCATCTGATTCCCTGCATCTGATTCCAAGCCTCTGATTCCCTGCCTCTGATTCCCAACCTCTGATTCCCCACCTCTGATTCCCCATATCTGATTCCCCGCCTCTGTTTCCCCGCCTCTGATTCCCCACCTCTGTTTCCCCATATCTGATTCCCGGCCTCTTATTCCCCGCCTCTGATTCCCCACCTCTGATTCCCTACCTCTGATTACCCATCTGCGATTCCGCACATCTGACTCCCTGCCTCTGATTCCCCGCCTCTGATTCCCTGCCTCTGATTCCCAACCTCTGATTCCCCACCTCTGATTCCCCATATCTGATTCCCCGCCTCTGATTCCCTTCCTCTGATTCCCCAACTCTAATTCCCCGCCTCTGATACCCCAGCTCTAATTCCCCGTGTTTGATTCCCTGCCTCTGATTCCCTGCCCTGATTCCCCATCTCTGTTTCACCGCCTTTGATTCGCCACCTCCGATTCCCCATATCTGATTCCCCGCCTCTGTTTCGCCGCCTCTGATTCCCTGCCTCTGATTCCCAACCTCTGATTCCACACCTCTGATTCCCCATATCTGATTCCCCGCCTCTGTTTCCCCGCCTCTGATTCCCTGCCCTTGTTTGCCCATATCTGATTCCCTGCCTCTGATTCCCCAACTCTGATTCCCTGCCCTTGTTTGCCCATATCTGATTCCCCGCCTCTGTTTCCCCGCCTCTGATTCCCTGCCCTTGTTTGCCCATATCTGATTCCCTGCCTCTGATTCCCCAACTCTGATTCCCCGCCTCTGATTCCCCAGCTCTGATTCCCCGCCTCTGATTTCCCGTGTTTGATTCCCTGCCTCTGATTCCCCGCCTCTGATTCCCCATCTCTGATTCACCGCCTTTGATTCGCCACCTCTGATTCCACATATCTGATTCCCCACCTCTGTTTCCCCGCCTCTGATTCCCCGCCTCTGATTCTCCATATCTCATTCCCCGCCTCTGAATCCCCATCTCTGATTCCCGGACTCTGATTCCCCACCTCTGATTCCCGGCCTCTTATTCCCAGCATCTGATTCCCGGCCTCTGATTCCCGGCCTCTGATTCCCCGCTTCTGATTCTGATTCGCTGCCTCTGATTCCCCATCTCTGATTCTGCACATCTGATTCCCTGCCTCTGATTCCCCACCTCTGATTCCCCATATCTGATTTCCCGCCTCTGTTTCCCCGCCTCTGATTCCCCGCCTCTGTTTCCCCATATCTAATTCCCAACCTCTGATGCCCCAACTGTGATTCCCTGCCTCTGATTCCCCGCGTTCTATTCCCTGCCTCTGATTCCCCGCCTGTGATTCCCCATCTCTGATTCACCACCTCTGATTCCCCACCTCTGATTCCCCATATCTAATTCCCCGCCTCTGTTTGCCAGCCTCTGATTCCCCGCCTCTGTTTCCCCATATCTGATACCCCGCCTCTGAATCCCCAACTCTGATTCCCCGCCTCTGATTCCCTGCCTCTGATTTCCAACCTCTGATTCCCCACCTCTGATTCCCCGTGTTTGATTCCCCGCCTCTGTTTCCCCGCCACTGATTCCCCGCCTCTGATTCCCCAACTCTAATTCCCCGCCTCTGATTCCCCATATCTGATTCCCTGCCTCTGTTTCCCCGCCTCTGATACCCCGCCCCTGTTTCCCCATATCTGATTCCCTGAATCTGATTCCCCAACTTTGATTCCCAGCCTCTGATTCCCTAGCTCTGATTCCCCGCCTCTGATTCCCCGTGTTTGATTCCCTGCCTCTGATTCCCCGCCTCTGATTCCCCATCTCTGATTCACCGCCTTTGATTCGCCACCTCTGATTCCCCATATCTGATTCCCCACCTCTGTTTCCCCGCCTCTGATTCCCCGCCTCTGATTCTCCATATCTCATTCCCCGCCTCTGACTCCCCATCTCTGATTCCCGGACTCTGATTCCCCACCTCTGATTCCCGGCCTCTTATTCCCAACATCTGATTCCAGGCCTCTGAATCCCGGCCTCTGACTCCCCGCTTCTGATTCTGATTCCCTGCCTCTGATTCCCCATCTCTGATTCCCCAGCTCTGATTCCCCGCCTCTGATTCCCCACCTCTGATTCCCCATACCTGATTCCCAGCCTCTGTTTCCCCGCCTCTGATTCCCCGCTTCTGTTTCCCCATATCTGATTCCCGGCCTCTGATTCCCTGCCTCTGATTCCCCGCCTCTGATTCCCTGCCTCTGATTCCCCATCTCCGATTCCGCACATCTGATTCCCTGCCTCTCATTCCCCGCCTCTGATTCCCTGCCTCTGATTCCCAACCTCTGATTCCCCACCTCTGATTCCCCGTGTTTGATTCCCCGCCTCTGTTTCCCCGCCTCTGATTCCCCGCCTCTGATACCCCAACTCTAATTCCCCGCCTCTGATTCCCCATATCTGATTCCCCGCCTCTGTTTCCCCGCCTCTGATTCCCCGCCCCTGTTTCCCCATATCTGATTCCCTGCCTCTGATTCCCCAACTTTGATTCCCAGACTCTGATTCCCAGGCTCTGATTCCCCGCCTCTGATTCCCCGCATCTGATTCCCTGCATCTGATTCCAAGCCTCTGATTCCCTGCCTCTGATTCCCAACCTCTGATTCCCCACCTCTGATTCCCCATATCTGATTCCCAGCCTCTGTTTCCCCGCCTCTGATTCCCCGCCTCTGTTTCCCCATATCTGATTCCCGGCCTCTGATTCCCGCCTCTGATTCCCCGCCTCTGATTCCCTGCCTCTGATTCCCCGCCTCTGATTCCCCGCCGCTGATTCCCTGCCTCTGATTTCCAACCTCTGATTCCCCACCTCTGATTCCCCGTGTTTGATTCCCCGCCTCTGTTTCCCCGCCACTGATTCCCTGCCTCTGATTCCCCAACTCTAATTCCCCGCCTCTGATTCCCCATATCTGATTCCCCGCCTCTGTTTCCCCGCCTCTGATTCCCCGCCCCTGTTTCCCCATATCTGATTCCCTGACTCTGATTCACCAACTTTGATTCCCAGCCTCTGATTCCCCAGCTCTGATTCCCCGCCTCTGATTCCCCGTGTTTGATTCCCTGCCTCTGATTCCCCGCCTCTGATTCCCCATCTCTGATTCACCGCCTTTGATTCGCCACTTCTGATTCCCCATATCTGATTCCCCACCTCTGCTTCCCCGCCTCTGATTCCCCGCCTCTGATTCTCCATATCTCATTCCCGCCTCTGACTCCCCATCTCTGATTCCCGGACTCTGATTCCCCACCTCTGATTCCCGGCCTCTTATTCCCAGCATCTGATTCCAGGCCTCTGATTCCCGGCCTCTGACTCCCCGCTTCTGATTCTGATTCCCTGCCTCTGATTCCCCATCTCTGATTCCGCACATCTGATTACCTGCCTCTGATTCCGCACCTCTGATTCCCCATATCTGATTCCCCGCCTCTGTTTCCACGCCTCTGATTCCCCGCCTCTGTTTCCCCATATCTAATTCCCCACCTCTGATGCCCCAACTCTGATTCCCCGCCTCTGATTCCCCAGCTCCGATTCCTCGCCTCTGATTCCCTGCATCCGATTCCCCATATCTGATTCCCCGCCTCTGTTTCCCCGCCCCTGATTCCCCGCCTCTGTTTCCCCATATCTGATTATCCGCCTCTGATTCCCAACTATGATTCCCCGCCTCTGAATCCCCGCGTCTGATTCCCTGCCTCTGCTTCCCCGCCTCTGATTCCCCAACTCTGATTTCCCGCCTCTGATTCCCCAGCTCTGATTCCCCGCCTCTGATTCCCCGTGTTTGATTCCCTGCCTCTGATTCCCGGCCTCTGATTCCCCATCTCTGATTCACCGCCTTTGATTCGCCACCTCTGATTCCCCATATCTGATTCCCCGCATCTGTTTCCCCGCCTCTGATTCCCCGCCTCTGATTCCCCATATCTCATTCCCCGCCTCTGAATCCCCATCTCTGATTCCCGGACTCTGATTCCCCACCTCTGATTCCCGGCCTCTTATTCCCGGCATCTGATTCCGGCCTCTGATTCCCGGCCTCTGATTCCCTGCTTCTGATTCTGATTCCCTGCCTCTGATTCCCCATCTCTGATTCCGCACATCTGATTCCCTGCCTCTGATTCCCCACCTCTGATTCCCCATATCTGACTCCCCGCCTCTGTTTCCCCGCCTCTGATTCCCCGCCTTTGTTTCCCAATATCTAAGTCCCCGCCTCTGATTCCCAAACTCTGATTCCCCACCTCTGATTCCCCAGCTCTGATTCCCCGCCTCTGATTCCCCGCATCTGATTCCCTGCATCTGATTCCAAGCCTCTGATTCCCTGCCTCTGATTCCCAACCTCTGATTCCCCACCTCTGATTCCCCATATCTGATTCCCCGCCTCTGTTTCCCCGCCTCTGATTCCCCACCTCTGTTTCCCCATATCTGATTCCCGGCCTCTTATTCCCCGCCTCTGATTCCCCACCTCTGATTCCCTACCTCTGATTACCCATCTGCGATTCCGCACATCTGACTCCCTGCCTCTGATTCCCCGCCTCTGATTCCCTGCCTCTGATTCCCAACCTCTGATTCCCCACCTCTGATTCCCCATATCTGATTCCCCGCCTCTGATTCCCTTCCTCTGATTCCCCAACTCTAATTCCCCGCCTCTGATACCCCAGCTCTAATTCCCCGTGTTTGATTCCCTGCCTCTGATTCCCTGCCCTGATTCCCCATCTCTGTTTCACCGCCTTTGATTCGCCACCTCCGATTCCCCATATCTGATTCCCCGCCTCTGTTTCGCCGCCTCTGATTCCCTGCCTCTGATTCCCAACCTCTGATTCCACACCTCTGATTCCCCATATCTGATTCCCCGCCTCTGTTTCCCCGCCTCTGATTCCCTGCCCTTGTTTGCCCATATCTGATTCCCTGCCTCTGATTCCCCAACTCTGATTCCCTGCCCTTGTTTGCCCATATCTGATTCCCCGCCTCTGTTTCCCCGCCTCTGATTCCCTGCCCTTGTTTGCCCATATCTGATTCCCTGCCTCTGATTCCCCAACTCTGATTCCCCGCCTCTGATTCCCCAGCTCTGATTCCCCGCCTCTGATTTCCCGTGTTTGATTCCCTGCCTCTGATTCCCCGCCTCTGATTCCCCATCTCTGATTCACCGCCTTTGATTCGCCACCTCTGATTCCACATATCTGATTCCCCACCTCTGTTTCCCCGCCTCTGATTCCCCGCCTCTGATTCTCCATATCTCATTCCCCGCCTCTGAATCCCCATCTCTGATTCCCGGACTCTGATTCCCCACCTCTGATTCCCGGCCTCTTATTCCCAGCATCTGATTCCCGGCCTCTGATTCCCGGCCTCTGATTCCCCGCTTCTGATTCTGATTCGCTGCCTCTGATTCCCCATCTCTGATTCTGCACATCTGATTCCCTGCCTCTGATTCCCCACCTCTGATTCCCCATATCTGATTTCCCGCCTCTGTTTCCCCGCCTCTGATTCCCCGCCTCTGTTTCCCCATATCTAATTCCCAACCTCTGATGCCCCAACTGTGATTCCCTGCCTCTGATTCCCCGCGTTCTATTCCCTGCCTCTGATTCCCCGCCTGTGATTCCCCATCTCTGATTCACCACCTCTGATTCCCCACCTCTGATTCCCCATATCTAATTCCCCGCCTCTGTTTGCCAGCCTCTGATTCCCCGCCTCTGTTTCCCCATATCTGATACCCCGCCTCTGAATCCCCAACTCTGATTCCCCGCCTCTGATTCCCTGCCTCTGATTTCCAACCTCTGATTCCCCACCTCTGATTCCCCGTGTTTGATTCCCCGCCTCTGTTTCCCCGCCACTGATTCCCCGCCTCTGATTCCCCAACTCTAATTCCCCGCCTCTGATTCCCCATATCTGATTCCCTGCCTCTGTTTCCCCGCCTCTGATACCCCGCCCCTGTTTCCCCATATCTGATTCCCTGAATCTGATTCCCCAACTTTGATTCCCAGCCTCTGATTCCCTAGCTCTGATTCCCCGCCTCTGATTCCCCGTGTTTGATTCCCTGCCTCTGATTCCCCGCCTCTGATTCCCCATCTCTGATTCACCGCCTTTGATTCGCCACCTCTGATTCCCCATATCTGATTCCCCACCTCTGTTTCCCCGCCTCTGATTCCCCGCCTCTGATTCTCCATATCTCATTCCCCGCCTCTGACTCCCCATCTCTGATTCCCGGACTCTGATTCCCCACCTCTGATTCCCGGCCTCTTATTCCCAACATCTGATTCCAGGCCTCTGATTCCCGGCCTCTGACTCCCCGCTTCTGATTCTGATTCCCTGCCTCTGATTCCCCATCTCTGATTCCGCACATCTGATTACCTGCCTCTGATTCCCCACCTCTGATTCCCCATATCTGATTCCCCGCCTCTGTTTCCACGCCTCTGACTCCCCGCCTCTGTTTCCCCATATCTAATTCCCCACCTCTGATGCCCCAACTCTGATTCCCCGCCTCTGATACCCCAGCTCTGATTCCCCGCCTCTGATTCCCTGCATCCGATTCCCCATATCTGATTCCCCGCCTCTGATTCCCAACTATTATTCCCCGCCTCTGAATGCCCGCGTCTGATTCCCTGCCTCTGCTTCCCCGCCTCTGATTCCCCAACTCTGATTCCCCAGCTCTGATTCCCCGCCTCTGATTCCCCGTGTTTGATTCCCTGCCTCTGATTCCCGGCCTCTGATTCCCCATCTCTGATTCACCGCCTTTGATTCGCCACCTCTGATTCCCCATATCTGATTCCCCGCATCTATTTCCCCGCCTCTGATTCCCCGCCTCTGATTCCCCATATCTCATTCCCCGCCTCTGAATCCCCATCTCTGATTCCCGGACTCTGATTCCCCACCTCTGATTCCCGGCCTCTTATTCCCGGCATCTGATTCCGGCCTCTGATTCCCGGCCTCTGATTCCCTGCTTTTGTTTCTGATTCCCTGCCTCTGATTCCCCATCTCTGATTCCGCACATCTGATTCCCTGCCTCTGATTCCCCACCTCTGATTCCCCATATCTGATTCCCCGCCTCTGTTTCCCCGCCTCTGATTCCCCGCCTTTGTTTCCCAATATCTAAGTCCCCGCCTCTGATTCCCCAACTCTGATTCCCCACCTCTGATTCCCCAGCTCTGATTCCCCGCCTCTGATTCCCCGCATCTGATTCCCTGCATCTGATTCCAAGCCTCTGATTCCCTGCCTCTGATTCCCAACCTCTGATTCCCCACCTCTGATTCCCCATATCTGATTCCCCGCCTCTGTTTCCCCGCCTCTGATTCCCCACCTCTGTTTCCCCATATCTGATTCCCGGCCTCTTATTCCCCGCCTCTGATTCCCCACCTCTGATTCCCTACCTCTGATTACCCATCTCCGATTCCGCACATCTGATTCCCTGCCACTGATTCCCCGCCTCTGATTCCCTGCCTCTGATTCCCAACCTCTGATTCCCCACCTCTGATTCCCCATATCTGATTCCCCGCCTCTGTTTCCCCGCCTCTGATTCCCCTCCTCTGATTCCCCTACTCTAATTCCCCGCCTCTGATTCCCCAGCTCTGATTCCCCGTGTTTGATTCCCTGCCTCTGATTCCCTGCCTCTGATTCCCCAGCTTCATTCCCCGCCTTTGATTCCCCCAGTCTGATTCCCAGCCTCTGAATCCCCGTGTCTGATAACCTGCCTCTGATTCCCCGCCTCTGATTCCCCATCTCAGATTCACCGCCTCTGATTCCCCACCTCTGATTCCCCATCTCTGATTCCGCACATCCGATTCCCTGCCTCTGATTCCCCGACTCTGATTCCCCACCTCTGATTCCCCAGCTCTGATTCCCCGCCTCTGATTCCCCAACTCTGATTCCCCGCCTCTGATTCCCCAGCTCTGATTCCCCGCCTCTGATTCCCCGTGTTTGATCCCCTGCCTCTGATTCCCCAGCTCTGTTTCCCCATCTCTGATTCACCGCCTTTGATTCGCCACCTCTGATTCCCCATATCTGATTCCTCGCCACTGTTTCCCCGCCTCTGATTCCCCGCCTCTGATTCCCCATATCTCATTCCCCGCCTCTGATTCCCCATCTCTGATTCCCGGACTCTGATTCCCCACCTCTGATTCCCGACCTCTTATTCCCGGCATCTGATTCCGGCCTCTGATTCCCGGCCTCTGATTCCCGGCCTCTGATTCCCTGCTTCTGATTCTGATTCCCTGCCTCTGATTCCCCATTTCTGATTCCGCACATCTAATTCCCTGCCTCTGATTCCCCACCTCTGATTCCCCATATCTGAATCCCCGCCTCTGTTTCCCCGTCTCTGATTCCCCGCCTCTGTTTCCCCATATCTAAGTCCCCGCCTCTGATTCCCCAACTTTGATTCCCCACCTCTGATTCCCCAGCTCTGATTCCCCGCCTCTGATTCCCCACCTCTGATTCCCCATACCTGATTCCCAGCCTCTGTTTCCCCGCCTCTGATTCCCCGCTTCTGTTTCCCCATATCTGATTCCCGGCCTCTGATTCCCTGCCTCTGATTCCCCGCCTCTGATTCCCTGCCTCTGATTCCCCATCTCCGATTCCGCACATCTGATTCCCTGCCTCTCATTCCCCGCCTCTGATTCCCTGCCTCTGATTCCCAACCTCTGATTCCCCACCTCTGATTCCCCGTGTTTGATTCCCTGCCTCTGTTTCCCCGCCTCTGATTCCCCGCCTCTGATTCCCCAACTCTAATTCCCCGCCTCTGATTCCCCATATCTGATTCCCCGCCTCTGTTTCCCCGCCTCTGATTCCCCGCCCCTGTTTCCCCATATCTGATTCCCTGCCTCTGATTCCCCAACTTTGATTCCCAGACTCTGATTCCCAGGCTCTGATTCCCCGCCTCTGATTCCCCGCATCTGATTCCCTGCATCTGATTCCAAGCCTCTGATTCCCTGCCTCTGATTCCCAACCTCTGATTCCCCACCTCTGATTCCCCATATCTGATTCCCAGCCTCTGTTTCCCCGCCTCTGATTCCCCGCCTCTGTTTCCCCATATCTGATTCCCGGCCTCTGATTCCCGCCTCTGATTCCCCGCCTCTGATTCCCTGCCTCTGATTCCCCGCCTCTGATTCCCCGCCGCTGATTCCCTGCCTCTGATTTCCAACCTCTGATTCCCCACCTCTGATTCCCCGTGTTTGATTCCCCGCCTCTGTTTCCCCGCCACTGATTCCCCGCCTCTGATTCCCCAACTCTAATTCCCCGCCTCTGATTCCCCATATCTGATTCCCCGCCTCTGTTTCCCCGCCTCTGATTCCCCGCCCCTGTTTCCCCATATCTGATTCCCTGACTCTGATTCACCAACTTTGATTCCCAGCCTCTGATTCCCCAGCTCTGATTCCCCGCCTCTGATTCCCCGTGTTTGATTCCCTGCCTCTGATTCCCCGCCTCTGATTCCCCATCTCTGATTCACCGCCTTTGATTCGCCACTTCTGATTCCCCATATCTGATTCCCCACCTCTGCATCCCCGCCTCTGATTCCCCGCCTCTGATTCTCCATATCTCATTCCCGCCTCTGACTCCCCATCTCTGATTCCCGGACTCTGATTCCCCACCTCTGATTCCCGGCCTCTTATTCCCAGCATCTGATTCCAGGCCTCTGATTCCCGGCCTCTGACTCCCCGCTTCTGATTCTGATTCCCTGCCTCTGATTCCCCATCTCTGATTCCGCACATCTGATTACCTGCCTCTGATTCCGCACCTCTGATTCCCCATATCTGATTCCCCGCCTCTGTTTCCACGCCTCTGATTCCCCGCCTCTGTTTCCCCATATCTAATTCCCCACCTCTGATGCCCCAACTCTGATTCCCCGCCTCTGATTCCCCAGCTCCGATTCCTCGCCTCTGATTCCCTGCATCCGATTCCCCATATCTGATTCCCCGCCTCTGTTTTCCCGCCCCTGATTCCCCGCCTCTGTTTCCCCATATCTGATTATCCGCCTCTGATTCCCAACTATGATTCCCCGCCTCTGAATCCCCGCGTCTGATTCCCTGCCTCTGCTTCCCCGCCTCTGATTCCCCAACTCTGATTTCCCGCCTCTGATTCCCCAGCTCTGATTCCCCGCCTCTGATTCCCCGTGTTTGATTCCCTGCCTCTGATTCCCGGCCTCTGATTCCCCATCTCTGATTCACCGCCTTTGATTCGCCACCTCTGATTCCCCATATCTGATTCCCCGCATCTGTTTCCCCGCCTCTGATTCCCCGCCTCTGATTCCCCATATCTCATTCCCCGCCTCTGAATCCCCATCTCTGATTCCCGGACTCTGATTCCCCACCTCTGATTCCCGGCCTCTTATTCCCGGCATCTGATTCCGGCCTCTGATTCCCGGCCTCTGATTCCCTGCTTCTGATTCTGATTCCCTGCCTCTGATTCCCCATCTCTGATTCCGCACATCTGATTCCCTGCCTCTGATTCCCCACCTCTGATTCCCCATATCTGACTCCCCGCCTCTGTTTCCCCGCCTCTGATTCCCCGCCTTTGTTTCCCAATATCTAAGTCCCCGCCTCTGATTCCCCAACTCTGATTCCCCACCTCTGATTCCCCAGCTCTGATTCCCCGCCTCTGATTCCCCGCATCTGATTCCCTGCATCTGATTCCAAGCCTCTGATTCCCTGCCTCTGATTCCCAACCTCTGATTCCCCACCTCTGATTCCCCATATCTGATTCCCCGCCTCTGTTTCCCCGCCTCTGATTCCCCACCTCTGTTTCCCCATATCTGATTCCCGGCCTCTTATTCCCCGCCTCTGATTCCCCACCTCTGATTCCCTACCTCTGATTACCCATCTGCGATTCCGCACATCTGACTCCCTGCCTCTGATTCTCCGCCTCTGATTCCCTGCCTCTGATTCCCAACCTCTGATTCCCCACCTCTGATTCCCCATATCTGATTCCCCGCCTCTGATTCCCCTCCTCTGATTCCCCAACTCTAATTCCCCGCCTCTGATTCCCCAGCTCTAATTCCCCGTGTTTGATTCCCTGCCTCTGATTCCCTGCCCTGATTCCCCATCTCTGTTTCACCGCCTTTGATTCGCCACCTCCGATTCCCCATATCTGATTCCCCGCCTCTGTTTCGCCGCCTCTGATTCCCTGCCTCTGATTCCCAACCTCTGATTCCACACCTCTGATTCCCCATATCTGATTCCCCGCCTCTGTTTCCCCGCCTCTGATTCCCTGCCCTTGTTTGCCCATATCTGATTCCCTGCCTCTGAATCCCCAACTCTGATTCCCTGCCTCTGATTTTCCAGCTCTGATTCCCCGCCTTTGATTCCCCCCGTCTGATTCCCAGCTTCTGAATCCCCGTGTCTGATTTCCTGCCTCTGATTCCCCACCTCTGATTCCCCATCTCTGATTCACAGCCTCTGATTCCCCACCTCTGATTCCCCATCTCTGATTCCGCACATCTGATTCCCTGCCTCTGATTCCCCGACTCTGATCCCCACCTCTGATTCCCAACCTCTGATTCCCCACCTCTGAATCCCCATATCTGATTCCCTGCCTCTGATTCCCAGCCTCTGATTCCCTGCCTCTGATTCCCCGCCTCTGATTCCCCAGCTCTGATTCCCCGCCTCTGAATCCACAACTCTGATTCCCAGCCTCTGATTCCCTGCCTCTGATTCCCTGCCTCTGATTCCCAACCTCTGATTCCCCACCTCTGAGTCCCCATATCTGTTTCCCCGCCTCTGTTTCCCCGCCTCTGATTCCCCGCCTCTGATTCCCAGGCTCTGATTCTCCGCCTCTGATTCCCCGCCTCTGGTTCCCCGCCTCTGATTCGCTGCCTCTGATTCCCCATCTCTGATTCCGCACATCTGATTCCCTGCCTCTGATTCCCCGCGTCTGACTCCCCGCCTCTGATTCCCTGCCTCTGTTTCCCAACCTCTGATTCCCCACCTCTGATTCCCCATGTCTGATTCCCCACCTCTGTTTCCCTGCCTCTGATTCCCCACCTCTCTTTCCCCATATCTGATATCCCGCCTCTGATTCCCCAACTCTGATACACCGCCACTGATTCCCCAGCTCTGATTCCCCACCTCTGATTCCCCGTGTTTGATTCCCTGCCTCTGATTCCCCGCCTCTGATTCCCCATCTCTGATTCACCGCCTTTCATTCGCCACCTCTGATTCCCCATATCAGATTCCCCGCCTCTGTTTCCCCGCCTCTGATTCCCCGCCTCTGTTTCCCCATATCTGATTCCCCACCTCTGATTCCCCATATCTGATTCCCCGCCTCTCTTTCCGCGCCTCTGATTCCCCGCCTCTGATTCCCCATATCTGATTCCCCGCCTCTGATTCCCCAACTCTGATTCCCCACCTCTGATTCCCCAGCTCTGTTTCCCCACCTCTGATTCCCCGCCTCTGTTTCCCCATATCTAATTCCCCGCCTCTGATTCCCAAACTCTGATTCCCCGACTCTGATTCCCCAGCTCTGATTCCCCGCCTCTGATTCCCCACATCTGATTCCCTGCCTCTGATTCCCTGCCTCCGATTCCCTGCCTCTGATTCCCAACCTCTGATTCCCCACCTCTGATTCCCCATATCTGATTCCCTGCCTCTGATTCCCCGCCTCTGATTCCCTGCCTCTGATTCCCCGCCTCTGATTCCCCAGCTCTGATTTCCCGCCTCTGAATCCCCAACTCTGATTCCCTGCCTCTGATTCCCCAGCTCTGATTCCCCGCCTCTGATTCCCCAGCTCTGATTCCCTGCCTCTGATTTCCCGCCTGTGATTCCCCATCTCTGATTCACAACCTCTGATTCCCCATATCTGATTCCCCGCCTCTGTTTGCCCGCCTCTAATTCCCCGCCTCTGTTTCCCCATATCTGATTCCCCGCCTCTGAATCCCGCCTCTGGTTCCCCGCCTCTGATTCGCTGCCTCTGATTCCCCATCTCTGATTCCGCACATCTGATACCCTGCCTCTGATTCCCCGCCTCTGACTCCCCGCCTCTGATTCCCTGCCTCTGTTTCCCAACCTCTGATTCCCCATATCTGATTCCCCACCTCTGAATCCCCGCCTCTGGTTCCCCGCCTCTGATTTGCTGCCTCTGATTCCCCATCTCTGATTCCGCACATCTGATTCCCTGCCTCTGATTCCCCGCCTCTGATTCCCCATCTCTGATTCCCCGCCTCTGAATCCCCGTGTCTGATACACAGCCTCTGATACCCCGCCCCTGATTCCCCACCTCTGATACCCCATATCTGATACCCCGCCTCTGTTTCTGTGCCTCTGATTCCCCGCCTCTGATTCCCCGCCTCTGTTTCCCCAACTCTGATACCCAGCCTCTGATTCCCCAGCTCTGATTCCCCGCCTCTGAATCCACAACTCTGATTCCCAGCCTCTGAATCCCTGCCTCTGATTCCCTGCCTCTGATTCCCCGCCTCTGATTCCCCATCTCTGATTCACCGCCTTTCATTCGCCACCTCTGATTCCCCATATCAGATTCCCAGCCTCTGTTACCCCGCCTCTGATTCCCCACCTCTGTTTCCCCATATCTGATTCCCCACCTCTGATTCCCCATATCTGATTCCCCGCCTCTCTTTCCGCGCCTCTGATTCCCTGCCTCTGATTCCCCATATCTGATTCCCCGCCTCTGATTCCCCAACTCTGATTCCACACCTCTGATTCCCCAGCTCTGTTTCCCCACCTCTGATTCCCCGCCTCTGTTTCCCCATATCTAATTCCCCGCCTCTGATTCCCAAACTCTGATTCCCCGACTCTGATTCCCCAGCTCTGATTCCCCGCCTCTGATTCCCCACATCTGATTCCCTGCCTCTGATTCCCTGCCTCCGATTCCCTGCCTCTGATTCCCCATCTCTGATTCACCGCCTTTCATTCGCAACCTCTGATTCCCCATATCTGATTCCCCGCCTCTGTTTCCCCGCCTCTGATTCCCCGCCTCTGATTCCCCATATGTCATTCCCCGCCTCTAAATCCCCATCTCTGATTCCCGGACTCTTATTCCCGGCATCTGATTCCGGCCTCTGATTCCCGGCCTCTGATTCCCTGCTTCTGATTCTGATTCCCCGCCTCTGATTCCCCATCTCTGATTCACCGCCTTTCATTCGCCACCTCTGATTCCCCATATCAGATTCCCAGCCTCTGTTACCCCGCCTCTGATTCCCCGCCTCTGTTTCCCCATATCTGATTCCCCACCTCTGATTCCCCATATCTGATTCCCCGCCTCTCTTTCCGCGCCTCTGATTCCCTGCCTCTGATTCCCCATATCTGATTCCCCGCCTCTGATTCCCCAACTCTGATTCCACACCTCTGATTCCCCAGCTCCGTTTCCCCACCTCTGATTCCCCGCCTCTGTTTCCCCATATCTGATTCCCCGCCTCTGTTTCCACGCCTCTGATTCCCTGCCCTTGTTTGCCCATATCTGATTCCCTGCCTCTGAATCCCCAACTCTGATTCCCTGCCTCTGATTCCCCAGCTCTGATTCCCCGCCTTTGATTCCCCCCGTCTGAATCCCAGCTTCTGAATCCCCGTGTCTGATTTCCTGCCTCTGATTCCCCACCTCTGATTCCCCATCTCTGATTCACAGCCTCTGATTCCCCACCTCTGATTCCCCATCTCTGATTCCGCACATCTGATTCCCTGCCTCTGATTCCCCGACTCTGATCCCCACCTCTGATTCCCAACCTCTGATTCCCCACCTCTGAATCCCCATATCTGATTCCCTGCCTCTGATTCCCCGCCTCTGATTCCCTGCCTCTGATTCCCCGCCTCTGATTCCCCAGCTCTGATTCCCCGCCTCTGAATCCACAACTCTGATTCCCAGCCTCTGATTCCCTGCCTCTGATTCCCTGCCTCTGATTCCCAACCTCTGATTCCCCACCTCTGAGTCCCCATATCTGTTTCCCCGCCTCTGTTTCCCCGCCTCTGATTTCCCGCCTCTGATTCCCAGGCTCTGATTCTCCGCCTCTGATTCCCCGCCTCTGGTTCCCCGCCTCTGATTCGCTGCCTCTGATTCCCCATCTCTGATTCCGCACATCTGATTCCCTGCCTCTGATTCCCCGCGTCTGACTCCCCGCCTCTGATTCCCTGCCTCTGTTTCCCAACCTCTGATTCCCCACCTCTGATTCCCCATATCTGATTCCCCACCTCTGTTTCCCTGCCTCTGATTCCCCACCTCTCTTTCCCCATATCTGATATCCCGCCTCTGATTCCCCAACTCTGATACACCGCCTCTGATTCCCCAGCTCTGATTCCCCACCTCTGATTCCCCGTGTTTGATTCCCTGCCTCTGATTCCCCGCCTCTGATTCCCCATCTCTGATTCACCGCCTTTCATTCGCCACCTCTGATTCCCCATATCAGATTCCCCGCCTCTGTTTCCCCGCCTCTGATTCCCCGCCTCTGTTTCACCATATCTGATTCCCCACCTCTGATTCCCCATATCTGATTCCCCGCCTCTCTTTCCGCGCCTCTGATTCCCCGCCTCTGATTCCCCATATCTGATTCCCCGCCTCTGATTCCCCAACTCTGATTCCCCACCTCTGATTCCCCAGCTCTGTTTCCCCACCTCTGATTCCCCGCCTCTGTTTCCCCATATCTAATTCCCCGCCTCTGATTCCCAAACTCTGATTCCCCGACTCTGATTCCCCAGCTCTGATTCCCCGCCTCAGATTCCCCACATCTGATTCCCTGCCTCTGATTCCCTGCCTCCGTTTCCCTGCCTCTGATTCCCAACCTCTGATTCCCCACCTCTGATTCCCCATATCTGATTCCCTGCCTCTGATTCCCCGCCTCTGATTCCCTGCCTCTGATTCCCCGCCTCTGATTCCCCAGCTCTGATTTCCCGCCTCTGAATCCCCAACTCTGATTCCCTGCCTCTGATTCCCCAGCTCTGATTCCCCGCCTCTGATTCCCCAGCTCTGATTCCCTGCCTCTGATTTCCCGCCTGTGATTCCCCATCTCTGATTCACAACCTCTGATTCCCCATATCTGATTCCCCGCCTCTGTTTGCCCGCCTCTAATTCCCCACCTCTGTTTCCCCATATCTGATTCCCCGCCTCTGAATCCCGCCTCTGGTTCCCCGCCTCTGATTCGCTGCCTCTGATTCCCCATATCTGATTCCGCACATCTGATACCCTGCCTCTGATTCCCCGCCTCTGACTCCCGCCTCTGATTCCCTGCCTCTGTTTCCCAACCTCTGATTCCCCATATCTGATTCCCCACCTCTGAATCCCCGCCTCTGGTTCCCCGCCTCTGATTTGCTGCCTCTGATTCCCCATCTCTGATTCCGCACATCTGATTCCCTGCCTCTGATTCCCCGCCTCTGATTCCCCATCTCTGATTCCCCGCCTCTGAATCCCCGTGTCTGATACACAGCCTCTGATACCCCGCCCCTGATTCCCCACCTCTGATACCCCATATCTGATACCCCGCCTCTGTTTCTGTGCCTCTGATTCCCCGCCTCTGATTCCCCGCCTCTGTTTCCCCAACTCTGATACCCAGCCTCTGATTCCCCAGCTCTGATTCCCCACCTCTGATTCCCCGTGTTTGATTCCCTGCCTCTGATTCCCCGCCTCTGATTCCCCATCTCTGATTCACCGCCTTTCATTCGCCACCTCTGATTCCCCATATCAGATTCCCAGCCTCTGTTACCCCGCCTCTGATTCCCCACCTCTGTTTCCCCATATCTGATTCCCCACCTCTGATTCCCCATATCTGATTCCCCGCCTCTCTTTCCGCGCCTCTGATTCCCTGCCTCTGATTCCCCATATCTGATTCCCCGCCTCTGATTCCCCAACTCTGATTCCACACCTCTGATTCCCCAGCTCTCTTTCCCCACCTCTGATTCCCCGCCTCTGTTTCCCCATATCTAATTCCCCGCCTCTGATTCCCAAACTCTGATTCCCCGACTCTGATTCCCCAGCTCTGATTCCCCGCCTCTGATTCCCCACATCTGATTCCCTGCCTCTGATTCCCTGCCTCCGATTCCCTGCCTCTGATTCCCCATCTCTGATTCACCGCCTTTGATTCGCAACCTCTGATTCCCCATATCTGATTCCCCGCCTCTGTTTCCCCGCCTCTGATTCCCCGCCTCTGATTCCCCATATGTCATTCCCCGCCTCTAAATCCCCATCTCTGATTCCCGGACTCTTATTCCCGGCATCTGATTCCGGCCTCTGATTCCCGGCCTCTGATTCCCTGCTTCTGATTCTGATTCCCCGCCTCTGATTCCCCATCTCTGATTCACCGCCTTTCATTCGCCACCTCTGATTCCCCATATCAGATTCCCAGCCTCTGTTACCCCGCCTCTGATTCCCCGCCTCTGTTTCCCCATATCTGATTCCCCACCTCTGATTCCCCATATCTGATTCCCCGCCTCTCTTTCCGCGCCTCTGATTCCCTGCCTCTGATTCCCCATATCTGATTCCCCGCCTCTGATTCCCCAACTCTGATTCCACACCTCTGATTCCCCAGCTCTGTTTCCCCACCTCTGATTCCCCGCCTCTGTTTCCCCATATCTAATTCCCCGCCTCTGATTCCCAAACTCTGATTCCCCGACTCTGATTCCCCAGCTCTGATTCCCCGCCTCTGATTCCCCACATCTGATTCCCTGCCTCTGATTCCCTGCCTCCGATTCCCTGCCTCTGATTCCCCATCTCTGATTCACCGCCTTTGATTCGCAACCTCTGATTCCCCATATCTGATTCCCCGCCTCTGATTCCCCAACTCTGATTCCCCACCTCTGATTCCCCAGCTCTGTTTCCCCACCTCTGATTCCCCGCCTCTGTTTCCCCATATCTAATTCCCCGCCTCTGATTCCCAAACTCTGATTACCCGACTCTGATTCCCCAGCTCTGATTCCCCGCCTCTGATTCCCCACATCTGATTCCCTGCCTCTGATTCCCTGCCTCCGATTCCCTGCCTCTGATTCCCAACCTCTGATTCCCCACCTCTGATTCCCCATATCTGATTCCCTGCCTCTGATTCCCCGCCTCTGATTCCCTGCCTCTGATTCCCCGCCTCTGATTCCCCAGCTCTGATTTCCCGCCTCTGAATCCCCAACTCTGATTCCCTGCCTCTGATTCCCCAGCTCTGATTCCCCGCCTCTGATTCCCCAGCTCTGATTCCCTGCCTCTGATTTCCCGCCTGTGATTCCCCATCTCTGATTCACAACCTCTGATTCCCCATATCTGATTCCCCGCCTCTGTTTGCCCGCCTCTAATTCCCCGCCTCTGTTTCCCCATATCTGATTCCCCGCCTCTGAATCCCGCCTCTGGTTCCCCGCCTCTGATTCGCTGCCTCTGATTCCCCATATCTGATTCCGCACATCTGATACCCTGCCTCTGATTCCCCGCCTCTGACTCCCGCCTCTGATTCCCTGCCTCTGTTTCCCAACCTCTGATTCCCCATATCTGATTCCCCACCTCTGAATCCCCGCCTCTGGTTCCCCGCCTCTGATTTGCTGCCTCTGATTCCCCATCTCTGATTCCGCACATCTGATTCCCTGCCTCTGATTCCCCGCCTCTGATTCCCCATCTCTGATTCCCCGCCTCTGAATCCCCGTGTCTGATACACAGCCTCTGATACCCCGCCCCTGATTCCCCACCTCTGATACCCCATATCTGATACCCCGCCTCTGTTTCTGTGCCTCTGATTCCCCGCCTCTGATTCCCCGCCTCTGTTTCCCCAACTCTGATACCCAGCCTCTGATTCCCCAGCTCTGATTCCCCGCCTCTGAATCCACAAATCTGATTACCAGCCTCTGATTCCCTGCCTCTGATTCCCTGCCTCTGATTCCCCGCCTCTGATTCCCCATCTCTGATTCACCGCCTTTCATTCGCCACCTCTGATTCCCCATATCAGATTCCCAGCCTCTGTTACCCCGCCTCTGATTCCCCACCTCTGTTTCCCCATATCTGATTCCCCACCTCTGATTCCCCATATCTGATTCCCCGCCTCTCTTTCCGCGCCTCTGATTCCCTGCCTCTGATTCCCCATATCTGATTCCCCGCCTCTGATTCCCCAACTCTGATTCCACACCTCTGATTCCCCAGCTCTGTTTCCCCACCTCTGATTCCCCGCCTCTGTTTCCCCATATCTAATTCCCCGCCTCTGATTCCCAAACTCTGATTCCCCGACTCTGATTCCCCAGCTCTGATTCCCCGCCTCTGATTCCCCACATCTGATTCCCTGCCTCTGATTCCCTGCCTCCGATTCCCTGCCTCTGATTCCCCATCTCTGATTCACCGCCTTTCATTCGCAACCTCTGATTCCCCATATCTGATTCCCCGCCCCTGTTTCCCCGCCTCTGATTCCCCGCCTCTGATTCCCCATATGTCATTCCCCGCCTCTAAATCCCCATCTCTGATTCCCGGACTCTTATTCCCGGCATCTGATTCCGGCCTCTGATTCCCGGCCTCTGATTCCCTGCTTCTGATTCTGATTCCCCGCCTCTGATTCCCCATCTCTGATTCACCGCCTTTCATTCGCCACCTCTGATTCCCCATATCAGATTCCCAGCCTCTGTTACCCCGCCTCTGATTCCCCGCCTCTGTTTCCCCATATCTGATTCCCCACCTCTGATTCCCCATATCTGATTCCCCGCCTCTCTTTCCGCGCCTCTGATTCCCTGCCTCTGATTCCCCATATCTGATTCCCCGCCTCTGATTCCCCAACTCTGATTCCACACCTCTGATTCCCCAGCTCCGTTTCCCCACCTCTGATTCCCCGCCTCTGTTTCCCCATATCTAATTCCCCGCCTCTGATTCCCAAACTCTGATTCCCCGACTCTGATTCCCCAGCTCTGATTCCCCGCCTCTGATTCCCCACATCTGATTCCCTGCCTCTGATTCCCTGCCTCCGATTCCCTGCCTCTGATTCCCCATCTCTGATTCACCGCCTTTGATTCGCAACCTCTGATTCCCCATATCTGATTCCCCGCCTCTGTTTCCCCGCCTCTGATTCCCCGTCTCTCTTTCCCCATATCTGATCCCCCCCTCTATTTGCCCGCCTCTGATTCCCCGCCTCTGTTTCCCCATATCTGATTCCCCGCCTCTGAATCCCCAACTCTGATTCCCTGCCTCTAATTTCCCATGTCTGATTCCCCGCCTCTGATTCCCCGCGTCTGATTACCGGCCTCTGATTCCCCGCCTCTGAATCCCCAACTCTGATTCCCTGCCTCTGATTCCCCACCTCTGATTCCCCATATCTGATTCCCCGCCTCTGTTTCCCCGCCTCTGATTCCCCACCTCTGATTCCCAATATCTGATTCCCCGCCTCTGATTCCCCAACTCTGATTCCCCGCCTCTGATTCGCAAGCTATGATTCCCCGCCTCTGATTCCCCGCGTCTGATTCCCTGCCTCTGATTCCCCGCCTCTGATTCCACATCTCTGATTCACCACCTCTGATTCCCCGCGTCTGATTCCCCGCCTCTGATTCCCCATCTCTGATTCCCCATCTCTGATTCCCCAATTCTGATTCCCCGCCTCTGATTCCCCAGCTCTGATTCCTCGCCTCTGATTCCCTTCCTCTGATTCCCAACCTCTGATTCCCCACCTCTGATTTCCCATATTGATTCCCTGCGTCTGATTCCCCAGCTCTGATTCCCCGCCTCTGATTCCCCGTGTTTGATTCCCTGCCTCTGATTCCCGGCCTCTGATTCCCCATCTCTGATTCACCGCCTTTGATTCGCCACCTCTGATTCCCCAAATCTGATTCCCCGCCTCTGTTTCCCCGCCTCTGATTTCCCGCCTCTGATTCCCCATATCTCATTCCCCGCCTCTGAATCCCCATCTCTGATTCCCGGACTCTGATTCCCCACCTCTGATTCCCGGCCTCTTATTCCCGGCATCTGATTCCGGCCTCTGATTCCCGGCCTCTGATTCCCTGCTTCTGATTCTGATTCCCTGCCTCTGATTCCCCATATCTGATTCCGCACATCTGATTCCCTGCCTCTGATTACCCCCCTCTGTTTCCCCGCCTCTGATTCCCCGCCTCTGTTTCCCAATATCTAAGTCCCCGCCTCTGATTCCCCAACTCTGATTCCCCACCTCTGATTCCCCAGCTCTGATTCACCGCCTCTGATTCCCCGCATCTGATTCCCTGCATCTGATTCCAAGCCTCTGATTCCCTGCCTCTGATTCCCAACCTCTGATTCCCCACCTCTGATTCCCCATATCTGATTCCCCGCCTCTGTTTCCCCGCCTCTGATTCCCCACCTCTGTTTCCCAATATCTGATTCTCGGCCTCTGATTCCCCGCCTCTGATTCCCCGCCTCTGATTCCCTGCCTCTGATTCCCCATCTCCGATTCCGCACATCTGAATCCCTGCCTCTGATTCCCCGCCTCTGATTCCCCGCCTCTGATTCGCTGCCTCTGATTCCCAACCTCTGATTCCCCACCTCTGATTCCCCATATCTGATTCCCCGCCTCTGTTTCCCCGCCTCTGATTCCCCTCCTCTGATTCCCCAACTCTAATTTCCCGCCTCTGATTCCCCAGCTCTGTTTCCCCGTGTTTGATTCCCTGCCTCTGATTCCCTGCCCTGATTCCCCATCTCTGTTTCACCGCCTTTGATTTGCCACCTCTGATTCCCCATATCTGATTCCCCGCCTCTGTTTCCCCGCCTCTGATTCCCTGCCTCTGATTCCCAACCTCTGATTCCACACCTCTGATTCCCCATATCTGATTCCCCGCCTCTGTTTCCCCGCCTCTGATTCCCTGCTCCTGTTTCCCCATATCTGATTCCGTGCCTCTGATTCCCCAACTCAGATTCCCCGCCTCTGATTCCCCAGCTCTAATTCCCCGCCTCTGATTTCCCGTGTTTGATTCCCTGCCTCTGATTCCCCGCCTCTGATTCCCCATCTCTGATTCACCGCCTTTGATTCGCCACCTCTGATTCCACATATCTGATTCCCCACCTCTGTTTCCCCGCCTCTGATTCCCCGCCTCTGATTCTCCATATCTCATTCCCCGCCTCTGAATCCCCATCTCTGATTCCCGGACTCTGATTCCCCACCTCTGATTCCCGGCCTCTCATTCCCAGCATCTGATTCCCGGCCTCTGATTTCCGGCCTCTGATTCCCCGCTTCTGATTCTGATTCCCTGCCTCTGATTCCCCATCTCTGATTCCGCACATCTGATTCCCTGCCTCTGATTCCCCACATCTGATTCCCCATATCTGATTTCCCGCCTCTGTTTCCCCGCCTCTGATTCCCCGCCTCTGTTTCCCCATATCTAATTCCCAACCTCTGATGCCCCAACTCTGATTCCCTGCCTCTGATTCCCCGCGTTCTATTCCCTGCCTCTGATTCCCCGCCTGTGAATCCCCATCTCTGATTCACCACCTCTGATTCCCCACCTCTGATTCCCCATATCTAATTCCCCGCCTCTGTTTGCCCGCCTCTGATTCCCCGCCTCTGTTTCCCCATATCTGATTCCCCGCCTCTGAATCCCCAACTCTGATTCCCTGCCTCTGATTCCCCAGCTCTGATTCCCCGCCTTTGATTCCCCCCGTCTGATTCCCAGCCTCTGAATCCCCGTGTCTGATTTCCTGCCTCTGATTCCCCACCTCTGATTCCCCATCTCTGATTCACAGCCTCTGATTCCCCACCTCTGATTCCCCATCTCTGATTCCGCACATCTGATTCCCTGCCTCTGATTCCCCGCCTCTGTTTCCCCATATCTAATTCCCAACCTCTGATGCCCCAACTCTGATTCCCTGCCTCTGATTCCCCGCGTTCTATTCCCTGCCTCTGATTCCCCGTGTTTGATTCCCCGCCTCTGTTTCCCCGCCTCTGATTCCCCGCCTCTGATTCCCCAACTCTAATTCCCCGCCTCTGATTCCCCATATCTGATTCCCCGCCTCTGTTTCCCCGCCTCTGATTCCCCGCCCCTGTTTCCCCATATCTGATTCCCTGCCTCTGATTCCCCAACTTTGATTCCCAGACTCTGATTCCCAGGCTCTGATTCCCCGCCTTTGATTCCCCGCATCTGATTCCCTGCATCTGATTCCAAGCCTCTGATTCCCTGCCTCTGATTCCCAACCTCTGATTCCCCACCTCTGATTCCCCATATCTGATTCCCAGCCTCTGTTTCCCCGCCTCTGATTCCCCGCCTCTGTTTCCCCATATCTGATTCCCGGCCTCTGATTCCCGCCTCTGATTCCCCGCCTCTGATTCCCTGCCTCTGATTCCCCGCCTCTGATTCCCCGCCGCTGATTCCCTGCCTCTGATTTCCAACCTCTGATTCCCCACCTCTGATTCCCCGTGTTTGATTCCCCGCCTCTGTTTCCCCGCCACTGATTCCCCGCCTCTGATTCCCCAACTCTAATTCCCCGCCTCTGATTCCCCATATCTGATTCCCCGCCTCTGTTTCCCCGCCTCTGATTCCCCGCCCCTGTTTCCCCATATCTGATTCCCTGACTCTGACTCACCAACTTTGATTCCCAGCCTCTGATTCCCCAGCTCTGATTCCCCGCCTCTGATTCCCCGTGTTTGATTCCCTGCCTCTGATTCCCCGCCTCTGATTCCCCATCTCTGATTCACCGCCTTTGATTCGCCACTTCTGATTCCCCATATCTGATTCCCCACCTCTGCTTCCCCGCCTCTGATTCCCCGCCTCTGATTCTCCATATCTCATTCCCGCCTCTGACTCCCCATCTCTGATTCCCGGACTCTGATTCCCCACCTCTGATTCCCGGCCTCTTATTCCCAGCATCTGATTCCAGGCCTCTGATTCCCGGCCTCTGACTCCCCGCTTCTGATTCTGATTCCCTGCCTCTGATTCCCCATCTCTGATTCCGCACATCTGATTACCTGCCTCTGATTCCGCACCTCTGATTCCCCATATCTGATTCCCCGCCTCTGTTTCCACGCCTCTGATTCCCCGCCTCTGTTTCCCCATATCTAATTCCCCACCTCTGATGCCCCAACTCTGATTCCCCGCCTCTGATTCCCCAGCTCCGATTCCTCGCCTCTGATTCCCTGCATCCGATTCCCCATATCTGATTCCCCGCCTCTGTTTCCCCGCCCCTGATTCCCCGCCTCTGTTTCCCCATATCTGATTATCCGCCTCTGATTCCCAACTATCATTCCCCGCCTCTGAATCCCCGCGTCTGATTCCCTGCCTCTGCTTCCCCGCCTCTGATTCCCCAACTCTGATTTCCCGCCTCTGATTCCCCAGCTCTGATTCCCCGCCTCTGATTCCCCGTGTTTGATTCCCTGCCTCTGATTCCCGGCCTCTGATTCCCCATCTCTGATTCACCACCTTTGATTCGCCACCTCTGATTCCCCATATCTGATTCCCCGCATCTGTTTCCCCGCCTCTGATTCCCCGCCTCTGATTCCCCATATCTCATTCCCCGCCTCTGAATCCCCATCTCTGATTCCCGGACTCTGATTCCCCACCTCTGATTCCCGGCCTCTTATTCCCGGCATCTGATTCCGGCCTCTGATTCCCGGCCTCTGATTCCCTGCTTCTGATTCTGATTCCCTGCCTCTGATTCCCCATCTCTGATTCCGCACATCTGATTCCCTGCCTCTGATTCCCCACCTCTGATTCCCCATATCTGACTCCCCGCCTCTGTTTCCCCGCCTCTGATTCCCCGCCTTTGTTTCCCAATATCTAAGTCCCCGCCTCTGATTCCCAAACTCTGATTCCCCACCTCTGATTCCCCAGCTCTGATTCCCCGCCTCTGATTCCCCGCATCTGATTCCCTGCATCTGATTCCAAGCCTCTGATTCCCTGCCTCTGATTCCCAACCTCTGATTCCCCACCTCTGATTCCCCATATCTGATTCCCCGCCTCTGTTTCCCCGCCTCTGATTCCCCACCTCTGTTTCCCCATATCTGATTCCCGGCCTCTTATTCCCCGCCTCTGATTCCCCACCTCTGATTCCCTACCTCTGATTACCCATCTGCGATTCCGCACATCTGACTCCCTGCCTCTGATTCCCCGCCTCTGATTCCCTGCCTCTGATTCCCAACCTCTGATTCCCCACCTCTGATTCCCCATATCTGATTCCCCGCCTCTGATTCCCCTCCTCTGATTCCCCAACTCTAATTCCCCGCCTCTGATTCCCCAGCTCTAATTCCCCGTGTTTGATTCCCTGCCTCTGATTCCCTGCCCTGATTCCCCATCTCTGTTTCACCGCCTTTGATTCGCCACCTCCGATTCCCCATATCTGATTCCCCGCCTCTGTTTCGCCGCCTCTGATTCCCTGCCTCTGATTCCCAACCTCTGATTCCACACCTCTGATTCCCCATATCTGATTCCCCGCCTCTGTTTCCCCGCCTCTGATTCCCTGCCCTTGTTTGCCCATATCTGATTCCCTGCCTCTGAATCCCCAACTCTGATTCCCTGCCTCTGATTCCCCAGCTCTGATTCCCCGCCTTTGATTCCCCCCGTCTGATTCCCAGCTTCTGAATCCCCGTGTCTGATTTCCTGCCTCTGATTCCCCACCTCTGATTCCCCATCTCTGATTCACAGCCTCTGATTCCCCACCTCTGATTCCCCATCTCTGATTCCGCACATCTGATTCCCTGCCTCTGATTCCCCGACTCTGATCCCCACCTCTGATTCCCAACCTCTGATTCCCCACCTCTGAATCCCCATATCTGATTCCCTGCCTCTGATTCCCCGCCTCTGATTCCCTGCCTCTGATTCCCCGCCTCTGATTCCCCAGCTCTGATTCCCCGCCTCTGAATCCACAACTCTGATTCCCAGCCTCTGATTCCCTGCCTCTGATTCCCTGCCTCTGATTCCCAACCTCTGATTCCCCACCTCTGAGTCCCCATATCTGTTTCCCCGCCTCTGTTTCCCCGCCTCTGATTCCCCGCCTCTGATTCCCAGGCTCTGATTCTCCGCCTCTGATTCCCCGCCTCTGGTTCCCCGCCTCTGATTCGCTGCCTCTGATTCCCCATCTCTGATTCCGCACATCTGATTCCCTGCCTCTGATTCCCCGCGTCTGACTCCCCGCCTCTGATTCCCTGCCTCTGTTTCCCAACCTCTGATTCCCCACCTCTGATTCCCCATATCTGATTCCCCACCTCTGTTTCCCTGCCTCTGATTCCCCACCTCTCTTTCCCCATATCTGATATCCCGCCTCTGATTCCCCAACTCTGATACACCGCCTCTGATTCCCCAGCTCTGATTCCCCACCTCTGATTCCCCGTGTTTGATTCCCTGCCTCTGATTCCCCGCCTCTGATTCCCTGCCTCTGATTCCCAACCTCTGATTCCCCACCTCTGATTCCCCATATCTGATTCCCCGCCTCTGATTCCCCTCCTCTGATTCCCCAACTCTAATTCCCCGCCTCTGATTCCCCAGCTCTAATTCCCCGTGTTTGATTCCCTGCCTCTGATTCCCTGCCCTGATTCCCCATCTCTGTTTCACCGCCTTTGATTCGCCACCTCCGATTCCCCATATCTGATTCCCCGCCTCTGTTTCGCCGCCTCTGATTCCCTGCCTCTGATTCCCAACCTCTGATTCCACACCTCTGATTCCCCATATCTGATTCCCCGCCTCTGTTTCCACGCCTCTGATTCCCTGCCCTTGTTTGCCCATATCTGATTCCCTGCCTCTGAATCCCCAACTCTGATTCCCTGCCTCTGATTCCCCAGCTCTGATTCCCCGCCTTTGATTCCCCCCGTCTGAATCCCAGCTTCTGAATCCCCGTGTCTGATTTCCTGCCTCTGATTCCCCACCTCTGATTCCCCATCTCTGATTCACAGCCTCTGATTCCCCACCTCTGATTCCCCATCTCTGATTCCGCACATCTGATTCCCTGCCTCTGATTCCCCGACTCTGATCCCCACCTCTGATTCCCAACCTCTGATTCCCCACCTCTGAATCCCCATATCTGATTCCCTGCCTCTGATTCCCCGCCTCTGATTCCCTGCCTCTGATTCCCCGCCTCTGATTCCCCAGCTCTGATTCCCCGCCTCTGAATCCACAACTCTGATTCCCAGCCTCTGATTCCCTGCCTCTGATTCCCTGCCTCTGATTCCCAACCTCTGATTCCCCACCTCTGAGTCCCCATATCTGTTTCCCCGCCTCTGTTTCCCCGCCTCTGATTTCCCGCCTCTGATTCCCAGGCTCTGATTCTCCGCCTCTGATTCCCCGCCTCTGGTTCCCCGCCTCTGATTCGCTGCCTCTGATTCCCCATCTCTGATTCCGCACATCTGATTCCCTGCCTCTGATTCCCCGCGTCTGACTCCCCGCCTCTGATTCCCTGCCTCTGTTTCCCAACCTCTGATTCCCCACCTCTGATTCCCCATATCTGATTCCCCACCTCTGTTTCCCTGCCTCTGATTCCCCACCTCTCTTTCCCCATATCTGATATCCCGCCTCTGATTCCCCAACTCTGATACACCGCCTCTGATTCCCCAGCTCTGATTCCCCAACTCTGATTCCCCGTGTTTGATTCCCTGCCTCTGATTCCCCGCCTCTGATTCCCCATCTCTGATTCACCGCCTTTCATTCGCCACCTCTGATTCCCCATATCAGATTCCCCGCCTCTGTTTCCCCGCCTCTGATTCCCCGCCTCTGTTTCACCATATCTGATTCCCCACCTCTGATTCCCCATATCTGATTCCCCGCCTCTCTTTCCGCGCCTCTGATTCCCCGCCTCTGATTCCCCATATCTGATTCCCCGCCTCTGATTCCCCAACTCTGATTCCCCACCTCTGATTCCCCAGCTCTGTTTCCCCACCTCTGATTCCCCGCCTCTGTTTCCCCATATCTAATTCCCCGCCTCTGATTCCCAAACTCTGATTCCCCGACTCTGATTCCCCAGCTCTGATTCCCCGCCTCAGATTCCCCACATCTGATTCCCTGCCTCTGATTCCCTGCCTCCGATTCCCTGCCTCTGATTCCCAACCTCTGATTCCCCACCTCTGATTCCCCATATCTGATTCCCTGCCTCTGATTCCCCGCCTCTGATTCCCTGCCTCTGATTCCCCGCCTCTGATTCCCCAGCTCTGATTTCCCGCCTCTGAATCCCCAACTCTGATTCCCTGCCTCTGATTCCCCAGCTCTGATTCCCCGCCTCTGATTCCCCAGCTCTGATTCCCTGCCTCTGATTTCCCGCCTGTTATTCCCCATCTCTGATTCACAACCTCTGATTCCCCATATCTGATTCCCCGCCTCTGTTTGCCCGCCTCTAATTCCCCACCTCTGTTTCCCCATATCTGATTCCCCGCCTCTGAATCCCGCCTCTGGTTCCCCGCCTCTGATTCGCTGCCTCTGATTCCCCATCTCTGATTCCGCACATCTGATACCCTGCCTCTGATTCCCCGCCTCTGACTCCCGCCTCTGATTCCCTGCCTCTGTTTCCCAACCTCTGATTCCCCATATCTGATTCCCCACCTCTGAATCCCCGCCTCTGGTTCCCCGCCTCTGATTTGCTGCCTCTGATTCCCCATCTCTGATTCCGCACATCTGATTCCCTGCCTCTGATTCCCCGCCTCTGATTCCCCATCTCTGATTCCCCGCCTCTGAATCCCCGTGTCTGATACACAGCCTCTGATACCCCGCCCCTGATTCCCCACATCTGATACCCCATATCTGATACCCCGCCTCTGTTTCTGTGCCTCTGATTCCCCGCCTCTGATTCCCCGCCTCTGTTTCCCCAACTCTGATACCCAGCCTCTGATTCCCCAGCTCTGATTCCCCACCTCTGATTCCCCGTGTTTGATTCCCTGCCTCTGATTCCCCGCCTCTGATTCCCCATCTCTGATTCACCGCCTTTCATTCGCCACCTCTGATTCCCCATATCAGATTCCCAGCCTCTGTTACCCCGCCTCTGATTCCCCACCTCTGTTTCCCCATATCTGATTCCCCACCTCTGATTCCCCATATCTGATTCCCCGCCTCTCTTTCCGCGCCTCTGATTCCCTGCCTCTGATTCCCCATATCTGATTCCCCGCCTCTGATTCCCCAACTCTGATTCCACACCTCTGATTCCCCAGCTCTCTTTCCCCACCTCTGATTCCCCGCCTCTGTTTCCCCATATCTAATTCCCCGCCTCTGATTCCCAAACTCTGATTCCCCGACTCTGATTCCCCAGCTCTGATTCCCCGCCTCTGATTCCCCACATCTGATTCCCTGCCTCTGATTCCCTGCCTCCGATTCCCTGCCTCTGATTCCCCATCTCTGATTCACCGCCTTTGATTCGCAACCTCTGATTCCCCATATCTGATTCCCCGCCTCTGTTTCCCCGCCTCTGATTCCCCGCCTCTGATTCCCCATATGTCATTCCCCGCCTCTAAATCCCCATCTCTGATTCCCGGACTCTTATTCCCGGCATCTGATTCCGGCCTCTGATTCCCGGCCTCTGATTCCCTGCTTCTGATTCTGATTCCCCGCCTCTGATTCCCCATCTCTGATTCACCGCCTTTCATTCGCCACCTCTGATTCCCCATATCAGATTCCCAGCCTCTGTTACCCCGCCTCTGATTCCCCGCCTCTGTTTCCCCATATCTGATTCCCCACCTCTGATTCCCCATATCTGATTCCCCGCCTCTCTTTCCGCGCCTCTGATTCCCTGCCTCTGATTCCCCATATCTGATTCCCCGCCTCTGATTCCCCAACTCTGATTCCACACCTCTGATTCCCCAGCTCTGTTTCCCCACCTCTGATTCCCCGCCTCTGTTTCCCCATATCTAATTCCCCGCCTCTGATTCCCAAACTCTGATTCCCCGACTCTGATTCCCCAGCTCTGATTCCCCGCCTCTGATTCCCCACATCTGATTCCCTGCCTCTGATTCCCTGCCTCCGATTCCCTGCCTCTGATTCCCCATCTCTGATTCACCGCCTTTGATTCGCAACCTCTGATTCCCCATATCTGATTCCCCGCCTCTGTTTCCCCGCCTCTGATTCCCCGTCTCTCTTTCCCCATATCTGATCCCCCCCTCTATTTGCCCGCCTCTGATTCCCCGCCTCTGTTTCCCCATATCTGATTCCCCGCCTCTGAATCCCCAACTCTGATTCCCTGCCTCTAATTTCCCATGTCTGATTCCCCGCCTCTGATTCCCCGCGTCTGATTACCGGCCTCTGATTCCCCGCCTCTGAATCCCCAACTCTGATTCCCTGCGTCTGATTCCCCACCTCTGATTCCCCATATCTGATTCCCCGCCTCTGTTTCCCCGCCTCTGATTCCCCACCTCTGATTCCCAATATCTGATTCCCCGCCTCTGATTCCCCAACTCTGATTCCCCGCCTCTGATTCGCAAGCTATGATTCCCCACCTCTGATTCCCCATATCTGATTCCCCGCCTCTGTTTCCCCGCCTCTGATTCCCCACCTCTGTTTCCCCATATCTGATTCCCGGCCTCTTATTCCCCGCCTCTGATTCCCCACCTCTGATTCCCTACCTCTAATTACCCATCTGCGATTCCGCACATCTGACTCCCTGCCTCTGATTCCCCGCCTCTGATTCCCTGCCTCTGATTCCCAACCTCTGATTCCCCACCTCTGATTCCCCATATCTGATTCCCCGCCTCTGATTCCCCTCCTCAGATTCCCCAACTCTAATTCCCCGCCTCTGATTCCCCAGCTCTAATTCCCCGTGTTTGATTCCCTGCCTCTGATTCCCTGCCCTGATTCCCCATCTCTGTTTCACCGCCTTTGATTCGCCACCTCCGATTCCCCATATCTGATTCCCCGCCTCTGTTTCGCCGCCTCTGATTCCCTGCCTCTGATTCCCAACCTCTGATTCCACACCTCTGATTCCCCATATCTGATTCCCCGCCTCTGTTTCCCCGCCTCTGATTCCCTGCCCTTGTTTGCCCATATCTGATTCCCTGCCTCTGATTCCCCAACTCTGATTCCCCGCCTCTGATTCCCCAGCTCTGATTCCCCGCCTCTGATTTCCCGTGTTTGATTCCCTGCCTCTGATTCCCCGCCTCTGATTCCCCATCTCTGATTCACCGCCTTTGATTCGCCACCTCTGATTCCACATATCTGATTCCCCACCTCTGTTTCCCCGCCTCTGATTCCCCGCCTCTGATTCTCCATATCTCATTCCCCGCCTCTGAATCCCCATCTCTGATTCCCGGACTCTGATTCCCCACCTCTGATTCCCGGCCTCTTATTCCCAGCATCTGATTCCCGGCCTCTGATTCCCGGCCTCTGATTCCCCGCTTCTGATTCTGATTCGCTGCCTCTGATTCCCCATCTCTGATTCTGCACCTCTGATTCCCTGCCTCTGATTCTCCACCTCTGATTCCCCATATCTGATTTCCCGCCTCTGTTTCCCCGCCTCTGATTCCCCGCCTCTGTTTCCCCATATCTAATTCCCAACCTCTGATGCCCCAACTCTGATTCCCTGCCTCTGATTCCCCGCGTTCTATTCCCTGCCTCTGATTCCCCGCCTGTGATTCCCCATCTCTGATTCACCACCTCTGATTCCCCAGCTCTGATTCCCCATATCTAATTCCCCGCCTCTGTTTGCCCGCCTCTGATTCCCCGCCTCTGTTTCCCCATATCTGATTCCCCGCCTCTGAATCCCCAACTCTGATTCCCTGCCTCTGATTCCCCAGCTCTGATTCCCCGCCTTTGATTCCCCCCGTCTGATTCCCAGCCTCTGAATCCCCGTGTCTGATTTCCTGCGTCTGATTCGCCGCCTCTGATTCCCCATCTCTGATTCACAGCCTCTGATTCCCCACCTCTGATTCCCCATCTCGGATTCCGCACATCTGATTAACTGCCTCTGATTCCCCGACTCTGATCCCCACCTCTGATTCCCAAGCTCTGATTCCCCGCCTCTGATTCCCCAACTCTGATTCCCCGCCTCTGATTCCCCAGCTCTGATTCCCCGCCTCTGATTCCCCGTGTTTGATTCCCTGCCTCTGATTCGCCGCCTCTTATTCCCCATCTCTGATTCACCGCCTTTGATTCGCCACCTCTGATTCCCCATATCTGATTCCTCGCCTCTGTTTCCCCGCCTCTGATTCCCCGCCTCTGATTCCCCATATCTCATTCCCCGCCTCTGATTCCCCATCTCTGATTCCCGGACTCTGATTCCCCACCTCTGATTCCCAGCCTCTTATTCCCGGCATCTGATTCCGGCCTCTGATTCCCGGCCTCTGATTCCATGCTTCTGATTCTGATTCCCTGCCTTTGATTCCCCATCTCTGATTCCGCACATCTGATTCCCTGCCTCTGATTCCCCATCTCTGATTCCCCATATCTGATTCCCCGCCTCTGTTTTCCCGCCTCTGATTCCCCGCCTCTGTTTCCCAATATCTAAGTCCCCGCCTCTGATTCCCCAACTCTGATTCCCCACCTCTGATTCCCCAGCTCTGATTCCCCGCCTCTGATACCCTGCATCTGATTCCCTGCATCTGATTCCAAGCCTCTGATTCCCTGCCTCTGATTCCCAACCTCTGATTCCCCACCTCTGATTCCCCATATCTGATTCCCAGCCTCTGTTTCCCCGCCTCTGATTCCCCGCCTCTGTTTCCCCATATCTAATTCCCGGACTCTGATTCCCCGCCTCTGATTCCCTGCCTCTGATTCCCCATCTCCGATTCCGCACATCTGATTCCCTGCCTCTGATTCCCCGCCTCTGATTCCCCGCCTCTGATTCCATGCCTCTGATTCCCAACCTCTGATTCCCCACCTCTGATTCCCCGTGTTTGATTCCCCGCCTCTGTTTCCCCGCCTCTGATTCCCCGCCGCTGATTCCCCAACTCTAATTCCCCGCCTCTGATTCCCCATATCTGATTCCCTGCCTCTGTTTCCCCGCCTCTGATTCCCCGCCCCTGTTTCCCCATATCTGATTCCCTGCCTCTGATTCCCCAACTTTGATTCCCAGCCTCTTATTCCCCAGCTCTGATTCCCCGACTCTGATTCCCCGTGTTTGATTCCCTGCCTCCGATTCCCGGCCTCTGATTCCCCATCTCTGATTCACCGCCTTTGATTCGCCACCTCTGATTCCCCATATCTGATTCCCCGCCTCTGTTTCGCCGCCTCTGATTCCCCGCCTCTGATTCCCCATATCTCATTCCCCGCCTCTGAATCCCCATCTCTGATTCCCGGACTCTGAATCCCCATCTCTGATTCCCGGACTCTGATTCCACACCTCTGATTCCCGGCCTCTTATTCCCAGCATCTGATTCCCGGCCTCTGATTCCCGGCCTCTGATTCCCCGCTTCTGATTCTGATTCGCTGCCTCTGATTCCCCATCTCTGATTCTGCACATCTGATTCCCTGCCTCTGATTCCCCACCTCTGATTCCCCATATCTGATTTCCCGCCTCTGTTTCCCCACCTCTGATTCCCCGCCTCTGTTTCCCCATATCTAATTCCCAACCTCTGATGCCCCAACTCTGATTCCCTGCCTCTGATTCCCCGCGTTCTATTCCCTGCCTCTGATTCCCCGCCTGTGATTCCCCATCTCTGATTCACCACCTCTGATTCCCCACCTCTGATTCCCCATATCTAATTCCCCGCCTCTGTTTGCCCGCCTCTGATTCCACGCCTCTGTTTCCCCATATCTGATTCCCCGCCTCTGAATCCCCAACTCTGATTCCCTGCCTCTGATTCCCCAGCTCTGATTCCCCGCCTTTGATTCCCCCCGTCTGATTCACAGCCTCTGAATCCCCGTGTCTGATTTCCTGCATCTGATTCCCCGCCTCTGATTCCCCATCTCTGATTCACAGCCTCTGATTCCCCACCTCTGATTCCCCATCTCGGATTCCGCACATCTGATTAACTGCCTCTGATTCCCCGACTCTGACCCCCACCTCTGATTCCCAAGCTCTGATTCCCCGCCTCTGATTCCCCAACTCTGATTCCCTGCCTCTGATTCCCCAGCTCTGATTCCCCGCCTCTGATTCCCCGTGTTTGATTCCCTGCCTCTGATTCCCCGCCTCTTATTCCCCATCTCTGATTCAACGCCTTTGATTCGCCACCTCTGATTCCCCATATCTGATTCCTCGCCTCTGTTTCCCCGCCTCTGATTCCCCGCCTCTGATTCCCCATATCTCATTCCCCGCCTCTGATTCCCCATCTCTGATTCCCGGACTCTGATTCCCCACCTCTGATTCCCAGCCTCTTATTCCCGGCATCTGATTCCAAGCCTCTGATTCCCTGCCTCTGATTCCGAACCTCTGATTCCCCACCTCTGATTCCCCATCTCGGATTCCGCACATCTGATTAACTGCCTCTGATTCCCCGACTCTGATCCCCACCTCTGATTCCCAAGCTCTGATTCCCAGACTCTGATTCCCAGGCTCTGATTCCCCGCCTCTGATTCCCCGCATCTGATTCCCTGCATCTGATTCCAAGCCTCTGATTCCCTGCCTCTGATTCCCAACCTCTGATTCCCCACCTCTGATTCCCCATATCTGATTCCCAGCCTCTGTTTCCCCGCCTCTGATTCCCCGCCTCTGTTTCCCCATATCTGATTCCCGGCCTCTGATTCCCGCCTCTGATTCCCCGCCTCTGATTCCCTGCCTCTGATTCCCCGCCTCTGATTCCCCGCCGCTGATTCCCTGCCTCTGATTTCCAACCTCTGATTCCCCACCTCTGATTCCCCGTGTTTGATTCCCCGCCTCTGTTTCCCCGCCACTGATTCCCCGCCTCTGATTCCCCAACTCTAATTCCCCGCCTCTGATTCCCCATATCTGATTCCCCGCCTCTGTTTCCCCGCCTCTGATTCCCCGCCCCTGTTTCCCCATATCTGATTCCCTGACTCTGATTCACCAACTTTGATTCCCAGCCTCTGATTCCCCAGCTCTGATTCCCCGCCTCTGATTCCCCGTGTTTGATTCCCTGCCTCTGATTCCCCGCCTCTGATTCCCCATCTCTGATTCACCGCCTTTGATTCGCCACCTCTGATTCCCCATATCTGATTCCCCACCTCTGTTTCCCTGCCTCTGATTCCCCAGCTCTGATTCCCCGCCTTTGATTCCCCCCGTCTGATTCCCAGCCTCTGAATCCCCGTGTCTGATTTCCTGCGTCTGATTCGCCGCCTCTGATTCCCCATCTCTGATTCACAGCCTCTGATTCCCCACCTCTGATTCCCCATCTCGGATTCCGCACATCTGATTAACTGCCTCTGATTCCCCGACTCTGATCCCCACCTCTGATTCCCAAGCTCTGATTCCCCGCCTCTGATTCCCCAACTCTGATTCCCCGCCTCTGATTCCCCAGCTCTGATTCCCCGCCTCTGATTCCCCGTGTTTGATTCCCTGCCTCTGATTCGCCGCCTCTTATTCCCCATCTCTGATTCACCGCCTTTGATTCGCCACCTCTGATTCCCCATATCTGATTCCTCGCCTCTGTTTCCCCGCCTCTGATTCCCCGCCTCTGATTCCCCATATCTCATTCCCCGCCTCTGATTCCCCATCTCTGATTCCCGGACTCTGATTCCCCACCTCTGATTCCCAGCCTCTTATTCCCGGCATCTGATTCCGGCCTCTGATTCCCGGCCTCTGATTCCATGCTTCTGATTCTGATTCCCTGCCTTTGATTCCCCATCTCTGATTCCGCACATCTGATTCCCTGCCTCTGATTCCCCATCTATGATTCCCCATATCTGATTCCCCGCCTCTGTTTTCCCGCCTCTGATTCCCCGCCTCTGTTTCCCAATATCTAAGTCCCCGCCTCTGATTCCCCAACTCTGATTCCCCACCTCTGATTCCCCAGCTCTGATTCCCCGCCTCTGATACCCTGCATCTGATTCCCTGCATCTGATTCCAAGCCTCTGATTCCCTGCCTCTGATTCCCAACCTCTGATTCCCCACCTCTGATTCCCCATATCTGATTCCCAGCCTCTGTTTCCCCGCCTCTGATTCCCCGCCTCTGTTTCCCCATATCTGATTCCCGGACTCTGATTCCCCGCCTCTGATTCCCTGCCTCTGATTCCCCATCTCCGATTCCGCACATCTGATTCCCTGCCTCTGATTCCCCGCCTCTGATTCCCCGCCTCTGATTCCATGCCTCTGATTCCCAACCTCTGATTCCCCACCTCTGATTCCCCGTGTTTGATTCCCCGCCTCTGTTTCCCCGCCTCTGATTCCCCGCCGCTGATTCCCCAACTCTAATTCCCCGCCTCTGATTCCCCATATCTGATTCCCTGCCTCTGTTTCCCCGCCTCTGATTCCCCGCCCCTGTTTCCCCATATCTGATTCCCTGCCTCTGATTCCCCAACTTTGATTCCCAGCCTCTTATTCCCCAGCTCTGATTCCCCGACTCTGATTCCCCGTGTTTGATTCCCTGCCTCCGATTCCCGGCCTCTGATTCCCCATCTCTGATTCACCGCCTTTGATTCGCCACCTCTGATTCCCCATATCTGATTCCCCGCCTCTGTTTCGCCGCCTCTGATTCCCCGCCTCTGATTCCCCATATCTCATTCCCCGCCTCTGAATCCCCATCTCTGATTCCCGGACTCTGAATCCCCATCTCTGATTCCCGGACTCTGATTCCACACCTCTGATTCCCGGCCTCTTATTCCCAGCATCTGATTCCCGGCCTCTGATTCCCGGCCTCTGATTCCCCGCTTCTGATTCTGATTCGCTGCCTCTGATTCCCCATCTCTGATTCTGCACATCTGATTCCCTGCCTCTGATTCCCCACCTCTGATTCCCCATATCTGATTTCCCGCCTCTGTTTCCCCACCTCTGATTCCCCGCCTCTGTTTCCCCATATCTAATTCCCAACCTCTGATGCCCCAACTCTGATTCCCTGCCTCTGATTCCCCGCGTTCTATTCCCTGCCTCTGATTCCCCGCCTGTGATTCCCCATCTCTGATTCACCACCTCTGATTCCCCACCTCTGATTCCCCATATCTAATTCCCCGCCTCTGTTTGCCCGCCTCTGATTCCACGCCTCTGTTTCCCCATATCTGATTCCCCGCCTCTGAATCCCCAACTCTGATTCCCTGCCTCTGATTCCCCAGCTCTGATTCCCCGCCTTTGATTCCCCCCGTCTGATTCACAGCCTCTGAATCCCCGTGTCTGATTTCCTGCATCTGATTCCCCGCCTCTGATTCCCCATCTCTGATTCACAGCCTCTGATTCCCCACCTCTGATTCCCCATCTCGGATTCCGCACATCTGATTAACTGCCTCTGATTCCCCGACTCTGACCCCCACCTCTGATTCCCAAGCTCTGATTCCCCGCCTCTGATTCCCCAACTCTGATTCCCTGCCTCTGATTCCCCAGCTCTGATTCCCCGCCTCTGATTCCCCGTGTTTGATTCCCTGCCTCTGATTCCCCGCCTCTTATTCCCCATCTCTGATTCAACGCCTTTGATTCGCCACCTCTGATTCCCCATATCTGATTCCTCGCCTCTGTTTCCCCGCCTCTGATTCCCCGCCTCTGATTCCCCATATCTCATTCCCCGCCTCTGATTCCCCATCTCTGATTCCCGGACTCTGATTCCCCACCTCTGATTCCCAGCCTCTTATTCCCGGCATCTGATTCCAAGCCTCTGATTCCCTGCCTCTGATTCCGAACCTCTGATTCCCCACCTCTGATTCCCCATCTCGGATTCCGCACATCTGATTAACTGCCTCTGATTCCCCGACTCTGATCCCCACCTCTGATTCCCAAGCTCTGATTCCCAGACTCTGATTCCCAGGCTCTGATTCCCCGCCTCTGATTCCCCGCATCTGATTCCCTGCATCTGATTCCAAGCCTCTGATTCCCTGCCTCTGATTCCCAACCTCTGATTCCCCACCTCTGATTCCCCATATCTGATTCCCAGCCTCTGTTTCCCCGCCTCTGATTCCCCGCCTCTGTTTCCCCATATCTGATTCCCGGCCTCTGATTCCCGCCTCTGATTCCCCGCCTCTGATTCCCTGCCTCTGATTCCCCGCCTCTGATTCCCCGCCGCTGATTCCCTGCCTCTGATTTCCAACCTCTGATTCCCCACCTCTGATTCCCCGTGTTTGATTCCCCGCCTCTGTTTCCCCGCCACTGATTCCCCGCCTCTGATTCCCCAACTCTAATTCCCCGCCTCTGATTCCCCATATCTGATTCCCCGCCTCTGTTTCCCCGCCTCTGATTCCCCGCCCCTGTTTCCCCATATCTGATTCCCTGACTCTGATTCACCAACTTTGATTCCCAGCCTCTGATTCCCCAGCTCTGATTCCCCGCCTCTGATTCCCCGTGTTTGATTCCCTGCCTCTGATTCCCCGCCTCTGATTCCCCATCTCTGATTCACCGCCTTTGATTCGCCACCTCTGATTCCCCATATCTGATTCCCCACCTCTGTTTCCCCGCCTCTGATTCCCCGCCTCTGATTCTCCATATCTCATTCCCCGCCTCTGACTCCCCATCTCTGATTCCCGGACTCTGATTCCCCACCTCTGATTCCCGGCCTCTTATTCCCAGCATCTGATTCCAGGCCTCTGATTCCCGGCCTCTGACTCCCCGCTTCTGATTCTGATTCCCTGCCTCTGATTCCCCATCTCTGATTCCGCACATCTGATTACCTGCCTCTGATTCCCCACCTCTGATTCCCCATATCTGATTCCCCGCCTCTGTTTCCACGCCTCTGATTCCCCGCCTCTGTTTCCCCATATCTAATTCCCCACCTCTGATGCCCCAACTCTGATTCCCCGCCTCTGATTCCCCAGCTCCGATTCCCCGCCTCTGATTCCCTGCATCCGATTCCCCATATCTGATTCCCCGCCTCTGTTTCCCCGCCCCTGATTCCCCGCCTCTGTTTCCCCATATCTGATTATCCGCCTCTGATTCCCAACTATGATTCCCCGCCTCTGAATCCCCGCGTCTGATTCCCTGCCTCTGCTTCCCCGCCTCTGATTCCCCAACTCTGATTCCCCGCCTCTGATTCCCCAGCTCTGATTCCCCGCCTCTGATTCCCCGTGTTTGATTCCCTGCCTCTGATTCCCGGCCTCTGATTCCCCATCTCTGATTCACCGCCTTTGATTCGCCACCTCTGATTCCCCATATCTGATTCCCCGCATCTGTTTCCCCGCCTCTGATTCCCCGCCTCTGATTCCCCATATCTGATTCCCCGCCTCTGTTTCCACGCCTCTGATTCCCTGCCCTTGTTTGCCCATATCTGATTCCCTGCCTCTGAATCCCCAACTCTGATTCCCTGCCTCTGATTCCCCAGCTCTGATTCCCCGCCTTTGATTCCCCCCGTCTGAATCCCAGCTTCTGAATCCCCGTGTCTGATTTCCTGCCTCTGATTCCCCACCTCTGATTCCCCATCTCTGATTCACAGCCTCTGATTCCCCACCTCTGATTCCCCATCTCTGATTCCGCACATCTGATTCCCTGCCTCTGATTCCCCGACTCTGATCCCCACCTCTGATTCCCAACCTCTGATTCCCCACCTCTGAATCCCCATATCTGATTCCCTGCCTCTGATTCCCCGCCTCTGATTCCCTGCCTCTGATTCCCCGCCTCTGATTCCCCAGCTCTGATTCCCCGCCTCTGAATCCACAACTCTGATTCCCAGCCTCTGATTCCCTGCCTCTGATTCCCTGCCTCTGATTCCCAACCTCTGATTCCCCACCTCTGAGTCCCCATATCTGTTTCCCCGCCTCTGTTTCCCCGCCTCTGATTTCCCGCCTCTGATTCCCAGGCTCTGATTCTCCGCCTCTGATTCCCCGCCTCTGGTTCCCCGCCTCTGATTCGCTGCCTCTGATTCCCCATCTCTGATTCCGCACATCTGATTCCCTGCCTCTGATTCCCCGCGTCTGACTCCCCGCCTCTGATTCCCTGCCTCTGTTTCCCAACCTCTGATTCCCCACCTCTGATTCCCCATATCTGATTCCCCACCTCTGTTTCCCTGCCTCTGATTCCCCACCTCTCTTTCCCCATATCTGATATCCCGCCTCTGATTCCCCAACTCTGATACACCGCCTCTGATTCCCCAGCTCTGATTCCCCAACTCTGATTCCCCGTGTTTGATTCCCTGCCTCTGATTCCCCGCCTCTGATTCCCCATCTCTGATTCACCGCCTTTCATTCGCCACCTCTGATTCCCCATATCAGATTCCCCGCCTCTGTTTCCCCGCCTCTGATTCCCCGCCTCTGTTTCACCATATCTGATTCCCCACCTCTGATTCCCCATATCTGATTCCCCGCCTCTCTTTCCGCGCCTCTGATTCCCCGCCTCTGATTCCCCATATCTGATTCCCCGCCTCTGATTCCCCAACTCTGATTCCCCACCTCTGATTCCCCAGCTCTGTTTCCCCACCTCTGATTCCCCGCCTCTGTTTCCCCATATCTAATTCCCCGCCTCTGATTCCCAAACTCTGATTCCCCGACTCTGATTCCCCAGCTCTGATTCCCCGCCTCAGATTCCCCACATCTGATTCCCTGCCTCTGATTCCCTGCCTCCGATTCCCTGCCTCTGATTCCCAACCTCTGATTCCCCACCTCTGATTCCCCATATCTGATTCCCTGCCTCTGATTCCCCGCCTCTGATTCCCTGCCTCTGATTCCCCGCCTCTGATTCCCCAGCTCTGATTTCCCGCCTCTGAATCCCCAACTCTGATTCCCTGCCTCTGATTCCCCAGCTCTGATTCCCCGCCTCTGATTCCCCAGCTCTGATTCCCTGCCTCTGATTTCCCGCCTGTTATTCCCCATCTCTGATTCACAACCTCTGATTCCCCATATCTGATTCCCCGCCTCTGTTTGCCCGCCTCTAATTCCCCACCTCTGTTTCCCCATATCTGATTCCCCGCCTCTGAATCCCGCCTCTGGTTCCCCGCCTCTGATTCGCTGCCTCTGATTCCCCATCTCTGATTCCGCACATCTGATACCCTGCCTCTGATTCCCCGCCTCTGACTCCCGCCTCTGATTCCCTGCCTCTGTTTCCCAACCTCTGATTCCCCATATCTGATTCCCCACCTCTGAATCCCCGCCTCTGGTTCCCCGCCTCTGATTTGCTGCCTCTGATTCCCCATCTCTGATTCCGCACATCTGATTCCCTGCCTCTGATTCCCCGCCTCTGATTCCCCATCTCTGATTCCCCGCCTCTGAATCCCCGTGTCTGATACACAGCCTCTGATACCCCGCCCCTGATTCCCCACATCTGATACCCCATATCTGATACCCCGCCTCTGTTTCTGTGCCTCTGATTCCCCGCCTCTGATTCCCCGCCTCTGTTTCCCCAACTCTGATACCCAGCCTCTGATTCCCCAGCTCTGATTCCCCACCTCTGATTCCCCGTGTTTGATTCCCTGCCTCTGATTCCCCGCCTCTGATTCCCCATCTCTGATTCACCGCCTTTCATTCGCCACCTCTGATTCCCCATATCAGATTCCCAGCCTCTGTTACCCCGCCTCTGATTCCCCACCTCTGTTTCCCCATATCTGATTCCCCACCTCTGATTCCCCATATCTGATTCCCCGCCTCTCTTTCCGCGCCTCTGATTCCCTGCCTCTGATTCCCCATATCTGATTCCCCGCCTCTGATTCCCCAACTCTGATTCCACACCTCTGATTCCCCAGCTCTCTTTCCCCACCTCTGATTCCCCGCCTCTGTTTCCCCATATCTAATTCCCCGCCTCTGATTCCCAAACTCTGATTCCCCGACTCTGATTCCCCAGCTCTGATTCCCCGCCTCTGATTCCCCACATCTGATTCCCTGCCTCTGATTCCCTGCCTCCGATTCCCTGCCTCTGATTCCCCATCTCTGATTCACCGCCTTTGATTCGCAACCTCTGATTCCCCATATCTGATTCCCCGCCTCTGTTTCCCCGCCTCTGATTCCCCGCCTCTGATTCCCCATATGTCATTCCCCGCCTCTAAATCCCCATCTCTGATTCCCGGACTCTTATTCCCGGCATCTGATTCCGGCCTCTGATTCCCGGCCTCTGATTCCCTGCTTCTGATTCTGATTCCCCGCCTCTGATTCCCCATCTCTGATTCACCGCCTTTCATTCGCCACCTCTGATTCCCCATATCAGATTCCCAGCCTCTGTTACCCCGCCTCTGATTCCCCGCCTCTGTTTCCCCATATCTGATTCCCCACCTCTGATTCCCCATATCTGATTCCCCGCCTCTCTTTCCGCGCCTCTGATTCCCTGCCTCTGATTCCCCATATCTGATTCCCCGCCTCTGATTCCCCAACTCTGATTCCACACCTCTGATTCCCCAGCTCTGTTTCCCCACCTCTGATTCCCCGCCTCTGTTTCCCCATATCTAATTCCCCGCCTCTGATTCCCAAACTCTGATTCCCCGACTCTGATTCCCCAGCTCTGATTCCCCGCCTCTGATTCCCCACATCTGATTCCCTGCCTCTGATTCCCTGCCTCCGATTCCCTGCCTCTGATTCCCCATCTCTGATTCACCGCCTTTGATTCGCAACCTCTGATTCCCCATATCTGATTCCCCGCCTCTGTTTCCCCGCCTCTGATTCCCCGTCTCTCTTTCCCCATATCTGATCCCCCCCTCTATTTGCCCGCCTCTGATTCCCCGCCTCTGTTTCCCCATATCTGATTCCCCGCCTCTGAATCCCCAACTCTGATTCCCTGCCTCTAATTTCCCATGTCTGATTCCCCGCCTCTGATTCCCCGCGTCTGATTACCGGCCTCTGATTCCCCGCCTCTGAATCCCCAACTCTGATTCCCTGCGTCTGATTCCCCACCTCTGATTCCCCATATCTGATTCCCCGCCTCTGTTTCCCCGCCTCTGATTCCCCACCTCTGATTCCCAATATCTGATTCCCCGCCTCTGATTCCCCAACTCTGATTCCCCGCCTCTGATTCGCAAGCTATGATTCCCCACCTCTGATTCCCCATATCTGATTCCCCGCCTCTGTTTCCCCGCCTCTGATTCCCCACCTCTGTTTCCCCATATCTGATTCCCGGCCTCTTATTCCCCGCCTCTGATTCCCCACCTCTGATTCCCTACCTCTAATTACCCATCTGCGATTCCGCACATCTGACTCCCTGCCTCTGATTCCCCGCCTCTGATTCCCTGCCTCTGATTCCCAACCTCTGATTCCCCACCTCTGATTCCCCATATCTGATTCCCCGCCTCTGATTCCCCTCCTCAGATTCCCCAACTCTAATTCCCCGCCTCTGATTCCCCAGCTCTAATTCCCCGTGTTTGATTCCCTGCCTCTGATTCCCTGCCCTGATTCCCCATCTCTGTTTCACCGCCTTTGATTCGCCACCTCCGATTCCCCATATCTGATTCCCCGCCTCTGTTTCGCCGCCTCTGATTCCCTGCCTCTGATTCCCAACCTCTGATTCCACACCTCTGATTCCCCATATCTGATTCCCCGCCTCTGTTTCCCCGCCTCTGATTCCCTGCCCTTGTTTGCCCATATCTGATTCCCTGCCTCTGATTCCCCAACTCTGATTCCCCGCCTCTGATTCCCCAGCTCTGATTCCCCGCCTCTGATTTCCCGTGTTTGATTCCCTGCCTCTGATTCCCCGCCTCTGATTCCCCATCTCTGATTCACCGCCTTTGATTCGCCACCTCTGATTCCACATATCTGATTCCCCACCTCTGTTTCCCCGCCTCTGATTCCCCGCCTCTGATTCTCCATATCTCATTCCCCGCCTCTGAATCCCCATCTCTGATTCCCGGACTCTGATTCCCCACCTCTGATTCCCGGCCTCTTATTCCCAGCATCTGATTCCCGGCCTCTGATTCCCGGCCTCTGATTCCCCGCTTCTGATTCTGATTCGCTGCCTCTGATTCCCCATCTCTGATTCTGCACCTCTGATTCCCTGCCTCTGATTCTCCACCTCTGATTCCCCATATCTGATTTCCCGCCTCTGTTTCCCCGCCTCTGATTCCCCGCCTCTGTTTCCCCATATCTAATTCCCAACCTCTGATGCCCCAACTCTGATTCCCTGCCTCTGATTCCCCGCGTTCTATTCCCTGCCTCTGATTCCCCGCCTGTGATTCCCCATCTCTGATTCACCACCTCTGATTCCCCAGCTCTGATTCCCCATATCTAATTCCCCGCCTCTGTTTGCCCGCCTCTGATTCCCCGCCTCTGTTTCCCCATATCTGATTCCCCGCCTCTGAATCCCCAACTCTGATTCCCTGCCTCTGATTCCCCAGCTCTGATTCCCCGCCTTTGATTCCCCCCGTCTGATTCCCAGCCTCTGAATCCCCGTGTCTGATTTCCTGCGTCTGATTCGCCGCCTCTGATTCCCCATCTCTGATTCACAGCCTCTGATTCCCCACCTCTGATTCCCCATCTCGGATTCCGCACATCTGATTAACTGCCTCTGATTCCCCGACTCTGATCCCCACCTCTGATTCCCAAGCTCTGATTCCCCGCCTCTGATTCCCCAACTCTGATTCCCCGCCTCTGATTCCCCAGCTCTGATTCCCCGCCTCTGATTCCCCGTGTTTGATTCCCTGCCTCTGATTCGCCGCCTCTTATTCCCCATCTCTGATTCACCGCCTTTGATTCGCCACCTCTGATTCCCCATATCTGATTCCTCGCCTCTGTTTCCCCGCCTCTGATTCCCCGCCTCTGATTCCCCATATCTCATTCCCCGCCTCTGATTCCCCATCTCTGATTCCCGGACTCTGATTCCCCACCTCTGATTCCCAGCCTCTTATTCCCGGCATCTGATTCCGGCCTCTGATTCCCGGCCTCTGATTCCATGCTTCTGATTCTGATTCCCTGCCTTTGATTCCCCATCTCTGATTCCGCACATCTGATTCCCTGCCTCTGATTCCCCATCTCTGATTCCCCATATCTGATTCCCCGCCTCTGTTTTCCCGCCTCTGATTCCCCGCCTCTGTTTCCCAATATCTAAGTCCCCGCCTCTGATTCCCCAACTCTGATTCCCCACCTCTGATTCCCCAGCTCTGATTCCCCGCCTCTGATACCCTGCATCTGATTCCCTGCATCTGATTCCAAGCCTCTGATTCCCTGCCTCTGATTCCCAACCTCTGATTCCCCACCTCTGATTCCCCATATCTGATTCCCAGCCTCTGTTTCCCCGCCTCTGATTCCCCGCCTCTGTTTCCCCATATCTAATTCCCGGACTCTGATTCCCCGCCTCTGATTCCCTGCCTCTGATTCCCCATCTCCGATTCCGCACATCTGATTCCCTGCCTCTGATTCCCCGCCTCTGATTCCCCGCCTCTGATTCCATGCCTCTGATTCCCAACCTCTGATTCCCCACCTCTGATTCCCCGTGTTTGATTCCCCGCCTCTGTTTCCCCGCCTCTGATTCCCCGCCGCTGATTCCCCAACTCTAATTCCCCGCCTCTGATTCCCCATATCTGATTCCCTGCCTCTGTTTCCCCGCCTCTGATTCCCCGCCCCTGTTTCCCCATATCTGATTCCCTGCCTCTGATTCCCCAACTTTGATTCCCAGCCTCTTATTCCCCAGCTCTGATTCCCCGACTCTGATTCCCCGTGTTTGATTCCCTGCCTCCGATTCCCGGCCTCTGATTCCCCATCTCTGATTCACCGCCTTTGATTCGCCACCTCTGATTCCCCATATCTGATTCCCCGCCTCTGTTTCGCCGCCTCTGATTCCCCGCCTCTGATTCCCCATATCTCATTCCCCGCCTCTGAATCCCCATCTCTGATTCCCGGACTCTGAATCCCCATCTCTGATTCCCGGACTCTGATTCCACACCTCTGATTCCCGGCCTCTTATTCCCAGCATCTGATTCCCGGCCTCTGATTCCCGGCCTCTGATTCCCCGCTTCTGATTCTGATTCGCTGCCTCTGATTCCCCATCTCTGATTCTGCACATCTGATTCCCTGCCTCTGATTCCCCACCTCTGATTCCCCATATCTGATTTCCCGCCTCTGTTTCCCCACCTCTGATTCCCCGCCTCTGTTTCCCCATATCTAATTCCCAACCTCTGATGCCCCAACTCTGATTCCCTGCCTCTGATTCCCCGCGTTCTATTCCCTGCCTCTGATTCCCCGCCTGTGATTCCCCATCTCTGATTCACCACCTCTGATTCCCCACCTCTGATTCCCCATATCTAATTCCCCGCCTCTGTTTGCCCGCCTCTGATTCCACGCCTCTGTTTCCCCATATCTGATTCCCCGCCTCTGAATCCCCAACTCTGATTCCCTGCCTCTGATTCCCCAGCTCTGATTCCCCGCCTTTGATTCCCCCCGTCTGATTCACAGCCTCTGAATCCCCGTGTCTGATTTCCTGCATCTGATTCCCCGCCTCTGATTCCCCATCTCTGATTCACAGCCTCTGATTCCCCACCTCTGATTCCCCATCTCGGATTCCGCACATCTGATTAACTGCCTCTGATTCCCCGACTCTGACCCCCACCTCTGATTCCCAAGCTCTGATTCCCCGCCTCTGATTCCCCAACTCTGATTCCCTGCCTCTGATTCCCCAGCTCTGATTCCCCGCCTCTGATTCCCCGTGTTTGATTCCCTGCCTCTGATTCCCCGCCTCTTATTCCCCATCTCTGATTCAACGCCTTTGATTCGCCACCTCTGATTCCCCATATCTGATTCCTCGCCTCTGTTTCCCCGCCTCTGATTCCCCGCCTCTGATTCCCCATATCTCATTCCCCGCCTCTGATTCCCCATCTCTGATTCCCGGACTCTGATTCCCCACCTCTGATTCCCAGCCTCTTATTCCCGGCATCTGATTCCAAGCCTCTGATTCCCTGCCTCTGATTCCGAACCTCTGATTCCCCACCTCTGATTCCCCATCTCGGATTCCGCACATCTGATTAACTGCCTCTGATTCCCCGACTCTGATCCCCACCTCTGATTCCCAAGCTCTGATTCCCAGACTCTGATTCCCAGGCTCTGATTCCCCGCCTCTGATTCCCCGCATCTGATTCCCTGCATCTGATTCCAAGCCTCTGATTCCCTGCCTCTGATTCCCAACCTCTGATTCCCCACCTCTGATTCCCCATATCTGATTCCCAGCCTCTGTTTCCCCGCCTCTGATTCCCCGCCTCTGTTTCCCCATATCTGATTCCCGGCCTCTGATTCCCGCCTCTGATTCCCCGCCTCTGATTCCCTGCCTCTGATTCCCCGCCTCTGATTCCCCGCCGCTGATTCCCTGCCTCTGATTTCCAACCTCTGATTCCCCACCTCTGATTCCCCGTGTTTGATTCCCCGCCTCTGTTTCCCCGCCACTGATTCCCCGCCTCTGATTCCCCAACTCTAATTCCCCGCCTCTGATTCCCCATATCTGATTCCCCGCCTCTGTTTCCCCGCCTCTGATTCCCCGCCCCTGTTTCCCCATATCTGATTCCCTGACTCTGATTCACCAACTTTGATTCCCAGCCTCTGATTCCCCAGCTCTGATTCCCCGCCTCTGATTCCCCGTGTTTGATTCCCTGCCTCTGATTCCCCGCCTCTGATTCCCCATCTCTGATTCACCGCCTTTGATTCGCCACCTCTGATTCCCCATATCTGATTCCCCACCTCTGTTTCCCTGCCTCTGATTCCCCAGCTCTGATTCCCCGCCTTTGATTCCCCCCGTCTGATTCCCAGCCTCTGAATCCCCGTGTCTGATTTCCTGCGTCTGATTCGCCGCCTCTGATTCCCCATCTCTGATTCACAGCCTCTGATTCCCCACCTCTGATTCCCCATCTCGGATTCCGCACATCTGATTAACTGCCTCTGATTCCCCGACTCTGATCCCCACCTCTGATTCCCAAGCTCTGATTCCCCGCCTCTGATTCCCCAACTCTGATTCCCCGCCTCTGATTCCCCAGCTCTGATTCCCCGCCTCTGATTCCCCGTGTTTGATTCCCTGCCTCTGATTCGCCGCCTCTTATTCCCCATCTCTGATTCACCGCCTTTGATTCGCCACCTCTGATTCCCCATATCTGATTCCTCGCCTCTGTTTCCCCGCCTCTGATTCCCCGCCTCTGATTCCCCATATCTCATTCCCCGCCTCTGATTCCCCATCTCTGATTCCCGGACTCTGATTCCCCACCTCTGATTCCCAGCCTCTTATTCCCGGCATCTGATTCCGGCCTCTGATTCCCGGCCTCTGATTCCATGCTTCTGATTCTGATTCCCTGCCTTTGATTCCCCATCTCTGATTCCGCACATCTGATTCCCTGCCTCTGATTCCCCATCTATGATTCCCCATATCTGATTCCCCGCCTCTGTTTTCCCGCCTCTGATTCCCCGCCTCTGTTTCCCAATATCTAAGTCCCCGCCTCTGATTCCCCAACTCTGATTCCCCACCTCTGATTCCCCAGCTCTGATTCCCCGCCTCTGATACCCTGCATCTGATTCCCTGCATCTGATTCCAAGCCTCTGATTCCCTGCCTCTGATTCCCAACCTCTGATTCCCCACCTCTGATTCCCCATATCTGATTCCCAGCCTCTGTTTCCCCGCCTCTGATTCCCCGCCTCTGTTTCCCCATATCTGATTCCCGGACTCTGATTCCCCGCCTCTGATTCCCTGCCTCTGATTCCCCATCTCCGATTCCGCACATCTGATTCCCTGCCTCTGATTCCCCGCCTCTGATTCCCCGCCTCTGATTCCATGCCTCTGATTCCCAACCTCTGATTCCCCACCTCTGATTCCCCGTGTTTGATTCCCCGCCTCTGTTTCCCCGCCTCTGATTCCCCGCCGCTGATTCCCCAACTCTAATTCCCCGCCTCTGATTCCCCATATCTGATTCCCTGCCTCTGTTTCCCCGCCTCTGATTCCCCGCCCCTGTTTCCCCATATCTGATTCCCTGCCTCTGATTCCCCAACTTTGATTCCCAGCCTCTTATTCCCCAGCTCTGATTCCCCGACTCTGATTCCCCGTGTTTGATTCCCTGCCTCCGATTCCCGGCCTCTGATTCCCCATCTCTGATTCACCGCCTTTGATTCGCCACCTCTGATTCCCCATATCTGATTCCCCGCCTCTGTTTCGCCGCCTCTGATTCCCCGCCTCTGATTCCCCATATCTCATTCCCCGCCTCTGAATCCCCATCTCTGATTCCCGGACTCTGAATCCCCATCTCTGATTCCCGGACTCTGATTCCACACCTCTGATTCCCGGCCTCTTATTCCCAGCATCTGATTCCCGGCCTCTGATTCCCGGCCTCTGATTCCCCGCTTCTGATTCTGATTCGCTGCCTCTGATTCCCCATCTCTGATTCTGCACATCTGATTCCCTGCCTCTGATTCCCCACCTCTGATTCCCCATATCTGATTTCCCGCCTCTGTTTCCCCACCTCTGATTCCCCGCCTCTGTTTCCCCATATCTAATTCCCAACCTCTGATGCCCCAACTCTGATTCCCTGCCTCTGATTCCCCGCGTTCTATTCCCTGCCTCTGATTCCCCGCCTGTGATTCCCCATCTCTGATTCACCACCTCTGATTCCCCACCTCTGATTCCCCATATCTAATTCCCCGCCTCTGTTTGCCCGCCTCTGATTCCACGCCTCTGTTTCCCCATATCTGATTCCCCGCCTCTGAATCCCCAACTCTGATTCCCTGCCTCTGATTCCCCAGCTCTGATTCCCCGCCTTTGATTCCCCCCGTCTGATTCACAGCCTCTGAATCCCCGTGTCTGATTTCCTGCATCTGATTCCCCGCCTCTGATTCCCCATCTCTGATTCACAGCCTCTGATTCCCCACCTCTGATTCCCCATCTCGGATTCCGCACATCTGATTAACTGCCTCTGATTCCCCGACTCTGACCCCCACCTCTGATTCCCAAGCTCTGATTCCCCGCCTCTGATTCCCCAACTCTGATTCCCTGCCTCTGATTCCCCAGCTCTGATTCCCCGCCTCTGATTCCCCGTGTTTGATTCCCTGCCTCTGATTCCCCGCCTCTTATTCCCCATCTCTGATTCAACGCCTTTGATTCGCCACCTCTGATTCCCCATATCTGATTCCTCGCCTCTGTTTCCCCGCCTCTGATTCCCCGCCTCTGATTCCCCATATCTCATTCCCCGCCTCTGATTCCCCATCTCTGATTCCCGGACTCTGATTCCCCACCTCTGATTCCCAGCCTCTTATTCCCGGCATCTGATTCCAAGCCTCTGATTCCCTGCCTCTGATTCCGAACCTCTGATTCCCCACCTCTGATTCCCCATCTCGGATTCCGCACATCTGATTAACTGCCTCTGATTCCCCGACTCTGATCCCCACCTCTGATTCCCAAGCTCTGATTCCCAGACTCTGATTCCCAGGCTCTGATTCCCCGCCTCTGATTCCCCGCATCTGATTCCCTGCATCTGATTCCAAGCCTCTGATTCCCTGCCTCTGATTCCCAACCTCTGATTCCCCACCTCTGATTCCCCATATCTGATTCCCAGCCTCTGTTTCCCCGCCTCTGATTCCCCGCCTCTGTTTCCCCATATCTGATTCCCGGCCTCTGATTCCCGCCTCTGATTCCCCGCCTCTGATTCCCTGCCTCTGATTCCCCGCCTCTGATTCCCCGCCGCTGATTCCCTGCCTCTGATTTCCAACCTCTGATTCCCCACCTCTGATTCCCCGTGTTTGATTCCCCGCCTCTGTTTCCCCGCCACTGATTCCCCGCCTCTGATTCCCCAACTCTAATTCCCCGCCTCTGATTCCCCATATCTGATTCCCCGCCTCTGTTTCCCCGCCTCTGATTCCCCGCCCCTGTTTCCCCATATCTGATTCCCTGACTCTGATTCACCAACTTTGATTCCCAGCCTCTGATTCCCCAGCTCTGATTCCCCGCCTCTGATTCCCCGTGTTTGATTCCCTGCCTCTGATTCCCCGCCTCTGATTCCCCATCTCTGATTCACCGCCTTTGATTCGCCACCTCTGATTCCCCATATCTGATTCCCCACCTCTGTTTCCCCGCCTCTGATTCCCCGCCTCTGATTCTCCATATCTCATTCCCCGCCTCTGACTCCCCATCTCTGATTCCCGGACTCTGATTCCCCACCTCTGATTCCCGGCCTCTTATTCCCAGCATCTGATTCCAGGCCTCTGATTCCCGGCCTCTGACTCCCCGCTTCTGATTCTGATTCCCTGCCTCTGATTCCCCATCTCTGATTCCGCACATCTGATTACCTGCCTCTGATTCCCCACCTCTGATTCCCCATATCTGATTCCCCGCCTCTGTTTCCACGCCTCTGATTCCCCGCCTCTGTTTCCCCATATCTAATTCCCCACCTCTGATGCCCCAACTCTGATTCCCCGCCTCTGATTCCCCAGCTCCGATTCCCCGCCTCTGATTCCCTGCATCCGATTCCCCATATCTGATTCCCCGCCTCTGTTTCCCCGCCCCTGATTCCCCGCCTCTGTTTCCCCATATCTGATTATCCGCCTCTGATTCCCAACTATGATTCCCCGCCTCTGAATCCCCGCGTCTGATTCCCTGCCTCTGCTTCCCCGCCTCTGATTCCCCAACTCTGATTCCCCGCCTCTGATTCCCCAGCTCTGATTCCCCGCCTCTGATTCCCCGTGTTTGATTCCCTGCCTCTGATTCCCGGCCTCTGATTCCCCATCTCTGATTCACCGCCTTTGATTCGCCACCTCTGATTCCCCATATCTGATTCCCCGCATCTGTTTCCCCGCCTCTGATTCCCCGCCTCTGATTCCCCATATCTCATTCCCCGCCTCTGAATCCCCATCTCTGATTCCCGGACTCTGATTCCCCACCTCTGATTCCCGGCCTCTTATTCCCGGCATCTGATTCCGGCCTCTGATTCCCGGCCTCTGATTCCCTGCTTCTGATTCTGATTCCCTGCCTCTGATTCCCCATCTCTGATTCCGCACATCTGATTCCCTGCCTCTGATTCCCCACCTCTGATTCCCCATATCTGACTCCCCGCCTCTGTTTCCCCGCCTCTGATTCCCCGCCTTTGTTTCCCAATATCTAAGTCCCCGCCTCTGATTCCCAAACTCTGATTCCCCACCTCTGATTCCCCAGCTCTGATTCCCCGCCTCTGATTCCCCGCATCTGATTCCCTGCATCTGATTCCAAGCCTCTGATTCCCTGCCTCTGATTCCCAACCTCTGATTCCCCACCTCTGTTTCCCCGCCTCTGATTCCCCACCTCTGTTTCCCCATATCTGATTCCCGGCCTCTGATTCCCGCCTCTGATTCCCCACCTCTGATTCCCTGCCTCTGATTCCCCGCCTCTGATTCCCCGCCGCTGATTCCCTGCCTCTGATTTCCAACCTCTGATTCCCCACCTCTGATTCCCCGTGTTTGATTCCCCGCCTCTGTTTCCCCGCCACTGATTCCCCGCCTCTGATTCCCCAACTCTAATTCCCCGCCTCTGATTCCCCATATCTGATTCCCCGCCTCTGTTTCCCCGCCTCTGATTCCCCGCCCCTGTTTCCCCATATCTGATTCCCTGACTCTGATTCCCCGCTTCTGATTCTGATTCCCTGCCTCTGATTCCCCATCTCTGATTCCCCGTGTTTGATTCCCTGCCTCTGATTCCCCGCCTCTGATTCCCCATCTCTGATTCACCGCCTTTGATTCGCCACCTCTGATTCCCCATATCTGATTCCCCACCTCTGTTTCCCCGCCTCTGATTCCCCGCCTCTGATTCTCCATATCTCATTCCCCGCCTCTGACTCCCCATCTCTGATTCCCGGACTCTGATTCCCCACCTCTGATTCCCGGCCTCTTATTCCCAGCATCTGATTCCAGGCCTCTGATTCCCGGCCTCTGACTCCCCGCTTCTGATTCTGATTCCCTGCCTCTGATTCCCCATCTCTGATTCCGCACATCTGATTACCTGCCTCTGATTCCCCACCTCTGATTCCCCATATCTGATTCCCCGCCTCTGTTTCCACGCCTCTGTTTCCCCGCCTCTGTTTCCCCATATCTAATTCCCCACCTCTGATGCCCCAACTCTGATTCCCCGCCTCTGATTCCCCAGCTCCGATTCCCCGCCTCTGATTCCCTGCATCCGATTCCCCATATCTGATTCCCCGCCTCTGTTTCCCCGCCCCTGATTCCCCGCCTCTGTTTCCCCATATCTGATTATCCGCCTCTGATTCCCAACTATGATTCCCCGCATCTGAATCCCCGCGTCTGATTCCCTGCCTCTGCTTCCCCGCCTCTGATTCCCCAACTCTGATTCCCCGCCTCTGATTCCCCAGCTCTGATTCCCCGCCTCTGATTCCCCGTGTTTGATTCCCTGCCTCTGATTCCCGGCCTCTGATTCCCCATCTCTGATTCACCGCCTTTGATTCGCCACCTCTGATTCCCCATATCTGATTCCCCGCATCTGTTTCCCCGCCTCTGATTCCCCGCCTCTGATTCCCCATATCTCATTCCCCGCCTCTGAATCCCCATCTCTGATTCCCGGACTCTGATTCCCCACCTCTGATTCCCGGCCTCTTATTCCCGGCATCTGATTCCGGCCTCTGATTCCCGGCCTCTGATTCCCTGCTTCTGATTCTGATTCCCTGCCTCTGATTCCCCATCTCTGATTCCGCACATCTGATTCCCTGCCTCTGATTCCCCACCTCTGATTCCCCATATCTGACTCCCCGCCTCTGTTTCCCCGCCTCTGATTCCCCGCCTTTGTTTCCGAATATCTAAGTCCCCGCCTCTGATTCCCAAACTCTGATTCCCCACCTCTGATTCCCCAGCTCTGATTCCCCGCCTCTGATTCCCCGCATCTGATTCCCTGCATCTGATTCCAAGCCTCTGATTCCCTGCCTCTGATTCCCAACCTCTGATTCCCCACCTCTGATTCCCCATATCTGATTCCCCGCCTCTGTTTCCCCGCCTCTGATTCCCCACCTCTGTTTCCCCATATCTGATTCCCGGCCTCTTATTCCCCGCCTCTGATTCCCCACCTCTGATTCCCTACCTCTGATTACCCATCTGCGATTCCGCACATCTGACTCCCTGCCTCTGATTCCCAGCCTCTGATTCCCTGCCTCTGATTCCCAACATCTGATTCCCCACCTCTGATTCCCCATATCTGATTCCCCGCCTCTGATTCCCCTCCTCTGATTCCCCAACTCTAATTCCCCGCCTCTGATTCCCCAGCTCTAATTCCCCGTGTTTGATTCCCTGCCTCTGATTCCCTGCCCTGATTCCCCATCTCTGTTTCACCGCCTTTGATTCGCCACCTCCGATTCCCCATATCTGATTCCCCGCCTCTGTTTCGCCGCCTCTGATTCCCTGCCTCTGATTCCCAACCTCTGATTCCACACCTCTGATTCCCCATATCTGATTCCCCGCCTCTGTTTCCCCGCCTCTGATTCCCTGCCCTTGTTTGCCCATATCTGATTCCCTGCCTCTGATTCCCCAACTCTGATTCCCCGCCTCTGATTCCCCAGCTCTGATTCCCCGCCTCTGATTTCCCGTGTTTGATTCCCTGCCTCTGATTCCCCGCCTCTGATTCCCCATCTCTGATTCACCGCCTTTGATTCGCCACCTCTGATTCCACATATCTGATTCCCCACCTCTGTTTCCCCGCCTCTGATTCCCCGCCTCTGATTCTCCATATCTCATTCCCCGCCTCTGAATCCCCATCTCTGATTCCCGGACTCTGATTCCCCACCTCTGATTCCCGGCCTCTTATTCCCAGCATCTGATTCCCGGCCTCTGATTCCCAGCCTCTGATTCCCCGCTTCTGATTCTGATTCGCTGCCTCTGATTCCCCATCTCTGATTCTGCACCTCTGATTCCCTGCCTCTGATTCTCCACCTCTGATTCCCCATATCTGATTTCCCGCCTCTGTTTCCCCGCCTCTGATTCCCCGCCTCTGTTTCCCCATATCTAATTCCCAACCTCTGATGCCCCAACTCTGATTCCCTGCCTCTGATTCCCCGCGTTCTATTCCCTGCCTCTGATTCCCCGCCTGTGATTCCCCATCTCTGATTCACCACCTCTGATTCCCCAGCTCTGATTCCCCATATCTAATTCCCCGCCTCTGTTTGCCCGCCTCTGATTCCCCGCCTCTGTTTCCCCATATCTGATTCCCCGCCTCTGAATACCCAACTCTGATTCCCTGCCTCTGATTCCCCAGCTCTGATTCCCCGCCTTTGATTCCCCCCGTCTGATTCCCAGCCTCTGAATCCCCGTGTCTGATTTCCTGCGTCTGATTCCCCGCCTCTGATTCCCCATCTCTGATTCACAGTCTCTGATTCCCCACCTCTGATTCCCCAACTCTGATTCCCCGCCTCTGATTCCCCAGCTCTGATTCCCCGCCTCTGATTCCCCGTGTTTGATTCCCTGCCTCTGATTCCCCGCCTCTTATTCCCCATCTCTGATTCACCGCCTTTGATTCGCCACCTCTGATTCCCCATATCTGATTCCTCGCCTCTGTTTCCCCGCCTCTGATTCCCCGCCTCTGATTCCCCATATCTCATTCCCCGCCTCTGATTCCCCATCTCTGATTCCCGGACTCTGATTCCCCACCTCTGATTCCCAGCCTCTTATTCCCGGCATCTGATTCCGGCCTCTGATTCCCGGCCTCTGATTCCATGCTTCTGATTCTGATTCCCTGCCTTTGATTCCCCATCTCTGATTCCGCACATCTGATTCCCTGCCTCTGATTCCCCATCTCTGATTCCCCATATCTGATTCCCCGCCTCTGTTTAACCGCCTCTGATTCCCCGCCTCTGTTTCCCAATATCTAAGTCCCCGCCTCTGATACCCTGCATCTGATTCCCTGCATCTGATTCCAAGCCTCTGATTCCCTGCCTCTGATTCCCAACCTCTGATTCCCCACCTCTGATTCCCCATATCTGATTCCCAGCCTCTGTTTCCCCGCCTCTGATTCCCCGCCTCTGTTTCCCCATATCTGATTCCCGGACTCTGATTCCCCGCCTCTGATTCCCTGCCTCTGATTCCCCATCTCCGATTCCGCACATCTGATTCCCAGCCTCTGATTCCCCGCCTCTGATTCCCCGCCTCTGATTCCATGCCTCTGATTCCCAACCTCTGATTCCCCACCTCTGATTCCCCGTGTTTGATTCCCCGCCTCTGTTTCCCCGCCTCTGATTCCCCGCCGCTGATTCCCCAACTCTAATTCCCCGCCTCTGATTCCCCATATCTGATTCCCTGCCTCTGTTTCCCCGCCTCTGATTCCCCGCCCCTGTTTCCCCATATCTGATTCCCTGCCTCTGATTCCCCAACTTTGATTCCCAGCCTCTTATTCCCCAGCTCTGATTCCCCGCCTCTGATTCCCCGTGTTTGATTCCCTGCCTCCGATTCCCGGCCTCTGATTCCCCATCTCTGATTCACCGCCTTTGATTCTCCACCTCTGATTCCCCTTATCTGATTCCCCGCCTCTGTTTCCCCGCCTCTGATTCCCCGCCTCTGATTCCCCATATCTCATTCCCCGCCTCTGAATCCCCATCTCTGATTCCCGGACTCTGAATCCCCATCTCTGATTCCCGGACTCTGATTCCACACCTCTGATTCCCGGCCTCTTATTCCCAGCATCTGATTCCCGGCCTCTGATTCCCGGCCTCTGATTCCCCGCTTCTGATTCTGATTCGCTGCCTCTGATTCCCCATCTCTGATTCTGCACATCTGATTCCCTGCCTCTGATTCCCCACCTCTGATTCCCCATATCTGATTTCCCGCCTCTGTTTCCCCACCTCTGATTCCCCGCCTCTGTTTCCCCATATCTAATTCCCAACCTCTGATGCCCCAACTCTGATTCCCTGCCTCTGATTCCCCGCGTTCTATTCCCTGCCTCTGATTCCCCGCCTGTGATTCCCCATCTCTGATTCACCACCTCTGATTCCCCACCTCTGATTCCCCATATCTAATTCCCCGCCTCTGTTTGCCCGCCTCTGATTCCCCGCCTCTGTTTCCCCATATCTGATTCCCCGCCTCTGAATCCCCAACTCTGATTCCCTGCCTCTGATTCCCCAGCTCTGATTCCCCGCCTTTGATTCCCCCCGTCTGATTCACAGCCTCTGAATCCCCGTGTCTGATTTCCTGCATCTGATTCCCCGCCTCTGATTCCCCATCTCTGATTCACAGCCTCTGATTCCCCACCTCTGATTCCCCATCTCGGATTCCGCACATCTGATTAACTGCCTCTGATTCCCCGACTCTGATCCCCACCTCTGATTCCCAAGCTCTGATTCCCCGCCTCTGATTCCCCAACTCTGATTCCCTGCCTCTGATTCCCCAGCTCTGATTCCCCGCCTCTGATTCCCCGTGTTTGATTCCCTGCCTCTGATTCCCCGCCTCTTATTCCCCATCTCTGATTCAACGCCTTTGATTCGCCACCTCTGATTCCCCATATCTGATTCCTCGCCTCTGTTTCCCCGCCTCTGATTCCCCGCCTCTGATTCCCCATATCTCATTCCCCGCCTCTGATTCCCCATCTCTGATTCCCGGACTCTGATTCCCCACCTCTGATTCCCAGCCTCTTATTCCCGGCATCTGATTCCGGCCTCTGATTCCCGGCCTCTGATTCCCTGCTTCTGATTCTGATTCCCTGCCTTTGATTCCCCATCTCTGATTCCGCACATCTGATTCCCTGCCTCTGATTGCCCATCTCTGATTCCACATATCTGATTCCCCGCCTCTGTTTCCCCGCCTCTGATTCCCCGCCTCTGTTTCCCAATATCTAAGTCCCCGCCTCTGATTCCCCAACTCTGATTCCCCACCTCTGATTCCCCAGATCTGATTCCCCGCCTCTGATTCCCTGCATCTGATTCCCTGCATCTGATTCCAAGCCTCTGATTCCCTGCCTCTGATTCCCAACCTCTGATTCCCCACCTCTGATTCCCCATATCTGATTCCCAGCCTCTGTTTCCCCGCCTCTGATTCCCCGCCTCTGTTTCCCCATATCTGATTCCCGGACTCTGATTCCCCGCCTCTGATTCCCTGCCTCTGATTCCCCATCTCCGATTCCGCACATCTGATTCCCTGCCTCTGATTCCCCGCCTCTGATTCCCCGCCTCTGATTCCATGCCTCTGATTCCCAACCTCTGATTCCCCACCTCTGATTCCCCGTGTTTGATTCCCCGCCTCTGTTTCCCCGCCTCTGATTCCCCGCCTCTGATTCCCCAACTCTAATTCCCCGCCTCTGATTCCCCATATCTGATTCCTTGCCTCTGTTTCCCCGCCTCTGATTCCCCGCCCCTGTTTCCCCATATCTGATTCCCTGCCTCTGATTCCCCAACTTTGATTCCCTGCCTCTGATTCCCCAGCTCTGATTCCCCGCCTCTGATTCCTCGTGTTTGATTCCCTGCCTCCGATTCCCGGCCTCTGATTCCCCATCTCTGATTCGCCGCCTCTGATTCCCTGCCTCTGATTCCCAACCTCTGATTCCACACCTCTGATTCCCCATATCTGATTCCCCGCCTCTGTTTCCCCGCCTCTGATTCCCTGCCCTTGTTTGCCCATATCTGATTCCCTGCCTCTGATTCCCCAACTCTGATTCCCCGCCTCTGATTCCCCAGCTCTGATTCCCCGCCTCTGATTTCCCGTGTTTGATTCCCTGCCTCTGATTCCCCGCCTCTGATTCCCCATCTCTGATTCACCGCCTTTGATTCGCCACCTCTGATTCCACATATCTGATTCCCCACCTCTGTTTCCCCGCCTCTGATTCCCCGCCTCTGATTCTCCATATCTCATTCCCCGCCTCTGAATCCACATCTCTGATTCCCGGACTCTGATTCCCCACCTCTGATTCCCGGCCTCTTATTCCCAGCATCTGATTCCCGGCCTCTGATTCCCGGCCTCTGATTCCCCGCTTCTGATTCTGATTCGCTGCCTCTGATTCCCCATCTCTGATTCTGCACATCTGATTCCCTGCCTCTGATTCCCCACCTCTGATTCCCCATATTTGATTTCCCGCCTCTGTTTCCCCGCCTCTGATTCCCCGCCTCTGTTTCCCCATATCTAATTCCCAACCTCTGATGCCCCAACTCTGATTCCCTGCCTCTGATTCCCCGCGTTCTATTCCCTGCCTCTGATTCCCCGCCTGTGATTCCCCATCTCTGATTCACCACCTCTGATTCCCCACCTCTGATTCCCCATATCTAATTCCCCGCCTCTGTTTGCCCGCCTCTGATTCCCCGCCTCTGTTTCCCCATATCTGATTCCCAGCCTCTGAATCCCCAACTCGGATTCCCCGCCTCTGATTCCCTGCCTCTGATTTCCAACCTCTGATTCCCCACCTCTGATTCCCCGTGTTTGATTCCCCGCCTCTGTTTCCCCGCCACTGATTCCCCGCCTCTGATTCCCCAACTCTAATTCCCCGCCTCTGATTCCCCATATCTGATTCCCTGCCTCTGTTGCCCCGCCTCTGATTCCCCGCCCCTGTTTCCCCATATCTGATTCCCTGACTCTGATTCCCCAACTTTGATTCCCAGCCTCTGATTCCCTAGCTCTGATTCCCCGCCTCTGATTCCCCGTGTTTGATTCCCTGCCTCTGATTCCCCGCCTCTGATTCCCCATCTCTGATTCACCGCCTTTGATTCGCCACCTCTGATTCCCCATATCTGATTCCCCACCTCTGTTTCCCCGCCTCTGATTCCCCGCCTCTGATTCTCCATATCTCATTCCCCGCCTCTGACTCCCCATCTCTGATTCCCGGACTCTGATTCCCCACCTCTGATTCCCGGCCTCTTATTCCCAACATCTGATTCCAGGCCTCTGATTCCCGGCCTCTGACTCCCCGCTTCTGATTCTGATTCCCTGCCTCTGATTCCCCATCTCTGATTCCCCGCCTGTGATTCCCCGTGTTTGATTCCCTGCCTCCGATTCCCGGCCTCTGATTCCCCATCTCTGATTCACCGCCTTTGATTCGCCACCTCTGATTCCCCATATCTGATTCCCCGCCTCTGTTTCCCCGCCTCTGATTCCCCGCCTCTGATTCCCCATATCTCATTCCCCGCTTCTGAATCCCCATCTCTGATTCCCGGACTCTGAATCCCCATCTCTGATTCCCGGACTCTGATTCCACACCTCTGATTCCCGGCCTCTTATTCCCAGCATCTGATTCCCGGCCTCTGATTCCCGGCCTCTGATTCCCCGCTTCTGATTCTGATTCGCTGCCTCTGATTCCCCATCTCTGATTCTGCACATCTGATTCCCTGCCTCTGATTCCCCACCTCTGATTCCCCATATCTGATTTCCCGCCTCTGTTTCCCCGCCTCTGATTCCCCGCCTCTGTTTCCCCATATCTAATTCCCAACCTCTGATGCCCCAACTCTGATTCCCTGCCTCTGATTCCCCGCGTTCTATTCCCTGCCTCTGATTCCCCGCCTGTGATTCCCCATCTCTGATTCACCACCTCTGATTCCCCACCTCTGATTCCCCATATCTAATTCCCCGCCTCTGTTTGCCCGCCTCTGATTCCCCGCCTCTGTTTGCCCGCCTCTGATTCCCCGCCTCTGTTTCCCCATATCTGATTCCCCGCCTCTGAATCCCCAACTCTGATTCCCTGCCTCTGATTCCCCAGCTCTGATTCCCCGCCTTTGATTCCCCCCGTCTGATTCACAGCCTCTGAATCCCCGTGTCTGATTTCCTGCATCTGATTCCCCGCCTCTGATTCCCCATCTCTGATTCACAGCCTCTGATTCCCCACCTCTGATTCCCCATCTCGGATTCCGCACATCTGATTAACTGCCTCTGATTCCCCGACTCTGATCCCCACCTCTGATTCCCAAGCTCTGATTCCCCGCCTCTGATTCCCCAACTCTGATTCCCTGCCTCTGATTCCCCAGCTCTGATTCCCCGCCTCTGATTCCCCGTGTTTGATTCCCTGCCTCTGATTCCCCGCCTCTTATTCCCCATCTCTGATTCAACGCCTTTGATTCGCCACCTCTGATTCCCCATATCTGATTCCTCGCCTCTATTTCCCCGCCTCTGATTCCCCGCCTCTGATTCCCCATATCTCATTCCCCGCCTCTGATTCCCCATCTCTGATTCCCGGACTCTGATTCCCCACCTCTGATTCCCAGCCTCTTATTCCCGGCATCTGATTCCGACCTCTGATTCCCGGCCTCTGATTCCCTGCTTCTGATTCTGATTCCCTGCCTTTGATTCCCCATCTCTGATTCCGCACATCTGATTCCCTGCCTCTGATTCCCCAGCTCCGATTCCCCGCCTCTGATTCCCTGCATCCGATTCCCCATATCTGATTCCCCGCCTCTGTTTCCCCGCCCCTGATTCCCCGCCTCTGTTTCCCCATATCTGATTATCCGCCTCTGATTCCCAACTATGATTCCCCGCCTCTGAATCCCCGCGTCTGATTCCCTGCCTCTGCTTCCCCGCCTCTGATTCCCCAACTCTGATTCCCCGCCTCTGATTCCCCAGCTCTGATTCCCCGCCTCTGATTCCCCGTGTTTGATTCCCTGCCTCTGATTCCCGGCCTCTGATTCCCCATCTCTGATTCACCGCCTTTGATTCGCCACCTCTGATTCCCCATATCTGATTCCCCGCATCTGTTTCCCCGCCTCTGATTCCCCGCCTCTGATTCCCCATATCTCATTCCCCGCCTCTGAATCCCCATATCTGATTCCCGGACTCTGATTCCCCACCTCTGATTCCCGGCCTCTTATTCCCGGCATCTGATTCCGGCCTCTGATTCCCGGCCTCTGATTCCCTGCTTCTGATTCTGATTCCCTGCCTCTGATTCCCCATCTCTGATTCCGCACATCTGATTCCCTGCCTCTGATTCCCCACCTCTGATTCCCCATATCTGACTCCCCGCCTCTGTTTCCCCGCCTCTGATTCCCCACCTTTGTTTCCCAATATCTAAGTCCCCGCCTCTGATTCCCAAACTCTGATTCCCCACCTCTGATTCCCCAGCTCTGATTCCCCGCCTCTGATTCCCCGCATCTGATTCCCTGCATCTGATTCCAAGCCTCTGATTCCCTGCCTCTGATTCCCAACCTCTGATTCCCCACCTCTGATTCCCCATATCTGATTCCCCGCCTCTGTTTCCCCGCCTCTGATTCCCCACCTCTCTTTCCCCATATCTGATTCCCGGCCTCTGATTCCCGCCTCTGATTCCCCACCTCTGATTCCCTGCCTCTGATTCCCCGCCTCTGATTCCCCGCCGCTGATTCCCTGCCTCTGATTTCCAACCTCTGATTCCCCACCTCTGATTCCCCGTGTTTGATTCCCCGCCTCTGTTTCCCCGCCACTGATTCCCCGCCTCTGATTCCCCAACTCTAATTCCCCGCCTCTGATTCCCCATATCTGATTCCCCGCCTCTGTTTCCCCGCCTCTGATTCCCCGCCCCTGTTTCCCCATATCTGATTCCCTGACTCTGATTCACCAACTTTGATTCCCAGCCTCTGATTCCACAGCTCTGATTCCCCGCCTCTGATTCCCCGTGTTTGATTCCCTGCCTCTGATTCCCCGCCTCTGATTCCCCATCTCTGATTCACCGCCTTTGATTCGCCACCTCTGATTCCCCATATCTGATTCCCCACCTCTGTTTCCCCGCCTCTGATTCCCCGCCTCTGATTCTCCATATCTCATTCCCCGCCTCTGACTCCCCATCTCTGATTCCCGGACTCTGATTCCCCACCTCTGATTCCCGGCCTCTTATTCCCAGCATCTGATTCCAGGCCTCTGATTCCCGGCCTCTGACTCCCCGCTTCTGATTCTGATTCCCTGCCTCTGATTCCCCATCTCTGATTCCGCACATCTGATTACCTGCCTCTGATTCCCCACCTCTGATTCCCCATATCTGATTCCCCGCCTCTGTTTCCACGCCTCTGATTCCCCGCCTCTGTTTCCCCATATCTAATTCCCCACCTCTGATGCCCCAACTCTGATTCCCCGCCTCTGATTCCCCAGCTCCGATTCCCCGCCTCTGATTCCCTGCATCCGATTCCCCATATCTGATTCCCCGCCTCTGTTTCCCCGCCCCTGATTCCCCGCCTCTGTTTCCCCATATCTGATTATCCGCCTCTGATTCCCAACTATGATTCCCCGCCTCTGAATCCCCGCGTCTGATTCCCTGCCTCTGCTTCCCCGCCTCTGATTCCCCAACTCTGATTCCCCGCCTCTGATTCCCCAGCTCTGATTCCCCGCCTCTGATTCCCCGTGTTTGATTCCCTGCCTCTGATTCCCGGCCTCTGATTCCCCATCTCTGATTCACCGCCTTTGATTCGCCACCTCTGATTCCCCATATCTGATTCCCCGCATCTGTTTCCCCGCCTCTGATTCCCCGCCTCTGATTCCCCATATCTCATTCCCCGCCTCTGAATCCCCATCTCTGATTCCCGGACTCTGATTCCCCACCTCTGATTCCCGGCCTCTTATTCCCGGCATCTGATTCCGGCCTCTGATTCCCGGCCTCTGATTCCCTGCTTCTGATTCTGATTCCCTGCCTCTGATTCCCCATCTCTGATTCCGCACATCTGATTCCCTGCCTCTGATTCCCCACCTCTGATTCCCCATATCTGACTCCCCGCCTCTGTTTCCCCGCCTCTGATTCCCCGCCTTTGTTTCCCAATATCTAAGTCCCCGCCTCTGATTCCCAAACTCTGATTCCCCACCTCTGATTCCCCAGCTCTGATTCCCCGCCTCTGATTCCCCGCATCTGATTCCCTGCATCTGATTCCAAGCCTCTGATTCCCTGCCTCAGATTCCCAACCTCTGATTCCCCACCTCTGATTCCCCATATCTGATTCCCCGCCTCTGTTTCCCCGCCTCTGATTCCCCACCTCTGTTTCCCCATATCTGATTCCCGGCCTCTTATTCCCCGCCTCTGATTCCCCACCTCTGATTCCCTACCTCTGATTACCTGCCCTGATTCCCCATCTCTGTTTCACCGCCTTTGATTCGCCACCTCCGATTCCCCATATCTGATTCCCCGCCTCTGTTTCGCCGCCTCTGATTCCCTGCCTCTGATTCCCAACCTCTGATTCCACACCTCTGATTCCCCATATCTGATTCCCCGCCTCTGTTTCCCCGCCTCTGATTCCCTGCCCTTGTTTGCCCATATCTGATTCCCTGCCTCTGATTCCCCAACTCTGATTCCCCGCCTCTGATTCCCCAGCTCTGATTCCCCGCCTCTGATTTCCCGTGTTTGATTCCCTGCCTCTGATTCCCCGCCTCTGATTCCCCATCTCCGATTCACCGCCTTTGATTCGCCACCTCTGATTCCACATATCTGATTCCCCACCTCTGTTTCCCCGCCTCTGATTCCCCGCCTCTGATTCTCCATATCTCATTCCCCGCCTCTGAATCCCCATCTCTGATTCCCGGACTCTGATTCCCCACCTCTGATTCCCGGCCTCTTATTCCCAGCATCTGATTCCCGGCCTCTGATTCCCAGCCTCTGATTCCCCGCTTCTGATTCTGATTCGCTGCCTCTGATTCCCCATCTCTGATTCTGCACCTCTGATTCCCTGCCTCTGATTCTCCACCTCTGATTCCCCATATCTGATTTCCCGCCTCTGTTTCCCCGCCTCTGATTCCCCGCCTCTGTTTCCCCATATCTAATTCCCAACCTCTGATGCCCCAACTCTGATTCCCTGCCTCTGATTCCCCGCGTTCTATTCCCTGCCTCTGATTCCCCGCCTGTGATTCCCCATCTCTGATTCACCACCTCTGATTCCCCAGCTCTGATTCCCCATATCTAATTCCCCGCCTCTGTTTGCCCGCCTCTGATTCCCCGCCTCTGTTTCCCCATATCTGATTCCCCGCCTCTGAATACCCAACTCTGATTCCCTGCCTCTGATTCCCCAGCTCTGATTCCCCGCCTTTGATTCCCCCCGTCTGATTCCCAGCCTCTGAATCCCCGTGTCTGATTTCCTGCGTCTGATTCCCCGCCTCTGATTCCCCATCTCTGATTCACAGTCTCTGATTCCCCACCTCTGATTCCCCATCTCGGATTCCGCACATCTGATTAACTGCCTCTGATTCCCCGACTCTGATCCCCACCTCTGATTCCCAAGCTCTGATTCCCCGCCTCTGATTCCCCAACTCTGATTCCCCGCCTCTGATTCCCCAGCTCTGATTCCCCGCCTCTGATTCCCCGTGTTTGATTCCCTGCCTCTGATTCCCCGCCTCTTATTCCCCATCTCTGTTTCACCGCCTTTGATTCGCCACCTCTGATTCCCCATATCTGATTCCTCGCCTCTGTTTCCCCGCCTCTGATTCCCCGCCTCTGATTCCCCATATCTCATTCCCCGCCTCTGATTCCCCATCTCTGATTCCCGGACTCTGATTCCCCACCTCTGATTCCCAGCCTCTTATTCCCGGCATCTGATTCCGGCCTCTGATTCCCGGCCTCTGATTCCATGCTTCTGATTCTGATTCCCTGCCTTTGATTCCCCATCTCTGATTCCGCACATCTGATTCCCTGCCTCTGATTCCCCATCTCTGATTCCCATATCTGATTCCCCGCCTCTGTTTAACCGCCTCTGATTCCCCGCCTCTGTTTCCCAATATCTAAGTCCCCGCCTCTGATACCCTGCATCTGATTCCCTGCATCTGATTCCAAGCCTCTGATTCCCTGCCTCTGATTCCCAACCTCTGATTCCCCACCTCTGATTCCCCATATCTGATTCCCAGCCTCTGTTTCCCCGCCTCTGATTCCCCGCCTCTGTTTCCCCATATCTGATTCCCGGACTCTGATTCCCCGCCTCTGATTCCCTGCCTCTGATTCCCCATCTCCGATTCCGCACATCTGATTCCCTGCCTCTGATTCCCCGCCTCTGTTTCCCCGCCTCTGATTCCCCGCCTCTGATTCCCCAACTCTAATTCCCCGCCTCTGATTCCCCATATCTGATTCCCCGCCTCTGTTTCCCCGCCTCTGATTCCCCGCCCCTGTTTCCCCATATCTGATTCCCTGCCTCTGATTCCCCAACTTTGATTCCCAGCCTCTGATTCCCCAGCTCTGATACCACGCCTCTGATTCCCCGTGTTTGATTCCCTGCCTCTGATTCCCCGCCTCTGATTCCCCATCTCTGATTCACCGCCTTTGATTCGCCACCTCTGATTCCCCATATCTGATTCCCCACCTCTGTTTCCCCGCCTCTGATTCCTCGCCTCTGATTCTCCATATCTCATTCCCCGCCTCTGAATCCCCATCACTGATTCCCGGACTCTGATGCCCCACCTCTGATTCCCGGCCTCTTATTCCCAGCATCTGATTCCAGGCCTCTGATTCCCGGCCTCTGACTCCCCGCTTCTGATTCTGATTCCCTGCCTCTGATTCCCCATCTCTGATTCCGCACATCTGATTACCTGCCTCTGATTCCCCACCTCTGATTCCCCATATCTGATTCCCCGCCTCTGTTTCCACGCCTCTGATTCCCCGCCTCTGTTTCCCCATATCTAATTCCCCACCTCTGATGCCCCAACTCTGATTCGCTGCCTCTGATTCCCCAGCTTTGATTCCCCGCCTCTGATTCCCCGCATCCGATTCCCCATATCTGAATCCCCGAGTCTGATAACCTGCCTCTGATTCCCCGCCTCTGATTCCCCATCTCAGATTCACCGCCTCTGATTCCCCACCTCTGATTCCCCATCTCTGATTCCGCACATCCGATTCCCTGCCTCTGATTCCCCGACTCTGATTCCCCACCTCTGATTCCCCAGCTCTGATTCCTCGCCTCTGATTCCCCAACTCTGATTCCCCACCTCTGATTCCCCGTGTTTGATCCCCTGCCTCTGATTCCCCGCCTCTGATTCCCCATCTCTGATTCACCGTCTTTGATTCGCCACCTCTGATTCCCCATATCTGATTCCTCGCCACTGTTTCCCCGCCTCTGATTCCACGCCTCTGATTCCCCATATCTCATTCCCCGCCTCTGATTCGCCAGCTATGATTCCCCATCTCTGATTCCCCATCTCTGATTCCCCAATTCTGATTCTCCGCCTCTGATTCCCCGTGTTTGATTCCCTGCCTCTGATTCCCGGCCTCTGATTCCCCATCTCTGATTCACCGCCTTTGATTCGCCACCTCTGATTCCCCATATCTGATTCCCCGCCTCTGTTTCACCGCCTCTGATTCCCCGCCTCTGATTCCCCATATCTCATTCCCCGCCTCTGAATCCCCATCTCTGATTCCCAGACTCTGATTCCCCACCTCTGATTCCCGGCCTCTTATTCCCGGCATCTGATTCCGGCCTCTCATTCCCGGCCTCTGATTCCCTGCTTCTGATTCTGATTCCCTGCCTTTGATTCCCCATCTCTGGTTCCCCGCCTCTGTTTCCCCGCCTCTGATTCCCCGCCTCTGTTTCCCAATATCTAAGTCCCCGCCTCTGATTCCCCAACTCTGATTCCCCACCTCTGATTCCCCAGCTCTAATTCCCCGCCTCTGATTCCCCGCATCTGATTCCCTGCATCTGATTCCAAGCCTCTGATTCCCTGCCTCTGATTTCCAACCTCTGATTCCCCACCTCTGATTCCCCATATCTGATTCCCAGCCTCTGTTTCCCCGCCTCTGATTCCCTGCCTCTGTTTCCCCATATCTGATTCCCGGCCTCTGATTCCCCGCCTCTGATTCCCCGCCTCTGATTCCCTGCCTCTGATTCCCCATCTCCGATTCCGCACATCTGATTCCCTGCCTCTGATTCCCCGCCTCTGATTCCCCGCCTCTGATTCCCTGCCTCTGATTCCCAACCTCTGATTCCCCACCTCTGATTCCCCGTGTTTGATTCCCCGCCTCTGTTTCCCCGCCTCTGATTCCCCGCCTCTGATTCCCCAACTCTAATTCCCCGCCTCTGATTCCCCATATCTGATTCCCCGCCTCTGTTTCCCCGCCTCTGATTCCCCGCCCCTGTTTCCCCATATCTGATTCCCTGCCTCTGATTCCCCAACTTTGATTCCCAGCCTCTGATTCCCCAGCTCTGATACCACGCCTCTGATTCCCCGTGTTTGATTCCCTGCCTCTGATTCCCCGCCTCTGATTCCCCATCTCTGATTCACCGCCTTTGATTCGCCACCTCTGATTCCCCATATCTGATTCCCCACCTCTGTTTCCCCGCCTCTGATTCCTCGCCTCTGATTCTCCATATCTCATTCCCCGCCTCTGAATCCCCATCACTGATTCCCGGACTCTGATGCCCCACCTCTGATTCCCGGCCTCTTATTCCCAGCATCTGATTCCAGGCCTCTGATTCCCGGCCTCTGACTCCCCGCTTCTGATTCTGATTCCCTGCCTCTGATTCCCCATCTCTGATTCCGCACATCTGATTACCTGCCTCTGATTCCCCACCTCTGATTCCCCATATCTGATTCCCCGCCTCTGTTTCCACGCCTCTGATTCACCGCCTCTGTTTCCCCATATCTAATTCCCCACCTCTGATGCCCCAACTCTGATTCCCCGCCTCTGATTCCCCAGCTCTGATTCCCCGCCTCTGATTCCCCGCATCTGATTCCCCATATCTGATTCCCCGCCTCTGTTTCCACGCCCCTGATTCCCCGCCTCTGTTTCCCCATATCTGATTCCCCGCCTCTGATTCCCAACTATGATTCCCCGCCTCTGATTCCCCAGCTCTGATTCCCTGCCTCTGATTCCCAGCGTTCTATTCCCAGCCTCTGATTCCCCGCCTGTGATTCCCCATCTCTGATTCACCACCTCTGATTCCCCACCACTGATTCCCCATATCTAATTCCCCACCTCTGTTTGCCCGCCTCTGATTCCCCGCCTCTGTTTCCCCATATCTGATTCCCCGCCTCTGAATCCCCAACTCTGATTCGCTGCCTCTGATTCCCCAGCTTCATTCCCCGCCTTTGATTCCCCCCGTCTGATTCCCAGCCTCTGAATCCCCGAGTCTGATAACCTGCCTCTGATTCCCCGCCTCTGATTCCCCATCTCAGATTCACCGCCTCTGATTCCCCACCACTGATTCCCCATCTCTGATTCCGCACATCCGATTCCCTGCCTCTGATTCCCCGACTCTGATTCCCCACCTCTGATTCCCCAGCTCTGATTCCCCACCTCTGATTCCCCGTGTTTGATCCCCTGCCTCTGATTCCCCACCTCTGATTCCCCATCTCTGATTCACCGTCTTTGATTCGCCACCTCCGATTCCCCATATCTGATTCCTCGCCACTGTTTCCCCGCCTCTGATTCCCCGCCTCTGATTCCCCATATCTCATTCCCCGCCTCTGATTCGCCAGCTATGATTCCCCGCCTCTGATTCCCCGCGTCTGATTCCCTGCCTCTGATTCCCCGCCTCTGATTCCACATCTCTGATTCACCACCTCTGATTCCCCGCGTCTGATTCCCCGCCTCTGATTCCCCATCTCTGATTCCCCATCTCTGATTCCCCAATTCTGATTCCCCGCCTCTGATTCCCCAGCTCTGATTCCTCGCCTCTGATTCCCTTCCTCTGATTCCCAACCTCTGATTCCCCACCTCTGATTTCCCATATTGATTCCCTGCGTCTGATTCCCCGCCTCTGATTCCCCAACTCTGATTCCCCGCCTCTGATTCCCCAGCTCTGATTCCCCGCCTCTGATTTTCCGTGTTTGATTCCCTGCCTCTGATTCCCGGCCTCTGATTCCCCATCTCTGATTCACCGCCTTTGATTCGCCACCTCTGATTCCCCATATCTGATTCCCCGCCTCTGTTTCCCCGCCTCTGATTCCCCGCCTCTGATTCCCCATATCTCATTCCCCGCCTCTGAATCCCCATCTCTGATTCCCGGATTCTGATTCCCAACCTCTGATTCCCGGCCTCTTATTCCCGGCATCTGATTCCGGCCTCTGATTCCCGGCCTCTGATTCCCTGCTTCTGATTCTGATTCCCTGCCTCTGATTCCCCATCTCTGATTCCGCACATCTGATTCCCTGCCTCTGATTCCCCGCCTCTGATTCCCCGCCTCTGTTTCCCAATATCAAAGTCCCCGCCTCTGATTCCCCAACTCTGATTCCCCACCTCTGATTCCCCAGCTCTGATTCCCCGCCTCTGATTCCCCGCATCTGATTCCCTGCATCTGATTCCAAGCCTCTGATTCCCTGCCTCTGATTCCCAACCTCTGATTCCCTACCTCTGATTCCCCATATCTGAATCCCCACCTCTGTTTCCCCGCCTCTGATTCCCCACCTCTGTTTCCCCATATCTGATTCCCGGCCTCTGATTCCCCGCCTCTGATTCCCCGCCTCTGATTCCCTGCCTCTGATTCCCCATCCCCGATTCCGCACATCTGATTCCCTGCCTCTGATTCCCCGCCTCTGATTCCCCGCCTCTGATTCCCTGCCTCTGATTCCCAACCTCTGATTCCCCACCTCTGATTCCCCATATCTGATTCCCCGCCTCTGTTTCCCCGCCTCTGATTCCCCTCCTCTGATTCCCCAACTCTAATTCCCCGCCTCTGATTCCCCAGCTCTGATTCCCCGTGTTTGATTCCCCGCCTCTGATTCCCTGCCTCTGATTCCCAACCTCTGATTCCACACCTCTGATTCCCCATATCTGATTCCCCGCCTCTGTTTCCCCGCCTCTGATTCCCTGCCCCTGTTTCCCCATATCTGATTCCCTGCCTCTGATTCCCCAACTCTGATTCCCCGCCTCTGATTCCCCAGCTCTGATTCCCCGCCTCTGATTTCCCGTGTTTGATTCCCTGCCTCTGATTCCCCGCCTCTGATTCCCCATCTCTGATTCACCGCCTTTGATTCGCCACCTCTGATTCCACATATCTGATTCCCCACCTCTGTTTCCCCGCCTCTGATTCCCCGCCTCTGATTCTCCATATCTCATTCCCCGCCTCTGAATCCCCATCTCTGATTCCCGGACTCTGATTCCCCACCTCTGATTCCCGGCCTCTTATACCCAGCATCTGATTCCCGGCTTCTGATTCCCCACTTCTGATTCTGATTCCCTGCCTCTGATTCCCCATCTCTGATTCCGCACATCTGATTCCCTGCCTCTGATTCCCAAACTCTGATTCCCCATATCTGATTTCCCGCCTCTGTTTCCCCGCCTCTGATTCCCCGCCTCTGTTTCCCCATATCTAATTCCCAACCTCTGATGCCCCAACTCTGATTCCCTGCCTCTGATTCCCCGCGTTCTATTCCCTGCCTCTGATTCCCCGCCTGTGATTCCCCATCTCTGATTCACCACCTCTGATTCGCCACCTCTGATTCCCCATATCTAATTCCCCGCCTCTGTTTGCCCGCCTCTGATTCCCCGCCTCTGTATCCCCATATCTGATTCCCCGCCTCTGAATCCCCAACTCTGATTCCCTGCCTCTGATTCCCCAGCTCTGATTCCCCGCCTTTGATTCCCCCATCTGATTCCCAGCCTCTGAAACCCCGTGTCTGATTTCTTGCCTCTGATTCCCCGCCTCTGATTCCCCATCTCTGATTCACAGCCTCTGATTCCCCACCTCTGATTCACCATCTCTGATTCCGCACATCTGATTCCCTGCCTCCGATTCCACGACTCTGATCCCCACCTCTGATTCCCCAGCTCTGATTCCCCGCCTCTGATTCCCCAACTCTGATTCCCCGCCTCTGATTCCCCAGCTCTGATTCCCCGCCTCTGATTCCCCATCTCTGATTCATCGCCTTTGATTCGCCACCTCTGATTCCCCATATCTGATTCCTCGCCTCTGTTTCCCCGCCTCTGATTCCCCGCCTCTGATTCCCCATATCTCATTCCCCGCCTCTGATTCCCCATCTCTGATTCCCGGACTGATTCCCCACCTCTGATTCCCGGCCTCTTATTCCCGGCATCTGATTCCGGCCTCTGATTCCTGGCCTCTGATTCCCTGCTTCTGATTCCCCATCTCTGATTCCGCAAATCTAATTCCCTGCCTCTGATTCCCCACCTCTGATTCCCCATATCTGATTCCCCGCCTCTGTTTCCCGGCCTCTGATTCCCCGCTTCTGATTCTGATTCCCTGCCTCTGATTCCCCATCTCTGATTCCGCACATCTGATTCCCTGCCTCTGATTCCCCACCTCTGATTCCCCATATCTGATTTCCCGCCTCTGTTTCCCCGCCTCTGATTCCCCACCTCTGTTTCCCCATATCTAATTCCCAACCTCTGATGCCCCAACTCTGATACCCTGCCTCTGATTCCCCGCCTCTCAGTCAACATCTCTGATTCACCACCTCAGATTCCCCGCGTCTGATTCCCCACCTCTGATTCCCCATCTCAGATTCCCCATCTCTGATTCCCCAATTCTGATTCCCCGCCTCTGATTCCGCGTGTTTGATTCCCTGCCTCTGATTCCCTGCCTCTGATTCCCCATCTCTGATTCACCGCCTTTGATTCGCCACCTCTGATTCCCCATATCTGATTCCCCGCCTCTGTTTCACCGCCTCTGATTCCCCGCCTCTGATTCCCCATATCTCATTCCCCGCCTCTGAATCCCCATCTCTGATTCCCGGACTCTGATTCCCCACTTCTGATTCCCGGCCTCTTATTCCCGGCATCTGATTCCGGCCTCTGATTCCCGGCCTCTGATTCCCTGCTTCTGATTCTGATTCCCTGCCTTTGATTCCCCATCTCTGATTCCGCACATCTGATTCCCTGCCTCTGATTCCCCATCTCTGATTCCCCATATCTGATTCCCCGACTCTGTTTCCCCGCCTCTGATTCCCCGCCTCTGTTTCCCAATATCTAAGTCGCCGCCTCTGATTCCCCAACTCTGATTCCCCACCTCTGATTCCCCAGCTCTGATTCCCCGCCTCTGATTCCCCGCATCTGATTCCCTGCCTCTGATTTTCAACCTCTGATTCCCCACCTCTGATTCCCCATATCTGATTCTCAGCCTCTGTTTCCCCGCCTCTGATTCCCCGCCTCTGTTTCCCCATATCTGATTCCCGGCCTCTGATTCCCCGCCTCTGATTCCCCGCCTCTGATTCCCTGCCTCTGATTCCCCATCTCCGATTCCGCACATCTGATTCCCTGACTCTGATTCCCCGCCTCTGATTCCCCGCCTCTGATTCCCTGCCTCTGATTCCCAACCTCTGATTCCCCACCTCTGATTCCCCGTGTTTGATTCCCCGCCTCTGTTTCCCCGTCTCTGATTCCCCGCCTCTGATTCCACAACTCTAATTCCCCGCCTCTGATTCCCCATATCTGATTCCCCGCCTCTGTTTCCCCGCCTCTGATTCCCCGCCCCTGTTTCCCCATATCTGATTCCCTGCCTCTGATTCCCCAACTTTGATTCCCAGCCTCTGATTCCCCAGCTCTGATTCCCCGCCTCTGATTCCCCGTGTTTGATTCCCTGCCTCTGATTCCCGGCCTCCGATTCCCCATCTCTGATTCACCGCCTTTGATTCGCCACCTCTGATTCCCCATATCTGATACCCCGAATCTGTTTCCCCGCCTCTGATTCCCCGCCTCTGATTCCCCATATCTCATTCCCCGCCTCTGAATCCCCATCTCTGATTCCCGGACTCTGATTCCCCACCTCTGATTCCCGGCCTCTTATTCCCGGCATCTGATTCCGGCCTCTGATTCCCGGCCTCTGATTCCCTGCTTCTGAGTCTGATTCCCTGCCTTTGATTCCCCATCTCTGATTCCGCACATCTGATTCCCTGCCTCTGATTCCCCATCTCTGAATCCCCATATCTGATTCCCCGCCTCTGTTTCCCCGCCTCTGATTCCCCGCCTCTGTTTCCCAATATCTAGGTCCCCGCCTCTGATTCCCCAACTCTGATTCCCCACCTCTGATTCCCCAGCTCTGATTCCCCGCCTCTGATTCCCCGCATCTGATTCCCTGCATCTGATTCCAAGCCTCTGATTCCCTGCCTCTGATTCCCAACCTCTGATTCCCCACCTCTGATTCCCCATATCTGATTCCCAGCCTCTGTTTCCCCGCCTCTGATTCCCTGCCTCTGTTTCCCCATATCTGATTCCCGGCCTCTGATTCCCCGCCTCTGATTCCCCGCCTCTGATTCCCTGCCTCTGATTCCCCATCTCTGATTCCGCACATCTGATTCCCTGCCTCTGATTCCCCGCCTCTGATTCCCCGCCTCTGATTCCCTGCCACTGATCCCAACCTCTGATTCCCCACCTCTGATTCCCCGTGTTTGATTCCCCGCCTCTGTTTCCCCGCCTCTGATTCCCCGCCTCTGATTCCCCAACTCTAATTCCCCGCCTCTGATTCCCCATATCTGATTCCCCGCCTCTGTTTCCCCGCCTCTGATTCCCCGCCCCTGTTTCCCCATATCTGATTCCCTGCCTCTGATTCCCCAACTTTGATTCCCAGCCTCTGATTCCCCAGCTCTGATACCACGCCCCTGATTCCCCGTGTTTGATTCCCTGCCTCTGATTACCCGCCTCTGATTCCCCATCTCTGATTCACCGCCTTTGATTCGCCACCTCTGATTCCCCATATCTGATTCCCCACCTCTGTTTCCCCGCCTCTGATTCCCCGCCTCTGATTCTCCATATCTCATTCCCCGCCTCTGAATCCCCATCACTGATTCCCAGACTCTGATTCCCCACCTCTGATTCCCGGCCTCTTATTCCCAGCATCTGATTCCAGGCCTCTGATTCCCGGCCTCTGACTCCCCGCTTCTGATTCTGATTCCCTGCCTCTGATTCCCCATCTCTGATTCCGCACATCTGATTACCTGCCTCTGATTCCCCACCTCTGATTCCCCACATCTGATTCCCCGCCTCTGTTTCCACGCCTCTGATTCCCCGCCTCGGTTTCCCCATATCTAATTCCCCACCTCTGATGCCCCAACTCTGATTCCCCGCCTCTGATTCCCCAGCTCTGATTCCCCGCCTCTGATTCCCCGCATCCGATTCCCCATATCTGATTCCCCGCCTCTGTTTCCCCGCCCCTGATTCCACGCCTCTGTTTCCCCATATCTGATTCCCCGCCTCTGATTCCCAACTATGATTCCCCGCCTCTGATTCCCCAGCTCTTATTCCCTGCCTCTGATTCCCCGCGTTCTATTCCCTGCCTCTGATTCCCCGCCTGTGATTCCCCATCTCTGATTCACCACCTCTGATTCCCCACCACTGATTCCCCATATCTAATTCCCCGCCTCTCTTTGCCCGCCTCTGATTCCCCGCCTCTGTTTCCCCATATCTGATTCCCCGCCTCTGAATCCCCAACTCTGATTCGCTGCCTCTGATTCCCCAGCTTCATTCCCCGCCTTTGATTCCCCCCGTCTGATTCCCAGCCTCTGAATCCCCGTGTCTGATAACCTGCCTCTGATTCCCCGCCTCTGATTCCCCATCTCAGATTCACCGCCTCTGATTCCCCACCTCTGATTCCCCATCTCTGATTCCGCACATCCGATTCCCTGCCTCTGATTCCCCGACTCTGATTCCCCACCTCTGATTCCCCAGCTCTGATTCCTCGCCTCTGATTCCCCAACTCTGATTCCCCGCCTCTGATTCCCCAGCTCTGATTCCCCACCTCTGATTCCCCGTGTTTGATCCCCTGCCTCTGATTCCCCGCCTCTGATTCCCCATCTCTGATTCACCGTCTTTGATTCGCCACCTCTGATTCCACATATCTGATTCCTCGCCACTGTTTCCCCGCCTCTGATTCCCCGCCTCTGATTCCCCATATCTCATTCCCCGCCTCTGATTCGCCAGCTATGATTCCCCGCCTCTGATTCCCCGCGTCTGATTCCCTGCCTCTGATTCCCCGCCTCTGATTCCACATCTCTGATTCACCACCTCTGATTCCCCGCGTCTGATTCCCCGCCTCTGATTCCCCATCTCTGATTCCCCATCTCTGATTCCCCAATTCTGATTCCCCGCCTCTGATTCCCCAGCTCTGATTCCTCGCCTCTGATTCCCTTCCTCTGATTCCCAACCTCTGATTCCCCACCTCTGATTTCCCATATTGATTTATGCGTCTGATTCCCCGCCTCTGATTCCCCAACTCTGATTCCCCGCCTCTGATTCCCCAGCTCTGATTCCCCGCCTCTGATTCCCCGTGTTTGATTCCCTGCCTCTGATTCCCGGCCTCTGATTCCCCATCTCTGATTCACCGCCTTTGATTCGCCACCTCTGATTCCCCATATCTGAATCCCCGCCTCTGTTTCCCCGCCTCTGATTCCCCGCCTCTGATTCCCCATATCTCATTCCCCGCCTCTGAATACCCATCTCTGATTCCCGGACTCTGATACCCCACCTCTGATTCCCGGCCTCTTATTCCCGGCATCTGATTCCGGCCTCTGATTCCCGGCCTCTGATTCCCTCCTTCTGATTCTGATTCCCTGCCTCTGATTCCCCATCTCTGATTCCGCACATCTGATTCCCTGCCTCTGATTCCCCGCCTCTGATTCCCCGCCTCTGTTTCCCAATATCTAAGTCCCCGCCTCTGATTCCCCAACTCTGATTCCCCACCTCTGATTCCCCAGCTCTGATTCCCCGCCTCTGATTCCCCGCATCTGATTCCCTGCATCTGATTCCAAGCCTCTGATTCCCTGCCTCTGATTCCCAACCTCTGATTCCCCACCTCTGATTCCCCATATCTGAATCCCCGCCTCTGTTTCCCCGCCTCTGATTCCCCACCTCTGTTTCCCCATATCTGATTCCCGGCCTCTGATTCCCCGCCTCAGATTCCCCGCCTCTGATTCCCTGCCTCTGATTCCCCATCCCCGATTCCGCACATCTGATTCCCTGCCTCTGATTCCCCGCCTCTGATTCCCCGCCTCTGATTCCCTGCCTCTGATTCCCAACCTCTGATTCCCCACCTCTGATTCCCCATATCTGATTCCCCGCCTCTGTTTCCCCGCCTCTGATTCCCCTCCTCTGATTCCCCAACTCTAATTCCCCGCCTCTGATTCCCCAGCTCTGATTCCCCGTGTTTGATTCCCCGCCTCTGATTCCCTGCCTCTGATTCCCAACCTCTGATTCCACACCTCTGATTCCCCATATCTGATTCCCCGCCTCTGTTTCCCCGCCTCTGATTCCCTGCCCCTGTTTCCCCATATCTGATTCCCTGCCTCTGATTCCCCAACTCTGATTCCCCGCCTCTGATTCCCCAGCTCTGATTCCCCGCCTCTGATTTCCCGTGTTTGATTCCCTGCCTCTGATTCCCCGCCTCTGATTCCCCATCTCTGATTCACCGCATTTGATTCGCCACCTCTGATTCCACATATCTGATTCCCCACCTCTGTTTCCCCGCCTCTGATTCCCCGCCTCTGATACTCCATATCTCATTCCCCGCCTCTGATTCCCCACCTCTGATTCCCGGCCTCTTATTCCCAGCATCTGATCCCCGGCCTCTGATTCCCCGCTTCTGATTCTGATTCCCTGCCTCTGATTCCCCATCTCTGATTCCGCACATCTGATTCCCTGCCTCTGATTCCCCACCTCTGATTCCCCATATCTGATTTCCCGCCTCTGTTTCCCCGCCTCTGATTCCCCGCCTCTGTTTCCCCATATCTAATTCCCAACCTCTGATGCCCCAACTCTAATTCCCTGCCTCTGATTCCCCGCGTTCTATTCCCTGCCTCTGATTCCCCGCGTGTGATTCCCCATCTCTGATTCACCACCTCTGATTCCCCACCTCTGATTCCCCATATCAAATTCCCCGCCTCTGATTCCCCGCCTCTGTTTCCCCATATCTGATTCCCCGCCTCTGAATCCTTAACTCTGAATCCCTTCCTCTGATTCCCCAGCTCTGATTCCCCGCCTTTGATTCCCCCGTCTGATTCCCAGCCTCTGAAACCCCGTGTCTGATTTCTTGCCTCTGATTCCCCGCCTCTGATTCCCCATCTCTGATTCACAGCCTCTGATTCCCCACCTCTGATTCCCCATCTCTGATTCCGCACATCTGATTCCCTGCCTCTGATTCCCCGACTCTGATGCCCACCTCTGATTCCCCAGCTCTGATTCCACGCCTCTGATTCCCCAACTCTGATTCCCCGCCTCTGATTCCCCAGCTCTGATTCCCCGCCTCTGATTCCCCGTGTTTGATTCCCTGCCTCTGATTCCCCGCCTCTGATTCCCCATCTCTGATTCATCGCCTTTGATTCGCCACCTCTGATTCCCCATATCTGATTCCTCGCCTCTGTTTCCCCGCCTCTGATTCCCCGCCTCTGATTCCCCATATCTCATTCCCCGCCTCTGATTCCCCATCTCTGATTCCCGGACTCTGATTCCCCACCTCTGATTCCCGGCCTCTTATTCCCGGCATCTGATTCCGGCCTCTGATTCCCGGCCTCTGATTCCCTGCTTCTGATTCCCCATCTCTGATTCCGCAAATCTAATTCCCTGCCTCTGATTCCCCACCTCTGATTCCCCATATCTGATTCCCCGCCTCTGTTTCCCGGCCTCTGATTCCCCGCTTCTGATTCTGATTCCCTGCCTCTGATTCCCCATCTCTGATTCCGCACATCTGATTCCCTGCCTCTGATTCCCCACCTCTGATTCCCCATATCTGATTTCCCGCCTCTGTTTCCCCGCCTCTGATTCCCCGCCTCTGTTTCCCCATATCTAATTCCCAACCTCTGATGCCCCAACTCCGATTCCCTGCCTCTGATTCCCCGCGTTCTATTCCCTGCCTCTGATTCCCCGCCTGTGATTCCCCATCTCTGATTCACCACCTCTGATTCCCCACCTCTGATTCCCCATATCTAATTCACCGCCTGTTTGCCCGACTCTGATTCCCCGCCTCTGTATCCCCATATCTGATTCCCCGCCTCTGAATCCCCAACTCTGATTCCCTGCCTCTGATTCCCCACCTCTGATTCCCCATCTCGGATTCCGCACATCTGATTAACTGCCTCTGATTCCCCGACTCTGATCCCCACCTCTGATTCCCAAGCTCTGATTCCCCGCCTCTGATTCCCCAACTCTGATTCCCTGCCTCTGATTCCCCAGCTCTGATTCCCCGCCTCTGATTCCCCGTGTTTGATTCCCTGCCTCTGATTCCCCGCCTCTTATTCCCCATCTCTGATTCAACGCCTTTGATTCGCCACCTCTGATTCCCCATATCTGATTCCTCGCCTCTGTTTCCCCGCCTCTGATTCCCCGCCTCTGATTCCCCATATCTCATTCCCCGCCTCTGATTCCCCATCTCTGATTCCCGGACTCTGATTCCCCACCTCTGATTCCCAGCCTCTTATTCCCGGCATCTGATTCCGGCCTCTGATTCCCGGCCTCTGATTCCCTGCTTCTGATTCTGATTCCCTGCCTTTGATTCCCCATCTCTGATTCCGCACATCTGATTCCCTGCCTCTGATTGCCCATCTCTGATTCCACATATCTGATTCCCCGCCTCTGTTTCCCCGCCTCTGATTCCCCGCCTCTGTTTCCCAATATCTAAGTCCCCGCCTCTGATTCCCCAACTCTGATTCCCCACCTCTGATTCCCCAGATCTGATTCCCCGCCTCTGATTCCCTGCATCTGATTCCCTGCATCTGATTCCAAGCCTCTGATTCCCTGCCTCTGATTCCCAACCTCTGATTCCCCACCTCTGATTCCCCATATCTGATTCCCAGCCTCTGTTTCCCCGCCTCTGATTCCCCGCCTCTGTTTCCCCATATCTGATTCCCGGACTCTGATTCCCCGCCTCTGATTCCCTGCCTCTGATTCCCCATCTCCGATTCCGCACATCTGATTCCCTGCCTCTGATTCCCCGCCTCTGATTCCCCGCCTCTGATTCCATGCCTCTGATTCCCAACCTCTGATTCCCCACCTCTGATTCCCCGTGTTTGATTCCCCGCCTCTGTTTCCCCGCCTCTGATTCCCCGCCTCTGATTCCCCAACTCTAATTCCCCGCCTCTGATTCCCCATATCTGATTCCTTGCCTCTGTTTCCCCGCCTCTGATTCCCCGCCCCTGTTTCCCCATATCTGATTCCCTGCCTCTGATTCCCCAACTTTGATTCCCTGCCTCTGATTCCCCAGCTCTGATTCCCCGCCTCTGATTCCTCGTGTTTGATTCCCTGCCTCCGATTCCCGGCCTCTGATTCCCCATCTCTGATTCGCCGCCTCTGATTCCCTGCCTCTGATTCCCAACCTCTGATTCCACACCTCTGATTCCCCATATCTGATTCCCCGCCTCTGTTTCCCCGCCTCTGATTCCCTGCCCTTGTTTGCCCATATCTGATTCCCTGCCTCTGATTCCCCAACTCTGATTCCCCGCCTCTGATTCCCCAGCTCTGATTCCCCGCCTCTGATTTCCCGTGTTTGATTCCCTGCCTCTGATTCCCCGCCTCTGATTCCCCATCTCTGATTCACCGCCTTTGATTCGCCACCTCTGATTCCACATATCTGATTCCCCACCTCTGTTTCCCCGCCTCTGATTCCCCGCCTCTGATTCTCCATATCTCATTCCCCGCCTCTGAATCCACATCTCTGATTCCCGGACTCTGATTCCCCACCTCTGATTCCCGGCCTCTTATTCCCAGCATCTGATTCCCGGCCTCTGATTCCCGGCCTCTGATTCCCCGCTTCTGATTCTGATTCGCTGCCTCTGATTCCCCATCTCTGATTCTGCACATCTGATTCCCTGCCTCTGATTCCCCACCTCTGATTCCCCATATTTGATTTCCCGCCTCTGTTTCCCCGCCTCTGATTCCCCGCCTCTGTTTCCCCATATCTAATTCCCAACCTCTGATGCCCCAACTCTGATTCCCTGCCTCTGATTCCCCGCGTTCTATTCCCTGCCTCTGATTCCCCGCCTGTGATTCCCCATCTCTGATTCACCACCTCTGATTCCCCACCTCTGATTCCCCATATCTAATTCCCCGCCTCTGTTTGCCCGCCTCTGATTCCCCGCCTCTGTTTCCCCATATCTGATTCCCAGCCTCTGAATCCCCAACTCGGATTCCCCGCCTCTGATTCCCTGCCTCTGATTTCCAACCTCTGATTCCCCACCTCTGATTCCCCGTGTTTGATTCCCCGCCTCTGTTTCCCCGCCACTGATTCCCCGCCTCTGATTCCCCAACTCTAATTCCCCGCCTCTGATTCCCCATATCTGATTCCCTGCCTCTGTTGCCCCGCCTCTGATTCCCCGCCCCTGTTTCCCCATATCTGATTCCCTGACTCTGATTCCCCAACTTTGATTCCCAGCCTCTGATTCCCTAGCTCTGATTCCCCGCCTCTGATTCCCCGTGTTTGATTCCCTGCCTCTGATTCCCCGCCTCTGATTCCCCATCTCTGATTCACCGCCTTTGATTCGCCACCTCTGATTCCCCATATCTGATTCCCCACCTCTGTTTCCCCGCCTCTGATTCCCCGCCTCTGATTCTCCATATCTCATTCCCCGCCTCTGACTCCCCATCTCTGATTCCCGGACTCTGATTCCCCACCTCTGATTCCCGGCCTCTTATTCCCAACATCTGATTCCAGGCCTCTGATTCCCGGCCTCTGACTCCCCGCTTCTGATTCTGATTCCCTGCCTCTGATTCCCCATCTCTGATTCCCCGCCTCTGATTCCCCGTGTTTGATTCCCTGCCTCCGATTCCCGGCCTCTGATTCCCCATCTCTGATTCACCGCCTTTGATTCGCCACCTCTGATTCCCCATATCTGATTCCCCGCCTCTGTTTCCCCGCCTCTGATTCCCCGCCTCTGATTCCCCATATCTCATTCCCCGCTTCTGAATCCCCATCTCTGATTCCCGGACTCTGAATCCCCATCTCTGATTCCCGGACTCTGATTCCACACCTCTGATTCCCGGCCTCTTATTCCCAGCATCTGATTCCCGGCCTCTGATTCCCGGCCTCTGATTCCCCGCTTCTGATTCTGATTCGCTGCCTCTGATTCCCCATCTCTGATTCTGCACATCTGATTCCCTGCCTCTGATTCCCCACCTCTGATTCCCCATATCTGATTTCCCGCCTCTGTTTCCCCGCCTCTGATTCCCCGCCTCTGTTTCCCCATATCTAATTCCCAACCTCTGATGCCCCAACTCTGATTCCCTGCCTCTGATTCCCCGCGTTCTATTCCCTGCCTCTGATTCCCCGCCTGTGATTCCCCATCTCTGATTCACCACCTCTGATTCCCCACCTCTGATTCCCCATATCTAATTCCCCGCCTCTGTTTGCCCGCCTCTGATTCCCCGCCTCTGTTTGCCCGCCTCTGATTCCCCGCCTCTGTTTCCCCATATCTGATTCCCCGCCTCTGAATCCCCAACTCTGATTCCCTGCCTCTGATTCCCCAGCTCTGATTCCCCGCCTTTGATTCCCCCCGTCTGATTCACAGCCTCTGAATCCCCGTGTCTGATTTCCTGCATCTGATTCCCCGCCTCTGATTCCCCATCTCTGATTCACAGCCTCTGATTCCCCACCTCTGATTCCCCATCTCGGATTCCGCACATCTGATTAACTGCCTCTGATTCCCCGACTCTGATCCCCACCTCTGATTCCCAAGCTCTGATTCCCCGCCTCTGATTCCCCAACTCTGATTCCCTGCCTCTGATTCCCCAGCTCTGATTCCCCGCCTCTGATTCCCCGTGTTTGATTCCCTGCCTCTGATTCCCCGCCTCTTATTCCCCATCTCTGATTCAACGCCTTTGATTCGCCACCTCTGATTCCCCATATCTGATTCCTCGCCTCTATTTCCCCGCCTCTGATTCCCCGCCTCTGATTCCCCATATCTCATTCCCCGCCTCTGATTCCCCATCTCTGATTCCCGGACTCTGATTCCCCACCTCTGATTCCCAGCCTCTTATTCCCGGCATCTGATTCCGACCTCTGATTCCCGGCCTCTGATTCCCTGCTTCTGATTCTGATTCCCTGCCTTTGATTCCCCATCTCTGATTCCGCACATCTGATTCCCTGCCTCTGATTCCCCAGCTCCGATTCCCCGCCTCTGATTCCCTGCATCCGATTCCCCATATCTGATTCCCCGCCTCTGTTTCCCCGCCCCTGATTCCCCGCCTCTGTTTCCCCATATCTGATTATCCGCCTCTGATTCCCAACTATGATTCCCCGCCTCTGAATCCCCGCGTCTGATTCCCTGCCTCTGCTTCCCCGCCTCTGATTCCCCAACTCTGATTCCCCGCCTCTGATTCCCCAGCTCTGATTCCCCGCCTCTGATTCCCCGTGTTTGATTCCCTGCCTCTGATTCCCGGCCTCTGATTCCCCATCTCTGATTCACCGCCTTTGATTCGCCACCTCTGATTCCCCATATCTGATTCCCCGCATCTGTTTCCCCGCCTCTGATTCCCCGCCTCTGATTCCCCATATCTCATTCCCCGCCTCTGAATCCCCATATCTGATTCCCGGACTCTGATTCCCCACCTCTGATTCCCGGCCTCTTATTCCCGGCATCTGATTCCGGCCTCTGATTCCCGGCCTCTGATTCCCTGCTTCTGATTCTGATTCCCTGCCTCTGATTCCCCATCTCTGATTCCGCACATCTGATTCCCTGCCTCTGATTCCCCACCTCTGATTCCCCATATCTGACTCCCCGCCTCTGTTTCCCCGCCTCTGATTCCCCACCTTTGTTTCCCAATATCTAAGTCCCCGCCTCTGATTCCCAAACTCTGATTCCCCACCTCTGATTCCCCAGCTCTGATTCCCCGCCTCTGATTCCCCGCATCTGATTCCCTGCATCTGATTCCAAGCCTCTGATTCCCTGCCTCTGATTCCCAACCTCTGATTCCCCACCTCTGATTCCCCATATCTGATTCCCCGCCTCTGTTTCCCCGCCTCTGATTCCCCACCTCTCTTTCCCCATATCTGATTCCCGGCCTCTGATTCCCGCCTCTGATTCCCCACCTCTGATTCCCTGCCTCTGATTCCCCGCCTCTGATTCCCCGCCGCTGATTCCCTGCCTCTGATTTCCAACCTCTGATTCCCCACCTCTGATTCCCCGTGTTTGATTCCCCGCCTCTGTTTCCCCGCCACTGATTCCCCGCCTCTGATTCCCCAACTCTAATTCCCCGCCTCTGATTCCCCATATCTGATTCCCCGCCTCTGTTTCCCCGCCTCTGATTCCCCGCCCCTGTTTCCCCATATCTGATTCCCTGACTCTGATTCACCAACTTTGATTCCCAGCCTCTGATTCCACAGCTCTGATTCCCCGCCTCTGATTCCCCGTGTTTGATTCCCTGCCTCTGATTCCCCGCCTCTGATTCCCCATCTCTGATTCACCGCCTTTGATTCGCCACCTCTGATTCCCCATATCTGATTCCCCACCTCTGTTTCCCCGCCTCTGATTCCCCGCCTCTGATTCTCCATATCTCATTCCCCGCCTCTGACTCCCCATCTCTGATTCCCGGACTCTGATTCCCCACCTCTGATTCCCGGCCTCTTATTCCCAGCATCTGATTCCAGGCCTCTGATTCCCGGCCTCTGACTCCCCGCTTCTGATTCTGATTCCCTGCCTCTGATTCCCCATCTCTGATTCCGCACATCTGATTACCTGCCTCTGATTCCCCACCTCTGATTCCCCATATCTGATTCCCCGCCTCTGTTTCCACGCCTCTGATTCCCCGCCTCTGTTTCCCCATATCTAATTCCCCACCTCTGATGCCCCAACTCTGATTCCCCGCCTCTGATTCCCCAGCTCCGATTCCCCGCCTCTGATTCCCTGCATCCGATTCCCCATATCTGATTCCCCGCCTCTGTTTCCCCGCCCCTGATTCCCCGCCTCTGTTTCCCCATATCTGATTATCCGCCTCTGATTCCCAACTATGATTCCCCGCCTCTGAATCCCCGCGTCTGATTCCCTGCCTCTGCTTCCCCGCCTCTGATTCCCCAACTCTGATTCCCCGCCTCTGATTCCCCAGCTCTGATTCCCCGCCTCTGATTCCCCGTGTTTGATTCCCTGCCTCTGATTCCCGGCCTCTGATTCCCCATCTCTGATTCACCGCCTTTGATTCGCCACCTCTGATTCCCCATATCTGATTCCCCGCATCTGTTTCCCCGCCTCTGATTCCCCGCCTCTGATTCCCCATATCTCATTCCCCGCCTCTGAATCCCCATCTCTGATTCCCGGACTCTGATTCCCCACCTCTGATTCCCGGCCTCTTATTCCCGGCATCTGATTCCGGCCTCTGATTCCCGGCCTCTGATTCCCTGCTTCTGATTCTGATTCCCTGCCTCTGATTCCCCATCTCTGATTCCGCACATCTGATTCCCTGCCTCTGATTCCCCACCTCTGATTCCCCATATCTGACTCCCCGCCTCTGTTTCCCCGCCTCTGATTCCCCGCCTTTGTTTCCCAATATCTAAGTCCCCGCCTCTGATTCCCAAACTCTGATTCCCCACCTCTGATTCCCCAGCTCTGATTCCCCGCCTCTGATTCCCCGCATCTGATTCCCTGCATCTGATTCCAAGCCTCTGATTCCCTGCCTCAGATTCCCAACCTCTGATTCCCCACCTCTGATTCCCCATATCTGATTCCCCGCCTCTGTTTCCCCGCCTCTGATTCCCCACCTCTGTTTCCCCATATCTGATTCCCGGCCTCTTATTCCCCGCCTCTGATTCCCCACCTCTGATTCCCTACCTCTGATTACCTGCCCTGATTCCCCATCTCTGTTTCACCGCCTTTGATTCGCCACCTCCGATTCCCCATATCTGATTCCCCGCCTCTGTTTCGCCGCCTCTGATTCCCTGCCTCTGATTCCCAACCTCTGATTCCACACCTCTGATTCCCCATATCTGATTCCCCGCCTCTGTTTCCCCGCCTCTGATTCCCTGCCCTTGTTTGCCCATATCTGATTCCCTGCCTCTGATTCCCCAACTCTGATTCCCCGCCTCTGATTCCCCAGCTCTGATTCCCCGCCTCTGATTTCCCGTGTTTGATTCCCTGCCTCTGATTCCCCGCCTCTGATTCCCCATCTCCGATTCACCGCCTTTGATTCGCCACCTCTGATTCCACATATCTGATTCCCCACCTCTGTTTCCCCGCCTCTGATTCCCCGCCTCTGATTCTCCATATCTCATTCCCCGCCTCTGAATCCCCATCTCTGATTCCCGGACTCTGATTCCCCACCTCTGATTCCCGGCCTCTTATTCCCAGCATCTGATTCCCGGCCTCTGATTCCCAGCCTCTGATTCCCCGCTTCTGATTCTGATTCGCTGCCTCTGATTCCCCATCTCTGATTCTGCACCTCTGATTCCCTGCCTCTGATTCTCCACCTCTGATTCCCCATATCTGATTTCCCGCCTCTGTTTCCCCGCCTCTGATTCCCCGCCTCTGTTTCCCCATATCTAATTCCCAACCTCTGATGCCCCAACTCTGATTCCCTGCCTCTGATTCCCCGCGTTCTATTCCCTGCCTCTGATTCCCCGCCTGTGATTCCCCATCTCTGATTCACCACCTCTGATTCCCCAGCTCTGATTCCCCATATCTAATTCCCCGCCTCTGTTTGCCCGCCTCTGATTCCCCGCCTCTGTTTCCCCATATCTGATTCCCCGCCTCTGAATACCCAACTCTGATTCCCTGCCTCTGATTCCCCAGCTCTGATTCCCCGCCTTTGATTCCCCCCGTCTGATTCCCAGCCTCTGAATCCCCGTGTCTGATTTCCTGCGTCTGATTCCCCGCCTCTGATTCCCCATCTCTGATTCACAGTCTCTGATTCCCCACCTCTGATTCCCCATCTCGGATTCCGCACATCTGATTAACTGCCTCTGATTCCCCGACTCTGATCCCCACCTCTGATTCCCAAGCTCTGATTCCCCGCCTCTGATTCCCCAACTCTGATTCCCCGCCTCTGATTCCCCAGCTCTGATTCCCCGCCTCTGATTCCCCGTGTTTGATTCCCTGCCTCTGATTCCCCGCCTCTTATTCCCCATCTCTGTTTCACCGCCTTTGATTCGCCACCTCTGATTCCCCATATCTGATTCCTCGCCTCTGTTTCCCCGCCTCTGATTCCCCGCCTCTGATTCCCCATATCTCATTCCCCGCCTCTGATTCCCCATCTCTGATTCCCGGACTCTGATTCCCCACCTCTGATTCCCAGCCTCTTATTCCCGGCATCTGATTCCGGCCTCTGATTCCCGGCCTCTGATTCCATGCTTCTGATTCTGATTCCCTGCCTTTGATTCCCCATCTCTGATTCCGCACATCTGATTCCCTGCCTCTGATTCCCCATCTCTGATTCCCATATCTGATTCCCCGCCTCTGTTTAACCGCCTCTGATTCCCCGCCTCTGTTTCCCAATATCTAAGTCCCCGCCTCTGATACCCTGCATCTGATTCCCTGCATCTGATTCCAAGCCTCTGATTCCCTGCCTCTGATTCCCAACCTCTGATTCCCCACCTCTGATTCCCCATATCTGATTCCCAGCCTCTGTTTCCCCGCCTCTGATTCCCCGCCTCTGTTTCCCCATATCTGATTCCCGGACTCTGATTCCCCGCCTCTGATTCCCTGCCTCTGATTCCCCATCTCCGATTCCGCACATCTGATTCCCTGCCTCTGATTCCCCGCCTCTGATTCCCCGCCTCTGATTCCATGCCTCTGATTCCCAACCTCTGATTCCCCACCTCTGATTCCCCGTGTTTGATTCCCCGCCTCTGTTTCCCCGCCTCTGATTCCCCGCCGCTGATTCCCCAACTCTAATTCCCCGCCTCTGATTCCCCATATCTGATTCCCTGCCTCTGTTTCCCCGCCTCTGATTCCCCGCCCCTGTTTCCCCATATCTGATTCCCTGCCTCTGATTCCCCAACTTTGATTCCCAGCCTCTTATTCCCCAGCTCTGATTCCCCGCCTCTGATTCCCCGTGTTTGATTCCCTGCCTCCGATTCCCGGCCTCTGATTCCCCATCTCTGATTCACCGCCTTTGATTCGCCACCTCTGATTCCCCTTATCTGATTCCCCGCCTCTGTTTCCCCGCCTCTGATTCCCCGCCTCTGATTCCCCATATCTCATTCCCCGCCTCTGAATCCCCATCTCTGATTCCCGGACTCTGAATCCCCATCTCTGATTCCCGGACTCTGATTCCACACCTCTGATTCCCGGCCTCTTATTCCCAGCATCTGATTCCCGGCCTCTGATTCCCGGCCTCTGATTCCCCGCTTCTGATTCTGATTCGCTGCCTCTGATTCCCCATCTCTGATTCTGCACATCTGATTCCCTGCCTCTGATTCCCCACCTCTGATTCCCCATATCTGATTTCCCGCCTCTGTTTCCCGACCTCTGATTCCCCGCCTCTGTTTCCCCATATCTAATTCCCAACCTCTGATGCCCCAACTCTGATTCCCTGCCTCTGATTCCCCGCGTTCTATTCCCTGCCTCTGATTCCCCGCCTGTGATTCCCCATCTCTGATTCACCACCTCTGATTCCCCACCTCTGATTCCCCATATCTAATTCCCCGCCTCTGTTTGCCCGCCTCTGATTCCCCGCCTCTGTTTCCCCATATCTGATTCCCCGCCTCTGAATCCCCAACTCTGATTCCCTGCCTCTGATTCCCCAGCTCTGATTCCCCGCCTTTGATTCCCCCCGTCTGATTCACAGCCTCTGAATCCCCGTGTCTGATTTCCTGCATCTGATTCCCCGCCTCTGATTCCCCATCTCTGATTCACAGCCTCTGATTCCCCACCTCTGATTCCCCATCTCGGATTCCGCACATCTGATTAACTGCCTCTGATTCCCCGACTCTGATCCCCACCTCTGATTCCCAAGCTCTGATTCCCCGCCTCTGATTCCCCAACTCTGATTCCCTGCCTCTGATTCCCCAGCTCTGATTCCCCGCCTCTGATTCCCCGTGTTTGATTCCCTGCCTCTGATTCCCCGCCTCTTATTCCCCATCTCTGATTCAACGCCTTTGATTCGCCACCTCTGATTCCCCATATCTGATTCCTCGCCTCTGTTTCCCCGCCTCTGATTCCCCGCCTCTGATTCCCCATATCTCATTCCCCGCCTCTGATTCCCCATCTCTGATTCCCGGACTCTGATTCCCCACCTCTGATTCCCAGCCTCTTATTCCCGGCATCTGATTCCGGCCTCTGATTCCCGGCCTCTGATTCCCTGCTTCTGATTCTGATTCCCTGCCTTTGATTCCCCATCTCTGATTCCGCACATCTGATTCCCTGCCTCTGATTCCCCATCTCTGATTCCACATATCTGATTCCCCGCCTCTGTTTCCCCGCCTCTGATTCCCCGCCTCTGTTTCCCAATATCTAAGTCCCCGCCTCTGATTCCCCAACTCTGATTCCCCACCTCTGATTCCCCAGATCTGATTCCCCGCCTCTGATTCCCTGCATCTGATTCCCTGCATCTGATTCCAAGCCTCTGATTCCCTGCCTCTGATTCCCAACCTCTGATTCCCCACCTCTGATTCCCCATATCTGATTCCCAGCCTCTGTTTCCCCGCCTCTGATTCCCCGCCTCTGTTTCCCCATATCTGATTCCCGGACTCTGATTCCCCGCCTCTGATTCCCTGCCTCTGATTCCCCATCTCCGATTCCGCACATCTGATTCCCTGCCTCTGATTCCCCGCCTCTGATTCCCCGCCTCTGATTCCATGCCTCTGATTCCCAACCTCTGATTCCCCACCTCTGATTCCCCGTGTTTGATTCCCCGCCTCTGTTTCCCCGCCTCTGATTCCCCGCCTCTGATTCCCCAACTCTAATTCCCCGCCTCTGATTCCCCATATCTGATTCCTTGCCTCTGTTTCCCCGCCTCTGATTCCCCGCCCCTGTTTCCCCATATCTGATTCCCTGCCTCTGATTCCCCAACTTTGATTCCCTGCCTCTGATTCCCCAGCTCTGATTCCCCGCCTCTGATTCCTCGTGTTTGATTCCCTGCCTCCGATTCCCGGCCTCTGATTCCCCATCTCTGATTCGCCGCCTCTGATTCCCTGCCTCTGATTCCCAACCTCTGATTCCACACCTCTGATTCCCCATATCTGATTCCCCGCCTCTGTTTCGCCGCCTCTGATTCCCTGCCCTTGTTTGCCCATATCTGATTCCCTGCCTCTGATTCCCCAACTCTGATTCCCCGCCTCTGATTCCCCAGCTCTGATTCCCCGCCTCTGATTTCCCGTGTTTGATTCCCTGCCTCTGATTCCCCGCCTCTGATTCCCCATCTCTGATTCACCGCCTTTGATTCGCCACCTCTGATTCCACATATCTGATTCCCCACCTCTGTTTCCCCGCCTCTGATTCCCCGCCTCTGATTCTCCATATCTCATTCCCCGCCTCTGAATCCACATCTCTGATTCCCGGACTCTGATTCCCCACCTCTGATTCCCGGCCTCTTATTCCCAGCATCTGATTCCCGGCCTCTGATTCCCGGCCTCTGATTCCCCGCTTCTGATTCTGATTCGCTGCCTCTGATTCCCCATCTCTGATTCTGCACATCTGATTCCCTGCCTCTGATTCCCCACCTCTGATTCCCCATATCTGATTTCCCGCCTCTGTTTCCCCGCCTCTGATTCCCCGCCTCTGTTTCCCCATATCTAATTCCCAACCTCTGATGCCCCAACTCTGATTCCCTGCCTCTGATTCCCCGCGTTCTATTCCCTGCCTCTGATTCCCCGCCTGTGATTCCCCATCTCTGATTCACCACCTCTGATTCCCCACCTCTGATTCCCCATATCTAATTCCCCGCCTCTGTTTGCCCGCCTCTGATTCCCCGCCTCTGTTTCCCCATATCTGATTCCCAGCCTCTGAATCCCCAACTCGGATTCCCCGCCTCTGATTCCCTGCCTCTGATTTCCAACCTCTGATTCCCCACCTCTGATTCCCCGTGTTTGATTCCCCGCCTCTGTTTCCCCGCCACTGATTCCCCGCCTCTGATTCCCCAACTCTAATTCCCCGCCTCTGATTCCCCATATCTGATTCCTTGCCTCTGTTGCCCCGCCTCTGATTCCCCGCCCCTGTTTCCCCATATCTGATTCCCTGACTCTGATTCCCCAACTTTGATTCCCAGCCTCTGATTCCCTAGCTCTGATTCCCCGCCTCTGATTCCCCGTGTTTGATTCCCTGCCTCTGATTCCCCGCCTCTGATTCCCCATCTCTGATTCACCGCCTTTGATTCGCCACCTCTGATTCCCCATATCTGATTCCCCACCTCTGTTTCCCCGCCTCTGATTCCCCGCCTCTGATTCTCCATATCTCATTCCCCGCCTCTGACTCCCCATCTCTGATTCCCGGACTCTGATTCCCCACCTCTGATTCCCGGCCTCTTATTCCCAACATCTGATTCCAGGCCTCTGATTCCCGGCCTCTGACTCCCCGCTTCTGATTCTGATTCCCTGCCTCTGATTCCCCATCTCTGATTCCCCGCCTCTGATTCCCCGTGTTTGATTCCCTGCCTCCGATTCCCGGCCTCTGATTCCCCATCTCTGATTCACCGCCTTTGATTCGCCACCTCTGATTCCCCATATCTGATTCCCCGCCTCTGTTTCCCCGCCTCTGATTCCCCGCCTCTGATTCCCCATATCTCATTCCCCGCTTCTGAATCCCCATCTCTGATTCCCGGACTCTGAATCCCCATCTCTGATTCCCGGACTCTGATTCCACACCTCTGATTCCCGGCCTCTTATTCCCAGCATCTGATTCCCGGCCTCTGATTCCCGGCCTCTGATTCCCCGCTTCTGATTCTGATTCGCTGCCTCTGATTCCCCATCTCTGATTCTGCACATCTGATTCCCTGCCTCTGATTCCCCACCTCTGATTCCCCATATCTGATTTCCCGCCTCTGTTTCCCCGCCTCTGATTCCCCGCCTCTGTTTCCCCATATCTAATTCCCAACCTCTGATGCCCCAACTCTGATTCCCTGCCTCTGATTCCCCGCGTTCTATTCCCTGCCTCTGATTCCCCGCCTGTGATTCCCCATCTCTGATTCACCACCTCTGATTCCCCACCTCTGATTCCCCATATCTAATTCCCCGCCTCTGTTTGCCCGCCTCTGATTCCCCGCCTCTGTTTCCCCATATCTGATTCCCCGCCTCTGAATCCCCAACTCTGATTCCCTGCCTCTGATTCCCCAGCTCTGATTCCCCGCCTTTGATTCCCCCCGTCTGATTCACAGCCTCTGAATCCCCGTGTCTGATTTCCTGCATCTGATTCCCCGCCTCTGATTCCCCATCTCTGATTCACAGCCTCTGATTCCCCACCTCTGATTCCCCATCTCGGATTCCGCACATCTGATTAACTGCCTCTGATTCCCCGACTCTGATCCCCACCTCTGATTCCCAAGCTCTGATTCCCCGCCTCTGATTCCCCAACTCTGATTCCCTGCCTCTGATTCCCCAGCTCTGATTCCCCGCCTCTGATTCCCCGTGTTTGATTCCCTGCCTCTGATTCCCCGCCTCTTATTCCCCATCTCTGATTCAACGCCTTTGATTCGCCACCTCTGATTCCCCATATCTGATTCCTCGCCTCTATTTCCCCGCCTCTGATTCCCCGCCTCTGATTCCCCATATCTCATTCCCCGCCTCTGATTCCCCATCTCTGATTCCCGGACTCTGATTCCCCACCTCTGATTCCCAGCCTCTTATTCCCGGCATCTGATTCCGGCCTCTGATTCCCGGCCTCTGATTCCCTGCTTCTGATTCTGATTCCCTGCCTTTGATTCCCCATCTCTGATTCCGCACATCCGATTCCCTGCCTCTGATTCCCCATCTCTGATTCCCCATATCTGATTCCCCGCCTCTGTTTCCCCGCCTCTGATTCCCCGCCTCTGTTTCCCAATATCTAAGTCCCCGCCTCTGATTCCCCAACTCTGATTCCCCACCTCTGATTCCCCAGCTCTGATTCCCCGCCTCTGATTCCCTGCATCTGATTCCCTGCATCTGATTCCAAGCCTCTGATTCCCTGCCTCTGATTCCCAACCTCTGATTCCCCACCTCTGATTCCCCATATCTGATTCCCAGCCTCTGTTTCCCCGCCTCTGATTCCCCGCCTCTGTTTCCCCATATCTGATTCCCGGACTCTGATTCCCCGCCTCTGATTCCCAGCCTCTGATTCCCCATCTCCGATTCCGCACATCTGATTCCCTGCCTCTGATTCCCCGCCTCTGATTCCCCGCCTCTGATTCCATGCCTCTGATTCCCAACCTCTGATTCCCCACCTCTGATTCCCCGTGTTTGATTCCCCGCCTCTGTTTCCCCGCCTCTGATTCCCTGCCTCTGATTCCCCAACTCTAATTCCCCGCCTCTGATTCCCCATATCTGATTCCCTGCCTCTGTTTCCCCGCCTTTGATTCCCCGCCCCTGTTTCCCCATATCTGATTCCCTGCCTCTGATTCCCCAACTTTGATTCCCTGCCTCTGATTCCCCAGCTCTGATTCCCCGCCTCTGATTCCCCGTGTTTGATTCCCTGCCTCCGATTCCCGGCCTCTGATTCCCCATCTCTGATTCGCCGCCTCTGATTCCCTGCCTCTGATTCCCAACCTCTGATTCCACACCTCTGATTCCCCATATCTGATTCCCCGCCTCTGTTTCCCCGCCTCTGATTCCCTGCCCTTGTTTGCCCATATCTGATTCCCTGCCTCTGATTCCCCAACTCTGATTCCCCGCCTCTGATTCCCCAGCTCTGATTCCCCGCCTCTGATTTCCCGTGTTTGATTCCCTGCCTCTGATTCCCCGCCTCTGATTCCCCATCTCTGATTCACCGCCTTTGATTCGCCACCTCTGATTCCACATATCTGATTCCCCACCTCTGTTTCCCCGCCTCTGATTCCCCGCCTCTGATTCTCCATATCTCATTCCCCGCCTCTGAATCCCCATCTCTGATTCCCGGACTCTGATTCCCCACCTCTGATTCCCGGCCTCTTATTCCCAGCATCTGATTCCCGGCCTCTGATTCCCGGCCTCTGATTCCCCGCTTCTGATTCTGATTCGCTGCCTCTGATTCCCCATCTCTGATTCTGCACATCTGATTCCCTGTCTCTGATTCCCCACCTCTGATTCCCCATATCTGATTTCCTGCCTCTGTTTCCCCGCCTCTGATTCCCCGCCTCTGTTTCCCCATATCTAATTCCCAACCTCTGATGCCCCAACTCTGATTCCCTGCCTCTGATTCCCCGCGTTCTATTCCCTGCCTCTGATTCCCCGCCTGTGATTCCCCATCTCTGATTCCCCACCTCTGATTCCCCACCTCTGATTCCCCATATCTAATTCCCCGCCTCTGTTTGCCCGCCTCTGATTCCCCGCCTCTGTTTCCCCATATCTGATTCCCCGCCTCTGAATCCCCAACTCTGATTCCCCGCCTCTGATTCCCTGCCTCTGATTTCCAACCTCTGATTCCCCACCTCTGATTCCCCGTGTTAGATTCCCCGCCTCTGTTTCCCCGCCACTGATTCCCCGCCTCTGATTCCCCAACTCTAATTCCCCGCCTCTGATTCCCCATATCTGATTCCCTGCCTCTGTTTCCCCGCCTCTGATTCCCCGCCCCTGTTTCCCCATATCTGATTCCCTGACTCTGATTCCCCAACTTTGATTCCCAGCCTCTGATTCCCTAGCTCTGATTCCCCGCCTCTGATTCCCCGTGTTTGATTCCCTGCCTCTGATTCCCCGCCTCTGATTCCCCATCTCTGATTCACCGCCTTTGATTCGCCACCTCTGATTCCCCATATCTGATTCCCCACCTCTGTTTCCCCGCCTCTGATTCCCCGCCTCTGATTCTCCATATCTCATTCCCCGCCTCTGACTCCCCATCTCTGATTCCCGGACTCTGATTCCCCACCTCTGATTCCCGGCCTCTTATTCCCAACATCTGATTCCAGGCCTCTGATTCCCGGCCTCTGACTCCCCGCTTCTGATTCTGATTCCCTGCCTCTCATTCCCCATCTCTGATTCCGCACATCTGATTACCTGCCTCTGATTCCCGACCTCTGATTCCCCATATCTGATTCCCCGCCTCTGTTTCCACGCCTCTGACTCCCCGCCTCTGTTTCCCCATATCTAATTCCCCACCTCTGATGCCCCACCTCTGATTCCCGGCCTCTTATTCCCAGCATCTGATTCCCGGCCTCTGATTCCCGGCCTCTGATTCCCCGCTTCTGATTCTGATTCGCTGCCTCTGATTCCCCATCTCTGATTCTGCACATCTGATTCCCTGTCTCTGATTCCCCACCTCTGATTCCCCATATCTGATTTCCCGCCTCTGTTTCCCCGCCTCTGATTCCCCGCCTCTGTTTCCTCATATCTAATTCCCAACCTCTGATGCCCCAACTCTGATTCCCTGCCTCTGATTCCCCGCGTTCTATTCCCTGCCTCTGATTCCCCGCCTGTGATTCCCCATCTCTGATTCCCCACCTCTGATTCCCCACCTCTGATTCCCCATATCTAATTCCCCGCCTCTGTTTGCCCGCCTCTGATTCCCCGCCTCTGTTTCCCCATATCTGATTCCCCGCCTCTGAATCCCCAACTCTGATTCCCCGCCTCTGATTCCCTGCCTCTGATTTCCAACCTCTGATTCCCCACCTCTGATTCCCCGTGTTTGATTCCCCGCCTCTGTTTCCCCGCCACTGATTCCCCGCCTCTGATTCCCCAACTCTAATTCCCCGCCTCTGATTCCCCATATCTGATTCCCTGCCTCTGTTTCCCCGCCTCTGATTCCCCGCCCCTGTTTCCCCATATCTGATTCCCTGACTCTGATTCCCCAACTTTGATTCCCAGCCTCTGATTCCCTAGCTCTGATTCCCCGCCTCTGATTCCCCGTGTTTGATTCCCTGCCTCTGATTCCCCGCCTCTGATTCCCCATCTCTGATTCACCGCCTTTGATTCGCCACCTCTGATTCCCCATATCTGATTCCCCACCTCTGTTTCCCCGCCTCTGATTCCCCGCCTCTGATTCTCCATATCTCATTCCCCGCCTCTGACTCCCCATCTCTGATTCCCGGACTCTGATTCCCCACCTCTGATTCCCGGCCTCTTATTCCCAACATCTGATTCCAGGCCTCTGATTCCCGGCCTCTGACTCCCCGCTTCTGATTCTGATTCCCTGCCTCTCATTCCCCATCTCTGATTCCGCACATCTGATTACCTGCCTCTGATTCCCCACCTCTGATTCCCCATATCTGATTCCCCGCCTCTGTTTCCACGCCTCTGACTCCCCGCCTCTGTTTCCCCATATCTAATTCCCCACCTCTGATGCCCCAACTCTGATTCCCCGCCTCTGATTCCCCAGCTCTGATTCCCCGCCTCTGATTCCCTGCATCCGATTCCCCATATCTGATTCCCCGCCTCTGTTTCCCCGCACCTGATTCCCCGCCTCTGTTTCCCCATATCTGATTATCCGCCTCTGATTCCCAACTATGATTCCCCGCCTCTGAATGCCCGCGTCTGATTCCCTGCCTCTGCTTCCCCGCCTCTGATTCCCCAACTCTGATTCCCCAGCTCTGATTCCCCGCCTCTGATTCCCCGTGTTTGATTCCCTGCCTCTGATTCCCGGCCTCTGATTCCCCATCTCTGATTCACCGCCTTTGATTCGCCACCTCTGATTCCCCATATCTGATTCCACGCATCTGTTTCCCCGCCTCTGATTCCCCGCCTCTGATTCCCCATATCTCATTCCCCGCCTCTGAATCCCCATCTCTGATTCCCGGACTCTGATTCCCCACCTCTGATTCCCGGCCTCTTATTCCCGGCATCTAATTCCGGCCTCTGATTCCCGGCCTCTGATTCCCTGCTTTTGATTCTGATTCCCTGCCTCTGATTCCCCATCTCTGATTCCGCACATCTGATTCCCTGCCTCTGATTCCCCACCTCTGATTCCCCATATCTGACTCCCCGCCTCTGTTTCCCCGCCTCTGATTCCCCGCCTTTGTTTCCCAATATCTAAGTCCCCGCCTCTGATTCCCCAACTCTGATTCCCCACCTCTGATTCCCCAGCTCTGATTCCCCGCCTCTGATTCCCCGCATCTGATTCCCTGCATCTGATTCCAAGCCTCTGATTCCCTGCCTCTGATTCCCAACCTCTGATTCCCCACCTCTGATTCCCCATATCTGATTCCCCGCCTCTGTTTCCCCGCCTCTGATTCCCCACCTCTGTTTCCCCATATCTGATTCCCGGCCTCTTATTCCCCGCCTCTGATTCCCCACCTCTGATTCCCTACCTCTGATTACCCATCTCCGATTCCGCACATCTGATTCCCTGCCTTTGATTCCCCGCCTCTGATTCCCTGCCTCTGATTCCCAACCTCTGATTCCCCACCTCTGATTCCCCATATCTGATTCCCCGCCTCTGTTTCCCCGCCTCTGATTCCCCTCCTCTGATTCCCCAACTCTAATTCCCCGCCTCTGATTCCCCAGCTCTGATTCCCCGTGTTTGATTCCCTGCCTCTGATTCCCTGCCTCTGATTCCCCAGCTTCATTCCCCGCCTTTGATTCCCCCAGTCTGATTCCCAGACTCTGAATCCCCGTGTCTGATAACCTGCCTCTGATTCCCCGCCTCTGATTCCCCATCTCAGATTCACCGCCTCTGATTCCCCTCCTCTGATTCCCCATCTCTGATTCCGCACATCCGATTCCCTGCCTCTGATTGCCCGACTCTGATTCCCCACCTCTGATTCCCCAGCTCTGATTCCCCGCCTCTGATTCCCCAACTCTGATTCCCCGCCTCTGATTCCCCAGCTCTGATTCCCCGCCTCTGATTCCCCGTGTTTGATCCCCTGCCTCTGATTCCCCAGCTCTGATTCCCCATCTCTGATTCACCGCCTTTGATTCGCCACCTCTGATTCCCCATATCTGATTCCTCGCCTCTGTTTCCCCGCCTCTGATTCCCCGCCTCTGATTCCCCATATCTCATTCCCCGCCTCTGATTCCCCATCTCTGATTCCCGGACTCTGATTCCCCACCTCTGATTCCCGACCTCTTATTCCCGGCATCTTATTCCGGCCTCTGATTCCCGGCCTCTGATTCCCGGCCTCTGATTCCCTGCTTCTGATTCTGATTCCCTGCCTCTGATTCCCCATTTCTGATTCCGCACATCTAATTCCCTGCCTCTGATTCCCCACCTCTGATTCCCCATATCTGAATCCCCGCCTCTGTTTCCCCGTCTCTGATTCCCCGCCTCTGTTTCCCCATATCTAAGTCCCCGCCTCTGATTCCCCAACTTTGATTTCCCAGCTCTGATTCCCCAGCTCTGATTCCCTGCCTCTGATTCCCCGCCTCTGATTCCCTGCCTCTGATTCCCCATCTCCGATTCCGCACATCTGATTCCCTGCCTCTCATTCCCCGCCTCTGATTCCCTGCCTCTGATTCCCAACCTCTGATTCCCCACCTCTGATTCCCCGTGTTTGTTTCCCCGCCTCTGTTTCCCCGCCTCTGATTCCCCGCCTCTGATTCCCCAACTCTAATTCCCCGCCTCTGATTCCCCATATCTGATTCCCCGCCTCTGTTTCCCCGCCTCTGATTCCCCGCCCCTGTTTCCCCATATCTGATTCCCTGCCTCTGATTCCCCAACTTTGATTCCCAGACTCTGATTCCCAGGCTCTGATTCCCCGCCTCTGATTCCCCGCATCTGATTCCCTGCATCTGATTCCAAGCCTCTGATTCCCTGCCTCTGATTCCCAACCTCTGATTCCCCACCTCTGATTCCCCATATCTGATTCCCAGCCTCTGTTTCCCCGCCTCTGATTCCCCGCCTCTGTTTCCCCATATCTGATTCCCGGCCTCTGATTCCCGCCTCTGATTCCCCGCCTCTGATTCCCTGCCTCTGATTCCCCGCCTCTGATTCCCCGCCACTGATTCCCTGCCTCTGATTTCCAACCTCTGATTCCCCACCTCTGATTTCCCGTGTTTGATTCCCCGCCTCTGTTTCCCCGCCACTGATTCCCCGCCTCTGATTCCCCAACTCTAATTCCCCGCCTCTGATTCCCCATATCTGATTCCCCGCCTCTGTTTCCCCGCCTCTGATTCCCCGCCCCTGTTTCCCCATATCTGATTCCCTGACTCTGATTCCCCAACTTTGATTCCCAGCCTCTGATTCCCCAGCTCTGATTCCCCGCCTCTGATTCCCCGTGTTTGATTCCCTGCCTCTGATTCCCCGCCTCTGATTCCCCATCTCTGATTCACCGCCTTTGATTCGCCACCTCTGATTCCCCATATCTGATTCCCCACCTCTGTTTCCCCGCCTCTGATTCCCCGCCTCTGATTCTCCATATCTCATTCCCCGCCTCTGACTCCCCATCTCTGATTCCCGGACTCTGATTCCCCACCTCTGATTCCCGGCCTCTTATTCCCAGCATCTGATTCCAGGCCTCTGATTCCCGGCCTCTGACTCCCCGCTTCTGATTCTGATTCCCTGCCTCTGATTCCCCATCTCTGATTCCGCACATCTGATTACCTGCCTCTGATTCCCCACCTCTGATTCCCCATATCTGATTCCCCGCCTCTGTTTCCACGCCTCTGATTCCCCGCCTCTGTTTCCCCATATCTAATTCCCCACCTCTGATGCCCCAACTCTGATTCCCCGCCTCTGATTCCCCAGCTCCGATTCCCCGCCTCTGATTCCCTGCATCCGATTCCCCATATCTGATTCCCCGCCTCTGTTTCCCCGCCCCTGATTCCCCGCCTCTGAATCCCCGCGTCTGATTCCCTGCCTCTGCTTCCCCGCCTCTGATTAGCCAAATCTGATTCCCGGCCTCTGATTCCCCAGCTCTGATTCCCCGCCTCTGATTCCCCGTGTTTGATTCCCTGCCTCTGATTCCCGGCCTCTGATTCCCCATCTCTGATTCACCGCCTTTGATTCGCCACCTCTGATTCCCCATATCTGATTCCCCGCATCTGTTTCCCCGCCTCTGATTCCCCGCCTCTGATTCCCCATATCTCATTCCCCGCCTCTGAATCCCCATCTCTGATTCCCGGACTCTGATTCCCCACCTCTGATTCCCGGCCTCTTATTCCCGGCATCTGATTCCGGCCTCTGATTCCCGGCCTCTGATTCCCTGCTTCTGATTCTGATTCCCTGCCTCTGATTCCCCATCTCTGATTCCGCACATCTGATTCCCTGCCTCTGATTCCCCACCTCTGATTCCCCATATCTGACTCCCCGCCTCTGTTTCCCCGCCTCTGATTCCCCGCCTTTGTTTCCCAATATCTAAGTCCCCGCCTCTGATTCCCAAACTCTGATTCCCCACCTCTGATTCCCCAGCTCTGATTCCCCGCCTCTGATTCCCCGCATCTGATTCCCTGCATCTGATTCCAAGCCTCTGATTCCCTGCCTCTGATTCCCAACCTCTGATTCCCCACCTCTGATTCCCCATATCTGATTCCCCGCCTCTGTTTCCCCGCCTCTGATTCCCCACCTCTGTTTCCCCATATCTGATTCCCGGCCTCTTATTCCCCGCCTCTGATTCCCCACCCCTGATTCCCTACCTCTGATTACCCATCTGCGATTCCGCACATCTGACTCCCTGCCTCTGATTCCCCGCCTCTGATTCCCTGCCTCTGATTCCCAACCTCTGATTCCCCACCTCTGATTCCCCATATCTGATTCCCCGCCTCTGTTTCCCCGCCTCTGATTCCCCTCCTCTGATTCCCCAACTCTAATTCCCCGCCTCTGATTCCCCAGCTCTGATTCCCCGTGTTTGATTCCCTGCCTCTGATTCCCTGCCCTGATTCCCCATCTCTGTTTCACCGCCTTTGATTCGCCACCTCCGATTCCCCATATCTGATTCCCCGCCTCTGTTTCGCCGCCTCTGATTCCCTGCCTCTGATTCCCAACCTCTGATTCCACACCTCTGATTCCCCATATATGATTCCCCGCCTCTGTTTCCCCGCCTCTGATTCCCTGCCCTTGTTTGCCCATATCTGATTCCCTGCCTCTGATTCCCCAACTCTGATTCCCCGCCTCTGATTCCCCAGCTCTGATTCCCCGCCTCTGATTTCCCGTGTTTGATTCCCTGCCTCTGATTCCCCGCCTCTGATTCCCCATCTCTGATTCACCGCCTTTGATTCGCCTCCTCTGATTCCACATATCTGATTACCCACCTCTGTTTCCCCGCCTCTGATTCCCCGCCTCTGATTCTCCATATCTCATTCCCCGCCTCTGAATCCCCATCTCTGATTCCCGGACTCTGATTCCCCACCTCTGATTCCCGGCCTCTTATTCCCAGCATCTGATTCCCGGCCTCTGATTCCCGGCCTCTGATTCCCCGCTTCTGATTCTGATTCGCTGCCTCTGATTCCCCATCTCTGATTCTGCACATCTGATACCCTGCCTCTGATTCTCCACCTCTGATTCCCCATATCTGATTTCCCGCCTCTGTTTCCCCGCCTCTGATTCCCCGCCTCTGTTTCCCCATATCTAATTCCCAACCTCTGATGCCCCAACTCTGATTCCCTGCCTCTGATTCCCCGCGTTCTATTCCCTGCCTCTGATTCCCCGCCTGTGATTCCCCATCTCTGATTCACCACCTCTGATTCCCCACCTCTGATTCCCCATATCTAATTCCCCGCCTCTGTTTGCCCGCCTCTGATTCCCCGCCTCTGTTTCCCCATATCTGATTCCCCGCCTCTGAATCCCCAACTCTGATTCCCTGCCTCTGATTCCCCAGCTCTGATTCCCCGCCTTTGATTCCCCCCGTCTGATTCCCAGCCTCTGAATCCCCGTGTCTGATTTCCTGCGTCTGATTCCCCGCCTCTGATTCCCCATCTCTGATTCACAGCCTCTGATTCCCCACCTCTGATTCCCCATCTCGGATTCCGCACATCTGATTAACTGCCTCTGATTCCCCGACTCTGATCCCCACCTCTGATTCCCAAGCTCTGATTCCCCGCCTCTGATTCCCCAACTCTGATTCCCCGCCTCTGATTCCCCAGCTCTGATTCCCCGCCTCTGATTCCCCGTGTTTGATTCCCTGCCTCTGATTCCCCGCCTCTTATTCCCCATCTCTGATTCACCGCCTTTGATTCGCCACCTCTGATTCCCCATATCTGATTCCTCGCCTCTGTTTCCCCGCCTCTGATTCCCCGCCTCTGATTCCCCATATCTCATTCCCCGCCTCTGATTCCCCATCTCTGATTCCCGGACTCTGATTCCCCACCTCTGATTCCCAGCCTCTTATTCCCGGCATCTGATTCCGGCCTCTGATTCCCGGCCTCTGATTCGATGCTTCTGATTCTGATTCCCTGCCTTTGATTCCCCATCTCTGATTCCGCACATCTGATTCCCTGCCTCTGATTCCCCATCTCTGATTCCCCATATCTGATTCCCCGCCTCTGTTTCCCCACCTCTGATTCCCCGCCTCTGTTTCCCAATATCTAAGTCCCCGCCTCTGATTCCCCAACTCTGATTCCCCACCTCTGATTCCCCAGCTCTGATTCCCCGCCTCTGATACCCTGCATCTGATTCCCTGCATCTGATTCCAAGCCTCTGATTCCCTGCCTCTGATTCCCAACCTCTGATTCCCCACCTCTGATTCCCCATATCTGATTCCCAGCCTCTGTTTCCCCGCCTCTGATTCCCCGCCTCTGTTTCCCCATATCTGATTCCCGGACTCTGATTCCCCGCCTCTGATTCCCTGCCTCTGATACCCCATCTCCGATTCCGCACATCTGATTCCCTGCCTCTGATTCCCCGCCTCTGATTCCCCGCCTCTGATTCCATGCCTCTGATTCCCAACCTCTGATTCCCCACCTCTGATTCCCCGTGTTTGATTCCCCGCCTGTTTCCCCGCCTCTGATTCCCCGCCTCTGATTCCCCAACTCTAATTCCCCGCCTCTGATTCCCCATATCTGATTCCCTGCCTCTGTTTCCCCGCCTCTGATTCCCCGCCCCTGTTTCCCCATATCTGATTCCCTGCCTCTGATTCCCCAACTTTGATTCCCAGCCTCTTATTCCCCAGCTCTGATTCCCCGCCTCTGATTCCCCGTGTTTGATTCCCTGCCTCCGATTCCCGGCCTCTGATTCCCCATCTCTGATTCACCGCCTTTGATTCGCCACCTCTGATTCCCCATATCTGATTCCCCGCCTCTGTTTCCCCGCCTCTGATTCCCCGCCTCTGATTCCCCATATCTCATTCCCCGCCTCTGAATCCCCATCTCTGATTCCCGGACTCTGATTCCCCACCTCTGATTCCCGGCCTCTTATTCCCGGCATCTGATTCCGGCCTCTGATTCCCGGCCTCTGATTCCCTGCTTCTGATTCTGATTCCCTGCCTTTGATTCCCCATCTCTGATTCCGCACATCTGATTCCCTGCCTCTGATTCCCCATCTCTGATTCCCCATATCTGATTCCCCGCCTCTGTTTCCCCGCCTCTCATTCCCCATCTCTGATTCCGCACATCTGATTCCCTGCCTCTTATTCCCAGCATCTGATTCCCGGCCTCTGATTCCCGGCCTCTGATTCCCCGCTTCTGATTCTGATTCACTGCCTCTGATTCCCCATCTCTGATTCTGCACATCTGATTCCCTGCCTCTGATTCCCCACCTCTGATTCCCCATATCTGATTTCCCGCCTCTGTTTCCCCACCTCTGATTCCCCGCCTCTGTTTCCCCATATCTAATTCCCAACCTCTGATGCCCCAACTCTGATTCCCTGCCTCTGATTCCCCGCGTTCTATTCCCTGCCTCTGATTCCCCGCCTCTTATTCCCCATCTCTGATTCAACGCCTTTGATTCGCCACCTCTGATTCCCCATATCTGATTCCTCGCCTCTGTTTCCCCGCCTCTGATTCCCCGCCTCTGATTCCCCATATCTCATTCCCCGCCTCTGATTCCCCATCTCTGATTCCCGGACTCTGATTCCCCACCTCTGATTCCCAGCCTCTTATTCCCGGCATCTGATTCCGGCCTCTGATTCCCGGCCTCTGATTCCCTGCTTCTGATTCTGATTCCCTGCCTTTGATTCCCCATCTCTGATTCCGCACATCTGATTCCCTGCCTCTGATTCCCCATCTCTGATTCCACATATCTGATTCCCCGCCTCTGTTTCCCCGCCTCTGATTCCCCGCCTCTGTTTCCCAATATCTAAGTCCCCGCCTCTGATTCCCCAACTCTGATTCCCCACCTCTGATTCCCCAGCTCTGATTCCCCGCCTCTGATTCCCTGCATCTGATTCCCTGCATCTGATTCCAAGCCTCTGATTCCCTGCCTCTGATTCCCAACCTCTGATTCCCCACCTCTGATTCCCCATATCTGATTCCCAGCCTCTGTTTCCCCGCCTCTGATTCCCCGCCTCTGTTTCCCCATATCTGATTCCCGGACTCTGATTCCCCGCCTCTGATTCCCTGCCTCTGATTCCCCATCTCCGATTCCGCACATCTGATTCCCTGCCTCTGATTCCCCGCCTCTGATTCCCCGCCTCTGATTCCATGCCTCTGATTCCCAACCTCTGATTCCCCACCTCTGATTCCCCGTGTTTGATTCCCCGCCTCTGTTTCCCCGCCTCTGATTCCCCGCCTCTGATTCCCCAACTCTAATTCCCCGCCTCTGATTCCCCATATCTGATTCCTTGCCTCTGTTTCCCCGCCTCTGATTCCCCGCCCCTGTTTCCCCATATCTGATTCCCTGCCTCTGATTCCCCAACTTTGATTCCCTGCCTCTGATTCCCCAGCTCTGATTCCCCGCCTCTGATTCCCCGTGTTTGATTCCCTGCCTCCGATTCCCGGCCTCTGATTCCCCATCTCTGATTCGCCGCCTCTGATTCCCTGCCTCTGATTCCCAACCTCTGATTCCACACCTCTGATTCCCCATATCTGATTCCCCGCCTCTGTTTCCCCGCCTCTGATTCCCTGCCCTTGTTTGCCCATATCTGATTCCCTGCCTCTGATTCCCCAACTCTGATTCCCCGCCTCTGATTCCCCAGCTCTGATTCCCCGCCTCTGATTTCCCGTGTTTGATTCCCTGCCTCTGATTCCCCGCCTCTGATTCCCCATCTCTGATTCACCGCCTTTGATTCGCCACCTCTGATTCCACATATCTGATTCCCCACCTCTGTTTCCCCGCCTCTGATTCCCCGCCTCTGATTCTCCATATCTCATTCCCCGCCTCTGAATCCCCATCTCTGATTCCCGGACTCTGATTCCCCACCTCTGATTCCCGGCCTCTTATTCCCAGCATCTGATTCCCGGCCGCTGATTCCCGGCCTCTGATTCCCCGCTTCTGATTCTGATTCGCTGCCTCTGATTCCCCATCTCTGATTCTGCACATCTGATTCCCTGCCTCTGATTCCCCACCTCTGATTCCCCATATCTGATTTCCCGCCTCTGTTTCCCCGCCTCTGATTCCCCGCCTCTGTTTCCCCATATCTAATTCCCAACCTCTGATGCCCCAACTCTGATTCCCTGCCTCTGATTCCCCGCGTTCTATTCCCTGCCTCTGATTCCCCGCCTGTGATTCCCCATCTCTGATTCACCACCTCTGATTCCCCACCTCTGATTCCCCATATCTAATTCCCCGCCTCTGTTTGCCCGCCTCTGATTCCCTGCCTCTGTTTCCCCATATCTGATTCCCCGCCTCTGAATCCCCAACTCGGATTCCCCGCCTCTGATTCCCTGCCTCTGATTTCCAACCTCTGATTCCCCACCTCTGATTCCCCGTGTTTGATTCCCCGCCTCTGTTTCCCCGCCACTGATTCCCCGCCTCTGATTCCCCAACTCTAATTCCCCGCCTCTGATTCCCCATATCTGATTCCCTGCCTCTGTTGCCCCGCCTCTGATTCCCCGCCCCTGTTTCCCCATATCTGATTCCCTGACTCTGATTCCCCAACTTTGATTCCCAGCCTCTGATTCCCTAGCTCTGATTCCCCGCCTCTGATTCCCCGTGTTTGATTCCCTGCCTCTGATTCCCCGCCTCTGATTCCCCATCTCTGATTCACCGCCTTTGATTCGCCACCTCTGATTCCCCATATCTGATTCCCCACCTCTGTTTCCCCGCCTCTGATTCCCCGACTCTGATTCTCCATATCTCATTCCCCGCCTCTGACTCCCCATCTCTGATTCCCGGACTCTGATTCCCCACCTCTGATTCCCGGCCTCTTATTCCCAACATCTGATTCCAGGCCTCTGATTCCCGGCCTCTGACTCCCCGCTTCTGATTCTGATTCCCTGCCTCTGTTTCCCCATATCTGATTATCCGCCTCTGATTCCCAACTATGATTCCCCGCCTCTGAATGCCCGCGTCTGATTCCCTGCCTCTGCTTCCCCGCCTCTGATTCCCCAACTCTGATTCCCCAGCTCTGATTCCCCGCCTCTGATTCCCCGTGTTTGATTCCCTGCCTCTGATTCCCGGCCTCTGATTCCCCATCTCTGATTCACCGCCTTTGATTCGCCACCTCTGATTCCCCATATCTGATTCCCCGCATCTGTTTCCCCGCCTCTGATTCCCCGCCTCTGATTCCCCATATCTCATTCCCCGCCTCTGAATCCCCATCTCTGATTCCCGGACTCTGATTCCCCACCTCTGATTCCCGGCCTCTTATTCCCGGCATCTGATTCCGGCCTCTGATTCCCGGCCTCTGATTCCCTGCTTTTGATTCTGATTCCCTGCCTCTGATTCCCCATCTCTGATTCCGCACATCTGATTCCCTGCCTCTGATTCCCCACCTCTGATTCCCCATATCTGACTCCCCGCCTCTGTTTGCCCGCCTCTGATTCCCCGCCTTTGTTTCCCAATATCTAAGTCCCCTCCTCTGATTCCCCAACTCTGATTCCCCACCTCAGATTCCCCAGCTCTGATTCCCCGCCTCTGATTCCCCGCATCTGATTCCCTGCATCTGATTCCAAGCCTCTGATTCCCTGCCTCTGATTCCCAACCTCTGATTCCCCACCTCTGATTCCCCATATCTGATTCCCCGCCTCTGTTTCCCCGCCTCTGATTCCCCACCTCTGTTTCCCCATATCTGATTCCCGGCCTCTTATTCCCCGCCTCTGATTCCCTGCCTCTGATTCCCAACCCCTGATTCCCCACCTCTGATTCCCCATATCTTATTCCCCGCCTCTGTTTCCCCGCCTCTGATTCCCCTCCTCTGATTCCCCAACTCTGATTCCCCACCTCTGATTCCCCATATCTGATTCCCCGCCTCTGTTTCCCCGCCTCTGATTCCCCTCCTCTGATTCCCCAACTCTAATTCCCTGCCTCTGATTCCCCAGCTTCATTCCCCGCCTTTGATTCCCCCAGTCTGATTCCCAGACTCTGAATCCCCGTGTCTGATAACCTGCCTCTGATTCCCCGCCTCTGATTCCCCATCTCAGATTCACCGCCTCTGATTCCCCTCCTCTGATTCCCCATCTCTGATTCCGCACATCCGATTCCCTGCCTCTGATTCTCCGACTCTGATTCCCCAAATCTGATTCCCCAGCTCTGATTCCCCGCCTCTGATTCCCCAACTCTGATTCCCCGCCTCTGATTCCCCAGCTCTGATTCCCCGCCTCTGATTCCCCGTGTTTGATCCCCTGCCTCTGATTCCCCAGCTCTGATTCCCCATCTCTGATTCACCGCCTTTGATTCGCCACCTCTGATTCCCCATATCTGATTCCTCGCCACTGTTTCCCCGCCTCTGATTCCCCGCCTCTGATTCCCCATATCTCATTCCCCGCCTCTGATTCCCCATCTCTGATTCCCGGACTCTGATTCCCCACCTCTGATTCCCGACCTCTTATTCCCGGCATCTTATTCCGGCCTCTGATTCCCGGCCTCTGATTCCCGGCCTCTGATTCCCTGCTTCTGATTCTGATTCCCTGCCTCTGATTCCCCATTTCTGATTCCGCACATCTAATTCCCTGCCTCTGATTCCCCACCTCTGATTCCCCATATCTGAATCCCCGCCTCTGTTTCCCCGTCTCTGATTCCCCGCCTCTGTTTCCCCATATCTAAGTCCCCGCCTCTGATTCCCCAACTTTGATTCCCCACCTCTGATTCCCCAGCTCTGATTCCCCGCCTCTGATTCCATGCCTCTGATTCCCAACCTCTGATTCCCCACCTCTGATTCCCCGTGTTTGATTCCCCGCCTCTGTTTCCCCGCCTCTGATTCCCCGCCTCTGATTCCCCAACTCTAATTCCCCGCCTCTGATTCCCCATATCTGATTCCCTGCCTCTGTTTCCCCGCCTCTGATTCCCCGCCCCTGTTTCCCCATATCTGATTCCCTGCCTCTGATTCCCCAACTTTGATTCCCTGCCTCTGATTCCCCAGCTCTGATTCCCCGCCTCTGATTCCCCGTGTTTGATTCCCTGCCTCCGATTCCCGGCCTCTGATTCCCCATCTCTGATTCGCCGCCTCTGATTCCCTGCCTCTGATTCCCAACCTCTGATTCCACACCTCTGATTCCCCATATCTGATTCCCCGCCTCTGTTTCCCCGCCTCTGATTCCCTGCCCTTGTTTGCCCATATCTGATTCCCTGCCTCTGATTCCCCAACTCTGATTCCCCGCCTCTGATTCCCCAGCTCTGATTCCCCGCCTCTGATTTCCCGTGTTTGATTCCCTGCCTCTGATTCCCCGCCTCTGATTCCCCATCTCTGATTCACCGCCTTTGATTCGCCACCTCTGATTCCACATATCTGATTCCCCACCTCTGTTTCCCCGCCTCTGATTCCCCGCCTCTGATTCTCCATATCTCATTCCCCGCCTCTGAATCCCCATCTCTGATTCCCGGACTCTGATTCCGCACCTCTGATTCCCGGCCTCTTATTCCCAGCATCTGATTCCCGGCCTCTGATTCCCGGCCTCTGATTCCCCGCTTCTGATTCTGATTCGCTGCCTCTGATTCCCCATCTCTGATTCTGCACATCTGATTCCCTGCCTCTGATTCCCCACCTCTGATTCCCCATATCTGATTTCCCGCCTCTGTTTCCCCGCCTCTGATTCCCCGCCTCTGTTTCCCCATATCTAATTCCCAACCTCTGATGCCCCAACTCTGATTCCCTGCCTCTGATTCCCCGCGTTCTATTCCCTGCCTCTGATTCCCCGCCTGTGATTCCCCATCTCTGATTCCCCACCTCTGATTCCCCACCTCTGATTCCCCATATCTAATTCCCCGCCTCTGTTTGCCCGCCTCTGATTCCCCGCCTCTGTTTCCCCATATCTGATTCCCCGCCTCTGAATCCCCAACTCTGATTCCCCGCCTCTGATTCCCTGCCTCTGATTTCCAACCTCTGATTCCCCACCTCTGATTCCCCGTGTTTGATTCCCCGCCTCTGTTTCCCCGCCACTGATTCCCCGCCTCTGATTCCCCAACTCTAATTCCCCGCCTCTGATTCCCCATATCTGATTCCCTGCCTCTGTTTCCCCGCCTCTGATTCCCCGCCCCTGTTTCCCCATATCTGATTCCCTGACTCTGATTCCCCAACTTTGATTCCCAGCCTCTGATTCCCTAGCTCTGATTCCCCGCCTCTGATTCCCCGTGTTTGATTCCCTGCCTCTGATTCCCCGCCTCTGATTCCCCATCTCTGATTCACCGCCTTTGATTCGCCACCTCTGATTCGCCATATCTGATTCCCCACCTCTGTTTCCCCGCCTCTGATTCCCCGCCTCTGATTCTCCATATCTCATTCCCCGCCTCTGACTCCCCATCTCTGATTCCCGGACTCTGATTCCCCACCTCTGATTCCCGGCCTCTTATTCCCAACATCTGATTCCAGGCCTCTGATTCCCGGCCTCTGACTCCCCGCTTCTGATTCTGATTCCCTGCCTCTCATTCCCCATCTCTGATTCCGCACATCTGATTACCTGCCTCTGATTCCCCACCTCTGATTCCCCATATCTGATTCCCCGCCTCTGTTTCCACGCCTCTGACTCCCCGCCTCTGTTTCCCCATATCTAATTCCCCACCTCTGATGCCCCAACTCTGATTCCCCGCCTCTGATTCCCCAGCTCTGATTCCCCGCCTCTGATTCCCTGCATCCGATTCCCCATATCTGATTCCCCGCCTCTGTTTCCCCGCCCCTGATTCCCCGCCTCTGTTTCCCCATATCTGATTATCGCCTCTGATTCCCAACTATGATTCCCCGCCTCTGAATGCCCGCGTCTGATTCCCTGCCTCTGCTTCCCCGCCTCTGATTCCCCAACTCTGATTCCCCAGCTCTGATTCCCCGCCTCTGATTCCCCGTGTTTGATTCCCTGCCTCTGATTCCCGGCCTCTGATTCCCCATCTCTGATTCACCGCCTTTGATTCGCCACCTCTGATTCCCCATATCTGATTCCCCGCATCTGTTTCCCCGCCTCTGATTCCCCGCCTCTGATTCCCCATATCTCATTCCCCGCCTCTGAATCCCCATCTCTGATTCCCGGACTCTGATTCCCCACCTCTGATTCCCGGCCTCTTATTCCCGGCATCTGATTCCGGCCTCTGATTCCCGGCCTCTGATTCCCTGCTTTTGATTCTGATTCCCTGCCTCTGATTCCCCATCTCTGATTCCGCACATCTGATTCCCTGCCTCTGATTCCCCACCTCTGATTCCCCATATCTGACTCCCCGCCTCTGTTTCCCCGCCTCTGATTCCCCGCCTTTGTTTCCCAATATCTAAGTCCCCGCCTCTGATTCCCCAACTCTGATTCCCCACCTCAGATTCCCCAGCTCTGATTCCCCGCCTCTGATTCCCCGCATCTGATTCCCTGCATCTGATTCCAAGCCTCTGATTCCCTGCCTCAGATTCCCAACCTCTGATTCCCCACCTCTGATTCCCCATATCTGATTCCCCGCCTCTGTTTCCCCGCCTCTGATTCCCCACCTCTGTTTCCCCATATCTGATTCCCGGCCTCTTATTCCCCGCCTCTGATTCCCTGCCTCTGATTCCCAACCTCTGATTCCCCACCTCTGATTCCCCATATCTGATTCCCCGCCTCTGTTTCCCCGCCTCTGATTCCCCTCCTCTGATTCCCCAACTCTGATTCCCCACCTCTGATTCCCCATATCTGATTCCCCGCCTCTGTTTCCCCGCCTCTGATTCCCCTCCTCTGATTCCCCAACTCTAATTCCCTGCCTCTGATTCCCCAGCTTCATTCCCCGCCTTTGATTCCCCCAGTCTGATTCCCAGACTCTGAATCCCCGTGTCTGATAACCTGCCTCTGATTCCCCGCCTCTGATTCCCCATCTCAGATTCACCGCCTCTGATTCCCCTCCTCTGATTCCCCATCTCTGATTCCGCACATCCGATTCCCTGCCTCTGATTCTCCGACTCTGATTCCCCACCTCTGATTCCCCAGCTCTGATTCCCCGCCTCTGATTCCCCAACTCTGATTCCCCGCCTCTGATTCCCCAGCTCTGATTCCCCGCCTCTGATTCCCCGTGTTTGATCCCCTGCCTCTGATTCCCCAGCTCTGATTCCCCATCTCTGATTCACCGCCTTTGATTCGCCACCTCTGATTCCCCATATCTGATTCCTCGCCACTGTTTCCCCGCCTCTGATTCCCCGCCTCTGATTCCCCATATCTCATTCCCCGCCTCTGATTCCCCATCTCTGATTCCCGGACTCTGATTCCCCACCTCTGATTCCCGACCTCTTATTCCCGGCATCTTATTCCGGCCTCTGATTCCCGGCCTCTGATTCCCGGCCTCTGATTCCCTGCTTCTGATTCTGATTCCCTGCCTCTGATTCCCCATTTCTGATTCCGCACATCTAATTCCCTGCCTCTGATTCCCCACCTCTGATTCCCCATATCTGAATCCCCGCCTCTGTTTCCCCGTCTCTGATTCCCCGCCTCTGTTTCCCCATATCTAAGTCCCCGCCTCTGATTCCCCAACTTTGATTCCCCACCTCTGATTCCCCAGCTCTGATTCCCCGCCTCTGATTCCCCACCTCTGATTCCCCATACCTGATTCCCAGCCTCTGTTTCCCCGCCTCTGATTCCCCACTTCTGTTTCCCCATATCTGATTCCCGGCCTCTGATTCCCTGCCTCTGATTCCCCGCCTCTGATTCCCTGCCTCTGATTCCCCATCTCCGATTCCGCACATCTGATTCCCTGCCTCTCATTCCCCGCCTCTGATTCCCTGCCTCTGATTCCCAACCTCTGATTCCCCACCTCTGATTCCCCGTGTTTGATTCCCCGCCTCTGTTTCCCCGCCTCTGATTCCCCGCCTCTGATTCCCCAACTCTAATTCCCCGCCTCTGATTCCCCATATCTGATTCCCCGCCTCTGTTTCCCCGCCTCTGATTCCCCGCCCCTGTTTCCCCATATCTGATTCCCTGCCTCTGATTCCCCAACTTTGATTCCCAGACTCTGATTCCCAGGCTCTGATTCCCCGCCTCTGATTCCCCGCATCTGATTCCCTGCATCTGATTCCAAGCCTCTGATTCCCTGCCTCTGATTCCCAACCTCTGATTCCCCACCTCTGATTCCCCATATCTGATTCCCAGCCTCTGTTTCCCCGCCCCTGATTCCCCGCCTCTGTTTCCCCATATCTGATTCCCGGACTCTGATTCCCCGCCTCTGATTCCCTGCCTCTGATTCCCCATCTCCGATTCCGCACATCTGATTCCCTGCCTCTGATTCCCCGCCTCTGATTCCCCGCCTCTGATTCCATGCCTCTGATTCCCAACCTCTGATTCCCCACCTCTGATTCCCCATATCTGAATCCCCGCCTCTGTTTCCCCGTCTCTGATTCCCCGCCTCTGTTTCCCCATATCTAAGTCCCCGCCTCTGATTCCCCAACTTTGATTTCCCAGCTCTGATTCCCCAGCTCTGATTCCCTGCCTCTGATTCCCCGCCTCTGATTCCCTGCCTCTGATTCCCCATCTCCGATTCCGCACATCTGATTCCCTGCCTCTCATTCCCCGCCTCTGATTCCCTGCCTCTGATTCCCAACCTCTGATTCCCCACCTCTGATTCCCCGTGTTTGTTTCCCCGCCTCTGTTTCCCCGCCTCTGATTCCCCGCCTCTGATTCCCCAACTCTAATTCCCCGCCTCTGATTCCCCATATCTGATTCCCCGCCTCTGTTTCCCCGCCTCTGATTCCCCGCCCCTGTTTCCCCATATCTGATTCCCTGCCTCTGATTCCCCAACTTTGATTCCCAGACTCTGATTCCCAGGCTCTGATTCCCCGCCTCTGATTCCCCGCATCTGATTCCCTGCATCTGATTCCAAGCCTCTGATTCCCTGCCTCTGATTCCCAACCTCTGATTCCCCACCTCTGATTCCCCATATCTGATTCCCAGCCTCTGTTTCCCCGCCTCTGATTCCCCGCCTCTGTTTCCCCATATCTGATTCCCGGCCTCTGATTCCCGCCTCTGATTCCCCGCCTCTGATTCCCTGCCTCTGATTCCCCGCCTCTGATTCCCCGCCACTGATTCCCTGCCTCTGATTTCCAACCTCTGATTCCCCACCTCTGATTTCCCGTGTTTGATTCCCCGCCTCTGTTTCCCCGCCACTGATTCCCCGCCTCTGATTCCCCAACTCTAATTCCCCGCCTCTGATTCCCCATATCTGATTCCCCGCCTCTGTTTCCCCGCCTCTGATTCCCCGCCCCTGTTTCCCCATATCTGATTCCCTGACTCTGATTCCCCAACTTTGATTCCCAGCCTCTGATTCCCCAGCTCTGATTCCCCGCCTCTGATTCCCCGTGTTTGATTCCCTGCCTCTGATTCCCCGCCTCTGATTCCCCATCTCTGATTCACCGCCTTTGATTCGCCACCTCTGATTCCCCATATCTGATTCCCCACCTCTGTTTCCCCGCCTCTGATTCCCCGCCTCTGATTCTCCATATCTCATTCCCCGCCTCTGACTCCCCATCTCTGATTCCCGGACTCTGATTCCCCACCTCTGATTCCCGGCCTCTTATTCCCAGCATCTGATTCCAGGCCTCTGATTCCCGGCCTCTGACTCCCCGCTTCTGATTCTGATTCCCTGCCTCTGATTCCCCATCTCTGATTCCGCACATCTGATTACCTGCCTCTGATTCCCCACCTCTGATTCCCCATATCTGATTCCCCGCCTCTGTTTCCACGCCTCTGATTCCCCGCCTCTGTTTCCCCATATCTAATTCCCCACCTCTGATGCCCCAACTCTGATTCCCCGCCTCTGATTCCCCAGCTCCGATTCCCCGCCTCTGATTCCCTGCATCCGATTCCCCATATCTGATTCCCCGCCTCTGTTTCCCCGCCCCTGATTCCCCGCCTCTGAATCCCCGCGTCTGATTCCCTGCCTCTGCTTCCCCGCCTCTGATTAGCCAAATCTGATTCCCGGCCTCTGATTCCCCAGCTCTGATTCCCCGCCTCTGATTCCCCGTGTTTGATTCCCTGCCTCTGATTCCCGGCCTCTGATTCCCCATCTCTGATTCACCGCCTTTGATTCGCCACCTCTGATTCCCCATATCTGATTCCCCGCATCTGTTTCCCCGCCTCTGATTCCCCGCCTCTGATTCCCCATATCTCATTCCCCGCCTCTGAATCCCCATCTCTGATTCCCGGACTCTGATTCCCCACCTCTGATTCCCGGCCTCTTATTCCCGGCATCTGATTCCGGCCTCTGATTCCCGGCCTCTGATTCCCTGCTTCTGATTCTGATTCCCTGCCTCTGATTCCCCATCTCTGATTCCGCACATCTGATTCCCTGCCTCTGATTCCCCACCTCTGATTCCCCATATCTGACTCCCCGCCTCTGTTTCCCCGCCTCTGATTCCCCGCCTTTGTTTCCCAATATCTAAGTCCCCGCCTCTGATTCCCAAACTCTGATTCCCCACCTCTGATTCCCCAGCTCTGATTCCCCGCCTCTGATTCCCCGCATCTGATTCCCTGCATCTGATTCCAAGCCTCTGATTCCCTGCCTCTGATTCCCAACCTCTGATTCCCCACCTCTGATTCCCCATATCTGATTCCCCGCCTCTGTTTCCCCGCCTCTGATTCCCCACCTCTGTTTCCCCATATCTGATTCCCGGCCTCTTATTCCCCGCCTCTGATTCCCCACCCCTGATTCCCTACCTCTGATTACCCATCTGCGATTCCGCACATCTGACTCCCTGCCTCTGATTCCCCGCCTCTGATTCCCTGCCTCTGATTCCCAACCTCTGATTCCCCACCTCTGATTCCCCATATCTGATTCCCCGCCTCTGTTTCCCCGCCTCTGATTCCCCTCCTCTGATTCCCCAACTCTAATTCCCCGCCTCTGATTCCCCAGCTCTGATTCCCCGTGTTTGATTCCCTGCCTCTGATTCCCTGCCCTGATTCCCCATCTCTGTTTCACCGCCTTTGATTCGCCACCTCCGATTCCCCATATCTGATTCCCCGCCTCTGTTTCGCCGCCTCTGATTCCCTGCCTCTGATTCCCAACCTCTGATTCCACACCTCTGATTCCCCATATATGATTCCCCGCCTCTGTTTCCCCGCCTCTGATTCCCTGCCCTTGTTTGCCCATATCTGATTCCCTGCCTCTGATTCCCCAACTCTGATTCCCCGCCTCTGATTCCCCAGCTCTGATTCCCCGCCTCTGATTTCCCGTGTTTGATTCCCTGCCTCTGATTCCCCGCCTCTGATTCCCCATCTCTGATTCACCGCCTTTGATTCGCCTCCTCTGATTCCACATATCTGATTACCCACCTCTGTTTCCCCGCCTCTGATTCCCCGCCTCTGATTCTCCATATCTCATTCCCCGCCTCTGAATCCCCATCTCTGATTCCCGGACTCTGATTCCCCACCTCTGATTCCCGGCCTCTTATTCCCAGCATCTGATTCCCGGCCTCTGATTCCCGGCCTCTGATTCCCCGCTTCTGATTCTGATTCGCTGCCTCTGATTCCCCATCTCTGATTCTGCACATCTGATACCCTGCCTCTGATTCTCCACCTCTGATTCCCCATATCTGATTTCCCGCCTCTGTTTCCCCGCCTCTGATTCCCCGCCTCTGTTTCCCCATATCTAATTCCCAACCTCTGATGCCCCAACTCTGATTCCCTGCCTCTGATTCCCCGCGTTCTATTCCCTGCCTCTGATTCCCCGCCTGTGATTCCCCATCTCTGATTCACCACCTCTGATTCCCCACCTCTGATTCCCCATATCTAATTCCCCGCCTCTGTTTGCCCGCCTCTGATTCCCCGCCTCTGTTTCCCCATATCTGATTCCCCGCCTCTGAATCCCCAACTCTGATTCCCTGCCTCTGATTCCCCAGCTCTGATTCCCCGCCTTTGATTCCCCCCGTCTGATTCCCAGCCTCTGAATCCCCGTGTCTGATTTCCTGCGTCTGATTCCCCGCCTCTGATTCCCCATCTCTGATTCACAGCCTCTGATTCCCCACCTCTGATTCCCCATCTCGGATTCCGCACATCTGATTAACTGCCTCTGATTCCCCGACTCTGATCCCCACCTCTGATTCCCAAGCTCTGATTCCCCGCCTCTGATTCCCCAACTCTGATTCCCCGCCTCTGATTCCCCAGCTCTGATTCCCCGCCTCTGATTCCCCGTGTTTGATTCCCTGCCTCTGATTCCCCGCCTCTTATTCCCCATCTCTGATTCACCGCCTTTGATTCGCCACCTCTGATTCCCCATATCTGATTCCTCGCCTCTGTTTCCCCGCCTCTGATTCCCCGCCTCTGATTCCCCATATCTCATTCCCCGCCTCTGATTCCCCATCTCTGATTCCCGGACTCTGATTCCCCACCTCTGATTCCCAGCCTCTTATTCCCGGCATCTGATTCCGGCCTCTGATTCCCGGCCTCTGATTCGATGCTTCTGATTCTGATTCCCTGCCTTTGATTCCCCATCTCTGATTCCGCACATCTGATTCCCTGCCTCTGATTCCCCATCTCTGATTCCCCATATCTGATTCCCCGCCTCTGTTTCCCCACCTCTGATTCCCCGCCTCTGTTTCCCAATATCTAAGTCCCCGCCTCTGATTCCCCAACTCTGATTCCCCACCTCTGATTCCCCAGCTCTGATTCCCCGCCTCTGATACCCTGCATCTGATTCCCTGCATCTGATTCCAAGCCTCTGATTCCCTGCCTCTGATTCCCAACCTCTGATTCCCCACCTCTGATTCCCCATATCTGATTCCCAGCCTCTGTTTCCCCGCCTCTGATTCCCCGCCTCTGTTTCCCCATATCTGATTCCCGGACTCTGATTCCCCGCCTCTGATTCCCTGCCTCTGATACCCCATCTCCGATTCCGCACATCTGATTCCCTGCCTCTGATTCCCCGCCTCTGATTCCCCGCCTCTGATTCCATGCCTCTGATTCCCAACCTCTGATTCCCCACCTCTGATTCCCCGTGTTTGATTCCCCGCCTCTGTTTCCCCGCCTCTGATTCCCCGCCTCTGATTCCCCAACTCTAATTCCCCGCCTCTGATTCCCCATATCTGATTCCCTGCCTCTGTTTCCCCGCCTCTGATTCCCCGCCCCTGTTTCCCCATATCTGATTCCCTGCCTCTGATTCCCCAACTTTGATTCCCAGCCTCTTATTCCCCAGCTCTGATTCCCCGCCTCTGATTCCCCGTGTTTGATTCCCTGCCTCCGATTCCCGGCCTCTGATTCCCCATCTCTGATTCACCGCCTTTGATTCGCCACCTCTGATTCCCCATATCTGATTCCCCGCCTCTGTTTCCCCGCCTCTGATTCCCCGCCTCTGATTCCCCATATCTCATTCCCCGCCTCTGAATCCCCATCTCTGATTCCCGGACTCTGATTCCCCACCTCTGATTCCCGGCCTCTTATTCCCGGCATCTGATTCCGGCCTCTGATTCCCGGCCTCTGATTCCCTGCTTCTGATTCTGATTCCCTGCCTTTGATTCCCCATCTCTGATTCCGCACATCTGATTCCCTGCCTCTGATTCCCCATCTCTGATTCCCCATATCTGATTCCCCGCCTCTGTTTCCCCGCCTCTCATTCCCCATCTCTGATTCCGCACATCTGATTCCCTGCCTCTTATTCCCAGCATCTGATTCCCGGCCTCTGATTCCCGGCCTCTGATTCCCCGCTTCTGATTCTGATTCACTGCCTCTGATTCCCCATCTCTGATTCTGCACATCTGATTCCCTGCCTCTGATTCCCCACCTCTGATTCCCCATATCTGATTTCCCGCCTCTGTTTCCCCACCTCTGATTCCCCGCCTCTGTTTCCCCATATCTAATTCCCAACCTCTGATGCCCCAACTCTGATTCCCTGCCTCTGATTCCCCGCGTTCTATTCCCTGCCTCTGATTCCCCGCCTCTTATTCCCCATCTCTGATTCAACGCCTTTGATTCGCCACCTCTGATTCCCCATATCTGATTCCTCGCCTCTGTTTCCCCGCCTCTGATTCCCCGCCTCTGATTCCCCATATCTCATTCCCCGCCTCTGATTCCCCATCTCTGATTCCCGGACTCTGATTCCCCACCTCTGATTCCCAGCCTCTTATTCCCGGCATCTGATTCCGGCCTCTGATTCCCGGCCTCTGATTCCCTGCTTCTGATTCTGATTCCCTGCCTTTGATTCCCCATCTCTGATTCCGCACATCTGATTCCCTGCCTCTGATTCCCCATCTCTGATTCCACATATCTGATTCCCCGCCTCTGTTTCCCCGCCTCTGATTCCCCGCCTCTGTTTCCCAATATCTAAGTCCCCGCCTCTGATTCCCCAACTCTGATTCCCCACCTCTGATTCCCCAGCTCTGATTCCCCGCCTCTGATTCCCTGCATCTGATTCCCTGCATCTGATTCCAAGCCTCTGATTCCCTGCCTCTGATTCCCAACCTCTGATTCCCCACCTCTGATTCCCCATATCTGATTCCCAGCCTCTGTTTCCCCGCCTCTGATTCCCCGCCTCTGTTTCCCCATATCTGATTCCCGGACTCTGATTCCCCGCCTCTGATTCCCTGCCTCTGATTCCCCATCTCCGATTCCGCACATCTGATTCCCTGCCTCTGATTCCCCGCCTCTGATTCCCCGCCTCTGATTCCATGCCTCTGATTCCCAACCTCTGATTCCCCACCTCTGATTCCCCGTGTTTGATTCCCCGCCTCTGTTTCCCCGCCTCTGATTCCCCGCCTCTGATTCCCCAACTCTAATTCCCCGCCTCTGATTCCCCATATCTGATTCCTTGCCTCTGTTTCCCCGCCTCTGATTCCCCGCCCCTGTTTCCCCATATCTGATTCCCTGCCTCTGATTCCCCAACTTTGATTCCCTGCCTCTGATTCCCCAGCTCTGATTCCCCGCCTCTGATTCCCCGTGTTTGATTCCCTGCCTCCGATTCCCGGCCTCTGATTCCCCATCTCTGATTCGCCGCCTCTGATTCCCTGCCTCTGATTCCCAACCTCTGATTCCACACCTCTGATTCCCCATATCTGATTCCCCGCCTCTGTTTCCCCGCCTCTGATTCCCTGCCCTTGTTTGCCCATATCTGATTCCCTGCCTCTGATTCCCCAACTCTGATTCCCCGCCTCTGATTCCCCAGCTCTGATTCCCCGCCTCTGATTTCCCGTGTTTGATTCCCTGCCTCTGATTCCCCGCCTCTGATTCCCCATCTCTGATTCACCGCCTTTGATTCGCCACCTCTGATTCCACATATCTGATTCCCCACCTCTGTTTCCCCGCCTCTGATTCCCCGCCTCTGATTCTCCATATCTCATTCCCCGCCTCTGAATCCCCATCTCTGATTCCCGGACTCTGATTCCCCACCTCTGATTCCCGGCCTCTTATTCCCAGCATCTGATTCCCGGCCGCTGATTCCCGGCCTCTGATTCCCCGCTTCTGATTCTGATTCGCTGCCTCTGATTCCCCATCTCTGATTCTGCACATCTGATTCCCTGCCTCTGATTCCCCACCTCTGATTCCCCATATCTGATTTCCCGCCTCTGTTTCCCCGCCTCTGATTCCCCGCCTCTGTTTCCCCATATCTAATTCCCAACCTCTGATGCCCCAACTCTGATTCCCTGCCTCTGATTCCCCGCGTTCTATTCCCTGCCTCTGATTCCCCGCCTGTGATTCCCCATCTCTGATTCACCACCTCTGATTCCCCACCTCTGATTCCCCATATCTAATTCCCCGCCTCTGTTTGCCCGCCTCTGATTCCCTGCCTCTGTTTCCCCATATCTGATTCCCCGCCTCTGAATCCCCAACTCGGATTCCCCGCCTCTGATTCCCTGCCTCTGATTTCCAACCTCTGATTCCCCACCTCTGATTCCCCGTGTTTGATTCCCCGCCTCTGTTTCCCCGCCACTGATTCCCCGCCTCTGATTCCCCAACTCTAATTCCCCGCCTCTGATTCCCCATATCTGATTCCCTGCCTCTGTTGCCCCGCCTCTGATTCCCCGCCCCTGTTTCCCCATATCTGATTCCCTGACTCTGATTCCCCAACTTTGATTCCCAGCCTCTGATTCCCTAGCTCTGATTCCCCGCCTCTGATTCCCCGTGTTTGATTCCCTGCCTCTGATTCCCCGCCTCTGATTCCCCATCTCTGATTCACCGCCTTTGATTCGCCACCTCTGATTCCCCATATCTGATTCCCCACCTCTGTTTCCCCGCCTCTGATTCCCCGACTCTGATTCTCCATATCTCATTCCCCGCCTCTGACTCCCCATCTCTGATTCCCGGACTCTGATTCCCCACCTCTGATTCCCGGCCTCTTATTCCCAACATCTGATTCCAGGCCTCTGATTCCCGGCCTCTGACTCCCCGCTTCTGATTCTGATTCCCTGCCTCTGATTCCCCATCTCTGATTCCCCGCCTCTGATTCCCCGTGTTTGATTCCCTGCCTCCGATTCCCGGCCTCTGATTCCCCATCTCTGATTCACCGCCTTTGATTCGCCACCTCTGATTCCCCATATCTGATTCCCCGCCTCTGTTTCCCCGCCTCTGATTCCCCGCCTCTGATTCCCCATATCTCATTCCCCGCCTCTGAATCCCCATCTCTGATTCCCGGACTCTGAATCCCCATCTCTGATTCCCGGACTCTGATTCCACACCTCTGATTCCCGGCCTCTTATTCCCAGCATCTGATTCCCGGCCTCTGATTCCCGGCCTCTGATTCCCCGCTTCTGATTCTGATTCGCTGCCTCTGATTCCCCATCTCTGATTCTGCACATCTGATTCCCTGCCTCTGATTCCCCACCTCTGATTCCCCATATCTGATTTCCCGCCTCTGTTTCCCCGCCTCTGATTCCCCGCCTCTGTTTCCCCATATCTAATTCCCAACCTCTGATGCCCCAACTCTGATTCCCTGCCTCTGATTCCCCGCGTTCTATTCCCTGCCTCTGATTCCCCGCCTGTGATTCCCCATCTCTGATTCACCACCTCTGATTCCCCACCTCTGATTCCCCATATCTAATTCCCCGCCTCTGTTTGCCCGCCTCTGATTCCCCGCCTCTGTTTCCCCATATCTGATTCCCCGCCTCTGAATCCCCAACTCTGATTCCCTGCCTCTGATTCCCCAGCTCTGATTCCCCGCCTTTGATTCCCCCCGTCTGATTCACAGCCTCTGAATCCCCGTGTCTGATTTCCTGCATCTGATTCCCCGCCTCTGATTCCCCATCTCTGATTCACAGCCTCTGATTCCCCACCTCTGATTCCCCATCTCGGATTCCGCACATCTGATTAACTGCCTCTGATTCCCCGACTCTGATCCCCACCTCTGATTCCCAAGCTCTGATTCCCCGCCTCCGATTCCCCAACTCTGATTCCCTGCCTCTGATTCCCCAGCTCTGATTCCCCGCCTCTGATTCCCCGTGTTTGATTCCCTGCCTCTGATTCCCCGCCTCTTATTCCCCATCTCTGATTCAACGCCTTTGATTCGCCACCTCTGATTCCCCATATCTGATTCCTCGCCTCTGTTTCCCCGCCTCTGATTCCCCGCCTCTGATTCCCCATATCTCATTCCCCGCCTCTGATTCCCCATCTCTGATTCCCGGACTCTGATTCCCCACCTCTGATTCCCAGCCTCTTATTCCCGGCATCTGATTCCGGCCTCTGATTCCCGGCCTCTGAATCCCTGCTTCTGATTCTGATTCCCTGCCTTTGATTCCCCATCTCTGATTCCGCACATCTGATTCCCTGCCTCTGATTCCCCATCTCTGATTCCCCATATCTGATTCCCCGCCTCTGTTTCCCCGCCTCTGATTCCCCACCTCTGTTTCCCAATATCTAAGTCCCCGCCTCTGATTCCCCAACTCTGATTCCCCACCTCTGATTCCCCAGCTCTGATTCCCCGCCTCTGATTCCCTGCATCTGATTCCCTGCATCTGATTCCAAGCCTCTGATTCCCTGCCTCTGATTCCCAACCTCTGATTCCCCACCTCTGATTCCCCATATCTGATTCCCAGCCTCTGTTTCCCCGCCTCTGATTCCCCGCCTCTGTTTCCCCATATCTGATTCCCGGACTCTGATTCCCCGCCTCTGATTCCCTGCCTCTCCCCATCTCCGATTCCGCACATCTGATTCCCTGCCTCTGATTCCCCGCCTCTGATTCCCCGCCTCTGATTCCATGCCTCTGATTCCCAACCTCTGATTCCCCACCTCTGATTCCCCGTGTTTGATTCCCCGCCTCTGTTTCCCCGCCTCTGATTCCCCGCCTCTGATTCCCCAACTCTAATTCCCCACCTCTGATTCCCCATATCTGATTCCCTGCCTCTGTTTCCCCGCCTCTGATTCCCCGCCCCTGTTTCCCCATATCTGATTCCCTGCCTCTGATTCCCCAACTTTGATTCCCTGCCTCTGATTCCCCAGCTCTGATTCCCCGCCTCTGATTCCCCGTGTTTGATTCCCTGCCTCCGATTCCCGGCCTCTGATTCCCCATCTCTGATTCGCCGCCTCTGATTCCCTGCCTCTGATTCCCAACCTCTGATTCCACACCTCTGATTCCCCATATCTGATTCCCCGCCTCTGTTTCCCCGCCTCTGATTCCCTGCCCTTGTTTGCCCATATCTGATTCCCTGCCTCTGATTCCCCAACTCTGATTCCCCGCCTCTGATTCCCCAGCTCTGATTCCCCGCCTCTGATTTCCCGTGTTTGATTCCCTGCCTCTGATTCCCCGCCTCTGATTCCCCATCTCTGATTCACCGCCTTTGATTCGCCACCTCTGATTCCACATATCTGATTCCCCACCTCTGTTTCCCCGCCTCTGATTCCCCGCCTCTGATTCTCCATATCTCATTCCCCGCCTCTGAATCCACATCTCTGATTCCCGGACTCTGATTCCCCACCTCTGATTCCCGGCCTCTTATTCCCAGCATCTGATTCCCGGCCTCTGATTCCCGGCCTCTGATTCCCCGCTTCTGATTCTGATTCGCTGCCTCTGATTCCCCATCTCTGATTCTGCACATCTGATTCCCTGCCTCTGATTCCCCACCTCTGATTCCCCATATCTGATTTCCCGCCTCTGTTTCCCCGCCTCTGATTCCCCGCCTCTGTTTCCCCATATCTAATTCCCAACCTCTGATGCCCCAACTCTGATTCCCTGCCTCTGATTCCCCGCGTTCTATTCCCTGCCTCTGATTCCCCGCCTGTGATTCCCCATCTCTGATTCCCCACCTCTGATTCCCCACCTCTGATTCCCCATATCTAATTCCCCGCCTCTGTTTGCCCGCCTCTGATTCCCCGCCTCTGTTTCCCCATATCTGATTCCCCGCCTCTGAATCCCCAACTCTGATTCCCCGCCTCTGATTCCCTGCCTCTGATTTCCAACCTCTGATTCCCCACCTCTGATTCCCCGTGTTTGATTCCCCGCCTCTGTTTCCCCGCCACTGATTCCCCGCCTCTGATTCCCCAACTCTAATTCCCCGCCTCTGATTCCCCATATCTGATTCCCTGCCTCTGTTTCCCCGCCTCTGATTCCCCGCCCCTGTTTCCCCATATCTGATTCCCTGACTCTGATTCCCCAACTTTGATTCCCAGCCTCTGATTCCCTAGCTCTGATTCCCCGCCTCTGATTCCCCGTGTTTGATTCCCTGCCTCTGATTCCCCGCCTCTGATTCCCCATCTCTGATTCACCGCCTTTGATTCGCCACCTCTGATTCCCCATATCTGATTCCCCACCTCTGTTTCCCCGCCTCTGATTCCCCGCCTCTGATTCTCCATATCTCATTCCCCGCCTCTGACTCCCCATCTCTGATTCCCGGACTCTGATTCCCGGACTCTGATTCCCCACCTCTGATTCCCGGCCTCTTATTCCCAACATCTGATTCCAGGCCTCTGATTCCCGGCCTCTGACTCCCCGCTTCTGATTCTGATTCCCTGCCTCTCATTCCCCATCTCTGATTCCGCACATCTGATTACCTGCCTCTGATTCCCCACCTCTGATTCCCCATATCTGATTCCCCGCCTCTGTTTCCACGCCTCTGACTCCCCGCCTCTGTTTCCCCATATCTAATTCCCCACCTCTGATGCCCCAACTCTGATTCCCCGCCTCTGATTCCCCAGCTCTGATTCCCCGCCTCTGATTCCCTGCATCCGATTCCCCATATCTGATTCCCCGCCTCTGTTTCCCCGCCCCTGATTCCCCGCCTCTGTTTCCCCATATCTGATTATCCGCCTCTGATTCCCAACTATGATTCCCCGCCTCTGAATGCCCGCGTCTGATTCCCTGCCTCTGCTTCCCCGCCTCTGATTCCCCAACTCTGATTCCCCAGCTCTGATTCCCCGCCTCTGATTCCCCGTGTTTGATTCCCTGCCTCTGATTCCCGGCCTCTGATTCCCCATCTCTGATTCACCGCCTTTGATTCGCCACCTCTGATTCCCCATATCTGATTCCCCGCATCTGTTTCCCCGCCTCTGATTCCCCGCCTCTGATTCCCCATATCTCATTCCCCGCCTCTGAATCCCCATCTCTGATTCCCGGACTCTGATTCCCCACCTCTGATTCCCGGCCTCTTATTCCCGGCATCTGATTCCGGCCTCTGATTCCCGGCCTCTGATTCCCTGCTTTTGATTCTGATTCCCTGCCTCTGATTCCCCATCTCTGATTCCGCACATCTGATTCCCTGCCTCTGATTCCCCACCTCTGATTCCCCATATCTGACTCCCCGCCTCTGTTTGCCCGCCTCTGATTCCCCGCCTTTGTTTCCCAATATCTAAGTCCCCTCCTCTGATTCCCCAACTCTGATTCCCCACCTCAGATTCCCCAGCTCTGATTCCCCGCCTCTGATTCCCCGCATCTGATTCCCTGCATCTGATTCCAAGCCTCTGATTCCCTGCCTCTGATTCCCAACCTCTGATTCCCCACCTCTGATTCCCCATATCTGATTCCCCGCCTCTGTTTCCCCGCCTCTGATTCCCCACCTCTGTTTCCCCATATCTGATTCCCGGCCTCTTATTCCCCGCCTCTGATTCCCTGCCTCTGATTCCCAACCCCTGATTCCCCACCTCTGATTCCCCATATCTTATTCCCCGCCTCTGTTTCCCCGCCTCTGATTCCCCTCCTCTGATTCCCCAACTCTGATTCCCCACCTCTGATTCCCCATATCTGATTCCCCGCCTCTGTTTCCCCGCCTCTGATTCCCCTCCTCTGATTCCCCAACTCTAATTCCCTGCCTCTGATTCCCCAGCTTCATTCCCCGCCTTTGATTCCCCCAGTCTGATTCCCAGACTCTGAATCCCCGTGTCTGATAACCTGCCTCTGATTCCCCGCCTCTGATTCCCCATCTCAGATTCACCGCCTCTGATTCCCCTCCTCTGATTCCCCATCTCTGATTCCGCACATCCGATTCCCTGCCTCTGATTCTCCGACTCTGATTCCCCAAATCTGATTCCCCAGCTCTGATTCCCCGCCTCTGATTCCCCAACTCTGATTCCCCGCCTCTGATTCCCCAGCTCTGATTCCCCGCCTCTGATTCCCCGTGTTTGATCCCCTGCCTCTGATTCCCCAGCTCTGATTCCCCATCTCTGATTCACCGCCTTTGATTCGCCACCTCTGATTCCCCATATCTGATTCCTCGCCACTGTTTCCCCGCCTCTGATTCCCCGCCTCTGATTCCCCATATCTCATTCCCCGCCTCTGATTCCCCATCTCTGATTCCCGGACTCTGATTCCCCACCTCTGATTCCCGACCTCTTATTCCCGGCATCTTATTCCGGCCTCTGATTCCCGGCCTCTGATTCCCGGCCTCTGATTCCCTGCTTCTGATTCTGATTCCCTGCCTCTGATTCCCCATTTCTGATTCCGCACATCTAATTCCCTGCCTCTGATTCCCCACCTCTGATTCCCCATATCTGAATCCCCGCCTCTGTTTCCCCGTCTCTGATTCCCCGCCTCTGTTTCCCCATATCTAAGTCCCCGCCTCTGATTCCCCAACTTTGATTCCCCACCTCTGATTCCCCAGCTCTGATTCCCCGCCTCTGATTCCATGCCTCTGATTCCCAACCTCTGATTCCCCACCTCTGATTCCCCGTGTTTGATTCCCCGCCTCTGTTTCCCCGCCTCTGATTCCCCGCCTCTGATTCCCCAACTCTAATTCCCCGCCTCTGATTCCCCATATCTGATTCCCTGCCTCTGTTTCCCCGCCTCTGATTCCCCGCCCCTGTTTCCCCATATCTGATTCCCTGCCTCTGATTCCCCAACTTTGATTCCCTGCCTCTGATTCCCCAGCTCTGATTCCCCGCCTCTGATTCCCCGTGTTTGATTCCCTGCCTCCGATTCCCGGCCTCTGATTCCCCATCTCTGATTCGCCGCCTCTGATTCCCTGCCTCTGATTCCCAACCTCTGATTCCACACCTCTGATTCCCCATATCTGATTCCCCGCCTCTGTTTCCCCGCCTCTGATTCCCTGCCCTTGTTTGCCCATATCTGATTCCCTGCCTCTGATTCCCCAACTCTGATTCCCCGCCTCTGATTCCCCAGCTCTGATTCCCCGCCTCTGATTTCCCGTGTTTGATTCCCTGCCTCTGATTCCCCGCCTCTGATTCCCCATCTCTGATTCACCGCCTTTGATTCGCCACCTCTGATTCCACATATCTGATTCCCCACCTCTGTTTCCCCGCCTCTGATTCCCCGCCTCTGATTCTCCATATCTCATTCCCCGCCTCTGAATCCCCATCTCTGATTCCCGGACTCTGATTCCGCACCTCTGATTCCCGGCCTCTTATTCCCAGCATCTGATTCCCGGCCTCTGATTCCCGGCCTCTGATTCCCCGCTTCTGATTCTGATTCGCTGCCTCTGATTCCCCATCTCTGATTCTGCACATCTGATTCCCTGCCTCTGATTCCCCACCTCTGATTCCCCATATCTGATTTCCCGCCTCTGTTTCCCCGCCTCTGATTCCCCGCCTCTGTTTCCCCATATCTAATTCCCAACCTCTGATGCCCCAACTCTGATTCCCTGCCTCTGATTCCCCGCGTTCTATTCCCTGCCTCTGATTCCCCGCCTGTGATTCCCCATCTCTGATTCCCCACCTCTGATTCCCCACCTCTGATTCCCCATATCTAATTCCCCGCCTCTGTTTGCCCGCCTCTGATTCCCCGCCTCTGTTTCCCCATATCTGATTCCCCGCCTCTGAATCCCCAACTCTGATTCCCCGCCTCTGATTCCCTGCCTCTGATTTCCAACCTCTGATTCCCCACCTCTGATTCCCCGTGTTTGATTCCCCGCCTCTGTTTCCCCGCCACTGATTCCCCGCCTCTGATTCCCCAACTCTAATTCCCCGCCTCTGATTCCCCATATCTGATTCCCTGCCTCTGTTTCCCCGCCTCTGATTCCCCGCCCCTGTTTCCCCATATCTGATTCCCTGACTCTGATTCCCCAACTTTGATTCCCAGCCTCTGATTCCCTAGCTCTGATTCCCCGCCTCTGATTCCCCGTGTTTGATTCCCTGCCTCTGATTCCCCGCCTCTGATTCCCCATCTCTGATTCACCGCCTTTGATTCGCCACCTCTGATTCGCCATATCTGATTCCCCACCTCTGTTTCCCCGCCTCTGATTCCCCGCCTCTGATTCTCCATATCTCATTCCCCGCCTCTGACTCCCCATCTCTGATTCCCGGACTCTGATTCCCCACCTCTGATTCCCGGCCTCTTATTCCCAACATCTGATTCCAGGCCTCTGATTCCCGGCCTCTGACTCCCCGCTTCTGATTCTGATTCCCTGCCTCTCATTCCCCATCTCTGATTCCGCACATCTGATTACCTGCCTCTGATTCCCCACCTCTGATTCCCCATATCTGATTCCCCGCCTCTGTTTCCACGCCTCTGACTCCCCGCCTCTGTTTCCCCATATCTAATTCCCCACCTCTGATGCCCCAACTCTGATTCCCCGCCTCTGATTCCCCAGCTCTGATTCCCCGCCTCTGATTCCCTGCATCCGATTCCCCATATCTGATTCCCCGCCTCTGTTTCCCCGCCCCTGATTCCCCGCCTCTGTTTCCCCATATCTGATTATCGCCTCTGATTCCCAACTATGATTCCCCGCCTCTGAATGCCCGCGTCTGATTCCCTGCCTCTGCTTCCCCGCCTCTGATTCCCCAACTCTGATTCCCCAGCTCTGATTCCCCGCCTCTGATTCCCCGTGTTTGATTCCCTGCCTCTGATTCCCGGCCTCTGATTCCCCATCTCTGATTCACCGCCTTTGATTCGCCACCTCTGATTCCCCATATCTGATTCCCCGCATCTGTTTCCCCGCCTCTGATTCCCCGCCTCTGATTCCCCATATCTCATTCCCCGCCTCTGAATCCCCATCTCTGATTCCCGGACTCTGATTCCCCACCTCTGATTCCCGGCCTCTTATTCCCGGCATCTGATTCCGGCCTCTGATTCCCGGCCTCTGATTCCCTGCTTTTGATTCTGATTCCCTGCCTCTGATTCCCCATCTCTGATTCCGCACATCTGATTCCCTGCCTCTGATTCCCCACCTCTGATTCCCCATATCTGACTCCCCGCCTCTGTTTCCCCGCCTCTGATTCCCCGCCTTTGTTTCCCAATATCTAAGTCCCCGCCTCTGATTCCCCAACTCTGATTCCCCACCTCAGATTCCCCAGCTCTGATTCCCCGCCTCTGATTCCCCGCATCTGATTCCCTGCATCTGATTCCAAGCCTCTGATTCCCTGCCTCAGATTCCCAACCTCTGATTCCCCACCTCTGATTCCCCATATCTGATTCCCCGCCTCTGTTTCCCCGCCTCTGATTCCCCACCTCTGTTTCCCCATATCTGATTCCCGGCCTCTTATTCCCCGCCTCTGATTCCCTGCCTCTGATTCCCAACCTCTGATTCCCCACCTCTGATTCCCCATATCTGATTCCCCGCCTCTGTTTCCCCGCCTCTGATTCCCCTCCTCTGATTCCCCAACTCTGATTCCCCACCTCTGATTCCCCATATCTGATTCCCCGCCTCTGTTTCCCCGCCTCTGATTCCCCTCCTCTGATTCCCCAACTCTAATTCCCTGCCTCTGATTCCCCAGCTTCATTCCCCGCCTTTGATTCCCCCAGTCTGATTCCCAGACTCTGAATCCCCGTGTCTGATAACCTGCCTCTGATTCCCCGCCTCTGATTCCCCATCTCAGATTCACCGCCTCTGATTCCCCTCCTCTGATTCCCCATCTCTGATTCCGCACATCCGATTCCCTGCCTCTGATTCTCCGACTCTGATTCCCCACCTCTGATTCCCCAGCTCTGATTCCCCGCCTCTGATTCCCCAACTCTGATTCCCCGCCTCTGATTCCCCAGCTCTGATTCCCCGCCTCTGATTCCCCGTGTTTGATCCCCTGCCTCTGATTCCCCAGCTCTGATTCCCCATCTCTGATTCACCGCCTTTGATTCGCCACCTCTGATTCCCCATATCTGATTCCTCGCCACTGTTTCCCCGCCTCTGATTCCCCGCCTCTGATTCCCCATATCTCATTCCCCGCCTCTGATTCCCCATCTCTGATTCCCGGACTCTGATTCCCCACCTCTGATTCCCGACCTCTTATTCCCGGCATCTTATTCCGGCCTCTGATTCCCGGCCTCTGATTCCCGGCCTCTGATTCCCTGCTTCTGATTCTGATTCCCTGCCTCTGATTCCCCATTTCTGATTCCGCACATCTAATTCCCTGCCTCTGATTCCCCACCTCTGATTCCCCATATCTGAATCCCCGCCTCTGTTTCCCCGTCTCTGATTCCCCGCCTCTGTTTCCCCATATCTAAGTCCCCGCCTCTGATTCCCCAACTTTGATTCCCCACCTCTGATTCCCCAGCTCTGATTCCCCGCCTCTGATTCCCCACCTCTGATTCCCCATACCTGATTCCCAGCCTCTGTTTCCCCGCCTCTGATTCCCCACTTCTGTTTCCCCATATCTGATTCCCGGCCTCTGATTCCCTGCCTCTGATTCCCCGCCTCTGATTCCCTGCCTCTGATTCCCCATCTCCGATTCCGCACATCTGATTCCCTGCCTCTCATTCCCCGCCTCTGATTCCCTGCCTCTGATTCCCAACCTCTGATTCCCCACCTCTGATTCCCCGTGTTTGATTCCCCGCCTCTGTTTCCCCGCCTCTGATTCCCCGCCTCTGATTCCCCAACTCTAATTCCCCGCCTCTGATTCCCCATATCTGATTCCCCGCCTCTGTTTCCCCGCCTCTGATTCCCCGCCCCTGTTTCCCCATATCTGATTCCCTGCCTCTGATTCCCCAACTTTGATTCCCAGACTCTGATTCCCAGGCTCTGATTCCCCGCCTCTGATTCCCCGCATCTGATTCCCTGCATCTGATTCCAAGCCTCTGATTCCCTGCCTCTGATTCCCAACCTCTGATTCCCCACCTCTGATTCCCCATATCTGATTCCCAGCCTCTGTTTCCCCGCCTCTGATTCCCCGCCTCTGTTTCCCCATATCTGATTCCTGGCCTCTGATTCCCGCCTCTGATTCCCCGCCTCTGATTCCCTGCCTCTGATTCCCCGCCTCTGATTCCCCGCCACTGATTCCCTGCCTCTGATTTCCAACCTCTGATTCCCAACCTCTGATTCCCCGTGTTTGATTCCCCGCCTCTGTTTCCCCGCCACTGATTCCCCGCCTCTGATTCCCCAACTCTAATTCCCCGCCTCTGATTCCCCATATCTGATTCCCCGCCTCTGTTTCCCCGCCTCTGATTCCCCGCCCCTGTTTCCCCATATCTGATTCCCTGACTCTGATTCCCCAACTTTGATTCCCAGCCTCTGATTCCCCAGCTCTGATTCCCCGCCTCTGATTCCCCGTGTTTGATTCCCTGCCTCTGATTCCCCGCCTCTGATTCCCCATCTCTGATTCACCGCCTTTGATTCGCCACCTCTGATTCCCCATATCTGATTCCCCACCTCTGTTTCCCCGCCTCTGATTCCCCGCCTCTGATTCTCCATATCTCAATCCCCGCCTCTGACTCCCCATCTCTGATTCCCGGACTCTGATTCCCCACCACTGATTCCCGGCCTCTTATTCCCAGCATCTGATTCCAGGCCTCTGATTCCCGGCCTCTGACTCCCCGCTTCTGATTCTGATTCCCTGCCTCTGATTCCCCATCTCTGATTCCGCACATCTGATTACCTGCCTCTGATTCCCCACCTCTGATTCCCCATATCTGATTCCCCGCCTCTGTTTCCACGCCTCTGATTCCCCGCCTCTGTTTCCCCATATCTAATTCCCCACCTCTGATGCCCCAACTCTGATTCCCCGCCTCTGATTCCCCAGCTCCGATTCCCCGCCTCTGATTCCCTGCATCCGATTCCCCATATCTGATTCCCCGCCTCTGTTTCCCCGCCCCTGATTCCCCGCCTCTGTTTCCCCATATCTGATTATCCGCCTCTGATTCCCAACTATGATTCCCCGCCTCTGAATCCCCGCGTCTGATTCCCTGCCTCTGCTTCCCCGCCTCTGATTCCCCAACTCTGATTCCCGGCCTCTGATTCCCCAGCTCTGATTCCCCGCCTCTGATTCCCCGTGTTTGATTCCCTGCCTCTGATTCCCGGCCTCTGATTCCCCATCTCTGATTCACCGCCTTTGATTCGCCACCTCTGATTCCCCATATCTGATTCCCCGCATCTGTTTCCCCGCCTCTGATTCCCCGCCTCTGATTCCCCATATCTCATTCCCCGCCTCTGAATCCCCATCTCTGATTCCCGGACTCTGATTCCCCACCTCTGATTCCCGGCCTCTTATTCCCGGCATCTGATTCCGGCCTCTGATTCCCGGCCTCTGATTCCCTGCTTCTGATTCTGATTCCCTGCCTCTGATTCCCCATCACTGATTCCGCACATCTGATTCCCTGCCTCTGATTCCCCACCTCTGATTCCCCATATCTGACTCCCCGCCTCTGTTTCCCCGCCTCTGATTCCCCGCCTTTGTTTCCCAATATCTAAGTCCCCGCCTCTGATTCCCAAACTCTGATTCCCCACCTCTGATTCCCCAGCTCTGATTCCCCGCCTCTGATTCCCCGCATCTGATTCCCTGCATCTGATTCCAAGCCTCTGATTCCCTGCCTCTGATTCCCAACCTCTGATTCCCCACCTCTGATTCCCCATATCTGATTCCCCGCCTCTGTTTCCCCGCCTCTGATTCCCCACCTCTGTTTCCCCATATCTGATTCCCGGCCTCTTATTCCCCGCCTCTGATTCCCCACCCCTGATTCCCTACCTCTGATTACCCATCTGCGATTCCGCACATCTGACTCCCTGCCTCTGATTCCCCTCCTCTGATTCCCTGCCTCTGATTCCCAACCTCTGATTCCCCACCTCTGATTCCCCATATCTGATTCCCCGCCTCTGTTTCCCCGCCTCTGATTCCCCTCCTCTGATTCCCCAACTCTAATTCCCCGCCTCTGATTCCCCAGCTCTGATTCCCCGTGTTTGATTCCCTGCCTCTGATTCCCTGCCCTGATTCCCCATCTCTGTTTCACCGCCTTTGATTCGCCACCTCCGATTCCCCATATCTGATTCCCCGCCTCTGTTTCGCCGCCTCTGATTCCCTGCCTCTGATTCCCAACCTCTGATTCCACACCTCTGATTCCCCATATATGATTCCCCGCCTCTGTTTCCCCGCCTCTGATTCCCTGCCCTTGTTTGCCCATATCTGATTCCCTGCCTCTGATTCCCCAACTCTGATTCCCCGCCTCTGATTCCCCAGCTCTGATTCCCCGCCTCTGATTTCCCGTGTTTGATTCCCTGCCTCTGATTCCCCGCCTCTGATTCCCCATCTCTGATTCACCGCCTTTGATTCGCCACCTCTGATTCCACATATCTGATTCCCCACCTCTGTTTCCCCGCCTCTGATTCCCCGCCTCTGATTCTCCATATCTCATTCCCCGCCTCTGAATCCCCATCTCTGATTCCCGGACTCTGATTCCCCACCTCTGATTCCCGGCCTCTTATTCCCAGCATCTGATTCCCCATCTCTGATTCACCACCTCTGATTCCCCACCTCTGATTCCCCATATCTAATTCCCCGCCTCTGTTTGCCCGCCTCTGATTCCCCGCCTCTGTTTCCCCATATCTGATTCCCCGCCTCTGAATCCCCAACTCTGATTCCCTGCCTCTGATTCCCCAGCTCTGATTCCCCGCCTTTGATTCCCCCCGTCTGATTCCCAGCCTCTGAATCCCCGTGTCTGATTTCCTGCGTCTGATTCCCCGCCTCTGATTCCCCATCTCTGATTCACAGCCTCTGATTCCCCACCTCTGATTCCCCATCTCGGATTCCGCACATCTGATTAACTGCCTCTGATTCCCCGACTCTGATCCCCACCTCTGATTCCCAAGCTCTGATTCCCCGCCTCTGATTCCCCAACTCTGATTCCCCGCCTCTGATTCCCCAGCTCTGATTCCCCGCCTCTGATTCCCCGTGTTTGATTCCCTGCCTCTGATTCCCCGCCTCTTATTCCCCATCTCTGATTCACCGCCTTTGATTCGCCACCTCTGATTCCCCATATCTGATTCCTCGCCTCTGTTTCCCCGCCTCTGATTCCCCGCCTCTGATTCCCCATATCTCATTCCCCGCCTCTGATTCCCCATCTCTGATTCCCGGACTCTGATTCCCCACCTCTGATTCCCAGCCTCTTATTCCCGGCATCTGATTCCGGCCTCTGATTCCCGGCCTCTGATTCCATGCTTCTGATTCTGATTCCCTGCCTTTGATTCCCCATCTCTGATTCCGCACATCTGATTCCCTGCCTCTGATTCCGCATCTCTGATTCCCCATATCTGATTCCCCGCCTCTGTTTCCCCGCCTCTGATTCCCCGCCTCTGTTTCCCAATATCTAAGTCCCCGCCTCTGATTCCCCAACTCTGATTCCCCACCTCTGATTCCCCAGCTCTGATTCCCCGCCTCTGATACCCTGCATCTGATTCCCTGCATCTGATTCCAAGCCTCTGATTCCCTGCATCTGATTCCCAACCTCTGATTCCCCACCTCTGATTCCCCATATCTGATTCCCAGCCTCTGTTTCCCCGCCTCTGATTCCCCGCCTCTGCTTCCCCATATCTGATTCCCGGACTCTGATTCCCCGCCTCTGATTCCCTGCCTCTGATACCCCATCTCCGATTCCGCACATCTGATTCCCTGCCTCTGATTCCCCGCCTCTGATTCCCCGCCTCTGATTCCATGCCTCTGATTCCCAACCTCTGATTCCCCACCTCTGATTCCCCGTGTTTGATTCCCCGCCTCTGTTTCCCCGCCTCTGATTCCCCGCCTCTGATTCCCCAACTCTAATTCCCCGCCTCTGATTCCCCATATCTGATTCCCTGCCTCTGTTTCCCCGCCTCTGATTCCCCGCCCCTGTTTCCCCATATCTGATTCCCTGCCTCTGATTCCCCAACTTTGATTCCCAGCCTCTTATTCCCCAGCTCTGATTCCCCGCCTCTGATTCCCCGTGTTTGATTCCCTGCCTCCGATTCCCGGCCTCTGATTCCCCATCTCTGATTCACCGCCTTTGATTCGCTACCTCTGATTCCCCATATCTGATTCCCCGCCTCTGTTTCCCCGCCTCTGATTCCCCGCCTCTGATTCCCCATATCTCATTCCCCGCCTCTGAATCCCCATCTCTGATTCCCGGACTCTGATTCCCCACCTCTGATTCCCGGCCTCTTATTCCCGGCATCTGATTCCGGCCTCTGATTCCCGGCCTCTGATTCCCTGCTTCTGATTCTGATTCCCTGCCTTTGATTCCCCATCTCTGATTCCGCACATCTGATTCCCTGCCTCTGATTCCCCATCTCTGATTCCCCATATCTGATTCCCCGCCTCTGTTTCCCTGCCTCTGATTCCCCATCTCTGATTCCGCACATCTGATTCCCTGCCTCTGATTCCCCACCTCTGATTCCCCATATCTGACTCCCCGCCTCTGTTTCCCCGCCTCTGATTCCCCGCCTTTGTTTCCCAATATCTAAGTCCCCGCCTCTGATTCCCCAACTCTGATTCCCCACCTCTGATTCCCCAGCTCTGATTCCCCGCCTCTGATTCCCCGCATCTGATTCCCTGCATCAGATTCCAAGCCTCTGATTCCCTGCCTCTGATTCCCAACCTCTGATTCCCCACCTCTGATTCCCCATATCTGATTCCCCGCCTCTGTTTCCCCGCCTCTGATTCCCCACCTCTGTTTCCACATATCTGATTCCCGGCCTCTTATTCCCCGCCTCTGATTCCCCACCTCTGATTCCCTACCTCTGATTACCCATCTCCGATTCCGCATATCTGATTCCCTGCCTCTGATTCCCCGCCTCTGATTCCCTGCCTCTGATTCCCAACCTCTGATTCCCCACCTCTGATTCCCCATATCTGATTCCCCGCCTCTGTTTCCCCGCCTCTGATTCCCCTCCTCTGATTCCCCAACTCTAATTCCCCGCCTCTGATTCCCCAGCTCTGATTCCCCGTGATTGATTCCCTGCCTCTGATTCCCTGCCTCTGATTCCCCAGCTTCATTCCCCGCCTTTGATTCCCCCCGTCTGATTCCCAGCCTCTGAATCCCCGTGTCTGATAACCTGCCTCTGATTCCCCGCCTCTGATTCCCCATCTCAGATTCACCGCCTCTGATTCCCCACCTCTGATTCCCCATCTCTGATTCCGCACATCCGATTCCCTGCCTCTGATTCCCCGACTCTGATTCCCCACCTCTGATTCCCCAGCTCTGATTCCCCGCCTCTGATTCCCCAACTCTGATTCCCCGCCTCTGATTCCCCAGCTCTGATTCCCCGCCTCTGATTCCCCGTGTTTGATCCCCTGCCTCTGATTCCCCAGCTCTGATTCCCCATCTCTGATTCACCGTCTTTGATTCGCCACCTCTGATTCCCCATATCTGATTCCTCGCCACTGTTTCCCCGCCTCTGATTCCCCGCCTCTGATTCCCCATATCTCATTCCCCGCCTCTGATTCCCCATCTCTGATTCCCGGACTCTGATTCCCCACCTCTGATTCCCGACCTCTTATTCCCGGCATCTGATTCCGGCCTCTGATTCCCGGCCTCTGATTCCCGGCCTCTGATTCCCTGCTTCTGATTCTGATTCCCTGCCTCTGATTCCCCATTTCTGATTCCGCACATCTAATTCCCTGCCTCTGATTCCCCACCTCTGATTCCCCATATCTGAATCCCCGCCTCTGTTTCCCCGTCTCTGATTCCCCGCCTCTGTTTCCCCATATCTAAGTCCCCGCCTCTGATTCCCCAACTTTGATTCCCCACCTCTGATTCCCCAGCTCTGATTCCCCGCCTCTGATTCCCCACCTCTGATTCCCCATACCTGATTCCCAGCCTCTGTTTCCCCGCCTCTGATTCCCCGCTTCCGTTTCCCCATATCTGATTCCCGGCCTCTGATTCCCTGCCTCTGATTCCCCGCCTCTGATTCCCTGCCTCTGATTCCCCATCTCCGATTCCGCACATCTGATTCCCTGCCTCTAATTCCCCGCCTCTGATTCCCCGCCTCTGATTCCCTGCCTCTGATTCCCAACCTCTGATTCCCCACCTCTGATTCCCCGTGTTTGATTCCCCGCCTCTGTTTCCCCGCCTCTGATTCCCCGCCTCTGATTCCCCAACTCTAATTCCCCGCCTCTGATTCCCCATATCTGATTCCCCGCCTCTGTTTCCCCGCCTCTGATTCCCCGCCCCTGTTTCCCCATATCTGATTCCCTGCCTCTGATTCCCCAACTTTGATTCCCAGACTCTGATTCCCCAGCTCTGATTCCCCGCCTCTGATTCCCCGCATCTGATTCCCTGCATCTGATTCCAAGCCTCTGATTCCCTGCCTCTGATTCCCAACCTCTGATTCCCCACCTCTGATTCCCCATATCTGATTCCCAGCCTCTGTTTCCCCGCCTCTGATTCCCCGCCTCTGTTTCCCCATATCTGATTCCCGGCCTCTGATTCCCGCCTCTGATTCCCCGCCTCTAATTCCCTGCCTCTGATTCCCCAGCTTCATTCCCCGCCTTTGATTCCCCCAGTCTGATTCCCAGACTCTGAATCCCCGTGTCTGATAACCTGCCTCTGATTCCCCGCCTCTGATTCCCCATCTCAGATTCACCGCCTCTGATTCCCCTCCTCTGATTCCCCATCTCTGATTCCGCACATCCGATTCCCTGCCTCTGATTCTCCGACTCTGATTCCCCACCTCTGATTCCCCAGCTCTGATTCCCCGCCTCTGATTCCCCAACTCTGATTCCCCGCCTCTGATTCCCCAGCTCTGATTCCCCGCCTCTGATTCCCCGTGTTTGATCCCCTGCCTCTGATTCCCCAGCTCTGATTCCCCATCTCTGATTCACCGCCTTTGATTCGCCACCTCTGATTCCCCATATCTGATTCCTCGCCACTGTTTCCCCGCCTCTGATTCCCCGCCTCTGATTCCCCATATCTCATTCCCCGCCTCTGATTCCCCATCTCTGATTCCCGGACTCTGATTCCCCACCTCTGATTCCCGACCTCTTATTCCCGGCATCTTATTCCGGCCTCTGATTCCCGGCCTCTGATTCCCGGCCTCTGATTCCATGCTTCTGATTCTGATTCCCTGCCTCTGATTCCCCATTTCTGATTCCGCACATCTAATTCCCTGCCTCTGATTCCCCACCTCTGATTCCCCATATCTGAATCCCCGCCTCTGTTTCCCCGTCTCTGATTCCCCGCCTCTGTTTCCCCATATCTAAGTCCCCGCCTCTGATTCCCCAACTTTGATTCCCCACCTCTGATTCCCCATATCTGACTCCCCGCCTCTGTTTCCCCGCCTCTGATTCCCCGCCTTTGTTTCCCAATATCTAAGTCCCCGCCTCTGATTCCCCAACTCTGATTCCCCACCTCTGATTCCCCAGCTCTGATTCCCCGCCTCTGATTCCCCGCATCTGATTCCCTGCATCAGATTCCAAGCCTCTGATTCCCTGCCTCTGATTCCCAACCTCTGATTCCCCACCTCTGATTCCCCATATCTGATTCCCCGCCTCTGTTTCCCCGCCTCTGATTCCCCACCTCTGTTTCCCCATATCTGATTCCCGGCCTCTTATTCCCCGCCTCTGATTCCCCACCTCTGATTCCCTACCTCTGATTACCCATCTCCGATTCCGCATATCTGATTCCCTGCCTCTGATTCCCCGCCTCTGATTCCCTGCCTCTGATTCCCAACCTCTGATTCCCCACCTCTGATTCCCCATATCTGATTCCCCGCCTCTGTTTCCCCGCCTCTGATTCCCCTCCTCTGATTCCCCAACTCTAATTCCCCGCCTCTGATTCCCCAGCTCTGATTCCCCGTGATTGATTCCCTGCCTCTGATTCCCTGCCTCTGATTCCCCAGCTTCATTCCCCGCCTTTGATTCCCCCCATCTGATTCCCAGCCTCTGAATCCCCGTGTCTGATAACCTGCCTCTGATTCCCCGCCTCTGATTCCCCATCTCAGATTCACCGCCTCTGATTCCCCACCTCTGATTCCCCATCTCTGATTCCGCACATCCGATTCCCTGCCTCTGATTCCCCGACTCTGATTCCCCACCTCTGATTCCCCAGCTCTGATTCCCCGCCTCTGATTCCCCAACTCTGATTCCCCGCCTCTGATTCCCCAGCTCTGATTCCCCGCCTCTGATTCCCCGTGTTTGATCCCCTGCCTCTGATTCCCCAGCTCTGATTCCCCATCTCTGATTCACCGCCTTTGATTCGCCACCTCTGATTCCCCATATCTGATTCCTCGCCACTGTTTCCCCGCCTCTGATTCCCCGCCTCTGATTCCCCATATCTCATTCCCCGCCTCTGATTCCCCATCTCTGATTCCCGGACTCTGATTCCCCACCTCTGATTCCCGACCTCTTATTCCCGGCATCTGATTCCGGCCTCTGATTCCCGGCCTCTGATTCCCGGCCTCTGATTCCCTGCTTCTGATTCTGATTCCCTGCCTCTGATTCCCCATTTCTGATTCCGCACATCTAATTCCCTGCCTCTGATTCCCCACCTCTGATTCCCCATATCTGAATCCCCGCCTCTGTTTCCCCGTCTCTGATTCCCCGCCTCTGTTTCCCCATATCTAAGTCCCCGCCTCTGATTCCCCAACTTTGATTCCCCACCTCTGATTCCCCAGCTCTGATTCCCCGCCTCTGATTCCCCACCTCTGATTCCCCATACCTGATTCCCAGCCTCTGTTTCCCCGCCTCTGATTCCCCGCTTCCGTTTCCCCATATCTGATTCCCGGCCTCTGATTCCCTGCCTCTGATTCCCCGCCTCTGATTCCCTGCCTCTGATTCCCCATCTCCGATTCCGCACATCTGATTCCCTGCCTCTAATTCCCCGCCTCTGATTCCCCGCCTCTGATTCCCTGCCTCTGATTCCCAACCTCTGATTCCCCACCTCTGATTCCCCGTGTTTGATTCCCCGCCTCTGTTTCCCCGCCTCTGATTCCCCGCCTCTGATTCCCCAACTCTAATTCCCCGCCTCTGATTCCCCATATCTGATTCCCCGCCTCTGTTTCCCCGCCTCTGATTCCCCGCCCCTGTTTCCCCATATCTGATTCCCTGCCTCTGATTCCCCAACTTTGATTCCCATACTATGATTCCCCAGCTCTGATTCCCCGCCTCTGATTCCCCGCATCTGATTCCCTGCATCTGATTCCAAGCCTCTGATTCCCTGCCTCTGATTCCCCACCTCTGATTCCCCATATCTGATTCCCAGCCTCTGTTTCCCCGCCTCTGATTCCCCGCCTCTGTTTCCCCATATCTGATTCCCGGCCTCTGATTCCCGCCTCTGATTCCCCGCCTCTAATTCCCTGCCTCTGATTCCCCAGCTTCATTCCCCGCCTTTGATTCCCCCAGTCTGATTCCCAGACTCTGAATCCCCGTGTCTGATAACCTGCCTCTGATTCCCCGCCTCTGATTCCCCATCTCAGATTCACCGCCTCTGATTCCCCTCCTCTGATTCCCCATCTATGATTCCGCACATCCGATTCCCTGCCTCTGATTCTCCGACTCTGATTCCCCACCTCTGATTCCCCAGCTCTGATTCCCCGCCTCTGATTCCCCAACTCTGATTCCCCGCCTCTGATTCCCCAGCTCTGATTCCCCGCCTCTGATTCCCCGTGTTTGATCCCCTGCCTCTGATTCCCCAGCTCTGATTCCCCATCTCTGATTCACCGCCTTTGATTCGCCACCTCTGATTCCCCATATCTGATTCCTCGCCACTGTTTCCCCGCCTCTGATTCCCCGCCTCTGATTCCCCATATCTCATTCCCCGCCTCTGATTCCCCATCTCTGATTCCCGGACTCTGATTCCCCACCTCTGATTCCCGACCTCTTATTCCCGGCATCTTATTCCGGCCTCTGATTCCCGGCCTCTGATTCCCGGCCTCTGATTCCCTGCTTCTGATTCTGATTCCCTGCCTCTGATTCCCCATTTCTGATTCCGCACATCTAATTCCCTGCCTCTGATTCCCCACCTCTGATTCCCCATATCTGAATCCCCGCCTCTGTTTCCCCGTCTCTGATTCCCCGCCTCTGTTTCCCCATATCTAAGTCCCCGCCTCTGATTCCCCAACTTTGATTCCCCACCTCTGATTCCCCAGCTCTGATTCCCCGCCTCTGATTCCATGCCTCTGATTCCCAACCTCTGATTCCCCACCTCTGATTCCCCGTGTTTGATTCCCCGCCTCTGTTTCCCCGCCTCTGATTCCCCGCCTCTGATTCCCCAACTCTAATTCCCCGCCTCTGATTCCCCATATCTGATTCCCTGCCTCTGTTTCCCCGCCTCTGATTCCCCGCCCCTGTTTCCCCATATCTGATTCCCTGCCTCTGATTCCCCAACTTTGATTCCCTGCCTCTGATTCCCCAGCTCTGATTCCCCGCCTCTGATTCCCCGTGTTTGATTCCCTGCCTCCGATTCCCGGCCTCTGATTCCCCATCTCTGATTCGCCGCCTCTGATTCCCTGCCTCTGATTCCCAACCTCTGATTCCACACCTCTGATTCCCCATATCTGATTCCGCGCCTCTGTTTCCCCGCCTCTGATTCCCTGCCCTTGTTTGCCCATATCTGATTCCCTGCCTCTGATTCCCCAACTCTGATTCCCCGCCTCTGATTCCCCAGCTCTGATTCCCCGCCGCTGATTTCCCGTGTTTGATTCCCTGCCTCTGATTCCCCGCCTCTGATTCCCCATCTCTGATTCACCGCCTTTGATTCGCCACCTCTGATTCCACATATCTGATTCCCCACCTCTGTTTCCCCGCCTCTGATTCCCCGCCTCTGATTCTCCATATCTCATTCCCCGCCTCTGAATCCCCATCTCTGATTCCCGGACTCTGATTCCGCACCTCTGATTCCCGGCCTCTTATTCCCAGCATCTGATTCCCGGCCTCTGATTCCCGGCCTCTGATTCCCCGCTTCTGATTCTGATTCGCTGCCTCTGATTCCCCATCTCTGATTCTGCACATCTGATTCCCTGCCACTGATTCCCCACCTCTGATTCCCCATATCTGATTTCCCGCCTCTGTTTCCCCGCCTCTGATTCCCCGCCTCTGTTTCCCCATATCTAATTCCCTACCTCTGATGCCCCAACTCTGATTCCCTGCCTCTGATTCCCCGCGTTCTATTCCCTGCCTCTGATTCCCCGCCTGTGATTCCCCATCTCTGATTCCCCACCTCTGATTCCCCACCTCTGATTCCCCATATCTAATTCCCCGCCTCTGTTTGCCCGCCTCTGATTCCCCGCCTCTGTTTCCCCATATCTGATTCCCCGCCTCTGAATCCCCAACTCTGATTCCCCGCCTCTGATTCCCTGCCTCTGATTTCCAACCTCTGATTCCCCACCTCTGATTCCCCGTGTTTGATTCCCCGCCTCTGTTTCCCCGCCACTGATTCCCCGCCTCTGATTCCCCAACTCTAATTCCCCGCCTCTGATTCCCCATATCTGATTCCCTGCCTCTGTTTCCCCGCCTCTGATTCCCCGCCCCTGTTTCCCCATATCTGATTCCCTGACTCTGATTCCCCAACTTTGATTCCCAGCCTCTGATTCCCTAGCTCTGATTCCCCGCCTCTGATTCCCCGTGTTTGATTCCCTGCCTCTGATTCCCCGCCTCTGATTCCCCATCTCTGATTCACCGCCTTTGATTCGCCACCTCTGATTCCCCATATCTGATTCCCCACCTCTGTTTCCCCGCCTCTGATTCCCCGCCTCTGATTCTCCATATCTCATTCCCCGCCTCTGACTCCCCATCTCTGATTCCCGGACTCTGATTCCCCACCTCTGATTCCCGGCCTCTTATTCCCAACATCTGATTCCAGGCCTCTGATTCCCGGCCTCTGACTCCCCGCTTCTGATTCTGATTCCCTGCCTCTCATTCCCCATCTCTGATTCCGCACATCTGATTACCTGCCACTGATTCCCCACCTCTGATTCCCCATATCTGATTCCCCGCCTCTGTTTCCACGCCTCTGACTCCCCGCCTCTGTTTCCCCATATCTAATTCCCCACCTCTGATGCCCCAACTCTGATTCCCCGCCTCTGATTCCCCAGCTCTGATTCCCCGCCTCTGATTCCCTGCATCCGATTCCCCATATCTGATTCCCCGCCTCTGTTTCCCCGCCCCTGATTCCCCGCCTCTGTTTCCCCATATCTGATTATCCGCCTCTGATTCCCAACTATGATTCCCCGCCTCTGAATGCCCGCGTCTGATTCCCTGCCTCTGCTTCCCCGCCTCTGATTCCCCAACTCTGATTCCCCAGCTCTGATTCCCCGCCTCTGATTCCCCGTGTTTGATTCCCTGCCTCTGATTCCCGGCCTCAGATTCCCCATCTCTGATTCACCGCCTTTGATTCGCCACCTCTGATTCCCCATATCTGATTCCCCGCATCTGTTTCCCCGCCTCTGATTCCCCGCCTCTGATTCCCCATATCTCATTCCCCGCCTCTGAATCCCCATCTCTGATTCCCGGACTCTGATTCCCCACCTCTGATTCCCGGCCTCTTATTCCCGGCATCTGATTCCGGCCTCTGATTCCCGGCCTCTGATTCCCTGCTTTTGATTCTGATTCCCTGCCTCTGATTCCCCATCTCTGATTCCGCACATCTGATTCCCTGCCTCTGATTCCCCACCTCTGATTCCCCATATCTGACTCCCCGCCTCTGTTTCCCCGCCTCTGATTCCCCGCCTTTGTTTCGCAATATCTAAGTCCCCGCCTCTGATTCCCCAACTCTGATTCCCCACATCAGATTCCCCAGCTCTGATTCCCCGCCTCTGATTCCCCGCATCTGATTCCCTGCATCTGATTCCAAGCCTCTGATTCACTGCCTCTGATTCCCAACCTCTGATTCCCCACCTCTGATTCCCCATATCTGATTCCCCGCCTCTGTTTCCCCGCCTCTGATTCCCCACCTCTGTTTCCCCATATCTGATTCCCGGCCTCTTATTCCCCGCCTCTGATTCCCTGCCTCTGATTCCCAACCTCTGATTCCCCACCTCTGATTCCCCATATCTGATTCCCCGCCTCTGTTTCCCCGCCTCTGATTCCCCTCCTCTGATTCCCCAACTCTGATTCCCCACCTCTGATTCCCCATATCTGATTCCCCGCCTCTGTTTCCCCGCCTCTGATTCCCCTCCTCTGATTCCCCAACTCTAATTCCCTGCCTCTGATTCCCCAGCTTCATTCCCCGCCTTTGATTCCCCCAGTCTGATTCCCAGACTCTGAATCCCCGTGTCTGATAACCTGCCTCTGATTCCCCGCCTCTGATTCCCCATCTCAGATTCACCGCCTCTGATTCCCCTCCTCTGATTCCCCATCTCTGATTCCGCACATCCGATTCCCTGCCTCTGATTCTCCGACTCTGATTCCCCACCTCTGATTCCCCAGCTCTGATTCCCCGCCTCTGATTCCCCAACTCTGATTCCCCGCCTCTGATTCCCCAGCTCTGATTCCCCGCCTCTGATTCCCCGTGTTTGATCCCCTGCCTCTGATTCCCCAGCTCTGATTCCCCATCTCTGATTCACCGCCTTTGATTCGCCACCTCTGATTCCCCATATCTGATTCCTCGCCACTGTTTCCCCGCCTCTGATTCCCCGCCTCTGATTCCCCATATCTCATTCCCCGCCTCTGATTCCCCATCTCTGATTCCCGGACTCTGATTCCCCACCTCTGATTCCCGACCTCTTATTCCCGGCATCTTATTCCGGCCTCTGATTCCCGGCCTCTGATTCCCGGCCTCTGATTCCCTGCTTCTGATTCTGATTCCCTGCCTCTGATTCCCCATTTCTGATTCCGCACATCTAATTCCCTGCCTCTGATTCCCCACCTCTGATTCCCCATATCTGAATCCCCGCCTCTGTTTCCCCGTCTCTGATTCCCTGCCTCTGTTTCCCCATATCTAAGTCCCCGCCTCTGATTCCCCAACTTTGATTCCCCACCTCTGATTCCCCAGCTCTGATTCCCCGCCTCTGATTCCCCACCTCTGATTCCCCATACCTGATTCCCAGCCTCTGTTTCCCCGCCTCTGATTCCCCGCTTCTGTTTCCCCATATCTGATTCCCGGCCTCTGATTCCCTGCCTCTGATTCCCCGCCTCTGATTCCCTGCCTCTGATTCCCCATCTCCGATTCCGCACATCTGATTCCGTGCCTCTCATTCCCCGCCTCTGATTCCCTGCCTCTGATTCCCAACCTCTGATTCCCCACCTCTGATTCCCCGTGTTTGATTCCCCGCCTCTGTTTCCCCGCCTCTGAATCCCCGCCTCTGATTCCCCAACTCTAATTCCCCGCCTCTGATTCCCCATATCTGATTCCCCGCCTCTGTTTCCCCGCCTCTGATTCCCCGCCCCTGTTTCCCCATATCTGATTCCCTGCCTCTGATTCCCCAACTTTGATTCCCAGACTCTGATTCCCAGGCTCTGATTCCCCGCCTCTGATTCCCCGCATCTGATTCCCTGCATCTGATTCCAAGCCTCTGATTCCCTGCCTCTGATTCCCAACCTCTGATTCCCCACCTCTGATTCCCCATATCTGATTCCCAGCCTCTGTTTCCCCGCCTATGATTCCCCGCCTCTGTTTCCCCATATCTGATTCCCGGCCTCTGATTCCCGCCTCTGATTCCCCGCCTCTGATTCCCTGCCTCTGATTCCCCGCCTCTGATTCCCCGCCACTGATTCCCTGCCTCTGATTTCCAACCTCTGATTCCCAACCTCTGATTCCCCGTGTTTGATTCCCCGCCTCTGTTTCCCCGCCACTGATTCCCCGCCTCTGATTCCCCAACTCTAATTCCCCGCCTCTGATTCCCCATATCTGATTCCCCGCCTCTGTTTCCCCGCCTCTGATTCCCCGCCCCTGTTTCCCCATATCTGATTCCCTGACTCTGATTCCCCAACTTTGATTCCCAGCCTCTGATTCCCCAGCTCTGATTCCCCGCCTCTGATTCCCCGTGTTTGATTCCCTGCCTCTGATTCCCCGCCTCTGATTCCCCATCTCTGATTCACCGCCTTTGATTCGCCACCTCTGATTCCCCATATCTGATTCCCCACCTCTGTTTCCCCGCCTCTGATTCCCCGCCTCTGATTCTCCATATCTCAATCCCCGCCTCTGACTCCCCATCTCTGATTCCCGGACTCTGATTCCCCACCACTGATTCCCGGCCTCTTATTCCCAGCATCTGATTCCAGGCCTCTGATTCCCGGCCTCTGACTCCCCGCTTCTGATTCTGATTCCCTGCCTCTGATTCCCCATCTCTGATTCCGCACATCTGATTACCTGCCTCTGATTCCCCACCTCTGATTCCCCATATCTGATTCCCCGCCTCTGTTTCCACGCCTCTGATTCCCCGCCTCTGTTTCCCCATATCTAATTCCCCACCTCTGATGCCCCAACTCTGATTCCCCGCCTCTGATTCCCCAGCTCCGATTCCCCGCCTCTGATTCCCTGCATCCGATTCCCCATATCTGATTCCCCGCCTCTGTTTCCCCGCCCCTGATTCCCCGCCTCTGTTTCCCCATATCTGATTATCCGCCTCTGATTCCCAACTATGATTCCCCGCCTCTGAATCCCCGCGTCTGATTCCCTGCCTCTGCTTCCCCGCCTCTGATTCCCCAACTCTGATTCCCGGCCTCTGATTCCCCAGCTCTGATTCCCCGCCTCTGATTCCCCGTGTTTGATTCCCTGCCTCTGATTCCCGGCCTCTGATTCCCCATCTCTGATTCACCGCCTTTGATTCGCCACCTCTGATTCCCCATATCTGATTCCCCGCATCTGTTTCCCCGCCTCTGATTCCCCGCCTCTGATTCCCCATATCTCATTCCCCGCCTCTGAATCCCCACCTCTGATTCCCGGCCTCTTATTCCCGGCATCTGATTCCGGCCTCTGATTCCCGGCCTCTGATTCCCTGCTTCTGATTCTGATTCCCTGCCTCTGATTCCCCATCACTGATTCCGCACATCTGATTCCCTGCCTCTGATTCCCCACCTCTGATTCCCCATATCTGACTCCCCGCCTCTGTTTCCCCGCCTCTGATTCCCCGCCTTTGTTTCCCAATATCTAAGTCCCCGCCTCTGATTCCCAAACTCTGATTCCCCACCTCTGATTCCCCAGCTCTGATTCCCCGCCTCTGATTCCCCGCATCTGATTCCCTGCATCTGATTCCAAGCCTCTGATTCCCTGCCTCTGATTCCCAACCTCTGATTCCCCACCTCTGATTCCCCATATCTGATTCCCCGCCTCTGTTTCCCCGCCTCTGATTCCCCACCTCTGTTTCCCCATATCTGATTCCCGGCCTCTTATTCCCCGCCTCTGATTCCCCACCCCTGATTCCCTACCTCTGATTACCCATCTGCGATTCCGCACATCTGACTCCCTGCCTCTGATTCCCCGCCTCTGATTCCCTGCCTCTGATTCCCAACCTCTGATTCCCCACCTCTGATTCCCCATATCTGATTCCCCGCCTCTGTTTCCCCGCCTCTGATTCCCCTCCTCTGATTCCCAACTCTAATTCCCCGCCTCTGATTCCCCAGCTCTGATTCCCCGTGTTTGATTCCCTGCCTCTGATTCCCTGCACTGATTCCCCATCTCTGTTTCACCGCCTTTGATTCGCCACCTCCGATTCCCCATATCTGATTCCCCGCCTCTGTTTCGCCGCCTCTGATTCCCTGCCTCTGATTCCCAACCTCTGATTCCACACCTCTGATTCCCCATATATGATTCCCCGCCTCTGTTTCCCCGCCTCTGATTCCCTGCCCTTGTTTGCCCATATCTGATTCCCTGCCTCTGATTCCCCAACTCTGATTCCCCGCCTCTGATTCCCCAGCTCTGATTCCCCACCTCTGATTTCCCGTGTTTGATTCCCTGCCTCTGATTCCCCGCCTCTGATTCCCCATCTCTGATTCACCGCCTTTGATTCGCCACCTCTGATTCCACATATCTGATTCCCCACCTCTGTTTCCCCGCCTCTGATTCCCCGCCTCTGATTCTCCATATCTCATTCCCCGCCTCTGAATCCCCATCTCTGATTCCCGGACTCTGATTCCCCACCTCTGATTCCCGGCCTCTTATTCCCAGCATCTGATTCCCCCTCTCTGATTCACCACCTCTGATTCCCCACCTCTGATTCCCCATATCTAATTCCAGGCCTCTGTTTGCCCGCCTCTGATTCCCCGCCTCTGTTTCCCCATATCTGATTCCCCGCCTCTGAATCCCCAACTCTGATTCCCTGCCTCTGATTCCCCCCGTCTGATTCCCAGCCTCTGAATCCCCGTGTCTGATTTCCTGCGTCTGATTCCCCGCCTCTGATTCCCCATCTCTGATTCACAGCCTCTGATTCCCCACCTCTGATTCCCCATCTCGGATTCCGCACATCTGATTAACTGCCTCTGATTCCCCGACTCTGATCCCCACCTCTGATTCCCAAGCTCTGATTCCCCGCCTCTGATTCCCCAACTCTGATTCCCCGCCTCTGATTCCCCAGCTCTGATTCCCCGCCTCTGATTCCCCGTGTTTGATTCCCTGCCTCTGATTCCCCGCCTCTTATTCCCCATCTCTGATTCACCGCCTTTGATTCGCCACCTCTGATTCCCCATATCTGATTCCTCGCCTCTGTTTCCCCGCCTCTGATTCCCCGCCTCTGATTCCCCATATCTCATTCCCCGCCTCTGATTCCCCATCTCTGATTCCCGGACTCTGATTCCCCACCTCTGATTCCCAGCCTCTTATTCCCAGCATCTGATTCCGGCCTCTGATTCCCGGCCTCTGATTCCATGCTTCTGATTCTGATTCCCTGCCTTTGATTCCCCATCTCTGATTCCGCACATCTGATTCCCTGCCTCTGATTCCCCATCTCTGATTCCCCATATCTGATTCCCCGCCTCTGTTTCCCCGCCTCTGATTCCCCGCCTCTGTTTCCCAATATCTAAGTCCCCGCCTCTGATTCCCCAACTCTGATTCCCCACCTCTGATTCCCCAGCTCTGATTCCCCGCCTCTGATACCCTGCATCTGATTCCCTGCATCTGATTCCAAGCCTCTGATTCCCTGCCTCTGATTCCCAACCTCTGATTCCCCACCTCTGATTCCCCATATCTGATTCCCAGCCTCTGTTTCCCCGCCTCTGATTCCCCGCCTCTGTTTCCCCATATCTGATTCCCGGACTCTGATTCCCCGCCTCTGATTCCCTGCCTCTGATACCCCATCTCCGATTCCGCACATCTGATTCCCTGCCTCTGATTCCCCGCCTCTGATTCCCCGCCTCTGATTCCATGCCTCTGATTCCCAACCTCTGATTCCCCACCTCTGATTCCCCGTGTTTGATTCCCCGCCTCTGTTTCCCCGCCTCTGATTCCCCGCCTCTGATTCCCCAACTCTAATTCCCCGCCTCTGATTCCCCATATCTGATTCCCTGCCTCTGTTTCCCCGCCTCTGATTCCCCGCCCCTGTTTCCCCATATCTGATTCCCTGCCTCTGATTCCCCAACTTTGATTCCCAGCCTCTTATTCCCCAGCTCTGATTCCCCGCCTCTGATTCCCCGTGTTTGATTCCCTGCCTCCGATTCCCGGCCTCTGATTCCCCATCTCTGATTCACCGCCTTTGATTCGCTACCTCTGATTCCCCATATCTGATTCCCCGCCTCTGTTTCCCCGCCTCTGATTCCCCGCCTCTGATTCCCCATATCTCATTCCCCGCCTCTGAATCCCCATCTCTGATTCCCGGACTCTGATTCCCCACCTCTGATTCCCGGCCTCTTATTCCCGGCATCTGATTCCGGCCTCTGATTCCCGGCCTCTGATTCCCTGCTTCTGATTCTGATTCCCTGCCTTTGATTCCCCATCTCTGATTCCGCACATCTGATTCCCTGCCTCTGATTCCCCATCTCTGATTCCCCATATCTGATTCCCCGCCTCTGTTTCCCTGCCTCTGATTCCCCATCTCTGATTCCGCACATCTGATTCCCTGCCTCTGATTCCCCACCTCTGATTCCCCATATCTGACTCCCCGCCTCTGTTTCCCCGCCTCTGATTCCCCGCCTTTGTTTCCCAATATCTAAGTCCCCGCCTCTGATTCCCCAACTCTGATTCCCCACCTCTGATTCCCCAGCTCTGATTCCCCGCCTCTGATTCCCCGCATCTGATTCCCTGCATCAGATTCCAAGCCTCTGATTCCCTGCCTCTGATTCCCAACCTCTGATTCCCCACCTCTGATTCCCCATATCTGATTCCCCGCCTCTGTTTCCCCGCCTCTGATTCCCCACCTCTGTTTCCCCATATCTGATTCCCGGCCTCTTATTCCCCGCCTCTGATTCCCCACCTCTGATTCCCTACCTCTGATTACCCATCTCCGATTCCGCATATCTGATTCCCTGCCTCTGATTCCCCGCCTCTGATTCCCTGCCTCTGATTCCCAACCTCTGATTCCCCACCTCTGATTCCCCATATCTGATTCCCCGCCTCTGTTTCCCCGCCTCTGATTCCCCTCCTCTGATTCCCCAACTCTAATTCCCCGCCTCTGATTCCCCAGCTCTGATTCCCCGTGATTGATTCCCTGCCTCTGATTCCCTGCCTCTGATTCCCCAGCTTCATTCCCCGCCTTTGATTCCCCCCGTCTGATTCCCAGCCTCTGAATCCCCGTGTCTGATAACCTGCCTCTGATTCCCCGCCTCTGATTCCCCATCTCAGATTCACCGCCTCTGATTCCCCACCTCTGATTCCCCATCTCTGATTCCGCACATCCGATTCCCTGCCTCTGATTCCCCGACTCTGATTCCCCACCTCTGATTCCCCAGCTCTGATTCCCCGCCTCTGATTCCCCAACTCTGATTCCCCGCCTCTGATTCCCCAGCTCTGATTCCCCGCCTCTGATTCCCCGTGTTTGATCCCCTGGCTCTGATTCCCCAGCTCTGATTCCCCATCTCTGATTCACCGCCTTTGATTCGCCACCTCTGATTCCCCATATCTGATTCCTCGCCACTGTTTCCCCGCCTCTGATTCCCCGCCTCTGATTCCCCATATCTCATTCCCCGCCTCTGATTCCCCATCTCTGATTCCCGGACTCTGATTCCCCACCTCTGATTCCCGACCTCTTATTCCCGGCATCTGATTCCGGCCTCTGATTCCCGGCCTCTGATTCCCGGCCTCTGATTCCCTGCTTCTGATTCTGATTCCCTGCCTCTGATTCCCCATTTCTGATTCCGCACATCTAATTCCCTGCCTCTGATTCCCCACCTCTGATTCCCCATATCTGAATCCCCGCCTCTGTTTCCCCGTCTCTGATTCCCCGCCTCTGTTTCCCCATATCTAAGTCCCCGCCTCTGATTCCCCAACTTTGATTCCCCACCTCTGATTCCCCAGCTCTGATTCCCCGCCTCTGATTCCCCACCTCTGATTCCCCATACCTGATTCCCAGCCTCTGTTTCCCCGCCTCTGATTCCCCGCTTCCGTTTCCCCATATCTGATTCCCGGCCTCTGATTCCCTGCCTCTGATTCCCCGCCTCTGATTCCCTGCCTCTGATTCCCCATCTCCGATTCCGCAAATCTGATTCCCTGCCTCTAATTCCCCGCCTCTGATTCCCCGCCTCTGATTCCCTGCCTCTGATTCCCAACCTCTGATTCCCCACCTCTGATTCCCCGTGTTTGATTCCCCGCCTCTGTTTCCCCGCCTCTGATTCCCCGCCTCTGATTCCCCAACTCTAATTCCCCGCCTCTGATTCCCCATATCTGATTCCCCGCCTCTGTTTCCCCGCCTCTGATTCCCCGCCCCTGTTTCCCCATATCTGATTCCCTGCCTCTGATTCCCCAACTTTGATTCCCAGACTCTGATTCCCCAGCTCTGATTCCCCGCCTCTGATTCCCCGCATCTGATTCCCTGCATCTGATTCCAAGCCTCTGATTCCCTGCCTCTGATTCCCAACCTCTGATTCCCCACCTCTGATTCCCCATATCTGATTCCCAGCCTCTGTTTCCCCGCCTCTGATTCCCCGCCTCTGTTTCCCCATATCTGATTCCCGGCCTCTGATTCCCGCCTCTGATTCCCCGCCTCTGATTCCCTGCCTCTGATTCCCCGCCTCTGATTCCCCGCCGCTGATTCCCTGCCTCTGATTTCCAACCTCTGATTCCCCACCTCTGATTCCCCGTGTTTGATTCCCCGCCTCTGTTTCCCCGCCACTGATTCCCCGCCTCTGATTCCCCAACTCTAATTCCCCGCCTCTGATTTTCCATATCTGTTTCCCCGCCTCTGTTTCCCCGCCTCTGATTCCCCGCCCCTGTTTCCCCATGTCTGATTCCCTGACTCTGATTCCCCAACTTTGATTCCCAGCCTCTGATTCCCCAGCTCTGATTCCCCGCCTCTGATTCCCCGTGTTTGATTCCCTGCCTCTGATTCCCCGCCTCTGATTCCCCATCTCTGATTCACCGCCTTTGATTCGCCACCTCTGATTCCCCATATCTGATTCCCCACCTCTGTTTCCCCGCCTCTGATTCCCCGCCTCTGAATCTCCATATCTCATTCCCCGCCTCTGACTCCCCATCTCTGATTCCCGGACTCTGATTCCCCACCTCTGATTCCCGGCCTCTTATTCCCAGCATCTGATTCCAGGCCTCTGATTCCCGGCCTCTGACTCCCCGCTTCTGATTCTGATTCCCTGCCTCTGATTCCCCATCTCTGATTCCGCACATCTGATTACCTGCCTCTGATTCCCCACCGCTGATTCCCCATATCTGATTCCCCGCCTCTGTTTCCACGCCTCTGATTCCCCGCCTCTGTTTCCCCATATCTAATTCCCCACCTCTGATGCCCCAACTCTGATTCCCCGCCTCTGATTCCCCAGCTCTGATTCCCCGCCTCTGATTCCCTGCATCCGATTCCCCATATCTGATTCCCCGCCTCTGTTTCCCCGCCCCTGATTCCCCGCCTCTGTTTCCCCATATCTGATTATCCGCCTCTGATTCCCAACTATGATTCCCTGCCTCTGAATCCCCGCGTCTGATTCCCTCCCTCTGCTTCCCCGCCTCTGATTCCCCAACTCTGATTCCCCGCCTCTGATTCCCCAGCTCTGATTCCCCATCTCTGATTCACCGCCTTTGATTCGCCACCTCTGATTCCCCATATCTGATTCCCCGCATCTGTTTCCCCGCCTCTGATTCCCCGCCTCTGATTCCCCATATCTCATTCCCCGCCTCTGAATCCCCATCTCTGATTCCCGGACTCTGATTCCCCACCTCTGATTCCCGGCCTCTTATTCCCGGCATCTGATTCCGGCCTCTGATTCCCGGCCTCTGATTCCCTGCTTCTGATTCTGATTCCCTGCCTCTGATTCCCCATCTCTGATTCCGCACATCTGATTCCCTGCCTCTGATTCCCCACCTCTGATTCCCCATATCTGACTCCCCGCCTCTGTTTCCCCGCCTCTGATTCCCCGCCTTTGTTTCCCAATATCTAAGTCCCCGCCTCTGATTCCCCAACTCTGATTCCCCACCTCTGATTCCCCAGCTCTGATTCCCCGCCTCTGATTCCCCGCATCTGATTCACTGCATCTGATTCCAAGCCTCTGATTCCCTGCCTCTGATTCCCAACCTCTGATTCCCCACCTCTGATTCCCCATATCTGATTCCCCGCCTCTGTTTCCCCGCCTCTGATTCCCCACCTCTGTTTCCCCATATCTGATTCCCGGCCTCTTATTCCCCGCCTCTGATTCCCCACCTCTGATTCCCTACCTCTGATTACACATCTGCGATTCCGCACATCTGATTCCCTGCCTCTGATTCCCCGCCTCTGATTCCCTGCCTCTGATTCCCAACCTCTGATTCCCCACCTCTGATTCCCCATATCTGATTCCCCGCCTCTGTTTCCCCGCCTCTGATTCCCCTCCTCTGATTCCCCAACTCTAATTCCCCGCCTCTGATTCCCCAGCTCTGATTCCCCGTGTTTGATTCCCTGCCTCTGATTCCCTGCCCTGATTCCCCATCTCTGTTTCACCGCCTTTGATTCGCCACCTCTGATTCCCCATATCTGATTCCCCGCCTCTGTTTCGCCGCCTCTGATTCCCTGCCTCTGATTCCCAACCTCTGATTCCACACCTCTGATTCCCCATATCTGATTCCCCGCCTCTGTTTCCCCGCCTCTGATTCCCTGCCCTGATTCCCCATCTCTGATTCACCGCCTTTGATTCGCCACCTCTGATTCCACATATCTGATTCCCCACCTCTGTTTCCCCGCCTCTGATTCCTTGCCTCTGATTCTCCATATCTCATTCCCCGCCTCTGAATCCCCATCTCTGATTCCCGGACTCTGATTCCCCACCTCTGATTCCCGGCCTCTTATTCCCAGCATCTGATTCCCGGCCTCTGATTCCCGGCCTCTGATTCCCCGCTTCTGATTCTGATTCGCTGCCTCTGATTCCCCATCTCTGATTCTGCACATCTGATTCCCTGCCTCTGATTCCCCACCTCTGATTCCCCATATCTGATTTCCCGCCTCTGTTTCCCCGCCTCTGATTCCCCGCCTCTGTTTCCCCATATCTAATTCCCAACCTCTGATGCCCCAACTCTGATTCCCTGCCTCTGATTCCCCGCGTTCTATTCCCTGCCTCTGATTCCCCGCCTGTGAATCCCCATCTCTGATTCACCACCTCTGATTCCCCACCTCTGATTCCCCATATCTAATTCCCCCCCTCTGTTTGCCCGCCTCTGATTCCCCGCCTCTGTTTCCCCATATCTGATTCCCCGCCTCTGAATCCCCAACTCTGATTCCCTGCCTCTGATTCCCCAGCTCTGATTCCCCGCCTTTGATTCCCCCCGTCTGATTCACAGCCTCTGAATCCCCGTGTCTGATTTCCTGCATCTTATTCCCCGCCTCTGATTCCCCATCTCTGATTCACAGCCTCTGATTCCCCACCTCCGATTCCCCATCTCGGATTCCGCACATCTGATTAACTGCCTCTGATTCCCCGACTCTGATCCCCACCTCTGATTCCCAAGCTCTGATTCCCCGCCTCTGATTCCCCAACTCTGATTCCCCGCCTCTGATTCCCCAGCTCTGATTCCCCGCCTCTGATTCCCCGTGTTTGATTCCCTGCCTCTGATTCCCCGCCTCTTATTCCCCATCTCTGATTCACCGCCTTTGATTCGCCACCTCTGATTCCCCATATCTGATTCCTCACCTCTGTTTCCCCGCCTCTGATTCCCCGCCTCTGATTCCCCATATCTCATTCCCCGCCTCTGATTCCCCATCTCTGATTCCCGGACTCTGATTCCCCACCTCTGATTCCCAGCCTCTTATTCCCGGCATCTGATTCCGGCCTCTGATTCCCGGCCTCTGATTCCCTGCTTCTGATTCTGATTCCCTGCCTTTGATTCCCCATCTCTGATTCCGCACATCTGATTCAATGCCTCTGATTCCCCATCTCTGATTCCCCATATCTGATTCCCCGCCTCTGTTTCCCCGCCTCTGATTCCCCGCCTCTGTTTCCCAATATCTAAGTCCCCGCCTCTGATTCCACAACTCTGATTCCCCACCTCTGATTCCCCAGCTCTGTTTCCCCGCCTCTGATTCCCTGCATCTGATTCCCTGCATCTGATTCCAAGCCTCTGATTCCCTGCCTCTGATTCCCAACCTCTGATTCCCCACCTCTGATTCCCCATATCTGATTCCCAGCCTCTGTTTCCCCGCCTCTGATTCCCCGCCTCTGTTTCCCATTATCTGATTCCCGGACTCTGATTCCCCGCCTCTGATTCCCTGCCTCTGATTCCCCATCTCCGATTCCGCACATCTGATTCCCTGCCTCTGATTCCCCGCCTCTGATTCCCCGCCTCTGATTCCATGCCTCTGATTCCCAACCTCTGATTCCCCACCTCTGATTCCCCGTGTTTGATTCCCCGCCTCTGTTTCCCCGCCTCTGATTCCCCGCCTCTGATTCCCCAACTCTAATTCCCCGCCTCTGATTCCCCATATCTGATTCCCTGCCTCTGTTTCCCCGCCTCTGATTCCCCGCCCCTGTTTCCCCATATCTGATTCCCTGCCTCTGATTCCCCAACTTTGATTCCCAGCCTCTGATTCCCCAGCTCTGATTCCCCGCCTCTGATTCCCCGTGTTTGATTCCCTGCCTCCGATTCCCGGCCTCTGATTCCCCATCTCTGATTCGCCGCCTCTGATTCCCTGCCTCTGATTCCCAACCTCTGATTCCACACCTCTGATTCCCCATATCTGATTCCCCGCCTCTGTTTCCCCGCCTCTGATTCCCTGCCCTTGTTTGCCCATATCTGATTCCCTCCCTCTGATTCCCCAACTCTGATTCCCCGCCTCTGATTCCCCAGCTCTGATTCCCCGCCTCTGATTTCCCGTGTTTGATTCCCTGCCTCTGATTCCCCGCCTCTGATTCCCCATCTCTGATTCACCGCCTTTGATTCGCCACCTCTGATTCCACATATCTGATTCCCCACCTCTGTTTCCCCGCCTCTGATTCCCCGCCTCTGATTCTCCATATCTCATTCCCCGCCTCTGAATCCCGATCTCTGATTCCCGGACTCTGATTCCCCACCTCTGATTCCCGGCCTCTTATTCCCAGCATCTGATTCCCGGCCTCTGATTCCCGGCGTCTGATTCCCCGCTTCTGATTCTGATTCGCTGCCTCTGATTCCCCATCTCTGATTCTGCACATCTGATTCCCAGCCTCTGATTCCCCACCTCTGATTCCCCATATCTGATTTCCCGCCTCTGTTTCCCCGCCTCTGATTCCCCGCCTCTGTTTCCCCATATCTAATTCCCAACCTCTGATGCCCCAACTCTGATTCCCTGCCTCTGATTTCCCGCGTTCTATTCCCTGCCTCTGATTCCCCGCCTGTGATTCCCCATATCTAATTCCCCGCCTCTGTTTGCCCGCCTCTGATTCCCCGCCTCTGTTTCCCCATATCTGATTCCCCGCCTCTGAATCCCCAACTCTGATTCCCTGCCTCTGATTCCCCAGCTCTGATTCCCCGCCTTTGATTCCCCCCGTCTGATTCCCAGCCTCTGAATCCCCGTGTCTGATTTCCTGCATCTGATTCCCCGCCTCTGATTCCCCATCATTGATTCACAGCCTCTGATTCCCCACCTCTGATTCCCCATCTCGGATTCCGCACGTCTGATTAACTGCCTCTGATTCCCCGACTCTGATCCCCACCTCTGATTCCCAAGCTCTGATTCCCCGCCTCTGATTCCCCAACTCTGATTCCCCGCCTCTGATTCCCCAGCTCTGATTCCCCGCCTCTGATTCCCCGTGTTTGATTCCCTGCCTCTGATTCCCCGCCTCTTATTCCCCATCTCTGATTCACGGCCTTTGATTCGCCACCTCTGATTCCCCATATCTGATTCCTCGCCTCTGTTTCCCCGCCTCTGATTCCCCGCCTCTGATTCCCCATATCTCATTCCCCGCCTCTGATTCCCCATCTCTGATTACCGGACTCTGATTCCCCACCTCTGACTCCCAGCCTCTTAATCCCGGCATCTGATTCCGGCCTCTGATTCCCGGCATCTGATTCCCTGCTTCTGATTCTGATTCCCTGCCTTTGATTCCCCATCTCTGATTCCGCACATCTGATTCCCTGCCTCTGATTCCCCATCTCTGATTCCCCATATCTGATTCCCCGCCTCTGTTTCCCCGCCTCTGATTCCCCGCCTCTGTTTCCCAATATCTAAGTCCCCGCCTCTGATTCCCCAACTCTGATTCCCCACCTCTGATACACCAGCTCTGATTCCCCGCCTCTGATTCCCTGCATCTGATTCCCTGCATCTGATTCCAAGCCTCTGATTCCCTGCCTCTGATTCCCAACCTCTGATTCCCCACCTCTGATTCCACATATCTGATTCCCAGCCTCTGTTTCCCCGCCTCTGATTCCCCGCCTCTGTTTCACCATATCAGATTCCCGGACTCTGATTCCCCGCCTCTGATTCCCTGCCTCTGATTCCCCATCTCCGATTCCGCACATCTGATTCCCTGCCTCTGATTCCCCGCCTCTGATTCCCCGCCTCTGATTCCATGCCTCTGATTCCCAACCTCTGATTCCCCACCTCTGATTCCCCGTGTTTGATTCCCCGCCTCTGTTTCCCCGCCTCTGATTCCCCGCCTCTGATTCCCCAACTCTAATTCCCCGCCTCTGATTCCCCATATCTGATTCCCTGCCTCTGTTTCCCCGCCTCTGATTCCCCGCCCCTGTTTCCCCATATCTGATTTCCTGCCTCTGATTCCCCAACTTTGATTCCCAGCCTCTGATTCCCCAGCTCTGATTCCCCGCCTCTGATTCCCCGTGTTTGATTCCCTGCCTCCGATTCCCGGCCTCTGATTCCCCATCTCTGATTCACCGCCTTTGATTCGCCACCTCTGATTCCCCATATTTGATTCCCCGCTTCTGTTTCTCCACCTCTGATTCCCCGCCTCTGATTCCTCATATCTCATTCCCCGCCTCTGAATCCCCATCTCTGATTCCCGGACTCTGATTCCCCACCTCTGATTCCCGGCCTCTTATTCCCGGCATCTGATTCCGGCCTCTGATTCCCAACCTCTGATTCCACACCTCTGATTCCCCATATCTGATTCCCCGCCTCTGTATCCCCGCCTCTGATTCCCTGCCCTTGTTTGCCCATATCTGATTCCCTGCCTCTGATTCCCCAACTCTGATTCCCCGCCTCTGATTCCCCAGCTCTGATTCCGCACATCTGATTACCTGCCACTGATTCCCCACCTCTGATTCCCCATATCTGATTCCCCGCCTCTGTTTCCACGCCTCTGACTCCCCGCCTCTGTTTCCCCATATCTAATTCCCCACCTCTGATGCCCCAACTCTGATTCCCCGCCTCTGATTCCCCAGCTCTGATTCCCCGCCTCTGATTCCCTGCATCCGATTCCCCATATCTGATTCCCCGCCTCTGTTTCCCCGCCCCTGATTCCCCGCCTCTGTTTCCCCATATCTGATTATCCGCCTCTGATTCCCAACTATGATTCCCCGCCTCTGAATGCCCGCGTCTGATTCCCTGCCTCTGCTTCCCCGCCTCTGATTCCCCAACTCTGATTCCCCAGCTCTGATTCCCCGCCTCTGATTCCCCGTGTTTGATTCCCTGCCTCTGATTCCCGGCCTCTGATTCCCCATCTCTGATTCACCGCCTTTGATTCGCCACCTCTGATTCCCCATATCTGATTCCCCGCATCTGTTTCCCCGCCTCTGATTCCCCGCCTCTGATTCCCCATATCTCATTCCCCGCCTCTGAATCCCCATCTCTGATTCCCGGACTCTGATTCCCCACCTCTGATTCCCGGCCTCTTATTCCCGGCATCTGATTCCGGCCTCTGATTCCCGGCCTCTGATTCCCTGCTTTTGATTCTGATTCCCTGCCTCTGATTCCCCATCTCTGATTCCGCACATCTGATTCCCTGCCTCTGATTCCCCACCTCTGATTCCCCATATCTGACTCCCCGCCTCTGTTTCCCCGCCTCTGATTCCCCGCCTTTGTTTCGCAATATCTAAGTCCCCGCCTCTGATTCCCCAACTCTGATTCCCCACATCAGATTCCCCAGCTCTGATTCCCCGCATCTGATTCCCCGCATCTGATTCCCTGCATCTGATTCCAAGCCTCTGATTCACTGCCTCTGATTCCCAACCTCTGATTCCCCACCTCTGATTCCCCATATCTGATTCCCCGCCTCTGTTTCCCCGCCTCTGATTCCCCACCTCTGTTTCCCCATATCTGATTCCCGGCCTCTTATTCCCCGCCTCTGATTCCCCAACTCTGATTCCCCACATCAGATTCCCCAGCTCTGATTCCCCGCATCTGATTCCCCGCATCTGATTCCCTGCATCTGATTCCAAGCCTCTGATTCACTGCCTCTGATTCCCAACCTCTGATTCCCCACCTCTGATTCCCCATATCTGATTCCCCGCCTCTTTTTCCCCGCCTCTGATTCCCCTCCTCTGATTCCCCAACTCTGATTCCCCACCTCTGATTCCCCATATCTGATTCCCCGCCTCTGTTTCCCCGCCTCTGATTCCCCTCCTCTGATTCCCCAACTCTAATTCCCTGCCTCTGATTCCCCAGCTTCATTCCCCGCCTTTGATTCCCCCAGTCTGATTCCCAGACTCTGAATCCCCGTGTCTGATAACCTGCCTCTGATTCCCCGCCTCTGATTCCCCATCTCAGATTCACCGCCTCTGATTCCCCTCCTCTGATTCCCCATCTCTGATTCCGCACATCCGATTCCCTGCCTCTGATTCTCCGACTCTGATTCCCCACCTCTGATTCCCCAGCTCTGATTCCCCGCCTCTGATTCCCCAACTCTGATTCCCCGCCTCTGATTCCCCAGCTCTGATTCCCCGCCTCTGATTCCCCGTGTTTGATCCCCTGCCTCTGATTCCCCAGCTCTGATTCCCCATCTCTGATTCACCGCCTTTGATTCGCCACCTCTGATTCCCCATATCTGATTCCTCGCCACTGTTTCCCCGCCTCTGATTCCCCGCCTCTGATTCCCCATATCTCATTCCCCGCCTCTGATTCCCCATCTCTGATTCCCGGACTCTGATTCCCCACCTCTGATTCCCGACCTCTTATTCCCGGCATCTTATTCCGGCCTCTGATTCCCGGCCTCTGATTCCCGGCCTCTGATTCCCTGCTTCTGATTCTGATTCCCTGCCTCTGATTCCCCATTTCTGATTCCGCACATCTAATTCCCTGCCTCTGATTCCCCACCTCTGATTCCCCATATCTGAATCCCCGCCTCTGTTTCCCCGTCTCTGATTCCCTGCCTCTGTTTCCCCATATCTAAGTCCCCGCCTCTGATTCCCCAACTTTGATTCCCCACCTCTGATTCCCCAGCTCTGATTCCCCGCCTCTGATTCCCCACCTCTGATTCCCCATACCTGATTCCCAGCCTCTGTTTCCCCGCCTCTGATTCCCCGCTTCTGTTTCCCCATATCTGATTCCCGGCCTCTGATTCCCTGCCTCTGATTCCCCGCCTCTGATTCCCTGCCTCTGATTCCCCATCTCCGATTCCGCACATCTGATTCCCTGCCTCTCATTCCCCGCCTCTGATTCCCTGCCTCTGATTCCCAACCTCTGATTCCCCACCTCTGATTCCCCGTGTTTGATTCCCCGCCTCTGTTTCCCCGCCTCTGAATCCCCGCCTCTGATTCCCCAACTCTAATTCCCCGCCTCTGATTCCCCATATCTGATTCCCCGCCTCTGTTTCCCCGCCTCTGATTCCCCGCCCCTGTTTCCCCATATCTGATTCCCTGCCTCTGATTCCCCAACTTTGATTCCCAGACTCTGATTCCCAGGCTCTGATTCCCCGCCTCTGATTCCCCGCATCTGATTCCCTGCATCTGATTCCAAGCCTCTGATTCCCTGCCTCTGATTCCCAACCTCTGATTCCCCACCTCTGATTCCCCATATCTGATTCCCAGCCTCTGTTTCCCCGCCTATGATTCCCCGCCTCTGTTTCCCCATATCTGATTCCCGGCCTCTGATTCCCGCCTCTGATTCCCCGCCTCTGATTCCCTGCCTCTGATTCCCCGCCTCTGATTCCCCGCCACTGATTCCCTGCCTCTGATTTCCAACCTCTGATTCCCAACCTCTGATTCCCCGTGTTTGATTCCCCGCCTCTGTTTCCCCGCCACTGATTCCCCGCCTCTGATTCCCCAACTCTAATTCCCCGCCTCTGATTCCCCATATCTGATTCCCCGCCTCTGTTTCCCCGCCTCTGATTCCCCGCCCCTGTTTCCCCATATCTGATTCCCTGACTCTGATTCCCCAACTTTGATTCCCAGCCTCTGATTCCCCAGCTCTGATTCCCAGCCTCTGATTCCCCGTGTTTGATTCCCTGCCTCTGATTCCCCGCCTCTGATTCCCCATCTCTGATTCACCGCCTTTGATTCGCCACCTCTGATTCCCCATATCTGATTCCCCACCTCTGTTTCCCCGCCTCTGATTCCCCGCCTCTGATTCTCCATATCTCAATCCCCGCCTCTGACTCCCCATCTCTGATTCCCGGACTCTGATTCCCCACCACTGATTCCCGGCCTCTTATTCCCAGCATCTGATTCCAGGCCTCTGATTCCCGGCCTCTGACTCCCCGCTTCTGATTCTGATTCCCTGCCTCTGATTCCCCATCTCTGATTCCGCACATCTGATTACCTGCCTCTGATTCCCCACCTCTGATTCCCCATATCTGATTCCCCGCCTCTGTTTCCACGCCTCTGATTCCCCGCCTCTGTTTCCCCATATCTAATTCCCCACCTCTGATGCCCCAACTCTGATTCCCCGCCTCTGATTCCCCAGCTCCGATTCCCCGCCTCTGATTCCCTGCATCCGATTCCCCATATCTGATTCCCCGCCTCTGTTTCCCCGCCCCTGATTCCCCGCCTCTGTTTCCCCATATCTGATTATCCGCCTCTGATTCCCAACTATGATTCCCCGCCTCTGAATCCCCGCGTCTGATTCCCTGCCTCTGCTTCCCCGCCTCTGATTCCCCAACTCTGATTCCCGGCCTCTGATTCCCCAGCTCTGATTCCCCGCCTCTGATTCCCCGTGTTTGATTCCCTGCCTCTGATTCCCGGCCTCTGATTCCCCATCTCTGATTCACCGCCTTTGATTCGCCACCTCTGATTCCCCATATCTGATTCCCCGCATCTGTTTCCCCGCCTCTGATTCCCCGCCTCTGATTCCCCATATCTCATTCCCCGCCTCTGAATCCCCATCTCTGATTCCCGGACTCTGATTCCCCACCTCTGATTCCCGGCCTCTTATTCCCGGCATCTGATTCCGGCCTCTGATTCCCGGCCTCTGATTCCCTGCTTCTGATTCTGATTCCCTGCCTCTGATTCCCCATCACTGATTCCGCACATCTGATTCCCTGCCTCTGATTCCCCACCTCTGATTCCCCATATCTGACTCCCCGCCTCTGTTTCCCCGCCTCTGATTCCCCGCCTTTGTTTCCCAATATCTAAGTCCCCGCCTCTGATTCCCAAACTCTGATTCCCCACCTCTGATTCCCCAGCTCTGATTCCCCGCCTCTGATTCCCCGCATCTGATTCCCTGCATCTGATTCCAAGCCTCTGATTCCCTGCCTCTGATTCCCAACCTCTGATTCCCCACCTCTGATTCCCCATATCTGATTCCCCGCCTCTGTTTCCCCGCCTCTGATTCCCCACCTCTGTTTCCCCATATCTGATTCCCGGCCTCTTATTCCCCGCCTCTGATTCCCCACCCCTGATTCCTTACCTCTGATTACCCATCTGCGATTCCGCACATCTGACTCCCTGCCTCTGATTCCCCGCCTCTGATTCCCTGCCTCTGATTCCCAACCTCTGATTCCCCACCTCTGATTCCCCATATCTGATTCCCCGCCTCTGTTTCCCCGCCTCTAATTCCCCTCCTCTGATTCCCCAACTCTAATTCCCCGCCTCTGATTCCCCAGCTCTGATTCCCCGTGTTTGATTCCCTGCCTCTGATTCCCTGCACTGATTCCCCATCTCTGTTTCACCGCCTTTGATTCGCCACCTCCGATTCCCCATATCTGATTCCCCGCCTCTGTTTCACCGCCTCTGATTCCCTGCCTCTGATTCCCAACCTCTGATTCCACACCTCTGATTCCCCATATATGATTCCCCGCCTCTGTTTCCCCGCCTCTGATTCCCTGCCCTTGTTTGCCCATATCTGATTCCCTGCCTCTGATTCCCCAACTCTGATTCCCCGCCTCTGATTCCCCAGCTCTGATTCCCCGCCTCTGATTTCCCGTGTTTGATTCCCTGCCTCTGATTCCCCGCCTCTGATTCCCCATCTCTGATTCACCGCCTTTGATTCGCCACCTCTGATTCCACATATCTGATTCCCCACCTCTGTTTCCCCGCCTCTGATTCCCCGCCTCTGATTCTCCATATCTCATTCCCCGCCTCTGAATCCCCATCTCTGATTCCCGGACTCTGATTCCCCACCTCTGATTCCCGGCCTCTTATTCCCAGCATCTGATTCCCCATCTCTGATTCACCACCTCTGATTCCCCACCTCTGATTCCCCATATCTAATTCCAGGCCTCTGTTTGCCCGCCTCTGATTCCCCGCCTCTGTTTCCCCATATCTGATTCCCCGCCTCTGAATCCCCAACTCTGATTCCCTGCCTCTGATTCCCCAGCTCTGATTCCCCGCCTTTGATTCCCCCCGTCTGATTCCCCATATCTCATTCCCCGCCTCTGAATCCCCATCTCTGATTCCCGGACTCTGATTCCCCACCTCTGATTCCCGGCCTCTTATTCCCGGCATCTGATTCCGGCCTCTGATTCCCGGCCTCTGATTCCCTGCTTCTGATTCTGATTCCCTGCCTCTGATTCCCCATCACTGATTCCGCACATCTGATTCCCTGCCTCTGATTCCCCACCTCTGATTCCCCATATCTGACTCCCCGCCTCTGTTTCCCCGCCTCTGATTCCCCGCCTTTGTTTCCCAATATCTAAGTCCCCGCCTCTGATTCCCAAACTCTGATTCCCCACCTCTGATTCCCCAGCTCTGATTCCCCGCCTCTGATTCCCCGCATCTGATTCCCTGCATCTGATTCCAAGCCTCTGATTCCCTGCCTCTGATTCCCAACCTCTGATTCCCCACCTCTGATTCCCCATATCTGATTCCCCGCCTCTGTTTCCCCGCCTCTGATTCCCCACCTCTGTTTCCCCATATCTGATTCCCGGCCTCTTATTCCCCGCCTCTGATTCCCCACCCCTGATTCCCTACCTCTGATTACCCATCTGCGATTCCGCACATCTGACTCCCTGCCTCTGATTCCCCGCCTCTGATTCCCTGACTCTGATTCCCAACCTCTGATTCCCCACCTCTGATTCCCCATATCTGATTCCCCGCCTCTGTTTCCCCGCCTCTAATTCCCCTCCTCTGATTCCCCAACTCTAATTCCCCGCCTCTGATTCCCCAGCTCTGATTCCCCGTGTTTGATTCCCTGCCTCTGATTCCCTGCACTGATTCCCCATCTCTGTTTCACCGCCTTTGATTCGCCACCTCCGATTCCCCATATCTGATTCCCCGCCTCTGTTTCGCCGCCTCTGATTCCCTGCCTCTGATTCCCAACCTCTGATTCCACACCTCTGATTCCCCATATATGATTCCCCGCCTCTGTTTCCCCGCCTCTGATTCCCTGCCCTTGTTTGCCCATATCTGATTCCCTGCCTCTGATTCCCCAACTCTGATTCCCCGCCTCTGATTCCCCAGCTCTGATTCCCCGCCTCTGATTTCCCGTGTTTGATTCCCTGCCTCTGATTCCCCGCCTCTGATTCCCCATCTCTGATTCACCGCCTTTGATTCGCCACCTCTGATTCCACATATCTGATTCCCCACCTCTGTTTCCCCGCCTCTGATTCCCCGCCTCTGATTCTCCATATCTCATTCCCCGCCTCTGAATCCCCATCTCTGATTCCCGGACTCTGATTCCCCACCTCTGATTCCCGGCCTCTTATTCCCAGCATCTGATTCCCCATCTCTGATTCACCACCTCTGATTCCCCACCTCTGATTCCCCATATCTAATTCCAGGCCTCTGTTTGCCCGCCTCTGATTCCCCGCCTCTGTTTCCCCATATCTGATTCCCCGCCTCTGAATCCCCAACTCTGATTCCCTGCCTCTGATTCCCCAGCTCTGATTCCCCGCCTTTGATTCCCCCCGTCTGATTCCCAGCCTCTGAATCCCCGTGTCTGATTTCCTGCGTCTGATTCCCCGCCTCTGATTCCCCATCTCTGATTCACAGCCTCTGATTCCCCACCTCTGATTCCCCATCTCGGATTCCGCACATCTGATTAACTGCCTCTGATTCCCCGACTCTGATCCCCACCTCTGATTCCCAAGCTCTGATTCCCCGCCTCTGATTCCCCAACTCTGATTCCCCGCCTCTGATTCCCCAGCTCTGATTCCCCGCCTCTGATTCCCCGTGTTTGATTCCCTGCCTCTGATTCCCCGCCTCTTATTCCCCATCTCTGATTCACCGCCTTTGATTCGCCACCTCTGATTCCCCATATCTGATTCCTCGCCTCTGTTTCCCCGCCTCTGATTCCCCGCCTCTGATTCCCCATATCTCATTCCCCGCCTCTGATTCCCCATCTCTGATTCCCGGACTCTGATTCCCCACCTCTGATTCCCAGCCTCTTATTCCCAGCATCTGATTCCGGCCTCTGATTCCCGGCCTCTGATTCCATGCTTCTGATTCTGATTCCCTGCCTTTGATTCCCCATCTCTGATTCCGCACATCTGATTCCCTGCCTCTGATTCCCCATCTCTGATTCCCCATATCTGATTCCCCGCCTCTGTTTCCCCGCCTCTGATTCCCCGCCTCTGTTTCCCAATATCTAAGTCCCCGCCTCTGATTCCCCAACTCTGATTCCCCACCTCTGATTCCCCAGCTCTGATTCCCCGCCTCTGATACCCTGCATCTGATTCCCTGCATCTGATTCCAAGCCTCTGATTCCCTGCCTCTGATTCCCAACCTCTGATTCCCCACCTCTGATTCCCCATATCTGATTCCCAGCCTCTGTTTCCCCGCCTCTGATTCCCCGCCTCTGTTTCCCCATATCTGATTCCCGGACTCTGATTCCCCGCCTCTGATTCCCTGCCTCTGATACCCCATCTCCGATTCCGCACATCTGATTCCCTGCCTCTGATTCCCCGCCTCTGATTCCCCGCCTCTGATTCCATGCCTCTGATTCCCAACCTCTGATTCCCCACCTCTGATTCCCCGTGTTTGATTCCCCGCCTCTGTTTCCCCGCCTCTGATACCCCGCCTCTGATTCCCCAACTCTAATTCCCCGCCTCTGATTCCCCATATCTGATTCCCTGCCTCTGTTTCCCCGCCTCTGATTCCCCGCCCCTGTTTCCCCATATCTGATTCCCTGCCTCTGATTCCCCAACTTTGATTCCCAGCCTCTTATTCCCCAGCTCTGATTCCCCGCCTCTGATTCCCCGTGTTTGATTCCCTGCCTCCGATTCCCGGCCTCTGATTCCCCATCTCTGATTCACCGCCTTTGATTCGCTACCTCTGATTCCCCATATCTGATTCCCCGCCTCTGTTTCCCCGCCTCTGATTCCCCGCCTCTGATTCCCCATATCTCATTCCCCGCCTCTGAATCCCCATCTCTGATTCCCGGACTCTGATTCCCCACCTCTGATTCCCGGCCTCTTATTCCCGGCATCTGATTCCGGCCTCTGATTCCCGGCCTCTGATTCCCTGCTTCTGATTCTGATTCCCTGCCTTTGATTCCCCATCTCTGATTCCGCACATCTGATTCCCTGCCTCTGATTCCCCATCTCTGATTCCCCATATCTGATTCCCCGCCTCTGTTTCCCTGCCTCTGATTCCCCATCTCTGATTCCGCACATCTGATTCCCTGCCTCTGATTCCCCACCTCTGATTCCCCATATCTGACTCCCCGCCTCTGTTTCCCCGCCTCTGATTCCCCGCCTTTGTTTCCCAATATCTAAGTCCCCGCCTCTGATTCCCCAACTCTGATTCCCCACCTCTGATTCCCCAGCTCTGATTCCCCGCCTCTGATTCCCCGCATCTGATTCCCTGCATCAGATTCCAAGCCTCTGATTCCCTGCCTCTGATTCCCAACCTCTGATTCCCCACCTCTGATTCCCCATATCTGATTCCCCGCCTCTGTTTCCCCGCCTCTGATTCCCCACCTCTGTTTCCCCATATCTGATTCCCGGCCTCTTATTCCCCGCCTCTGATTCCCCACCTCTGATTCCCTACCTCTGATTACCCATCTCCGATTCCGCATATCTGATTCCCTGCCTCTGATTCCCCGCCTCTGATTCCCTGCCTCTGATTCCCAACCTCTGATTCCCCACCTCTGATTCCCCATATCTGATTCCCCGCCTCTGTTTCCCCGCCTCTGATTCCCCTCCTCTGATTCCCCAACTCTAATTCCCCGCCTCTGATTCCCCAGCTCTGATTCCCCGTGATTGATTCCCTGCCTCTGATTCCCTGCCTCTGATTCCCCAGCTTCATTCCCCGCCTTTGATTCCCCCCGTCTGATTCCCAGCCTCTGAATCCCCGTGTCTGATAACCTGCCTCTGATTCCCCGCCTCTGATTCCCCATCTCAGATTCACCGCCTCTGATTCCCCACCTCTGATTCCCCATCTCTGATTCCGCACATCCGATTCCCTGCCTCTGATTCCCCGACTCTGATTCCCCACCTCTGATTCCCCAGCTCTGATTCCCCGCCTCTGATTCCCCAACTCTGATTCCCCGCCTCTGATTCCCCAGCTCTGATTCCCCGCCTCTGATTCCCCGTGTTTGATCCCCTGCCTCTGATTCCCCAGCTCTGATTCCCCATCTCTGATTCACCGCCTTTGATTCGCCACCTCTGATTCCCCATATCTGATTCCTCGCCACTGTTTCCCCGCCTCTGATTCCCCGCCTCTGATTCCCCATATCTCATTCCCCGCCTCTGATTCCCCATCTCTGATTCCCGGACTCTGATTCCCCACCTCTGATTCCCGACCTCTTATTCCCGGCATCTGATTCCGGCCTCTGATTCCCGGCCTCTGATTCCCGGCCTCTGATTCCCTGCTTCTGATTCTGATTCCCTGCCTCTGATTCCCCATTTCTGATTCCGCACATCTAATTCCCTGCCTCTGATTCCCCACCTCTGATTCCCCATATCTGAATCCCCGCCTCTGTTTCCCCGTCTCTGATTCCCCGCCTCTGTTTCCCCATATCTAAGTCCCCGCCTCTGATTCCCCAACTTTGATTCCCCACCTCTGATTCCCCAGCTCTGATTCCCCGCCTCTGATTCCCCACCTCTGATTCCCCATACCTGATTCCCAGCCTCTGTTTCCCCGCCTCTGATTCCCCGCTTCCGTTTCCCCATATCTGATTCCCGGCCTCTGATTCCCTGCCTCTGATTCCCCGCCTCTGATTCCCTGCCTCTGATTCCCCATCTCCGATTCCGCACATCTGATTCCCTGCCTCTAATTCCCCGCCTCTGATTCCCCGCCTCTGATTCCCTGCCTCTGATTCCCAACCTCTGATTCCCCACCTCTGATTCCCCGTGTTTGATTCCCCGCCTCTGTTTCCCCGCCTCTGATTCCCCGCCTCTGATTCCCCAACTCTAATTCCCCGCCTCTGATTCCCCATATCTGATTCCCTGCCTCTGTTTCCCCGCCTCTGATTCCCCGCCCCTGTTTCCCCATAACTGATTCCCTGCCTCTGATTCCCCAACTTTGATTCCCAGACTCTGATTCCCCAGCTCTGATTCCCCGCCTCTGATTCCCCGCATCTGATTCCCTGCATCTGATTCCAAGCCTCTGATTCCCTGCCTCTGATTCCCAACCTCTGATTCCCCACCTCTGATTCCCCATATCTGATTCCCAGCCTCTGTTTCCCCGCCTCTGATTCCCCGCCTCTGTTTCCCCATATCTGATTCCCGGCCTCTGATTCCCGCCTCTGATTCCCCGCCTCTGATTCCCTGCCTCTGATTCCCCGCCTCTGATTCCCCGCCGCTGATTCCCTGCCTCTGATTTCCAACCTCTGATTCCCCACCTCTGATTCCCCGTGTTTGATTCCCCGCCTCTGTTTCCCCGCCACTGATTCCCCGCCTCTGATTCCCCAACTCTAATTCCCCGCCTCTGATTTTCCATATCTGTTTCCCCGCCTCTGTTTCCCCGCCTCTGATTCCCCGCCCCTGTTTCCCCATGTCTGATTCCCTGACTCTGATTCCCCAACTTTGATTCCCAGCCTCTGATTCCCCAGCTCTGATTCCCCGCCTCTGATTCCCCGTGTTTGATTCCCTGCCTCTGATTCCCCGCCTCTGATTCCCCATCTCTGATTCACCGCCTTTGATTCGCCACCTCTGATTCCCCATATCTGATTCCCCACCTCTGTTTCCCCGCCTCTGATTCCCCGCCTCTGAATCTCCATATCTCATTCCCCGCCTCTGACTCCCCATCTCTGATTCCCGGACTCTGATTCCCCACCTCTGATTCCCGGCCTCTTATTCCCAGCATCTGATTCCAGGCCTCTGATTCCCGGCCTCTGACTCCCCGCTTCTGATTCTGATTCCCTGCCTCTGATTCCCCATCTCTGATTCCGCACATCTGATTACCTGCCTCTGATTCCCCACCGCTGATTCCCCATATCTGATTCCCCGCCTCTGTTTCCACGCCTCTGATTCCCCGCCTCTGTTTCCCCATATCTAATTCCCCACCTCTGATGCCCCAACTCTGATTCCCCGCCTCTGATTCCCCAGCTCTGATTCCCCGCCTCTGATTCCCTGCATCCGATTCCCCATATCTGATTCCCCGCCTCTGTTTCCCCGCCCCTGATTCCCCGCCTCTGTTTCCCCATATCTGATTATCCGCCTCTGATTCCCAACTATGATTCCCTGCCTCTGAATCCCCGCGTCTGATTCCCTCCCTCTGCTTCCCCGCCTCTGATTCCCCAACTCTGATTCCCCGCCTCTGATTCCCCAGCTCTGATTCCCCGCCTCTGATTCCCCGTGTTTGATTCCCTGCCTCTGATTCCCGGCCTCTGATTCCCCATCTCTGATTCACCGCCTTTGATTCGCCACCTCTGATTCCCCATATCTGATTCCCCGCATCTGTTTCCCCGCCTCTGATTCCCCGCCTCTGATTCCCCATATCTCATTCCCCGCCTCTGAATCCCCATCTCTGATTCCCGGACTCTGATTCCCCACCTCTGATTCCCGGCCTCTTATTCCCGGCATCTGATTCCGGCCTCTGATTCCCGGCCTCTGATTCCCTGCTTCTGATTCTGATTCCCTGCCTCTGATTCCCCATCTCTGATTCCGCACATCTGATTCCCTGCCTCTGATTCCCCACCTCTGATTCCCCATATCTGACTCCCCGCCTCTGTTTCCCCGCCTCTGATTCCCCGCCTTTGTTTCCCAATATCTAAGTCCCCGCCTCTGATTCCCCAACTCTGATTCCCCACCTCTGATTCCCCAGCTCTGATTCCCCGCCTCTGATTCCCCGCATCTGATTCACTGCATCTGATTCCAAGCCTCTGATTCCCTGCCTCTGATTCCCAACCTCTGATTCCCCACCTCTGATTCCCCATATCTGATTCCCCGCCTCTGTTTCCCCGCCTCTGATTCCCCACCTCTGTTTCCCCATATCTGATTCCCGGCCTCTTATTCCCCGCCTCTGATTCCCCACCTCTGATTCCCTACCTCTGATTACCCATCTGCGATTCCGCACATCTGATTCCCTGCCTCTGATTCCCCGCCTCTGATTCCCTGCCTCTGATTCCCAACCTCTGATTCCCCACCTCTGATTCCCCATATCTGATTCCCCGCCTCTGTTTCCCCGCCTCTGATTCCCCTCCTCTGATTCCCCAACTCTAATTCCCCGCCTCTGATTCCCCAGCTCTGATTCCCCGTGTTTGATTCCCTGCCTCTGATTCCCTGCCCTGATTCCCCATCTCTGTTTCACCGCCTTTGATTCGCCACCTCTGATTCCCCATATCTGATTCCCCGCCTCTGTTTCGCCGCCTCTGATTCCCTGCCTCTGATTCCCAACCTCTGATTCCACACCTCTGATTCCCCATATCTGATTCCCCGCCTCTGTTTCCCCGCCTCTGATTCCCTGCCCTGATTCCCCATCTCTGATTCACCGCCTTTGATTCGCCACCTCTGATTCCACATATCTGATTCCCCACCTCTGTTTCCCCGCCTCTGATTCCTTGCCTCTGATTCTCCATATCTCATTCCCCGCCTCTGAATCCCCATCTCTGATTCCCGGACTCTGATTCCCCACCTCTGATTCCCGGCCTCTTATTCCCAGCATCTGATTCCCGGCCTCTGATTCCCGGCCTCTGATTCCCCGCTTCTGATTCTGATTCGCTGCCTCTGATTCCCCATCTCTGATTCTGCACATCTGATTCCCTGCCTCTGATTCCCCACCTCTGATTCCCCATATCTGATTTCCCGCCTCTGTTTCCCCGCCTCTGATTCCCCGCCTCTGTTTCCCCATATCTAATTCCCAACCTCTGATGCCCCAACTCTGATTCCCTGCCTCTGATTCCCCGCGTTCTATTCCCTGCCTCTGATTCCCCGCCTGTGAATCCCCATCTCTGATTCACCACCTCTGATTCCCCACCTCTGATTCCCCATATCTAATTCCCCGCCTCTGTTTGCCCGCCTCTGATTCCCCGCCTCTGTTTCCCCATATCTGATTCCCCGCCTCTGAATCCCCAACTCTGATTCCCTGCCTCTGATTCCCCAGCTCTGATTCCCCGCCTTTGATTCCCCCCGTCTGATTCACAGCCTCTGAATCCCCGTGTCTGATTTCCTGCATCTTATTCCCCGCCTCTGATTCCCCATCTCTGATTCACAGCCTCTGATTCCCCACCTCCGATTCCCCATCTCGGATTCCGCACATCTGATTAACTGCCTCTGATTCCCCGACTCTGATCCCCACCTCTGATTCCCAAGCTCTGATTCCCCGCCTCTGATTCCCCAACTCTGATTCCCCGCCTCTGATTCCCCAGCTCTGATTCCCCGCCTCTGATTCCCCGTGTTTGATTCCCTGCCTCTGATTCCCCGCCTCTTATTCCCCATCTCTGATTCACCGCCTTTGATTCGCCACCTCTGATTCCCCATATCTGATTCCTCACCTCTGTTTCCCCGCCTCTGATTCCCCGCCTCTGATTCCCCATATCTCATTCCCCGCCTCTGATTCCCCATCTCTGATTCCCGGACTCTGATTCCCCACCTCTGATTCCCAGCCTCTTATTCCCGGCATCTGATTCCGGCCTCTGATTCCCGGCCTCTGATTCCCTGCTTCTGATTCTGATTCCCTGCCTTTGATTCCCCATCTCTGATTCCGCACATCTGATTCAATGCCTCTGATTCCCCATCTCTGATTCCCCATATCTGATTCCCCGCCTCTGTTTCCCCGCCTCTGATTCCCCGCCTCTGTTTCCCAATATCTAAGTCCCCGCCTCTGATTCCCCAACTCTGATTCCCCACCTCTGATTCCCCAGCTCTGTTTCCCCGCCTCTGATTCCCTGCATCTGATTCCCTGCATCTGATTCCAAGCCTCTGATTCCCTGCCTCTGATTCCCAACCTCTGATTCCCCACCTCTGATTCCCCATATCTGATTCCCAGCCTCTGTTTCCCCGCCTCTGATTCCCCGCCTCTGTTTCCCATTATCTGATTCCCGGACTCTGATTCCCCGCCTCTGATTCCCTGCCTCTGATTCCCCATCTCCGATTCCGCACATCTGATTCCCTGCCTCTGATTCCCCGCCTCTGATTCCCCGCCTCTGATTCCATGCCTCTGATTCCCAACCTCTGATTCCCCACCTCTGATTCCCCGTGTTTGATTCCCCGCCTCTGTTTCCCCGCCTCTGATTCCCCGCCTCTGATTCCCCAACTCTAATTCCCCGCCTCTGATTCCCCATATCTGATTCCCTGCCTCTGTTTCCCCGCCTCTGATTCCCCGCCCCTGTTTCCCCATATCTGATTCCCTGCCTCTGATTCCCCAACTTTGATTCCCAGCCTCTGATTCCCCAGCTCTGATTCCCCGCCTCTGATTCCCCGTGTTTGATTCCCTGCCTCCGATTCCCGGCCTCTGATTCCCCATCTCTGATTCGCCGCCTCTGATTCCCTGCCTCTGATTCCCAACCTCTGATTCCACACCTCTGATTCCCCATATCTGATTCCACGCCTCTGTTTCCCCGCCTCTGATTCCCTGCCCTTGTTTGCCCATATCTGATTCCCTCCCTCTGATTCCCCAACTCTGATTCCCCGCCTCTGATTCCCCAGCTCTGATTCCCCGCCTCTGATTTCCCGTGTTTGATTCCCTGCCTCTGATTCCCCGCCTCTGATTCCCCATCTCTGATTCACCGCCTTTGATTCGCCACCTCTGATTCCACATATCTGATTCCCCACCTCTGTTTCCCCGCCTCTGATTCCCCGCCTCTGATTCTCCATATCTCATTCCCCGCCTCTGAATCCCGATCTCTGATTCCCGGACTCTGATTCCCCACCTCTGATTCCCGGCCTCTTATTCCCAGCATCTGATTCCCGGCCTCTGATTCCCGGCGTCTGATTCCCCGCTTCTGATTCTGATTCGCTGCCTCTGATTCCCCATCTCTGATTCTGCACATCTGATTCCCTGCCTCTGATTCCCCACCTCTGATTCCCCATATCTGATTTCCCGCCTCTGTTTCCCCGCCTCTGATTCCCCGCCTCTGTTTCCCCATATCTGATTCCCCGCCTCTGAATCCCCAACTCTGATTCCCTGCCTCTGATTCCCCAGCTCTGATTCCCCGCCTTTGATTCCCCCCGTCTGATTCCCAGCCTCTGAATCCCCGTGTCTGATTTCCTGCATCTGATTCCCCGCCTCTGATTCCCCATCTCTGATTCACAGCCTCTGATTCCCCACCTCTGATTCCCCATCTCGGATTCCGCACATCTGATTAACTGCCTCTGATTCCCCGACTCTGATCCCCACCTCTGATTCCCAAGCTCTGATTCCCCGCCTCTGATTCCCCAACTCTGATTCCCCGCCTCTGATTCCCCAGCTCTGATTCCCCGCCTCTGATTCCCCGTGTTTGATTCCCTGCCTCTGATTCCCCGCCTCTTATTCCCCATCTCTGATTCACGGCCTTTGATTCGCCACCTCTGATTCCCCATATCTGATTCCTCGCCTCTGTTTCCCCGCCTCTGATTCCCCGCCTCTGATTCCCCATATCTCATTCCCCGCCTCTGATTCCCCATCTCTGATTACCGGACTCTGATTCCCCACCTCTGATTCCCAGCCTCTTATTCCCGGCATCTGATTCCGGCCTCTGATTCCCGGCATCTGATTCCCTGCTTCTGATTCTGATTCCCTGCCTTTGATTCCCCATCTCTGATTCCGCACATCTGATTCCCTGCCTCTGATTCCCCATCTCTGATTCCCCATATCTGATTCCCCGCCTCTGTTTCCCCGCCTCTGATTCCCCGCCTCTGTTTCCCAATATCTAAGTCCCCGCCTCTGATTCCCCAACTCTGATTCCCCACCTCTGATACACCAGCTCTGATTCCCCGCCTCTGATTCCCTGCATCTGATTCCCTGCATCTGATTCCAAGCCTCTGATTCCCTGCCTCTGATTCCCAACCTCTGATTCCCCACCTCTGATTCCCCATATCTGATTCCCAGCCTCTGTTTCCCCGCCTCTGATTCCCCGCCTCTGTTTCACCATATCAGATTCCCGGACTCTGATTCCCCGCCTCTGATTCCCTGCCTCTGATTCCCCATCTCCGATTCCGCACATCTGATTCCCTGCCTCTGATTCCCCGCCTCTGATTCCCCGCCTCTGATTCCATGCCTCTGATTCCCAACCTCTGATTCCCCACCTCTGATTCCCCGTGTTTGATTCCCCGCCTCTGTTTCCCCACCTCTGATTCCCCGCCTCTGATTCCCCAACTCTAATTCCCCGCCTCTGATTCCCCATATCTGATTCCCTGCCTCTGTTTCCCCGCCTCTGATTCCCCGCCCCTGTTTCCCCATATCTGATTTCCTGCCTCTGATTCCCCAACTTTGATTCCCAGCCTCTGATTCCCCAGCTCTGATTCCCCGCCTCTGATTCCCCGTGTTTGATTCCCTGCCTCCGATTCCCGGCCTCTGATTCCCCATCTCTGATTCACCGCCTTTGATTCGCCACCTCTGATTCCCCATATTTGATTCCCCGCTTCTGTTTCTCCACCTCTGATTCCCCGCCTCTGATTCCTCATATCTCATTCCCCGCCTCTGAATCCCCATCTCTGATTCCCGGACTCTGATTCCCCACCTCTGATTCCCGGCCTCTTATTCCCGGCATCTGATTCCGGCCTCTGATTACCAACCTCTGATTCCACACCTCTGATTCCCCATATCTGATTCCCCGCCTCTGTATCCCCGCCTCTGATTCCCTGACCTTGTTTGCCCATATCTGATTCCCTGCCTCTGATTCCCCAACTCTGATTCCCCGCCTCTGATTCCCCAGCTCTGATTCCCCGCCTCAGATTTCCCGTGTTTGATTCCCTGCCTCTGATTCCCCGCATCTGATTCCCCATCTCTGATTCACCGCCTTTGATTCGCCACCTCTGATTCCACATATCTGATTCCCCACCTCTGTTTCCCCGCCTCTGATTCCCCGCCTCTGATTCTCCATATCTCATTCCCCGCCTCTGAATCCCCATCTCTGATTCCCGGACTCTGATTCCCCACCTCTGATTCCCGGCCTCTTATTCCCAGCATCTGATTCCCGGCCTCTGATTCCCGGCCTCTGATTCCCCGCTTCTGATTCAGATTCGCTGCCTCTGATTCCCCATCTCTGATTCTGCACATCTGATTCCCTGCCTCTGATTCCCCACCTCTGATTCCCCATATCTGATTTCCCGCCTCTGTTTCCCCGCCTCTGATTCCCCGCCTCTGTTTCCCCATATCTAATTCCCAACCTCTGATGCCCCAACTCTGATTCCCTGCCTCTGATTCCCCGCGTTCTATTCCCTGCCTCTGATTCCCCGCCTGTGATTCCCCATCTCTGATTCACCACCTCTGATTCCCCACCTCTGATTCCCCATATCTAATTCCCCGCCTCTGTTTGCCCGCCTCTGATTCCCCGCCTCTGTTTCCCCATATCTGATTCCCCACCTCTGAATCCCCAACTCTGATTCCCTGCCTCTGATTCCCCAGCTCTGATTCCCCGCCTTTGATTCCCCCCGTCTGATTCCCAGCCTATGAATCCGCGTGTCTGATTTCCTGCATCTGATTCCCCGCCTCTGATTCCCCATCTCTGATTCACAGCCTCTGATTCCCCACCTCTGATTCCCCATCTCGGATTCCGCACATCTGATTAACTGCCTCTGATTCCCCGACTCTGATCCCCACCTCTGATTCCCAAGCTCTGATTCCCCGCCTCTGATTCCCCAACTCTGATTCCCCGCCTCTGATTCCCCAGCTCTGATTCCCCGCCTCTGATTCCCCGTGTTTGATTCCCTGCCTCTGATTCCCCGCCTCTTATTCCCCATCTCTGATTCACGGCCTTTGATTCGCCACCTCTGATTCCCCATATCTGATTCCTCGCCTCTGTTTCCCCGCCTCTGATTCCCCGCCTCTGATTCCCCATATCTCATTCCCCGCCTCTGATTCCCCATCTCTGATTCCCGGACTCTGATTCCCCACCTCTGATTCCCAGCCTCTTATTCCCGGCATCTGATTCCGGCCTCTGATTCCCGGCCTCTGATTCCCTGCTTCTGATTCTGATTCCCTGCCTTTGATTCCCCATCTCTGATTCCGCACATCTGATTCCCTGCCTCTGATTCCCCATCTCTGATTCCCCATATCTGATTCCCCGCCTCTGTTTCCCCGCCTCTGATTCCCCGCCTCTGTTTCCCAATATCTAAGTCCCCGCCTCTGATTCCCCAACTCTGATTCCCCACCTCTGATTCCCCAGCTCTGATTCCCCGCCTCTGATTCCCTGCATCTGATTCCCTGCATCTGATTCCAAGCCTCTGATTCCCTGCCTCTGATTCCCAACCTCTGATTCCCCACCTCTGATTCCCCATATCTGATTCCCAGCCTCTGTTTCCCCGCCTCTGATTCCCCGCCTCTGTTTCACCATATCAGATTCCCGGACTCTGATTCCCCGCCTCTGATTCCCTGCCTCTGATTCCCCATCTCCGATTCCGCACATCTGATTCCCTGCCTCTGATTCCCCGCCTCTGATTCCCCGCCTCTGATTCCATGCCTCTGATTCCCAACCTCTGATTCCCCACCTCTGATTCCCCGTGTTTGATTCCCCGCCTCTGTTTCCCCGCCTCTGATTCCCCGCCTCTGATTCCCCAACTCTAATTCCCCGCCTCTGATTCCCCATATCTGATTCCCTGCCTCTGTTTCCCCGCCTCTGATTCCCCGCCCCTGTTTCCCCATATCTGATTCCCTGCCTCTGATTCCCCAACTTTGGTTCCCAGCCTCTGATTCCCCAGCTCTGATTCCCCGCCTCTGATTCCCCGTGTTTGATTCCCTGCCTCCGATTCCCGGCCTCTGATTCCCCATCTCTGATTCACTGCCTTTGATTCGCCACCTCTGATTCCCCATATCTGATTCCCCGCTTCTGTTTCTCCGCCTCTGATTCCCCGCCTCTGATTCCCCATATCTCATTCCCCGCCTCTGAATCCCCATCTCTGATTCCCGGACTCTGATTCCCCACCTCTGATTCCCGGCCTCTTATTCCCGGCATCTGATTCCGGCCTCTGATTCCCAACCTCTGATTCCACACCTCTGATTCCCCATATCTGATTCCCCGCCTCTGATTCCCCGCCTCTGATTCTCCATATCTCATTCCCCGCCTCTGAATCCCCATCTCTGATTCCCGGACTCTGATTCCCCACCTCTGATTCCCGGCCTCTTATTCCCAGCATCTGATTCCCGGCCTCTGATTCCCGGCCTCTGATTCCCCGCCTCTGATTCCCCGCCTCTGTTTCCCCATATCTGATTCCCGCACTCTGATTCCCCGCCTCTGATTCCCTGCCTCTGATTCCCCATCTCCGATTCCGCACATCTGATTCCCTGCCTCTGATTCCCCGCCTCTGATTCCCCACCTCTGATTCCATGCCTCTGATTCCCAACCTCTGATTCCCCACCTCTGATTCCCCGTGTTTGATTCCCCGCCTCAGTTTCCCCGCCTCTGATTCCCCAGCTCTGATTCCCCAGCTCTGATTCCTCGCCTCTGATTCCCTTCCTCTGATTCCCAACCTCTGATTCCCCACCTCTGATTTCCCATATTGATTCCCTGCGTCTGATTCCCCGCCTCTGATTCCCCAACTCTGACTCCCCGCCTCTGATTCCCCAGCTCTGATTCCCCGCCTCTGATTCACCGTGTTTGATTCCCTGCCTCTGATTCCCGGCCTCTGATTCCCCATCTCTGATTCACCGCCTTTGATTCGCCACCTCTGATTCCCCAAATCTGATTCCCCGCCTCTGTTTCCCCGCTTCTGGTTCCCCGCCTCTGATTCCCCATATCTCATTCCCCGCCTCTGAATCCCCATCTCTGATTCCCGGACTCTGATTCCCCACCTCTGATTCCCGGCCTCTTATTCCCGGCATCTGATTCCGGCCTCTGATTCCCGGCCTCTGATTCCCTGCTTCTGATTCTGATTCCCTGCCTCTGATTCCCCATCTCTGATTCCGCACATCTGATTCCCTGCCTCTGATTACCCCCCTCTGTTTCCCCGCCTCTGATTCCCCGCCTCTGTTTCCCAATATCTAAGTCCCCGCCTCTGATTCCCCAACTCTGATTCCCCACCTCTGATTCCCCAGCTCTGATTCCCCGCCTCTGATTCCCCGCATCTGATTCCCTGCATCTGTTTCCACGCCTCTGATTCCCTGCCTCTGATTCCCAACCTCTGATTCCCCACCTCTGATTCCCCATATCTGATTCCCTGCCTCTGTTTCCCCGCCTCTGATTCCCCACCTCTGTTTCCCAATATCTGATTCCCGGCCTCTGATTCACCGCCTCTGATTCCCCGCCTCTGATTCCCTGGCTCTGATTCCCCATCTCCGATTCCGCACATCTGATTCCCTGCCTCTGATTCCCCGCCTCTGATTCCCCGCCTCTGATTCCCTGCCTCTGATTCCCAACCTCTGATTCCCCACCTCTGATTCCCCATATCTGATTCCCCGCCTCTGTTTCCCCGCCTCTGATTCCCCTCCTCTGATTCCCCAACTCTAATTTCCCGCCTCTGATTGACCAGCTCTGATTCCCCGTGTTTGATTCCCTGCCTCTGATTCCCTGCCCTGATTCCCCATCTCTGTTTCACCGCCTTTGTGTCGCCACCTCTGATTCCCCATATCTGATTCCCCGCCTCTGTTTCCCCGCCTCTGATTCCCTGCCTCTGATTCCCAACCTCTTATTCCACACCTCTGATTCCCCATATCTGATTCCCCGCCTCTGTTTCCCCGCCTCTGATTCCCTGCCCCTGTTTCCCCATATCTGATTCCCTGCCTCTGATTCCCCAACTCAGATTCCCCGCCTCTGATTCCCCAGCTCTGATTCCCCGCTTCTGATTTCCCGTGTTTGATTCCCTGCCTCTGATTCCCCGCCTCTGAATCCCCATCTCTGATTCACCGCCTTTGATTCGCCACCTCTGATTCCACATATCTGATTCTCCACCTCTGTTTCCCCGCCTCTGATTCCCCGCCTCTGATTCTCCATATCTCATTCCCCGCCTCTGAATCCCCATCTCTGATTCCCGGACTCTGATTCCCCACCTCTGATTCCCGGCCTCTCATTCCCAGCATCTGATTCCCGGCCTCTGATTCCCGGCCTCTGATTCCCCGCTTCTGATTCTGATTCCCTGCCTCTGATTCCCCATCTCTAATTCCGCACATCTGATTCACTGCCTCTGATTCCCCACCTCTGATTCCCCATATCTGATTTCCCGCCTCTGTTTCCCCGCCTCTCATTCCCAGCCTCTGTTTCCCCATATCTAATTCCCAACCTCTGATGCCCCAACTCTGATTCCCTGCCTCTGATTCCCCGCGTTCTATTCCCTGCCTCTGATTCCCCGCCTGTGATTCCCCATCTCTGATTCACCACCTCTGATTCCCCACCTCTGATTCCCCATATCTAATTCCCCGCCTCTGTTTGCCCGCCTCTGATTCCCCGCCTCTGTTTCCCCATATCTGATTCCCCGCCTCTGAATCCCCAACTCTGATTCCCTGCCTCTGATTCCCCAGCTCTGATTCCCTGCCTTTGATTCCTCCCGTCTGATTCCCAGCCTCTGAATCCCCGTGTCTGATTTCCTGCCTCTGATTCCCCACCTCTGATTCCCCACCTCTGATTCACAGCCTCTGATTCCCCACCTCTGATTCCCCATCTCTGATTCCGCACATCTGATTCCCTGCCTCTGATTCCCCGCCTCTGTTTCCCCATATCTAATTCCCAACCCCTGATGCCCCAACTCTGATACCCTGCCTCTGATTCCCCGCGTTCTATTCCCTGCCTCTGATTCCCCGCCTGTGATTCCCCATCTCTGATTCACCACCTCTGATTCCCCACCTCTGATTCCCCATATCTAATTCCCCGCCTCTGTTTGCCCGCCTCTGATTCCCCGCCTCTGTTTCCCCATATCTGATTCCCCGCCTCTGAATCCCCAACTCTGATTCCCTGCCTCTGATTCCCCAGCTCTGATTCCCCGCCTTTGATTCCCCCCGTCTGATTCCCAGCCTCTGAATCCCCGTGTCTGATTTCCTGCCTCTGATTCCCCACCTCTGATTCCCCATCTCTGATTCACAGCCTCTGATTCCCCACCTCTGATTCCCCATCTCTGATTCCGCACATCTGATTCCCTGCCTCTGATTCCCCGACTCTGATCCCCACCTCTGATTCCCAACCTCTGATTCCCCACCTCTGAATCCCCATATCTTATTCCCTGCCTCTGATTCCCCGCCTCTGATTCCCTGCCTCTGATTCCCCGCCTCTGATTCCCCAGCTCTGATTCCCCGCCTCTGAATCCCCAACTCTGATTCCCTGCCTCTGATTCCCTGCCTCTGATTCCCTGCCTCTGATTCCCCGCCTCTGATTCCCCATCTCTGATTCACCGCCTTTCATTCGCCACCTCTGATTCCCCATATCAGATTCCCCGCCTCTGTTTCCCCGCCTCTGATTCCCCGCCTCTGTTTCCCCATATCTGATTCACAGCCTCTGATTCCCCACCTCTGATTCCCCATCTCTGATTCCGGACATCTGATTCCCTGCCTCTGATTCCCCGACTCTGATCCCCACCTCTGATTCCCAACCTCTGATTCCCCACCTCTGAATCCCCATATCTGATTCCCTGCCTCTGATTCCCCGCCTCTGATTCCCTGCCTCTGATTCCCCGCCTCTGATTCCCCAGCTCTGATTCCCCGCCTCTGAATCCCCAACTCTGATTCCCTGCCTCTGATTCCCTGCCTCTGATTCCCTGCCTCTGATTCCCAACCTCTGATTCCCCACCTCTGAGTCCCCATATCTGTTTCCCCGCCTCTGTTTCCCCGCCTCTGATTCCCCGCCTCTGATTCCCAGGCTCTGATTCTCCGCCTCTGATTCCCCGCCTCTGGTTCCCCGCCTCTGATTCGCTGCCTCTGATTCCCCATCTCTGATTCCGCACATCTGATTCCCTGCCTCTGATTCCCCGCCTCTGACTCCCCGCCTCTGATTCCCTGCCTGTTTCCCAACCTCTGATTCCCCACCTCTGATTCCCCATATCTGATTCCCCACCTCTGTTTCCCTGCCTCTGATTCCCCACCTCTGTTTCCCCATATCTGATATCCCGCCTCTGATTCCCCAACTCTGATACCCCGCCTCTGATTCCCCAGCTTTGATTCCCCACCTCTGATTCCCCGTGTTTGATTCCCTGCCTCTGATTCCCCGCCTCTGATTCCCCATCTCTGATTCACCGCCTTTCATTCGCCACCTCTGATTCCCCATATCAGATTCCCCGCCTCTGTTTCCCCGCCTCTGATTCCCCGCCTCTGTTTCCCCATATCTGATTCCCCACCTCTGATTCCCCATATCTGATTCCCCGCCTCTCTTTCCGTGCCTCTGATTCCCCGCCTCTGATTCCCCATATCTGATTCCCCGCCTCTGATTCCCCAACTCTGATTCCCCACCTCTGATTCCCCAGCTCTGTTTCCCCACCTCTGATTCCCCGCCTCTGTTTCCCCATATCTAATTCCCCGCCTCTGATTCCCAAACTCTGATTCCCCGACTCTGATTCCCCAGCTCTGATTCCCCGCCTCTGATTCCCCACATCTGATTCCCTGCCTCTGATTCCCTGCCTCCGATTCCCTGCCTCTGATTCCCAACCTCTGATTCCCCACCTCTGAATCCCCATATCTGATTCCCTGCCTCTGATTCCCCGCCTCTGATTCCCTGCCTCTGATTCCCCGCCTCTGATTCCCCAGCTCTGATTTCCCGCCTCTGAATCCCCAACTCTGATTCCCTGCCTCTGATTCCCCAGCTCTGATTCCCCGCCTCTGATTCCCCAGCTCTGATTCCCTGCCTCTGATTTCCCGCCTGTGATTCCCCATCTCTGATTCACAACCTCTGATTCCCCACCTCTGATTCCCCATATCTGATTCCCCGCCTCTGTTTGCCCGCCTCTAATTCACCGCCTCTGTTTCCCCATATCTGATTCCCCGCCTCTGAATCCCGCCTCTGGTTCCCCGCCTCTGATTCACTGCCTCTGATTCCCCATCTCTGATTCCGCACATCTGATACCCTGCCTCTGATTCCCCGCCTCTGACTCCCCGCCTCTGATTCCCTGCCTCTGTTTCCCAACCTCTGATTCCCCATATCTGATTCCCCACCTCTGAATCCCCGCCTCTGGTTCCCCGCCTCTGATTCGCTGCCTCTGATTCCCCATCTCTGATTCCGCACATCTGATTCCCTGCCTCTGATTCCCCGCCTCTGATTCCCCATCTCAGATTCCCCGCCTCTGAATCCCCGTGTCTGATACACAGCCTCTGATACCCCGCCCCTGATTCCCCACCTCTGATTCCCCATATCTGATACCCCGCCTCTGATTCTGTGCCTCTTATTCCCCGCCTCTGATTCCCCAACTCTGATTCCCCACCTCTGATTCCCCAGCTCTGATTCCCCGCCTCTGATTCCCCGCATCTGATTCCCTGCAACTGATTCCAAGCCTCTGATTCCCTGCCTCTGATTCCCAACCTCTGATTCCCAACCTCTGATTCCACACCTCTGATTCCCCATATCTGATTCCCCGCCTGTGTTTCCCCGCCTCTGATTCCCCGCCTCTGATTCCCCATATCTCATTCCCCGCCTCTGATTCCGCATCTCTGATTCCCGGACTCTGATTCCCCACCTCTGATTCCCGGCCTCTTATTCCCGGCATCCGATTCCGGCCTCTGATTCCCGGCCTCTGATTCCCTGCTTCTGATTCTGATTCCCTGCCTCTGATTCCCCATCTCTGATTCCGCACATCTAATTCCCCGCCTCTGTTTGCCCGCCTCTGATTCCCCGCCTCTGTTTCCCCATATCTGATTCCCCGCCTCTGAATCCCCAACTCTGATTCCCTGCCTCTGATTCCCCAGCTCTGATTCCCCGCCTTTGATTACCCCCGTCTGATTCCCAGCCTCTGAATCCCCGTGTCTGATTTCCTGCCTCTGATTCCCCACCTCTGATTCCCCATCTCTGATTCACAGCCTCTGATTCCCCACCTCTGATTCCACATATCTGATTCCCCACCTCTGTTTCCCCGCCTCTGATTCCCCGCCTCTGATTCTCCATATCTCATTCCCCGCCTCTGAATCCCCATCTCTGATTCCCGGACTCTGATTCCCCACCTCTGATTCCCGGCCTCTTATTCCCAGCATCTGATTCCCGGCCTCTGATTCCCGGCCTCTGATTCCCCGCTTCTGATTCTGATTCCCTGCCTCTGATTCCCCATCTCTGATTCCGCACATCTGATTCCCTGCCTCTGATTCCCTACCTCTGATTCCCTAAATCTGATTTCCCGCCTCTGTTTCCTCGCCTCTGATTCCCCGCCTCTGATTCCCCAAGTCTGATTCCCCACCTCTGATTCCCCAGCTCTGATTCCCCGCCTCTGAATCCCCGCATCTGATTCCCTGCATCTGATTCCAAGCCTCTGATTCCCTGCCTCTGATTCCCAACCTCTGATTCCCCACCTCTGATTCCCCATATCTGATTCCCAGCCTCTGTTTCCCCGCCTCTGATTCCCCGCCTCTGTTTCCCCATATCTGATTCCCGGCCTCTGATTCCCCGCCTCTGATTCCCCGCCTCTGATTCCCTGCCTCTGATTCCCAATCTCCGGTTCCGCACATCTGATTCCCTGCCTCTGATTCCCCGCCTCTGATTCCCCGCCTCTGATTCCCTGCCTCTGATTCCCAACCTCTGATTCCCCACCTCTGATTCCCCGTGTTTGATTCCCCGCCTCTGTTTCCCCACCTCTGATTCCCCGCCTCTGATTCCCCAACTCTAATTCCCCGCCTCTGATTCCCCATATCTGATTCCCCGCCTCTGTTTCCCCGCCTCTGATTCCCCGCCCCTGTTTCCCCATATCTGATTCCCTGCCTCTGATTCCACAACTTTGATTCCCAGCCTCTGATTCCCCAGCTCTGATTCCCCGCCTCTGATTCCCCATCTCTGATTCACCGCCTTTTATTCGCCACCTCTGATTCCCCATATCTGATTCCCCACCTCTGTTTCCCCGCCTCTGATTCCCCGCCTCTGATTCTCCATATCTCATTCCCCGCCTCTGAATCCCCATCTCTGATTCCCGGACTCTGATTCCCCAACTCTAATTCCCCGTGTTTGATTCCCCGCCTCTGTTTCCCCACCTCTGATTCCCCGCCTCTGATTCCCCAACTCTAATTCCCCGCCTCTGATTCCCCATATCTGATTCCCCGCCTCTGTTTCCCCGCCTCTGATTCCCCGCCCCTGTTTCCCCATATCTGATTCCCCGCCTCTGTTTCCCCGCCCCTGATTCCCCGCCTCTGTTTCCCCATATCTGATTATCCGCCTCTGATTCCCAACTATGATTCCCCGCCTCTGAATCCCCGCGTCTGATTCCCTGCCTCTGCTTCCCCGCCTCTGATTCCCCAACTCTGATTCCCCAGCTCTGATTCCCCGCCTCTGATTCCCCGTGTTTGATTCCCTGCCTCTGATTCCCGGCCTCTGATTCCCCATCTCTGATTCACCGCCTTTGATTCGCCACCTCTGATTCCCCATATCTGATTCCCCGCATCTGTTTCCCCGCCTCTGATTCCCCGCCTCTGATTCCCCATATCTCATTCCCCGCCTCTGAATCCCCATCTCTGATTCCCGGACTCTGATTCCCCACCTCTGATTCCCGGCCTCTTATTCCCGGCATCTGATTCCGGCCTCTGATTCCCGGCCTCTGATTCCCTGCTTCTGATTCTGATTCCCTGCCTCTGATTCCCCATCTCTGATTCCGCACATCTGATTCCCTGCCTCTGATTCCCCACCTCTGATTCCCCATATCTGACTCCCCGCCTCTGTTTCCCCGCCTCTGATTCCCCGCCTTTGTTTCCCAATATCTAAGTCCCCGCCTCTGATTCCCCAACTCTGATTCCCCACCTCTGATTCCCCAGCTCTGATTCCCCGCCTCTGATTCCCCGCATCTGATTCCCTGCATCTGATTCCAAGCCTCTGATTCCCTGCCTCTGATTCCCAACCTCTGATTCCCCACCTCTGATTCCCCATATCTGATTCCCCTCCTCTGTTTCCCCGCCTCTGATTCCCCACCTCTGTTTCCCCATATCTGATTCCCGGCCTCTTATTCCCCGCCTCTGATTCCCCACCTCTGATTCCCTACCTCTGATTACCCATCTCCGATTCAGCATATCTGATTCCCTGCCTCTGATTCCCCGCCTCTGATTCCCTGCCTCTGATTCCCAACCTCTGATTCCCCACCTCTGATTCCCCATATCTGATTCCCCGCCTCTGTTTCCCCGCCTCTGATTCCCCTCCTCTGATTCCCCAACTCTAATTCCCTGCCTCTGATTCCCCAGCTCTGATTCCCCGTGATTGATTCCCTGCCTCTGATTCCCTGCCTCTGATTCCCCAGCTTCATTCCCCGCCTTTGATTCCCCCCGTCTGATTCCCAGCCTCTGAATCCCCGTGTCTGATAACCTGCCTCTGATTCCCCGCCTCTGATTCCCCATCTCAGATTCACCGCCTCTGATTCCCCACCTCTGATTCCCCATCTCTGATTCCGCACATCCGATTCCCTGCCTCTGATTCCCCGACTCTGATTCCCCACCTCTGATTCCCCAGCTCTGATTCCCCGCCTCTGACTCCCCAACTCTGATTCCCCGCCTCTGATTCCCCAGCTCTGATACCCCGCCTCTGATTCCCCGTGTTTGATCCCCTGCCTCTGATTCCCCATCTCTGATTCACCGCCTTTGATTCGCCACCTCTGATTCCCCATATCTGATTCCTCGCCACTGTTTCCCCGCCTCTGATTCCCCGCCTCTGATTCCCCATATCTCATTCCCCGCCTCTGATTCCCCATCTCTGATTCCCGGACTCTGATTCCCCACCTCTGATTCCCGACCTCTTATTCCCGGCATCTGATTCCGGCCTCTGATTCCCGGCCTCTGATTCCCGCCCTCTGATTCCCTGCTTCTGATTCTGATTCCCTGCCTCTGATTCCCCATTTCTGATTCCGCACATCTAATTCCCTGCCTCTGATTCCCCACCTCTGATTCCCCATATCTGAATCCCCGCCTCTGTTTCCCCGTCTCTGATTCCCCGCCTCTGTTTCCCCATATCTAAGTCCCCGCCTCTGATTCCCCAACTTTGATTCCCCACCTCTGATTCCCCAGCTCTGATTCCCCGCCTCTGATTCCCCACCTCTGATTCCCCATACCTGATTCCCAGCCTCTGTTTCCCCGCCTCTGATTCCCCGCTTCTGTTTCCCCATATCTGATTCCCGGCCTCTGATTCCCTGCCTCTGATTCCCCGCCTCTGATTCCCTGCCTCTGATTCCCCATCTCCGATTCCGCACATCTGATTCCCTGCCTCTCATTCCCCGCCTCTGATTCCCCGCCTCTGATTCCCTGCCTCTGATTCCCAACCTCTGATTCCCCACCTCTGATTCCCCGTGTTTGATTCCCCGCCTCTGTTTCCCCGCCTCTGATTCCCCGCCTCTGATTCCCCAACTCTAATTCCCCGCCTCTGATTCCCCATATCTGATTCCCTGCCTCTGTTTCCCCGCCTCTGATTCCCCGCCCCTGTTTCCCCATATCTGATTCCCTGCCTCTGATTCCCCAACTTTGATTCCCAGCCTCTGATTCCCCAGCTCTGATTCCCCGCCTCTGATTCCCCGTGTTTGATTCCCTGCCTCCGATTCCCGGCCTCTGATTCCCCATCTCTGATTCACCGCCTTTGATTCGCCACCTCTGATTCCCCATATCTGATTCCCCGCCTCTGTTTCCCCGCCTCTGATTCCCCGCCTCTGATTCCACATATCTCATTCCCCGCCTCTGAATCCCCATCTCTGATTCCCGGACTCTGATTCCCCACCTCTGATTCCCGGCCTCTTATTCCCGGCATCTGATTCCGGCCTCTGATTCCCGGCCTCTGATTCCCTGCTTCTGATTCTGATTCCCTGCCTTTGATTCCCCATCTCTGATTCCGCACATCTGATTCCCTGCCTCTGATTCCCCATCTCTGATTCCCCATATCTGATTCCCCACCTCTGTTTCCCCGCCTCTGATTCCCCGCCTCTGTTTCCCAATATCTAAGTCCCCGCCTCTGATTCCCCAACTCTGATTCCCCACCTCTGATTCCCCAGCTCTGATTCCCCGCCTCTGAATCCCCGCATCTGATTCCCTGCATCTGATTCCAAGCCTCTGATTCCCTGCCTCTGATTCCCAACCTCTGATTCCCCACCTCTGATTCCCCATATCTGATTCCCAGCCTCTGTTTCCCCGCCTCTGATTCCCCGCCTCTGTTTCCCCATATCTGATTCCCGGCCTCTGATTCCCCGCCTCTGATTCCCCGCCTCTGATTCACTGCCTCTGATTCCCAATCTCCGGTTCCGCACATCTGATTCCCTGCCTCTGATTCCCCGCCTCTGATTCCCCGCCTCTGATTCCCTGCCTCTGATTCCCAACCTCTGATTCCCCACCTCTGATTCCCCGTGTTTGATTCCCCGCCTCGGTTTCCCCACCTCTGATTCCCCGCCTCTGATTCCCCAACTCTAATTCCCCGCCTCTGATTCCCCATATCTGATTCCCCGCCTCTGTTTCCCCGCCTCTGATTCCCCGCCCCTGTTTCCCCATATCTGATTCCCTGCCTCTGATTCCACAACTTTGATTCCCAGCCTCTGATTCCCCAGCTCTGATTCCCCGCCTCTGATTCACCGCCTTTGATTCGCCACCTCTGATTCCCCATATCTGATTCCCCACCTCTGTTTCCCCGCCTCTGATTCCCCGCCTCTGATTCTCCATATCTCATTCCCCGCCTCTGAATCCCCATCTCTGATTCCCGGACTCTGATTCCCCAACTCTAATTCCCCGTGTTTGATTCCCCGCCTCTGCTTCCCCACCTCTGATTCCCCGCCTCTGTTTCCCCACCTCTGATTCCCCGCCTCTGATTCCCCAACTCTAATTCCCCGCCTCTGATTCCCCATATCTGATTCCCCGCCTCTGTTTCCCCGCCTCTGATTCCCCGCCCCTGTTTCCCCATATCTGATTCCCCGCCTCTGTTTCTCCGCCACTGATTCCCCGCCTCTGTTTCCCCATATCTGATTATCCGCCTCTGATTCCCAACTATGATTCCCCGCCTCTGAATCCCCGCGTCTGATTCCCTGCCTCTGCTTCCCCGCCTCTGATTCCCCAACTCTGATTCCCCGCCTGTGATTCCCCATCTCTGATTCACCACCTCTGATTCCCCACCTCTGATTCCCCATATCTAATTCCCCGCCTCTGTTTGCCCGCCTCTGATTCCCCGCCTCTGTTTCCCCATATCTGATTCCCCGCCTCTGAATCCCCAACTCTGATTCCCTGCCTCTGATTCCCCAGCTCTGATTCCCCGCCTTTGATTCCCCCGTCTGATTCCCAGCCTCTGAGTCCCCGTGTCTGATTTCCAGCCTCTGATTCCCCGCCTCTGATTCCCCATCTCTGATTCACAGCCTCTGATTCCCTACCTCTGATTCCCCATCTCTGATTCCGCACATCTGATTCCCTGCCTCTGATTCCCCGACTCTGATCCCCACCTCTGATTCCCCAGCTCTGATTCCCCGCCTCTGATTCCCCAACTCTGATTCCCCGCCTCTGATTCCCCAGCTCTGATTCCCCGCCTCTGATTCCCCGTGTTTGATTCCCTGCCTCTGATTCCCCGCCTCTGATTCCCCATCTCTGATTCAACGCCTTTGATTCGCCACCTCTGATTCCCCATATCTGATTCCTCGCCTCTGTTTCCCCACCTCTGATTCCCCTCCTCTGACTCCCCATATCTCATTCCCCGCCTCTGATTCCCCATCTCTGATTCCCGGACTCTGATTCCCCACCTCTGATTCCCGGCCTCTTATTCCCGGCATCTGATTCCGGCCTCTGATTCCCGGCCTCTGATTCCCTGCTTCTGATTCCCCATCTCTGATTCCGCAAATCTGATTCCCCGCCTCTGTTTCCCCGCCTCTGATTCCCCGCCTCTGTTTCCCCATATCTAAGTCCCCGCCTCTGATTCCCCAACTTTGATTCCCCACCTCTGATTCCCCAGCTCTGATTCCCCGCCTCTGATTCCCCGCATCTGATTCCATGCATCTGATTCCCAGCCTCTGATTCCCAGCCTCTGATTCCCAACCTCTGATTCCCCACCTCTGATCCCCATTTCTGATTCCCCGCCTCTGTTTCCCCGCCTCTGATTCCCCGCCTCTGTTTCCCCATATCTGAACCCCGCCTCTATTTGCCCGCCTCTGATTCCCCGCCTCTGTTTCCCATTATCTGATTCCCCGCCTCTGAATCCCCAACTCTGATTCCCTGCCTCTAATTTCCCAGCTCTGATTCCCCGCCTCTGATTCCCCGCGTCTGATTACCGGCCTCTGATTCCCCGCCTCTGATTCCCCATCTCTGATTCACAACCTCTGATTCCCCACCTCTGATACCCCATATCTGATTCCCCGCCTCTGTTTCTCCGCCTCTGATTCCCCACCTCTGATTCCCAATATCTGATTCCCCGCCTCTGATTCCCCACCTCTGATTCCCCGCCTCTGATTCGCCAGCTATGATTCCCCGCCTCTTATTCCCCGCGTCTGATTCCCTGCCTCTGATTCCCTGCCTCTGATTCCACATCTCTGATTCACCACCTCTGATTCCCCGCGTCTGATTCCCTGCCTCTGATTCCCCATCTCTGATTCCCCATCTCTGATTCCCCAATTCTGATTCCCCTCCTCTGATTCCCCGTGTTTGATTCCCTGCCTCTGATTCCCGGCCTCTGATTCCCCATCTCTGATTCACCGCCTTTGATTCGCCACCTCTGATTCGCCATATCTGATTCCCCGCCTCTGTTTCCCCGCCTCTGATTCCCCGCCTCTGATTCCCCATATCTCATTCCCCGCCTCTGAATCCCCATCTCTGATTCCCGGACTCTGATTCCCCACCTCTGATTTCCGGCCTCTTATTCCCGGCATCTGATTCCGGCCTCTGATTCCCGGCCTCTGATTCCCTGCTTCTGATTCTGATTCCCTGCCTTTGATTCCCCATCTCTGATTCCGCACATCTGATTCCCTGCCTCTGATTCCCCATCTCTGATTCCCCATATCTGATTCCCCGCCTCTGATTCCCCGCCTCTGTTTCCCAATATCTAAGTCCCCGCCTCTGATTCCCCAACTCTGATTCCCCACCTCTGATTCCCCACCTCTGATTTCCGGCCTCTTATTCCCAGCATCTGATTCCAGGCCTCTGATTCCCGGCCTCTGACTCCCCGCTTCTGATTCTGATTCCCTGCCTCTGATTCCCCATCTCTGATTCCACACATCTGATTACCTGCCTCTGATTCCCCACCTCTGATTCCCCATATCTGATTCCCCGCCTCTGTTTCCACGCCTCTGATTCCCCACCTCTGATTCCCCATATCTGATTCCCCAGCTCTGATTCCCCGCCTCTGATTCCCCGCATCCGATTCCCCATATCTGATTCCCCGCCTCTGTTTCCCCGCCCCTGATTCCCCGCCTCTGTTTCCCCATATCTGATTCCCCGCCTCTGATTCCCATGATTCCCCGCCTCTGATTCCCCAGCTCTGATTCCCTGCCTCTGATTCCCCGTGTTCTATTCCCTGCCTCTGATTCCCTGCCTCTGATTCCCCATCTCTGATTCACCGCCTTTCATTCACCACCTCTGATTCCCCATATCAGATTCCCCGCCTCTGTTTCCCCGCCTCTGATTCCCCACCTCTGTTTCCCCATATCTGATTCACAGCCTCTGATTCCCCACCTCTGATTCCCCATCTCTGATTCCGCACATCTGATTCCCTGCCTCTGATTCCCCGACTCTGATCCCCACCTCTGATTCCCAACCTCTGATTCCCCACCTCTGAATCCCCATATCTGATTCCCTGCCTCTGATTCCCCGCCTCTGATTCCCTGCCTCTGATTCCCCGCCTCTGATTCCCCAGCTCTGATTCCCCGCCTCTGAATCCCCAACTCTGATTCCCTGCCTCTGATTCCCTGCCTCTGATTCCCTGCCTCTGATTCCCAACCTCTGATTCCCCACCTCTGAGTCCCCATATCTGTTTCCCCGCCTCTGTTTCCCCGCCTCTGATTCCCCGCCTCTGATTCCCAGGCTCTGATTCTCCGCCTCTGATTCCCCGCCTCTGGTTCCCCGCCTCTGATTCGCTGCCTCTGATTCCCCATCTCTGATTCCGCACATCTGATTCCCTGCCTCTGATTCCACATCTCTGATTCACCACCTCTGATTCCCCGCGTCTGATTCCCCGCCTCTGAATCCCCGTGTCTGATACACAGCCTCTGATACCCCGCCCCTGATTCCCAACCTCTGATTCCCCATATCTGATACCCCGCCTCTGTTTCTGTGCCTCTTATTCCCCGCCTCTGATTCCCCGCCTCCGTTTCCCCATATCTAATTCCCAACCTCTGATGCCCCAACTCTGATTCCCTGCCTCTGATTCCCCGCGTTCTATTCCCTGCCTCTGATTCCCCGCCTGTGATTCCCCATCTCTGATTCACCACCTCTGATTCCCCACCTCTGATTCCCCATATCTAATTCCCCGCCTCTGTTTGCCCGCCTCTGATTCCCCGCCTCTGTTTCCCCATATCTGATTCCCCGCCTCTGAATCCCCAACTCTGATTCCCTGCCTCTGATTCCCCAGCTCTGATTCCCCGCCTTTGATTCCCCCCGTCTGATTCCCAGCCTCTGAGTCCCCGTGTCTGATTTCCAGCCTCTGATTCCCCGCCTCTGATTCCCCATCTCTGATTCACAGCCTCTGATTCCCTACCTCTGATTCCCCATCTCTGATTCCGCACATCTGATTCCCTGCCTCTGATTCCCCGACTCTGATCCCCACCTCTGATTCCCCAGCTCTGATTCCCCGCCTCTGATTCCCCAACTCTGATTCCCCGCCTCTGATTCCCCAGCTCTGATTCCCTGCATCTGATTCCCCGTGTTTGATTCCCTGCCTCTGATTCCCCGCCTCTGATTCCCCATCTCTGATTCAACGCCTTTGATTCGCCACCTCTGATTCCCCATATCTGATTCCTCGCCTCTGTTTCCCCGCCTCTGATTCCCCTCCTCTGACTCCCCATATCTCATTCCCCGCCTCTGATTCCCATCTCTAATTCCCGGACTCTGATTCCCCACCTCTGATTCCCGGCCTCTTATTCCCGGCATCTGATTCCGGCCTCTGATTCCCGGCCTCTGATTCCCTGCTTCTGATTCCCCATCTCTGATTCCGCAAATCTAATTCCCTGCCTCTGATTCCCCACCTCTGATTCCCCATATCTGATTCCCCGCCTCTGTTTCCCCGCCTCAGATTCCCCGCCTCTGTTTCCCCATATCTAAGTCCCCGCCTCTGATTCCCCAACTTTGATTCCCCACCTCTGATTCCCCAGCTCTGATTCCCCGCCTCTGATTCCCCGCATCTGATTCCATGCATCTGATTCCCAGCCTCTGATTCCCAGCCTCTGATTCCCAACCTCTTATTCCCCACCTCTGATCCCCATATCTGATTCCCCGCCTCTGTTTCCCCGCCTCTGATTCCCCGCCTCTGTTTCCCCATATCTGATCCCCGCCTCTATTTGCCCGCCTCTGATTCCCCGCCTCTGTTTCCCATTATCTGATTCCCCGCCTCTGAATCCCCAACTCTGATTCCCTGCCTCTAATTTCCCAGCTCTGATTCCCTGCCTCTGATTCCCCGCGTCTGATTACCGGCCTCTGATTCCCCGCCTCTGATTCCCCATCTCTGATTCACAACCTCTGATTCCCCACCTCTGATACCCCATATCTGATTCCCCGCCTCTGTTTCTCCGCCTCTGATTCCCCACCTCTGATTCCCAATATTTGATTCCCCACCTCTGATTCCCCACCTCTGATTCCCCGCCTCTGATTCGCCAGCTATGATTCCCCGCCTCTTATTCGCCGCGTCTGATTCCCTGCCTCTGATTCCCCGCCTCTGATTCCACATCTCTGATTCACCACCTCTGATTCCCCGCGTCTGATTCCCTGCCTCTGATTCCCCATCTCTGATTCCCCAATTCTGATTCCCCTCCTCTGATTCCCCGTGTTTGATTCCCTGCCTCTGATTCCCGGCCTCTGATTCCCCATCTCTGATTCACCGCCTTTGATTCGCCACCTCTGATTCGCCATATCTGATTCCCCGCCTCTGTTTCCCCGCCTCTGATTCCCCGCCTCTGATTCCCCATATCTCATTCCCCGCCTCTGAATCCCCATCTCTGATTCCCGGACTCTGATTCCCCACCTCTGATTTCCGGCCTCTTATTCCCGGCATCTGATTCCGGCCTCTGATTCCCGGCCTCTGATTCCCTGCTTCTGATTCTGATTCCCTGCCTTTGATTCCCCATCTCTGATTCCGCACATCTGATTCCCTGCCTCTGATTCCCCATCACTGATTCCCCATATCTGATTCCCCGCCTCTGATTCCCCGCCTCTGTTTCCCAATATCTAAGTCCCCGCCTCTGATTCCCCAACTCTGATTCCACACCTCTGATTCCCCACCTCTGATTTCCGGCCTCTTATTCCCGGCATCTGATTCCGGCCTCTGATTCCCGGCCTCTGATTCCCTGCTTCTGATTCTGATTCCCTGCCTTTGATTCCCCATCTCTGATTCCGCACATCTGATTCCCTGCATCTGATTCCAAGCCTCTGATTCCATGCCTCTGATTCCCAACCTCTGATTCCCCACCTCTGATTCCCCATATCTGATTCCCCGCCTCTGATTCCCTGCCTCTGATTCCACATCTCCGATTCCGCACATCTGATTCCCCGCCTCTGATTCCCTGCCTCTGATTCCCAACCTTTGATTCCCCACCTCTGATTCCCCGTGTTTGATTCCCCGCCTCTGTTTCCCCGCCTCTGATTCCCCGCCTCTGATTCCCCAACTCTAATTCCCCGCCTCTGATTCCCCATATCTGATTCCCCGCCTCTGTTTCCCCGCCTCTGATTCCCCGCCCCTGTTTCCCCATATCTGATTCCCTGTCTCTGATTCCCCAACTTTGATTCCCAGCCTCTGATTCCCCAGCTCTGATTCCCCGCCTCTGATTCCCCGCTTCTGATTCTGATTCCCTGCCTCTGATTCCCCATCTCTGATTCCGCACATCTGATTACCTGCCTCTGATTCCCCACCTCTGATTCCCCATATCTGATTCCCCGCCTCTGTTTCCACGCCTCTGATTCCCCACCTCTGATTCCCCATATCTGATTCCCCAGCTCTGATTCCCCGCCTCTGATTCCCCGCATCCGATTCCCCATATCTGATTCCCCGCCTCTGTTTCCCCGACTCTGATTCCCCACCTCTGATTCCCCAGCTCTGATTCCCCGCCTCTGATTCCCCAACTCTGATTCCCCGCCTCTGATTCCACAGCTCTGATTCCCCGCCTCTGATTCCCTGTGTTTGATCCCCTGCCTCTGATTCCCCGCCTCTGATTCCCCATCTCTGATTCACCGCCTTTGATTCGCCACCTCTGATTTCCCATATCTGATTCCTCGCCACTGTTTCCCCGCCTCTGATTCCCCGCCTCTGATTCCCCATATCTCATTCCCCGCCTCTGATTCGCCAGCTATGATTCCCCGCCTCTGATTCCCCGCGTCTGATTCCCTGCCTCTGATTCCCCGCCTCTGATTCCACATCTCTGATTCACCACCTCTGATTCCACGCGTCTGATTCCCCGCCTCTGATTCCCCATCTCTGATTCCCCATCTCTGACTCCCCAATTCTGATTCCCCGCCTCTGATTCCCCAGCTCTGATTCCTCGCCTCTGATTCCTTTCCTCTGATTCCCAACCTCTGATTCCCCACCTCTGATTTCCCATATTGATTCCCTGCGTCTGATTCCCCACCTCTGATTTCCCATATTGATTCCCTGCGTCTGATTCCCCGCCTCTGATTCCCCAACTCTGATTCCCCGCCTCTGATTCCCCAGCTCTGATTCACCGCCTTTGATTCGCAACCTCTGATTCCCCATATCTGATTCCCCGCCTCTGTTTCCCCGCCTCTGATTCCCCGCCTCTGATTCCCCATATCTCATTCCCCGCCTCTAAATCCCCATCTCTGATTCCCGGACTCTGATTCCCCACCTGTGATTCCCGGCCTCTTATTCCCGGCATCTGATTCCGGCCTCTGATTCCCGGCCTCTGATTCCCTGCTTCTGATTCTGATTCCCTGCCTCTGATTCCCCATCTCTGATTCCGCACATCTGATTCCCTGCCTCTGATTCCCCACCTCTGATTCCCCATATCTGATTCCCCGCCTCTGTTTCCCCACCTTTGATTCCCCGCCTCTGTTTCCCAATATCTAAGTCCCCGCCTCTGATTCCCCAACTCTGATTCCCCACCTCTGATTCCCCAGCTCTGATTCCCCGCCTCTGATTCCCCGCATCTGATTCCCTGCAACTGATTCCAAGCCTCTGATTCCCTGCCTCTGATTCCCAACCTCTGATTCCCAACCTCTAATTCCACACCTCTGATTCCCCATATCTGATTCCCCGCCTCTGTTTCCCCGCCTCTGATTCCCCGCCTCTGATTCCACATATCTCATTCCCCGCCTCTAATTCCGCATCTCTGATTCCCAACCTCTGATTCCCCACCTCTGATTCCCCATATCTGATTCCCCGCCTCTGTTTCCCCGCCTCTGATTCCCCGCCTCTGTTTCCCCATATCTGATCCCCGCCTCTATTTGCCCGCCTCTGATTCCCCGCCTCTGTTTCCCCATATCTGATTCCCCGCCTCTGAATCCCCAACTCTGATTCCCTGCCTCTAATTTCCCATGTCTGATTCCCCGCCTCTGATTCCCCGCGTCTGATTACCGGCCTCTGATTCCCCGCCTCTGATTCCCCATCTCTGATTCACAACCTCTGATTCCCCACCTCTGATTCCCCATATCTGATTCCCCGCCTCTGTTTCCCCGCCTCTGATTCCCCACCTCTGATTCCCAATATCTGATTCCCCCCCTCTGATTCCCCACCTCTGATTCCCCGCCTCTGATTCGCCAGCTATGATTCCCCGCCTCTGATTCCCCGCGTCTGATTCCCTGCCTCTGATTCCCCGCCTCTGATTCCACATCTCTGATTCACCACCGCTGATTCCCCGCGTCTGATTCCCCGCCTCTGATTCCCCATCTCTGATTCCCCAATTCTGATTCCCCGCCTCTGATTCCCCAGCTCTGATTCCCCAGCTCTGATTCCTCGCCTCTGATTCCCTTCCTCTGATTCCCAACCTCTGATTCCCCACCTCTGATTTCCCATATTGATTCCCTGCGTCTGATTCCCCGCCTCTAATTCCCCAACTCTGATTCCCCGCCTCTGATTCCCCAGCTCTGATTCCCCGCCTCTGATTCCCCGTGTTTGATTCCCTGCCTCTGATTCCCGGCCTCTGATTCCCCATCTCTGATTCACCGCCTTTGATTCGCCACCTCTGATTCCCCAAATCTGATTCCACGCCTCTGTTTCCCCGCCTCTGGTTCCCCGCCTCTGATTCCCCATATCTCATTCCCCGCCTCTGAATCCCCATCTCTGATTCCCGGACTCTGATTCCCCACCTCTGATTCCCGGCCTCTTATTCCCGGCATCTGATTCCGGCCTCTGATTCCCGGCCTCTGATTCCCTGCTTCTGATTCTGATTCCCTGCCTCTGATTCCCCATCTCTGATTCCGCACATCTGATTCCCTGCCTCTGATTACCCCCCTCTGTTTCCCCGCCTCTGATTCCCCGCCTCTGTTTCCCAATATCTAAGTCCCCGCCTCTGATTCCCCAACTCTGATTCCCCACCTCTGATTCCCCAGCTCTGATTCCCCGCCTCTGATTCCCCGCATCTGATTCCCTGCATCTGATTCCAAGCCTCTGATTCCCTGCCTCTGATTCCCAACCTCTGATTCCCCACCTCTGATTCCCCATATCTGATTCCCCGCCTCTGTTTCCCCGCCTCTGATCCCCACCTCTGTTTCCCAATATCTGATTCCCGGCCTCTGATTCCCCGCCTCTGATTCCCCGCCTCTGATTCCCTGCCTCTGATTCCCCATCTCCGATTCCGCACATCTGATTCCCTGCCTCTGATTCCCCGCCTCTGATTCCCCGCCTCTGATTCCCCGCATCTGATTCCCTGCAACTGATTCCAAGCCTCTGATTCCCTGCCTCTGATTCCCAACCTCTGATTCCCAACCTCTAATTCCACACCTCTGATTCCCCATATCTGATTCCCCGCCTCTGTTTCCCCGCCTCTGATTCCCCGCCTCTGATTCCACATATCTCATTCCCCGCCTCTAATTCCGCATCTCTGATTCCCAACCTCTGATTCCCCACCTCTGATTCCCCATATCTGATTCCCCGCCTCTGTTTCCCCGCCTCTGATTCCCCGCCTCTGTTTCCCCATATCTGATCCCCGCCTCTATTTGCCCGCCTCTGATTCCCCGCCTCTGTTTCCCCATATCTGATTCCCCGCCTCTGAATCCCCAACTCTGATTCCCTGCCTCTAATTTCCCATGTCTGATTCCCCGCCTCTGATTCCCCGCGTCTGATTACCGGCCTCTGATTCCCCGCCTCTGATTCCCCATCTCTGATTCACAACCTCTGATTCCCCACCTCTGATTCCCCATATCTGATTCCCCGCCTCTGTTTCCCCGCCTCTGATTCCCCACCTCTGATTCCCAATATCTGATTCCCCCCCTCTGATTCCCCACCTCTGATTCCCCGCCTCTGATTCGCCAGCTATGATTCCCCGCCTCTGATTCCCCGCGTCTGATTCCCTGCCTCTGATTCCCCGCCTCTGATTCCACATCTCTGATTCACCACCGCTGATTCCCCGCGTCTGATTCCCCGCCTCTGATTCCCCATCTCTGATTCCCCAATTCTGATTCCCCGCCTCTGATTCCCCAGCTCTGATTCCCCAGCTCTGATTCCTCGCCTCTGATTCCCTTCCTCTGATTCCCAACCTCTGATTCCCCACCTCTGATTTCCCATATTGATTCCCTGCGTCTGATTCCCCGCCTCTAATTCCCCAACTCTGATTCCCCGCCTCTGATTCCCCAGCTCTGATTCCCCGCCTCTGATTCCCCGTGTTTGATTCCCTGCCTCTGATTCCCGGCCTCTGATTCCCCATCTCTGATTCACCGCCTTTGATTCGCCACCTCTGATTCCCCAAATCTGATTCCACGCCTCTGTTTCCCCGCCTCTGGTTCCCCGCCTCTGATTCCCCATATCTCATTCCCAGCCTCTGAATCCCCATCTCTGATTCCCGGACTCTGATTCCCCACCTCTGATTCCCGGCCTCTTATTCCCGGCATCTGATTCCGGCCTCTGATTCCCGGCCTCTGATTCCCTGCTTCTGATTCTGATTCCCTGCCTCTGATTCCCCATCTCTGATTCCGCACATCTGATTCCCTGCCTCTGATTACCCCCCTCTGTTTCCCCGCCTCTGATTCCCCGCCTCTGTTTCCCAATATCTAAGTCCCCGCCTCTGATTCCCCAACTCTGATTCCCCACCTCTGATTCCCCAGCTCTGATTCCCCGCCTCTGATTCCCCGCATCTGATTCCCTGCATCTGATTCCAAGCCTCTGATTCCCTGCCTCTGATTCCCAACCTCTGATTCCCCACCTCTGATTCCCCATATCTGATTCCCCGCCTCTGTTTCCCCGCCTCTGATCCCCACCTCTGTTTCCCAATATCTGATTCCCGGCCTCTGATTCCCCGCCTCTGATTCCCCGCCTCTGATTCCCTGCCTCTGATTCCCCATCTCCGATTCCGCACATCTGATTCCCTGCCTCTGATTCCCCGCCTCTGATTCCCCGCCTCTGATTCCTGGCCTCTGATTCCCAACCTCTGATTCCCCACCTCTGATTCCCCATATCTGATTCCCCGCCTCTGTTTCCCCGCCTCTGATTCCCCTCCTCTGATTCCCCAACTCTAATTTCCCGCCTCTGATTCCCCAGCTCTGATTCCCCGTGTTTGATTCCCTGCCTCTGATTCCCTGCCCTGATTCCCCATCTCTGTTTCACCGCCTTTGATTCGCCACCTCTGATTCCCCATATCTGATTCCCCGCCTCTGTTTCCCCGCCTCTGATTCCCTGCCTCTGATTCCCAACCTCTGATTCCACACCTCTGATTCCCCATATCTGATTCCCCGCCTCTGTTTCCCCGCCTCTGATTCCCTGCCCCTGTTTCCCCATATCTGATTCCCTGCCTCTGATTCCCCAACTCAGATTCCCCGCCTCTGATTCCCCGCCTCTGATTCCCCATCTCAGATTCACCGCCTCTGATTCCCCACCTCTGATTCCCCATCTCTGATTCCGCACATCCGACTCCCTGCCTCTGATTCCCCGACTCTGATACCCCACCTCTGATTCCCCAGCTCTGATTCCCCGCCTCTGATTCCCCAACTCTGATTCCCCGCCTCTGATTCCACAGCTCTGATTCCCCGCCTCTGATTCCCCGTGTTTGATCCCCTGCCTCTGATTCCCCGCCTCTTATTCCCCATCTCTGATTCACCGCCTTTGATTCGCCACCTCTGATTCCCCATATCTGATTCCTCGCCACTGTTTCCCCGCCTCTGATTCCCCGCCTCTGATTCCCCATATCTCATTCCCCGCCTCTGATTCGCCAGCTATGATTCCCCGCCTCTGATTCCCCGCGTCTGATTCCCTGCCTCTGATTCCCCGCCTCTGATTCCACATCTCTGATTCACCACCTCTGATTCCACGCGTCTGATTCCCCGCATCTGATTCCCCATCTCTGATTCCCCATCTCTGACTCCCCAATTCTGATTCCCCGCCTCTGATTCCCCAGCTCTGATTCCTCGCCTCTGATTCCTTTCCTCTGATTCCCAACCTCTGATTCCCCACCTCTGATTTCCCATATTGATTCCCTGCGTCTGATTCCCCACCTCTGATTTCCCATATTGATTCCCTGCGTCTGATTCCCCGCCTCTGATTCCCCAAGTCTGATTCCCCGCCTCTGATTCCCCAGCTCTGATTCCCCGCATCTGATTCCCCATGTTTGATTCCCTGCCTCTGATTCCCGGCCTCTGATTCCCCATCTCTGATTCACCGCCTTTGATTCGCAACCTCTGATTCCCCATATCTGATTCCCCGCCTCTGTTTCCCCGCCTCTGATTCCCCGCCTCTGATTCCCCATATCTCATTCCCCGCCTCTAAATCCCCATCTCATATTCCCGGACTCTGATTCCCCACCTGTGATTCCCGGCCTCTTATTCCCGGCATCTGATTCCGGCCTCTGATTCCCGGCCTCTGATTCCCTGCTTCTGATTCTGATTCCCTGCCTCTGATTCCCCATCTCTGATTCCGCACATCTGATTCCCTGCCTCTGATTCCCCACCTCTGATTCCCCATATCTGATTCCCCGCCTCTGTTTCCCCACCTTTGATTCCCCGCCTCTGTTTCCCAATATCTAAGTCCCCGCCTCTGATTCCCCAACTCTGATTCCCCACCTCTGATTCCCCAGCTCTGATTCCCCCCCTCTGATTCCCCGCATCTGATTCCCTGCAACTGATTCCAAGCCTCTGATTCCCTGCCTCTGATTCCACACCTCTGATTCCCCATATCTGATTCCCCGCCTCTGTTTCCCCGCCTCTGATTCCCTGCCCCTGTTTCCCTATATCTGATTCCCTGCCTCTGATTCCCCAACTCAGATTCCCCACCTCTGATTCCCCAGCTCTGATTCCCCGCCTCTGATTTCCCGTGTTTGATTCCCTGCATCTGATTCCCCGCCTCTGATTCCCCATCTCTGATTCACCGCCTTTGATTCGCCACCTCTGATTCCACATATCTGATTCCCCACCTCTGTTTCCCCGCCTCTGATTCCCCGCCTCTGATTCTCCATATCTCATTCCCCGCCTCTGAATCCCCATCTCTGATTCCCGGACTCTGATTCCCCACCTCTGATTCCCGGCCTCTCATTCCCAGCATCTGATTCCCGGCCTCTGATTCCCGGCCTCTGATTCCCCGCTTCTGATTCTGATTCCCTGCCTCTGATTCCCCATCTCTGATTCCGCACATCTGATTCACTGCCTCTGATTCCCCACCTCTGATTCCCCATATCTGATTTCACGCCTCTGTTTCCCCGCCTCTGATTCCCCGCCTCTGTTTCCCCATATCTAATTCCCAACCTCTGATGCCCCAACTCTGATTCCCTGCCTCTGATTCCCCGCGTTCTATTCCCTGCCTCTGATTCCCCGCCTGTGATTCCCCATCTCTGATTCACCACCTCAGATTCCCCACCTCTGATTCCCCATATCTAATTCCCCGCCTCTGTTTGCCCGCCTCTGACTCCCCGCCTCTGTTTCCCCATATCTGATTCCCCGCCTCTGAATCCCCAACTCTGATTCCCTGCCTCTGATTCCCCAGCTCTGATTCCCCGCCTTTGATTCCTCCCGTCTGATTCCCAGCCTCTGAATCCACGTGTCTGATTTACTGCCTCTGATTCCCCACCTCTGATTCCCCATCTCTGATTCACAGCCTCTGATTCCCCACCTCTGATTCCCCATCTCTGATTCCGCACATCTGATTCACTGCCTCTGATTCCCCGCCTCTGTTTCCCCATATCTAATTCCCAACCTCTGATGCCCCAACTCTGATTCCCTGCCTCTGATTCCCCGCGTTCTATTCCCTGCCTCTGATTCCCCGCCTGTGATTCCCCATCTCTGATTCACCACCTCTGATTCCCCACCTCTGATTCCCCATATCTAATTCCCCGCCTCTGTTTGCCCGCCTCTGATTCCCCGCCTCTGTTTCCCCATATCTGGTTCCCCGCCTCTGAATCCCCAACTCTGATTCCCTGCCTCTGATTCCCTGCCTCTGATTCCCCGCCTTTGATTCCCCCCGTCTGATTCCCCACCTCTGAATCCCCATATCTGATTCCCTGCCTCTGATTCCCCGCCTCTGATTCCCTGCCTCTGATTCCCCGCCTCTGATTCCCCAGCTCTGATTCCCCGCCTCTGAATCCCCAACTCTGATTCCCTGCCTCTGATTCCCTGCCTCTGATTCCCTGCCTCTGATTCCCAACCTCTGATTCCCCACCTCTGAGTCCCCATATCTGTTTCCCCGCCTCTGTTTCCCCGCCTCTAATTCCCCGCCTCTGATTCCCAGGCTCTGATTCTCCGCCTCTGATTCCCCGCCTCTGGTTCCCCGCCTCTGATTCGCTGCCTCTGATTCCCCATCTCTGATTCCGCACATCTGATTCCCCACCTCTGTTTCCCTGCCTCTGATTCCCCACCTCTGTTTCCCCATATCTGATATCCCGCCTCTGATTCCCCAACTCTGATACCCCGCCTCTGATTCCCCAGCTTTGATTCCCCACCTCTGATTCCCCGTGTTTGATTCCCTGCCTCTGATTCCCCGCCTCTGATTCCCCATCTCTGATTCACCGCCTTTCATTCGCCACCTCTGATTCCCCATATCAGATTCCCCGCCTCTGTTTCCCCGCCTCTGATTCCCCGCCTCTGTTTCCCCATATCTGATTCACAGCCTCTGATTCCCCACCTCTGATTCCCCATCTCTGATTCCGCACATCTGATTCCCTGCCTCTGATTCCCCGACTCTGATCCCCACCTCTGATTCCCAACCTCTGATTCCCCACCTCTGAATCCCCATATCTGATTCCCTGCCTCTGATTCCCCGCCTCTGATTCCCTGCCTCTGATTCCCCGCCTCTGATTCCCCAGCTCTGATTCCCCGCCTCTGAATCCCCAACTCTGATTCCCTGCCTCTGATTCCCTGCCTCTGATTCCCTGCCTCTGATTCCCAACCTCTGATTCCCCACCTCTGAGTCCCCATATCTGTTTCCCCGCCTCTGTTTCCCCGCCTCTGATTCCCCGCCTCTGATTCCCAGGCTCTGATTCTCCGCCTCTGATTCCCCGCCTCTGGTTCCCCGCCTCTGATTCGCTGCCTCTGATTCCCCATCTCTGATTCCGCACATCTGATTCCCTGCCTCTGATTCCCCGCCTCTGACTCCCCGCCTCTGATTCCCTGCCTCTGTTTCCCAACCTCTGATTCCCCACCTCTGATTCCCCATATCTGATTCCCCACCTCTGTTTCCCTGCCTCTGATTCCCCACCTCTGTTTCCCCATATCTGATATCCCGCCTCTGATTCCCCAACTCTGATACCCCGCCTCTGATTCCCCAGCTTTGATTCTCCACCTCTGATTCCCCGTGTTTGATTCCCTGCCTCTGATTCCCCGCCTCTGATTCCCCATCTCTGATTCACCGCCTTTCATTCGCCACCTCTGATTCCCCATATCAGATTCCCCGCCTCTCTTTCCCCGCCTCTGATTCCCCGCCTCTGTTTCCCCATATCTGATTCCCCACCTCTGATTCCCCATATCTGATTCCCCGCCTCTCTTTCCGCGCCTCTGATTCCCCGCCTCTGATTCCCCATATCTGATTCCCCGCCTCTGATTCCCCAACTCTGATTCCCCACCTCTGATTCCCCAGATCTGTTTCCCCACCTCTGATTCCCCGCCTCTGTTTCCCCATATCTAATTCCCCGCCTCTGATTCCCAAACTCTGATTCCCCGACTCTGATTCCCCAGCTCTGATTCCCCGCCTCTGATTCCCCACATCTGATTCCCTGCCTCTGATTCCCTGCCTCCGATTCCCTGCCTCTGATTCCCAACCTCTGATTCCCCACCTCTGAATCCCCATATCTGATTCCCTGCCTCTGATTCCCCGCCTCTGATTCCCTGCCTCTGATTCCCCGCCTCTGATTCCCCAGCTCTGATTTCCCGCCTCTGAATCCCCAACTCTGATTCCCTGCCTCTGATTCCCCAGCTCTGATTCCCCGCCTCTGATTCCCCAGCTCTGATTCCCTGCCTCTGATTTCCCGCCTGTGATTCCCCATCTCTGATTCACAACCTCTGATTCCCCACCTCTGATTCCCCATATCTGATTCCCCGCCTCTGTTTGCCCGCCTCTAATTCCCCGCCTCTGTTTCCCCATATCTGATTCCCCGCCTCTGAATCCCGCCTCTGGTTCCCCGCCTCTGATTCGCTGCCTCTGATTCCCCATCTCTGATTCCGCACATCTGATACCCTGCCTCTGATTCCCCGCCTCTGACTCCCCGCCTCTGATTCCCTGCCTCTGTTTCCCAACATCTGATTGCCCATATCTGATTCCCCACCTCTGAATCTCCGCCTCTGGTTCCCCGCCTCTGATTCGCTGCCTCTGATTCCCCATCTCTGATTCCGCACATCTGATTCCCTGCCTCTGATTCCCCGCCTCTGATTCCCCATCTCTGATTCCCCGCCTCTGAATCCCCGTGTCTGATACACAGCCTCTGATACCCCGCCCCTGATTCCCCACCTCTGATTCCCCATATCTGATACCCCGCCTCTGTTTCTGTGCCTCTTATTCCCCGCCTCTGATTCCCCGCCTCTGTTTCCCCAACTCTGATACCCAGCCTCTGATTCCCCAGCTCTGATTCCCCACCTCTGATTCCCCGTGTTTGATTCCCTGCCTCTGATTCCCCGCCTCTGATTCCCCATCTCTGATTCACCGCCTTTCATTCGCCACCTCTGATTCCCCATATCAGATTCCCCGCCTCTGTTTCCCCGCCTCTGATTCCCCACCTCTGTTTCCCTGCCTCTGATTCCCCACCTCTGTTTCCCCATATCTGATATCCCGCCTCTGATTCCCCAACTCTGATACCCCGCCTCTGATTCCCCAGCTCTGATTCCCCACCTCTGATTCCCCATGTTTGATTCCCTGCCTCTGATTCCCCGCCTCTGATTCCGCATCTCTGATTCACCGCCTTTCATTCGCCACCTCTGATTCCCCATATCAGATTCCCCGCCTCTGTTTCCCCGCCTCTGATTCCCCGCCTCTGTTTCCCCATATCTGATTCCCCACCTCTGATTCCCCATATCTGATTCCCCGCCTCTCTTTCCGCGCCTCTGATTCCCCGCCTCTGATTCCCCATATCTGATTCCCCGCCTCTGATTCCCCAACTCTGATTCCCCAACTCTGATTCCCCAGCTCTGTTTCCCCACCTCTGATTCCCCGCCTCTGTTTCCCCATATCTAATTCCCCGCCTCTGATTCCCAAACTCTGATTCCCCGACTCTGATTCCCCAGCTATGATTCCCCGCCTCTGATTCCCCACATCTGATTCCCTGCCTCTGATTCCCTGCCTCCGATTCCTTGCCTCTGATTCCCAACCTCTGATTCCCCACCTCTGAATCCCCATATCTGATTCCCTGCCTCTGATACCCCGCCTCTGATTCCCTGCCTCTGATTCCACGCCTCTGATTCCCCAGCTCTGATTTCCCGCCTCTGAATCCCCAACTCTGATTCCCTGCCTCTGAATCCCCAGCTCTGATTCCCCGCCTCTGATTCCCCAGCTCTGATTCCCTGCCTCTGATTTCCCGCCTGTGATTCCCCATCTCTGATTCACAACCTCTGATTCCCCACCTCTGATTCCCCATATCTGATTCCCCGCCTCTGAATCCCGCCTCTGGTTCCCCGCCTCTGATTCGCTGCCTCTGATTCCCCATCTCTGATTCCGCACATCTGATACCCTGCCTCTGATTCCCCGCCTCTGACTCCCCGCCTCTGATTCCCTGCCTCTGTTTCCCAACCTCTGATTCCCCATATCTGATTCACCACCTCTGAATCCCCGCCTCTGGTTCCCCGCCTCTGATTCGCTGCCTCTGATTCCCCATCTCTGATTCCGCACATCTGATTCCCTGCCTCTGATTCCCCACCTCTGATTCCCCATATCTGATTCCCCGCCTCTCTTTCCGCGCCTCTGATTCCCCGCCTCTGATTCCCCATATCTGATTCCCCGCCTCTGATTCCCCAACTCTGATTCCCCACCTCTGATTCCCCAGCTCTGTTTCCCCACCTCTGATTCCCCGCCTCTGTTTCCCCATATCTAATTCCCCGCCTCTGATTTCTAAACTCTGATTCCCCGACTCTGATTCCCCAGCTCTGATTCCCCGCCTCTGATTCCCCACATCTGATTCCCTGCCTCTGATTCCCTGCCTCCGATTCCCTGCCTCTGATTCCCAACCTCTGATTCCCCACCTCTGAATCCCCATATCTGATTCCCTGCCTCTGATTCCCCGCCTCTGATTCCCTGCCTCTGATTCCCCGCCTCTGATTCCCCAGCTCTGATTTCCCGCCTCTGAATCCCCAACTCTGATTCCCTGCCTCTGATTCCCAAGCTCTGATTCCCCGCCTCTGATTCCCCAGCTCTGATTCCCTGCCTCTGATTTCCCGCCTGTGATTCCCCATCTCTGATTCACAACCTCTGATTCCCCACCTCTGATTCCCCATATCTGATTCCCCGCCTCTGTTTGCCCGCCTCTAATTCCCCGCCTCTGTTTCCCCATATCTGATTCCCCGCCTCTGAATCCCGCCTCTGGTTCCCCGCCTCTGATTCGCTGCCTCTGATTCCCCATCTCTGATTCCGCACATCTGATACCCTGCCTCTGATTCCCCGCCTCTGACTCCCCGCCTCTGATTCCCTGCCTCTGTTTCCCAACCTCTGATTCCCCATATCTGATTCCCCACCTCTGAATCCCCGCCTCTGGTTCCCCGCCTCTGATTCGCTGCCTCTGATTCCCCATCTCTGATTCCGCACATCTGATTCCCTGCCTCTGATTCCCCGCCTCTGATTCCCCATCTCTGATTCCCCGCCTCTGAATCCCCGTGTCTGATACACAGCCTCTGATACCCCGCCCCTGATTCCCCACCTCTGATTCCCCATATCTGATACCCCGCCTCTGTTTCTGTGCCTCTTATTCCCCGCCTCTGATTCCCCGCCTCTGTTTCCCCAACTCTGATACCCAGCCTCTGATTCCCCAGCTCTGATTCCCCACCTCTGATTCCCCGTGTTTGATTCCCTGCCTCTGATTCCCCGCCTCTGATTCCCCATCTCTGATTCACCGCCTTTCATTCGCCACCTCTGATTCCCCATATCAGATTCCCCGCCTCTGTTTCCCCGCCTCTGATTCCCCACCTCTGTTTCCCTGCCTCTGATTCCCCACCTCTGTTTCCCCATATCTGATATCCCGCCTCCGATTCCCCAACTCTGATACCCCGCCTCTGATTCCCCAGCTCTGATTCCCCACCTCTGATTCCCCATGTTTGATTCCCTGCCTCTGATTCCCCGCCTCTGATTCCCCATCTCTGATTCACCGCCTTTCATTCGCCACCTCTGAATCCCCATATCAGATTCCCCGCCTCTGTTTCCCCGCCTCTGATTCCCCGCCTCCGTTTCCCCATATCTGATTCCCCACCTCTGATTCCCCATATCTGATTCCCCGCCTCTCTTTCCGCGCCTCTGATTCCCCGCCTCTGATTCCCCATATCTGATTCCCCGCCTATGATTCCCCAACTCTGATTCCCCACCTCTGATTCCCCAGCTCTGTTTCCCCACCTCTGATTCCCCGCCTCTGTTTCCCCATATCTAATTCCCCGCCTCTGATTCCCAAACTCTGACTCCCCGACTCTGATTCCCCAGATCTGATTCCCCGCCTCTGATTCCCCACATCTGATTCCCTGCCTCTGATTCCCTGCCTCCGATTCCCTGCCTCTGATTCCCAACCTCTGATTCCCCACCTCTGAATCCCCATATCTAATTCCCTGCCTCTGATTCCCCGCCTCTGATTCCCTGCCTCTGATTCCCCGCCTCTGATTCCCCAGCTCTGATTTCCCGCCTCTGAATCCCCAACTCTGATTTCCTGCCTCTGAATCCCCAGCTCTGATTTCCCGCCTCTGATTCCCCAGCTCTGATTCCCTGCCTCTGATTTCCCGCCTGTGATTCCCCATCTCTGATTCACAACCTCTGATTCCCCACCTCTGATTCCCCATATCTGATTCCCCGCCTCTGTTTGCCCGCCTCTAATTCCCCGCCTCTGTTTCCCCATATCTGATTCCCCGCCTCTGAATCCCGCCTCTGGTTCCCCGCCTCTGATTTGCTGCCTCTGATTCCCCATCTCTGATTCCGCACATCTGATACCCTGCCTCTGATTCCCCGCCTCTGACTCCCCGCCTCTGATTCCCTGCCTCTGTTTCCCAACCTCTGATTCCCCATATCTGATTCCCCACCTCTGAATCCCCGCCTCTGGTTCCCCGCCTCTGATTCGCTGCCTCTGATTCCCCATCTCTGATTCCGCACATCTGATTCCCTGCCTCTGATTCCCCGCCTCTGATTCCCCATCTCTGATTCCCCGCCTCTGAATCCCCGTGTCTGATACACAGCCTCTGATACCCCGCCCCTGATTCCCCACCTCTGATTCCCCATATCTGATACCCCGCCTCTGTTTCTGTGCCTCTTATTCCCCGCCTCTGATTCCCCGCCTCTGTTTCCCCAACTCTGATACCCAGCCTCTGATTCCCCAGCTCTGATTCCCCACCTCTGAATCCCCGTGTTTGATTCCCTGCCTCTGATTCCCCGCCTCTGATTCCCCATCTCTGATTCACCGCCTTTCATTCGCCACCTCTGATTCCCCATATCAGATTCCCAGCCTCTCTTACCCCGCCTCTGATTCCCCGCCTCTGTTTCCCCATATCTGATTCCCCACCTCTGATTCCCCATATCTGATTCACCGCCTCTCTTTCCGCGCCTCTGATTCCCTGCCTCTGATTCCCCATATCTGATTCCCCGCCTCTGATTCCCCAACTCTGATTCCACACCTCTGATTCCCCAGCTCTGTTTCCCCACCTCTGATTCCCCGCCTCTGTTTCCCCATATCTAATTCCCCGCCTCTGATTCCCAAACTCTGATTCCCCGACTTTGATTCCCCAGCTCTGATTCCACGCCTCTGATTCCCCACATCTGATTCCCTGCCTCTGATTCCCTGCCTCCGATTCCCTGCCTCTGATTCCCAACCTCTGATTCCCCACCTCTGAATCCCCATATCTGATTCCCTGCCTCTGATTCCCCGCCTCTGATTCCCTGCCTCTGATTCCCCGCCTCTGATTCCCCAGCTCTGATTTCCCACCTCTGAATCCCCAACTCTGATTCCCTGCCTCTGATTCCCCAGCTCTGATTCCCCGCCTCTGATTCCCCAGCTCTGATTCCCTGCCTCTGATTTCCCGCCTGTGATACCCCATCTCTGATTCACAACCTCTGATTCCCCACCTCTGATTGCCCGCCTCTAATTCCCCGCCTCTGTTTCCCCATATCTGATTCCCCGCCTCTGAATCCCCGCCTCTGGTTCCCCGCCTCTGATTCGCTGCCTCTGATTCCCCATCTCTGATTCCGCACATCTGATTCCCTGCCTCTGATTCCCCGCCTCTGACTCCCCGCCTCTGATTCCCTGCCTCTGTTTCCCAACCTCTGATTCCCCATATCTGATTCCCCACCTCTGAATGCCCGCCTCTGGTTCCCTGCCTCTGATTCGCTGCCTCTGATTCCCCATCTCTGATTCCGCACATCTGATTCCCTGCCTCTGATTCCCCGCCTCTGATTCCCCATCTCTGATTCCCCACCTCTGAATCCGCGTGTCTGATACCCAGCCTCTGATACCCCGCCCCTGATTCCCCACCTCTGATTCCCCATATCTGATACCCCGCCTCTGTTTCTGCGCCTCTGATTCCCCGCCTCTGATTCCCCGCCTCTGTTTCCCCATATCTGATTCGCCGCCTCTGATTCCCCAACTCTGATTCCCCACCTCTGATTCCCCAGATCTGATTCCCCGTGTTTGATTCCCCGCCTCTGATTCCCCATCTCTGAATCCCGGCCTCTGATTCCCAGCCTCTCATTCCCGGCCTCTGATTCCCGGCCTCTGATTCCCCGCCTCTGGTTCCCCGCCTCTGATTCGCTGCCTCTGATTCCCCATCTCTGATTCCGCACATCTGATTCCCTGCCTCTGATTCCCCGCCTCTGACTCCCCGCCTCTGATTCCCTGCCTCTGTTTCCCAACCTCTGATTCCCCACCTCTGATTCCCCATATCTGATTCCCCACCTCTGTTTCCCCGCCTCTGGTTCCCCGCCTCTGATTCGCTGCCTCTGATTCCCCATCTCTGATTCCGCACATCTGATTCCCTGCCTCTGATTCCCCGCCTCTGATTCCCATCTCTGATTCCCCGCCTCTGAATCCCCGTGTCTGATACCCAGCCTCTGATACCCCGCCCCTGATTCCCCACCTCTGATTCCCCATATCTGATACCCCGCCTCTGTTTCTGCGCCTCTGTTTCCCCGCCTCTGATTCCCCGCCTCTGTTTCCCCATATCTGATTCCCCGCCTCTGATTCCCCAGAACTGATTCCCCGTGTTTGATTCCCCGCCTCTGATTCCCCATCTCTGATTCCAGGCCTCTGATTCCCGGCCTCTCATTCCCGGCCTCTGATTCCCGGCCTCTGATTCCCCGCCTCTGGTTCCCCGCCTCTGATTCGCTGCCTCTGATTCACCATCTCTGATTCCGCACATCTGATTCCTTGCCTCTGATTCCCCGCCTCAGACTCCCCGCCTCTGATTGTCTGCCTCTGTTTCCCAACCTCTGATTCCCCACCTCTGATTCCCCATATCTGATTCCCCACCTCTGTTTCCCTGCCTCTGATTCCCCACCTCTGTTTCCCCATATCTGATTCCCCGCCTCTGATTCCCCAACTCTGATTCCCCGCCTCTGATTCCCCAGCTCTGATTTCCCACCTCTGATTCCCCGTGTTTGATTCCCTGCCTCTGATTCCCCGCCTCTTATTCCCCATCTCTGATTCACCGCCTTTGATTCGCCACCTCTGATTCCCCATATCTGATTCCCCACCTCTGTTTCCCCGCCTCTGATTCCCCGCCTCTGATTCTCCATATCTCATTCCCCGCCTCTGAATCCCCATCTCTTATTCCCGGACTCTAATTCCCAACCTCTGATTCCCGGCCTCTTATTCCCCATCTCTGATTCCGCACATCTGATTACCTGCCTCTGATTCCCCACCTCTGATTCCCCATATCTGATTCCCCGCCTCTGTTTCCACGCCTCTGATTCCCCACCTCTGATTCCCCACCTCTGATTCCCCAGCTCTGATTCCCCGCCTCTGATTCCCCGCATCCGATTCCCCATATCTGATTCCCCGCCTCTGTTTCCCCGCCCCTGATTCCCCGCCTCTGTTTCCCCATATCTGATTCCCCGCCTCTGATTCCCAACTATGATTCCCCGCCTCTGATTCCCCAGCTCTGATTCCCTGCCTCTGATTCCCCGCGTTCTATTCCCTGCCTCTGATTCCCCGCCTGTGATTCCCCATCTCTGATTCACCACCTCTGATTCCCCACCACTGATTCCCCATATCTAATTCCCCGCCTCTGTTTGCCCGCCTCTGATTCCCCGCCTCTGTTTCCCCATATCTGATTCCCCGCCTCTGAATCCCCAACTCTGATTCCCTGCCTCTGATTCCCCGTGTCTGATAACCTGCCTCTGATTCCCCGCCTCTGATTCCCCATCTCAGATTCACCGCCTCTGATTCCCCACCTCTTATTCCCCATCTCTGATTCCGCACATCCGATTCCCTGCATCTGATTCCCCGACTCTGATTCCCCACCTCTGATTCCCCAGCTCTGATTCCCCGCCTCTGATTCCCCAACTCTGATTCCCTGCCTCTGATTCCCCGCCTCTGTTTCCCCGCCTCTGATTCCCCGCCTCTGTTTCCCCATATCTGATTCCCCACCTCTGATTCCCCATATCTGATTCCCCGCCTCTCTTTCCGCGCCTCTGATTCCCCGCCTCTGATTCCCCATATCTGATTCCCCGCCTCTGATTCCCCAACTCTGATTCCCCAACTCTGATTCCCCAGCTCTGTTTCCCCACCTCTGATTCCCCGCCTCTGTTTCCCCATATCTAATTCCCCGCCTCTGATTCCCAAACTCTGATTCCCCGACTCTGATTCCCCAGCTATGATTCCCCGCCTCTGATTCCCCACATCTGATTCCCTGCCTCTGATTCCCTGCCTCCGATTCCTTGCCTCTGATTCCCAACCTCTGATTCCCCACCTCTGAATCCCCATATCTGATTCCCTGCCTCTGATTCCCCGCCTCTGATTCCCTGCCTCTGATTCCCCGCCTCTGATTCCCCAGCTCTGATTTCCCGCCTCTGAATCCCCAACTCTGATTCCCTGCCTCTGAATCCCCAGCTCTGATTCCCCGCCTCTGATTCCCCAGCTCTGATTCCCTGCCTCTGATTTCCCGCCTGTGATTCCCCATCTCTGATTCACAACCTCTGATTCCCCACCTCTGATTCCCCATATCTGATTCCCCGCCTCTGAATCCCGCCTCTGGTTCCCCGCCTCTGATTCGCTGCCTCTGATTCCCCATCTCTGATTCCGCACATCTGATACCCTGCCTCTGATTCCCCGCCTCTGACTCCCCGCCTCTGATTCCCTGCCTCTGTTTCCCAACCTCTGATTCCCCATATCTGATTCACCACCTCTGAATCCCCGCCTCTGGTTCCCCGCCTCTGATTCGCTGCCTCTGATTCCCCATCTCTGATTCCGCACATCTGATTCCCTGCCTCTGATTCCCCACCTCTGATTCCCCATATCTGATTCCCCGCCTCTCTTTCCGCGCCTCTGATTCCCCGCCTCTGATTCCCCATATCTGATTCCCCGCCTCTGATTCCCCAACTCTGATTCCCCACCTCTGATTCCCCAGCTCTGTTTCCCCACCTCTGATTCCCCGCCTCTGTTTCCCCATATCTAATTCCCCGCCTCTGATTTCTAAACTCTGATTCCCCGACTCTGATTCCCAAGCTCTGATTCCCCGCCTCTGATTCCCCACATCTGATTCCCTGCCTCTGATTCCCTGCCTCCGATTCCCTGCCTCTGATTCCCAACCTCTGATTCCCCACCTCTGAATCCCCATATCTGATTCCCTGCCTCTGATTCCCCGCCTCTGATTCCCTGCCTCTGATTCCCCGCCTCTGATTCCCCAGCTCTGATTTCCCGCCTCTGAATCCCCAACTCTGATTCCCTGCCTCTGATTCCCAAGCTCTGATTCCCCGCCTCTGATTCCCCAGCTCTGATTCCCTGCCTCTGATTTCCCGCCTGTGATTCCCCATCTCTGATTCACAACCTCTGATTCCCCACCTCTGATTCCCCATATCTGATTCCCCGCCTCTGTTTGCCCGCCTCTAATTCCCCGCCTCTGTTTCCCCATATCTGATTCCCCGCCTCTGAATCCCGCCTCTGGTTCCCCGCCTCTGATTCGCTGCCTCTGATTCCCCATCTCTGATTCCGCACATCTGATACCCTGCCTCTGATTCCCCGCCTCTGACTCCCCGCCTCTGATTCCCTGCCTCTGTTTCCCAACCTCTGATTCCCCATATCTGATTCCCCACCTCTGAATCCCCGCCTCTGGTTCCCCGCCTCTGATTCGCTGCCTCTGATTCCCCATCTCTGATTCCGCACATCTGATTCCCTGCCTCTGATTCCCCGCCTCTGATTCCCCATCTCTGATTCCCCGCCTCTGAATCCCCGTGTCTGATACACAGCCTCTGATACCCCGCCCCTGATTCCCCACCTCTGATTCCCCATATCTGATACCCCGCCTCTGTTTCTGTGCCTCTTATTCCCCGCCTCTGATTCCCCGCCTCTGTTTCCCCAACTCTGATACCCAGCCTCTGATTCCCCAGCTCTGATTCCCCACCTCTGATTCCCCGTGTTTGATTCCCTGCCTCTGATTCCCCGCCTCTGATTCCCCATCTCTGATTCACCGCCTTTCATTCGCCACCTCTGATTCCCCATATCAGATTCCCCGCCTCTGTTTCCCCGCCTCTGATTCCCCACCTCTGTTTCCCTGCCTCTGATTCCCCACCTCTGTTTCCCCATATCTGATATCCCGCCTCCGATTCCCCAACTCTGATACCCCGCCTCTGATTCCCCAGCTCTGATTCCCCACCTCTGATTCCCCATGTTTGATTCCCTGCCTCTGATTCCCCGCCTCTGATTCCCCATCTCTGATTCACTGCCTTTCATTCGCCACCTCTGAATCCCCATATCAGATTCCCCGCCTCTGTTTCCCCGCCTCTGATTCCCCGCCTCCGTTTCCCCATATCTGATTCCCCACCTCTGATTCCCCATATCTGATTCCCCGCCTCTCTTTCCGCGCCTCTGATTCCCCGCCTCTGATTCCCCATATCTGATTCCCCGCCTATGATTCCCCAACTCTGATTCCCCACCTCTGATTCCCCAGCTCTGTTTCCCCACCTCTGATTCCCCGCCTCTGTTTCCCCATATCTAATTCCCCGCCTCTGATTCCCAAACTCTGATTCCCCGACTCTGATTCCCCAGATCTGATTCCCTGCCTCTGATTCCCCACATCTGATTCCCTGCCTCTGATTCCCTGCCTCCGATTCCCTGCCTCTGATTCCCAACCTCTGATTCCCCACCTCTGAATCCCCATATCTAATTCCCTGCCTCTGATTCCCCGCCTCTGATTCCCTGCCTCTGATTCCCCGCCTCTGATTCCCCAGCTCTGATTTCCCGCCTCTGAATCCCCAACTCTGATTCCCTGCCTCTGAATCCCCAGCTCTGATTTCCCGCCTCTGATTCCCCAGCTCTGATTCCCTGCCTCTGATTTCCCGCCTGTGATTCCCCATCTCTGATTCACAACCTCTGATTCCCCACCTCTGATTCCCCATATCTGATTCCCCGCCTCTGTTTGCCCGCCTCTAATTCCCCGCCTCTGTTTCCCCATATCTGATTCCCCGCCTCTGAATCCCGCCTCTGGTTCCCCGCCTCTGATTTGCTGCCTCTGATTCCCCATCTCTGATTCCGCACATCTGATACCCTGCCTCTGATTCCCCGCCTCTGACTCCCCGCCTCTGATTCCCTGCCTCTGTTTCCCAACCTCTGATTCCCCATATCTGATTCCCCACCTCTGAATCCCCGCCTCTGGTTCCCCGCCTCTGATTCGCTGCCTCTGATTCCCCATCTCTGATTCCGCACATCTGATTCCCTGCCTCTGATTCCCCGCCTCTGATTCCCCATCTCTGATTCCCCGCCTCTGAATCCCCGTGTCTGATACACAGCCTCTGATACCCCGCCCCTGATTCCCCACCTCTGATTCCCCATATCTGATACCCCGCCTCTGTTTCTGTGCCTCTTATTCCCCGCCTCTGATTCCCCGCCTCTGTTTCCCCAACTCTGATACCCAGCCTCTGATTCCCCAGCTCTGATTCCCCACCTCTGAATCCCCGTGTTTGATTCCCTGCCTCTGATTCCCCGCCTCTGATTCCCCATCTCTGATTCACCGCCTTTCATTCGCCACCTCTGATTCCCCATATCAGATTCCCAGCCTCTCTTACCCCGCCTCTGATTCCCCGCCTCTGTTTCCCCATATCTGATTCCCCACCTCTGATTCCCCATATCTGATTCACCGCCTCTCTTTCCGCGCCTCTGATTCCCTGCCTCTGATTCCCCATATCTGATTCCCCGCCTCTGATTCCCCAACTCTGATTCCACACCTCTGATTCCCCAGCTCTGTTTCCCCACCTCTGATTCCCCGCCTCTGTTTCCCCATATCTAATTCCCCGCCTCTGATTCCCAAACTCTGATTCCCCGACTTTGATTCCCCAGCTCTGATTCCACGCCTCTGATTCCCCACATCTGATTCCCTGCCTCTGATTCCCTGCCTCCGATTCCCTGCCTCTGATTCCCAACCTCTGATTCCCCACCTCTGAATCCCCATATCTGATTCCCTGCCTCTGATTCCCCGCCTCTGATTCCCTGCCTCTGATTCCCCGCCTCTGATTCCCCAGCTCTGATTTCCCACCTCTGAATCCCCAACTCTGATTCCCTGCCTCTGATTCCCCAGCTCTGATTCCCCGCCTCTGATTCCCCAGCTCTGATTCCCTGCCTCTGATTTCCCGCCTGTGATACCCCATCTCTGATTCACAACCTCTGATTCCCCACCTCTGATTGCCCGCCTCTAATTCCCCGCCTCTGTTTCCCCATATCTGATTCCCCGCCTCTGAATCCCCGCCTCTGGTTCCCCGCCTCTGATTCGCTGCCTCTGATTCCCCATCTCTGATTCCGCACATCTGATTCCCTGCCTCTGATTCCCCGCCTCTGACTCCCCGCCTCTGATTCCCTGCCTCTGTTTCCCAACCTCTGATTCCCCATATCTGATTCCCCACCTCTGAATGCCCGCCTCTGGTTCCCTGCCTCTGATTCGCTGCCTCTGATTCCCCATCTCTGATTCCGCACATCTGATTCCCTGCCTCTGATTCCCCGCCTCTGATTCCCCATCTCTGATTCCCCACCTCTGAATCCGCGTGTCTGATACCCAGCCTCTGATACCCCGCCCCTGATTCCCCACCTCTGATTCCCCATATCTGATACCCCGCCTCTGTTTCTGCGCCTCTGATTCCCCGCCTCTGATTCCCCGCCTCTGTTTCCCCATATCTGATTCGCCGCCTCTGATTCCCCAACTCTGATTCCCCACCTCTGATTCCCCAGATCTGATTCCCCGTGTTTGATTCCCCGCCTCTGATTCCCCATCTCTGAATCCCGGCCTCTGATTCCCAGCCTCTCATTCCCGGCCTCTGATTCCCGGCCTCTGATTCCCCGCCTCTGGTTCCCCGCCTCTGATTCGCTGCCTCTGATTCCCCATCTCTGATTCCGCACATCTGATTCCCTGCCTCTGATTCCCCGCCTCTGACTCCCCGCCTCTGATTCCCTGCCTCTGTTTCCCAACCTCTGATTCCCCACCTCTGATTCCCCATATCTGATTCCCCACCTCTGTTTCCCCGCCTCTGGTTCCCCGCCTCTGATTCGCTGCCTCTGATTCCCCATCTCTGATTCCGCACATCTGATTCCCTGCCTCTGATTCCCCGCCTCTGATTCCCATCTCTGATTCCCCGCCTCTGAATCCCCGTGTCTGATACCCAGCCTCTGATACCCCGCCCCTGATTCCCCACCTCTGATTCCCCATATCTGATACCCCGCCTCTGTTTCTGCGCCTCTGTTTCCCCGCCTCTGATTCCCCGCCTCTGTTTCCCCATATCTGATTCCCCGCCTCTGATTCCCCAGAACTGATTCCCCGTGTTTGATTCCCCGCCTCTGATTCCCCATCTCTGATTCCAGGCCTCTGATTCCCGGCCTCTCATTCCCGGCCTCTGATTCCCGGCCTCTGATTCCCCGCCTCTGGTTCCCCGCCTCTGATTCGCTGCCTCTGATTCACCATCTCTGATTCCGCACATCTGATTCCTTGCCTCTGATTCCCCGCCTCAGACTCCCCGCCTCTGATTGTCTGCCTCTGTTTCCCAACCTCTGATTCCCCACCTCTGATTCCCCATATCTGATTCCCCACCTCTGTTTCCCTGCCTCTGATTCCCCACCTCTGTTTCCCCATATCTGATTCCCCGCCTCTGATTCCCCAACTCTGATTCCCCGCCTCTGATTCCCCAGCTCTGATTTCCCACCTCTGATTCCCCGTGTTTGATTCCCTGCCTCTGATTCCCCGCCTCTTATTCCCCATCTCTGATTCACCGCCTTTGATTCGCCACCTCTGATTCCCCATATCTGATTCCCCACCTCTGTTTCCCCGCCTCTGATTCCCCGCCTCTGATTCTCCATATCTCATTCCCCGCCTCTGAATCCCCATCTCTTATTCCCGGACTCTAATTCCCAACCTCTGATTCCCGGCCTCTTATTCCCCATCTCTGATTCCGCACATCTGATTACCTGCCTCTGATTCCCCACCTCTGATTCCCCATATCTGATTCCCCGCCTCTGTTTCCACGCCTCTGATTCCCCACCTCTGATTCCCCACCTCTGATTCCCCAGCTCTGATTCCCCGCCTCTGATTCCCCGCATCCGATTCCCCATATCTGATTCCCCGCCTCTGTTTCCCCGCCCCTGATTCCCCGCCTCTGTTTCCCCATATCTGATTCCCCGCCTCTGATTCCCAACTATGATTCCCCGCCTCTGATTCCCCAGCTCGGATTCCCTGCCTCTGATTCCCCGCGTTCTATTCCCTGCCTCTGATTCCCCGCCTGTGATTCCCCATCTCTGATTCACCACCTCTGATTCCCCACCACTGATTCCCCATATCTAATTCCCCGCCTCTGTTTGCCCGCCTCTGATTCCCCGCCTCTGTTTCCCCATATCTGATTCCCCGCCTCTGAATCCCCAACTCTGATTCCCTGCCTCTGATTCCCCGTGTCTGATAACCTGCCTCTGATTCCCCGCCTCTGATTCCCCATCTCAGATTCACCGCCTCTGATTCCCCACCTCTTATTCCCCATCTCTGATTCCGCACATCCGATTCCCTGCATCTGATTCCCCGACTCTGATTCCCCACCTCTGATACCCCAGCTCTGATTCCCCGCCTCTGATTCCCCAACTCTGATTCCCTGCCTCTGATTCCACAGCTCTGATTCCCCGCCTCTGATTCCCCGTGTTTGAGCCCCTGCCTCTGATTCCCCGCCTCTGATTCCCCATCTCTGATTCACCGCCTTTGATTCGCCACCTCTGATTCCCCATATCTGATTCCTCGCCACTGTTTCCCCGCCTCTGATTCCCCGCCTCTGATTCCCCATATCTCATTCCCCGCCTCTGATTCGCCAGCTATGATTCCCCGCCTCTGATTCCCCGCGTCTGATTCCCTGCCTCTGATTCCCCGCCTCTAATTCCACATCTCTGATTCACCACCTATGATTCCACGCGTCTGATTCCCCGCCTCTGATTCCCCATCTCTGATTCCCCATCTCTGATTCCCCAATTCTGATTCCCCGCCTCTGATTCCCCAGCTCTGATTCCTCGCCTCTGATTCCCTTCCTCTGATTCCCAACCTCTGATTCCCCACCTCTGATTTCCCATATTGATTCCCTGCGTCTGATTCCCCACCTCTGATTTCCCTTATTGATTCCCTGCGTCTGATTCCCCGCCTCTGATTCCCCAACTCTGATTCCCCGCCTCTGATTCCCCAGCTCTGATTCCCCACATCTGATTCCCCGTGTTTGATTCCCTGCCTCTGATTCCCGGCCTCTGATTCCCCATCTCTGATTCACCGCCTTTGATTCGCAACCTCTGATTCCCCATATCTGATTCCCCGCCTCTGTTTCCCCGCCTCTGATTCCCCGCCTCTGATTCCCCATATCTCATTCCCCGCCTCTAAATCCCCATCTCTGATTCCCGGACTCTGATTCCGCACCTCTGATTCCCGGCCTCTTATTCCCGGCATCTGATTCCGGCCTCTGATTCCCGGCCTCTGATTCCCTGCTTCTGATTCTGATTCCCTGCCTCTGATTCCCCATCTCTGATTCCGCACATCTGATTCCCTGCCTCTGATTCCCCACCTCTGATTCCCCATATCTGATTCCCCGCCTCTGTTTCCCCGCCTTTGATTCCCCGCCTCTGTTTCCCAATATCTAATTCCCTGCCTCTGATTCCCCAACTCTGATTCCCCACCTCTGATTCCCCAGCTCTGATTCCCCGCCTCTGATTCCCCGCATCTGATTCCCTTCAACTGATTCCAAGCCTCTGATTCCCTGCCTCTGATTCCCAACCTCTGATTCCCAACCTCTGATTCCACACCTCTGATTCCCCATATCTGATTCCCCGCCTCTGTTTCCCCGCCTCTGATTCCCCGCCTCTGATTCCCCATATCTCATTCCCCGCCTCTGATTCCGCATCTCTGATTCCCGGACTCTGATTCCCCACCTCTGATTACCGGCCTCTTATTCCCGTCATCCGATTCCGGCCTCTGATTCCCGGCCTCTGATTCCCTGCTTCTGATTCTGATTCCCTGCCTCTGATTCCCCATCTCTGATTCCGCACATCTAATTCCCCGCCTCTGTTTGCCCGCCTCTGATTCCCCGCCTCTGTTTCCCCATATCTGATTCCCCGCCTCTGAATCCCCAACTCTGATTCCCTGCCTCTGATTCCCCAGCTCTGATTCCCCGCCTTTGATTACCCCCGTCTGATTCCCAGCCACTGAATCCCCGTGTCTGATTTCCTGCCTCTGATTCCCCACCTCTGATTCCCCATCTCTGATTCACAGCCTCTGATTCCCCACCTCTGATTCCACATATCTGATTCCCCACCTCTGTTTCCCCGCCTCTGATTCCCCGCCTCTGATTCTCCATATCTCATTCCCCGCCTCTGAATCCCCATCTCTGATTCCCGGACTCTGATTCCCCACCTCTGATTCCCGACCTCTTATTCCCAGCATCTGATTCCCGGCCTCTGATTCCCGGCCTCTGATTCCCCGCTTCTGATTCTGATTCCCCGCCTCTGATTCCCCATATCTGATTCCCTGCCTCTGTTTCCCCGCCTCTGATTCCCCGCCCCTGTTTCCCCATATCTGATTCCCTGCCTCTGATTCCCCAACTTTGATTCCCAGCGTCTGATTCCCCAGCTCTGATTCCCCGCCTCTGATTCCCCGTGTTTGATTCCCTGCCTCCGATTCCCGGCCTCTGATTCCCCATCTCTGATTCACCGCCGTTGATTCGCCACCTCTGATTCCCCATATCTGATTCCCCGCTTCTGTTTCCCCGCCTCTGATTCCCCGCCTCTGATTCCCCATAACTCATTCCCCGCCTCTGAATCCACATCTCTGATTCCCGGACTCTGATTCCCCACCTCTGATTCCCGGCCTCTTATTCCCGTCATCTGATTCCGGCCTCTGATTCCCGGCCTCTGATTCCCTGCTTCTGATTCTGATTCCCTGCCTTTGATTCCCCATCTCTGATTCCGCACATCTGATTCCCTGCCTCTGATTCCCCATCTCTGATTCCCCATATCTGATTCCCCGCCTCTGTTTCCCAGCCTCTGATTCCCCGCCTCTGTTTCCCAATATCTAAGTCCCCGCCTCTGATTCCCCAACTCTGATTCCCCACCTCTGATTCCCCAGCTCTGATTCCCCGCCTCTGAATCCCCGCATCTGATTCCCTGCATCTGATTCCAAGCCTCTGATTCCCTGCCTCTGATTCCCAACCTCTGATTCCCCACCTCTGATTCCCCATATCTGATTCCCAGCCTCTGTTTCCCCGCCTCTGATTCCCCGCCTCTGTTTCCCCATATCTGATTCCCGGCCTCTGATTCCCCGCCTCTGATTCCCCGCCTCTGATTCCCTGACTCTGATTCCCAATCTCCGATTCCGCACATCTGATTCCCTGCCTCTGATTCCCCGCCTCTGATTCCCCGCCTCTGATTCCCTGCCTCTGATTCCCAACCTCTGATTCCCCACCTCTGATTCCCCGTGTTTGATTCCCCGCCTCTGTTTCCCTACCTCTGATTCCCCGCCTCTGATTCCCCAACTCTAATTCCCTGCCTCTGATTCCCCATATCTGATTCCCCGCCTCTGTTTCCCCGCCTCTGATTCCCCGCCCCTGTTTCCCCATATCTGATTCCCTGCCTCTGATTCCACAACTTTGATTCCCAGCCTCTGATTCCCCAGCTCTGATTCCCCGCCTCTGATTCCCCGTGTTTGATTCCCTGCCTCTGATTCCCCGCCTCTGATTCCCCATCTCTGATTCACCGCCTTTGATTCGCCACCTCTGATTCCCCATATCTGATTCCCCACCTCTGTTTCCCCGCCTCTGATTCCCCGCCTCTGAATCTCCATATCTCATTCCCCGCCTCTGAATCCCCATCTCTGATTCCCGGACTCTGATTCCCCACCTCTGATTCCCGGCCTCTTATTCCCAGCATCTGATTCCCCAACTCTAATTCCCCGCCTCTGATTCCCCATATCTGATTCCCCGCCTCTGTTTCCCCGCCTCTGATTCCCCGCCCCTGTTTCCCCATATCTGATTCCCTGCCTCTGATTCCACAACTTTGATTCCCAGCCTCTGATTCCCCAGCTCTGATTCCCCGCCTCTGATTCCCCGTGTTTGATTCCCTGCCTCTGATTCCCCGCCTCTGATTCCCCATCTCTGATTCACCGCCTTTGATTCGCCACCTCTGATTCCCCATATCTGATTCCCCACCTCTGTTCCCCGCCTCTGATTCCCCGCCTCTGATTCTCCATATCTCATTCCCCGCCTCTGAATCCCCATCTCTGATTCCCGGACTCTGATTCCCCACCTCTGATTCCCGGCCTCTTATTCCCAGCATCTGATTCCAGGCCTCTGATTCCCGGCCTCTGACTCCCCGCTTCTGATTCTGATTCCCTGCCTCTGATTCCCCATCTCTGATTCCGCACATCTGATTACGTGCCTCTGATTCCCCACCTCTGATTCCCCATATCTGATTCCCCGCCTCTGTTTCCACGCCTCTGATTCCCCGCCTCTGTTTCCCCATATCTAATTCCCCACCTCTGATGCCCCAACTCTGATTCCCCGCCTCTGATTCCCCAGCTCTGATTCCCCGCCTCTGATTCCCCGCATCCGATTCCCCATATCGGATTCCCCGCCTCTGTTTCCCCGCCCCTGATTCCCCGCCTCTGTTTCCCCATATCTGATTCCCCGCCTCTGATTCCCAACTATGATTCCCCGCCTCTGATTCCCCAGCTGTGATTCCCTGCCTCTGATTCCCCGCGTTCTATTCCCTGCACCTGATTCCCCGCCTGTGATTCCCCAGCTCTGATTCCCTGCCTCTGATTCCCCGCGTTCTATTCCCTGCCCCTGTTTCCCCGCCTCTGATTCCCCGCCTCTGTTTCCCAATATCTAAGTCCCCGCCTCTGATTCCCCAACTCTGATTCCCCACCTCTGATTCCCCAGCTCTGATTCCCCGCCTCTGAATCCCCGCATCTGATTCCCTGCATCTGATTCCAAGCCTCTGATTCCCTGCCTCTGATTCCCAACCTCTGATTCCCCACCTCTGATTCCCCATATCTGATTACCAGCCTCTGTTTCCCCGCCTCTGATTCCCCGCCTCTGTTTCCCCATATCTGATTCCCGGCCTCTGATTCCCCGCCTCTGATTCCCCGCCTCTGATTCCCTGCCTCTGATTCCCAATCTCCGATTCCGCACATCTGATTCCCTGCCTCTGATTCCCCGCCTCTGATTCCCCGCCTCTGATTCCCTGCCTCTGATTCCCAACCTCTGATTCCCCACCTCTGATTTCCCGTGTTTGATTCCACGCCTCTGTTTCCCCACCTCTGATTCCCCGCCTCTGATTCCCCAACTCTAATTCCCCGCCTCTGATTCCCCATATCTGATTCCCTGCCTCTGTTTCCCCGCCTCTGATTCCCCGCCCCTGTTTCCCCATATCTGATTCCCTGCCTCTGATTCCACAACTTTGATTCCCAGCCTCTGATTCCCCAGCTCTGATTCCCCGCCTCTGATTCCCCGTGTTTGATTCCCTGCCTCTGATTCCCCGCCTCTGATTCCCCGTCTCTGATTCACCGCCTTTGATTCGCCACCTCTGATTCCCCATATCTGATTCCCCACCTCTGTTTCCCCGCCTCTGATTCCCCGCCTCTGATTCTCCATATCTCATTCCCCGCCTCTGAATCCCCATCTTTGATTCCCGGACTCTGATTCCCCACCTCTGATTCCCGGCCTCTTATTCTCAGCATCTGATTCCAGGCCTCTGATTCCCGACCTCTGACTCCCCGCTTCTGATTCTGATTCCCTGCCTCTGATTCCCCATCTCTGATTCCGCACATCTGATTACCTGCTTCTGATTCCCCACCTCTGATTCCCCATATCTGATTCCCCGCCTCTGTTTCCACGCCTCTGATTCCCCGCCTCTGTTTCCCCATATCTAATTCCCCACCTCTGATGCCCCAACTCTGATTCCCCACCTCTGATTCCCCAGCTCTGATTCCCCGCCTCTGATTCCCCGCATCCGATTCCCCATATCTGATTCCCTGCCTCTGATTCCCCGCCCCTGATTCCCCGCATCCGATTCCCCATATCTGATTCCCCGCCTCTGATTCCCAACTATGATTCCCCGCCTCTGATTCCCCAGCTCTGATTCCCTGCCTCTGATTCCCCGCGTTCTATTCCCTGCCCCTGATTCCCCGCCTGTGATTCCCCATCTCTGATTCACCACCTCTGATTCCCCACCACCGATTCCCCATATCTAATTCCCCTCCTCTGTTTTCCCGCCTCTGATTCCCCGCCTCTGTTTCCCCATATCTGATTCCCCGCCTCTGAATCCCCAACTCTGATTCCCTGCCTCTGAATCCCCAGCTTCATTCCCCGCCTTTGATTCCCCCCGTCTGATTCCCAGCCTCTGAATCCCCGTGTCTGATAACCTGCCTCTGATTCCCCGCCTCTGATTCCCCATCTCAGATTCACCGCCTCTGATTCCCCACCTCTGATTCCCCATCTCTGATTCCGCACATCCGATTCCCTGCCTCTGATTCCCCGACTCTGATTCCCCACCTCTGATTCCCCAGCTCTGATTCCCCGCCTCTGATTCCCCAACTCTGATTCCCCGCCTCTGATTCCCCAGCTCTTATTCCGCACATCCGATTCCCTGCCTCTGATTCCCCGACTCTGATTCCCCACCTCTGATTCCCCATATCTCATTCCCCGCCTCTGATTCGCCAGCTATGATTCCCCGCCTCTGATTCCCCGCGTCTGATTCCCTGCCTCTGATTCCCCGCCTCTGATTCCACATCTCTGATTCACCACCTCTGTTTCCCCGCGTCTGATTCCCCGCCTCTGATTCCCCATCTCTGATTCCCCATCTCTGATTCCCCAATTCTGATTCCCCGCCTCTGATTCCCCAGCTCTGATTCCTCGCCTCTGATTCCCTTCCTCTGATTCCCAACCACTCATTCCCCACCTCTGATTTCCCATATTGATTCCCTGCGTCTGATTCCCCGCCTCTGATTCCCCAACTCTGATTCCCCGCCTCTGATTCCCCAGCTCTGATTCCCCGCCTCTGATTCCCCGTGTTTGATTCCCTGCCTCTGATTCCCGGCCTCTGAATCCCCATCTCTGATTCACCGCCTTTGATTCGCCACCTCTGATTCCCCATTTCTGATTCCCCGCCTCTGTTTCCCCGCCTCTGATTCCCGGACTCTGATTCCCCACCTCTGATTCCCGGCCTCTTATTCCCGGCATCTGATTCAGGCCTCTGATTCCCGGCCTCTGATTCCCTGCTTCTGATTCTGATTCCCTGCCTCTGATTCCCCATCTCTGATTCCGCACATCTGATTCCCTGCCTCTGATTCCCCACCTCTGATTCCCCATATCTGACTCCCCGCCTCTGTTTCCCCGCCTCTGATTCCCCGCCTCTGTTTCCCAATATCTAAGTCCCCGCCTCTGATTCCCCAACTCTGATTCCCCACCTCTGTTTCCCCAGCTCTGATTCCCCGCCTCTGATTCCCCGCATCTGATTCCCTGCATCTGATTCCAAGCCTCTGATTCCCTGCCTCTGATTCCCAACCTCTGATTCCCCACCTCTGATTCCCCATATCTGAATCCCCGCCTCTGTTTCCCCGCCTCTGATTCCCCACCTCTGTTTCCCCATATCTGATTCCCCACCTCTGATTCCCCATATCTGATTCCCCGCCTCTCTTTCCGCGCCTCTGATTCCCCGCCTCTGATTCCCCATATCTGATTCCCCGCCTCTGATTCCCCAACTCTGATTCCCCACCTCTGATTCCCCAGCTCTGTTTCCCCACCTCTGATTCCCCGCCTCTGTTTCCCCATATCTAATTCCCCGCCTCTGATTCCCAAACTCTGATTCCCCGACTCTGATTCCCCAGCTCTGATTCCCCGCCTCTGATTCCCCACATCTGATTCCCTGCCTCTGATTCCCTGCCTCCGATTCCCTGCCTCTGATTCCCAACCTCTGATTCCCCACCTCTGAATCCCCATATCTGATTCCCTGCCTCTGATTCCCCGCCTCTGATTCCCTGCCTCTGATTCCCCGCCTCTGATTCCCCAGCTCTGATTTCCCGCCTCTGAATCCCCAACTCTGATTCCCTGCCTCTGATTCCCCAGCTCTGATTCCCCGCCTCTGATTCCCCAGCTCTGATTCCCTGCCTCTGATTTCCCGCCTGTGATTCCCCATCTCTGATTCACAACCTCTGATTCCCCACCTCTGATTCCCCATATCTGATTCCCCGCCTCTGTTTGCCCGCCTCTAATTCCCCGCCTCTGTTTCCCCATATCTGATTCCCCGCCTCTGAATCCCGCCTCTGGTTCCCCGCCTCTGATTCGCTGCCTCTGATTCCCCATCTCTGATTCCGCACATCTGATACCCTGCCTCTGATTCCCCGCCTCTGACTCCCCGCCTCTGATTCCCTGCCTCTGTTTCCCAACCTCTGATTCCCCATATCTGATTCCCCACCTCTGAATCTCCGCCTCTGGTTCCCCGCCTCTGATTCGCTGCCTCTGATTCCCCATCTCTGATTCCGCACATCTGATTCCCTGCCTCTGATTCCCCGCCTCTGATTCCCCATCTCTGATTCCCCGCCTCTGAATCCCCGTGTCTGATACACAGCCTCTGATACCCCGCCCCTGATTCCCCACCTCTGATTCCCCATATCTGATACCCCGCCTCTGTTTCTGTGCCTCTTATTCCCCGCCTCTGATTCCCCGCCTCTGTTTCCCCAACTCTGATACCCAGCCTCTGATTCCCCAGCTCTGATTCCCCACCTCTGATTCCCCGTGTTTGATTCCCTGCCTCTGATTCCCCGCCTCTGATTCCCCATCTCTGATTCACCGCCTTTCATTCGCCACCTCTGATTCCCCATATCAGATTCCCCGCCTCTGTTTCCCCGCCTCTGATTCCCCACCTCTGTTTCCCTGCCTCTGATTCCCCACCTCTGTTTCCCCATATCTGATATCCCGCCTCAGATTCCCCAACTCTGATACCCCGCCTCTGATTCCCCAGCTCTGATTCCCCACCTCTGATTCCCCATGTTTGATTCCCTGCCTCAGATTCCCCGCCTCTGATTCCGCATCTCTGATTCACCGCCTTTCATTCGCCACCTCTGATTCCCCATATCAGATTCCCCGCCTCTGTTTCCCCGCCTCTGATTCCCCGCCTCTGTTTCCCCATATCTGATTCCCCACCTCTGATTCCCCATATCTGATTCCCCGCCTCTCTTTCCGCGCCTCTGATTCCCCGCCTCTGATTCCCCATATCTGATTCCCCGCCTCTGATTCCCCAACTCTGATTCCCCAACTCTGATTCCCCAGCTCTGTTTCCCCACCTCTGATTCCCCGCCTCTGTTTCCCCATATCTAGTTCCCCGCCTCTGATTCCCAAACTCTGATTCCCCGACTCTGATTCCCCAGCTCTGATTCCCCGCCTCTGATTCCCCACATCTGATTCCCTGCCTCTGATTCCCTGCCTCCGATTCCTTGCCTCTGATTCCCAACCTCTGATTCCCCACCTCTGAATCCCCATATCTGATTCCCTGCCTCTGATTCCCCGCCTCTGATTCCCTGCCTCTGATTCCCCGCCTCTGATTCCCCAGCTCTGATTTCCCGCCTCTGAATCCCCAACTCTGATTCCCTGCCTCTGAATCCCCAGCTCTGATTCCCCGCCTCTGATTCCCCAGCTCTGATTCCCTGCCTCTGATTTCCCGCCTGTGATTCCCCATCTCTGATTCACAACCTCTGATTCCCCACCTCTGATTCCCCATATCTGATTCCCCGCCTCTGAATCCCGCCTCTGGTTCCCCGCCTCTGATTCGCTGCCTCTGATTCCCCATCTCTGATTCCGCACATCTGATACCCTGCCTCTGATTCCCCGCCTCTGACTCCCCGCCTCTGATTCCCTGCCTCTGTTTCCCAACCTCTGATTCCCCATATCTGATTCCCCACCTCTGAATCCCCGCCTCTGGTTCCCCGCCTCTGATTCGCTGCCTCTGATTCCCCATCTCTGATTCCGCACATCTGATTCCCTGCCTCTGATTCCCCACCTCTGATTCCCCATATCTGATTCCCCGCCTCTCTTTCCGCGCCTCTGATTCCCCGCCTCTGATTCCCCATATCTGATTCCCCGCCTCTGATTCCCCAACTCTGATTCCCCACCTCTGATTCCCCAGCTCTGTTTCCCCACCTCTGATTCCCCGCCTCTGTTTCCCCATATCTAATTCCCCGCCTCTGATTTCTAAACTCTGATTCCCCGACTCTGATTCCCCAGCTCTGATTCCCCGCCTCTGATTCCCCACATCTGATTCCCTGCCTCTGATTCCCTGCCTCCGATTCCCTGCCTCTGATTCCCAACCTCTGATTCCCCACCTCTGAATCCCCATATCTGATTCCCTGCCTCTGATTCCCCGCCTCTGATTCCCTGCCTCTGATTCCCCGCCTCTGATTCCCCAGCTCTGATTTCCCGCCTCTGAATCCCCAACTCTGATTCCCTGCCTCTGATTCCCCAGCTCTGATTCCCCGCCTCTGATTCCCCAGCTCTGATTCCCTGCCTCTGATTTCCCGCCTGTGATTCCCCATCTCTGATTCACAACCTCTGATTCCCCACCTCTGATTCCCCATATCTGATTCCCCACCTCTGTTTGCCCGCCTCTAATTCCCCGCCTCTGTTTCCCCATATCTGATTCCCCGCCTCTGAATCCCGCCTCTGGTTCCCCGCCTCTGATTCGCTGCCTCTGATTCCCCATCTCTGATTCCGCACATCTGATACCCTGCCTCTGATTCCCCGCCTCTGACTCCCCGCCTCTGATTCCCTGCCTCTGTTTCCCAACCTCTGACTCCCCATATCTGATTCCCCACCTCTGAATCCCCGCCTCTGGTTCCCCGCCTCTGATTCGCTGCCTCTGATTCCCCATCTCTGATTCCGCACATCTGATTCCCTGCCTCTGATTCCCCGCCTCTGATTCCCCATCTCTGATTCCCCGCCTCTGAATCCCCGTGTCTGATACACAGCCTCTGATACCCCGCCCCTGATTCCCCACCTCTGATTCCCCATATCTGATACCCCGCCTCTGTTTCTGTGCCTCTTATTCCCCGCCTCTGATTCCCCGCCTCTGTTTCCCCAACTCTGATACCCAGCCTCTGATTCCCCAGCTCTGATTCCCCACCTCTGATTCCCCGTGTTTGATTCCCTGCCTCTGATTCCCCGCCTCTGATTCCCCATCTCTGATTTACCGCCTTTCATTCGCCACCTCTGATTCCCCATATCAGATTCCCCGCCTCTGTTTCCCCGCCTCTGATTCCCCACCTCTGTTTCCCTGCCTCTGATTCCCCACCTCTGTTTCCCCATATCTGATATCCCGCCTCCGATTCCCCAACTCTGATACCCCGCCTCTGATTCCCCAGCTCTGATTCCCCACCTCTGATTCCCCATGTTTGATTCCCTGCCTCTGATTCCCCGCCTCTGATTCCCCATCTCTGATTCACCGCCTTTCATTCGCCACCTCTGATTCCCCATATCAGATTCCCCGCCTCTGTTTCCCCGCCTCTGATTCCCCGCCTCCGTTTCCCCATATCTGATTCCCCACCTCAGATTCCCCATATCTGATTCCCCGCCTCTCTTTCCGCGCCTCTGATTCCCCGCCTCTGATTCCCCATATCTGATTCCCCGCCTATGATTCCCCAACTCTGATTCCCCACCTCTGATTCCCCAGCTCTGTTTCCCCACCTCTGATTCCCCGCCTCTGTTTCCCCATATCTAATTCCCCGCCTCTGATTCCCAAACTCTGATTCCCCGACTCTGATTCCCCAGATCTGATTCCCCGCCTCTGATTCCCCACATCTGATTCCCTGCCTCTGATTCCCTGCCTCCGATTCCCTGCCTCTGATTCCCAACCTCTGATTCCCCACCTCTGAATCCCCATATCTAATTCCCTGCCTCTGATTCCCCGCCTCTGATTCCCTGCCTCTGATTCCCCGCCTCTGATTCCCCAGCTCTGATTTCCCGCCTCTGAATCCCCAACTCTGATTCCCTGCCTCTGAATCCCCAGCTCTGATTTCCCGCCTCTGATTCCCCAGCTCTGATTCCCTGCCTCTGATTTCCCGCCTGTGATTCCCCATCTCTGATTCACAACCTCTGATTCCCCACCTCTGATTCCCCATATCTGATTCCCCGCCTCTGTTTGCCCGCCTCTAATTCCCCGCCTCTGTTTCCCCATATCTGATTCCCCGCCTCTGAATCCCGCCTCTGGTTCCCCGCCTCTGATTTGCTGCCTCTGATTCCCCATCTCTGATTCCGCACATCTGATACCCTGCCTCTGATTCCCCGCCTCTGACTCCCCGCCTCTGATTCCCTGCCTCTGTTTCCCAACCTCTGATTCCCCATATCTGATTCCCCACCTCTGAATCCCCGCCTCTGGTTCCCCGCCTCTGATTCGCTGCCTCTGATTCCCCATCTCTGATTCCGCACATCTGATTCCCTGCCTCTGATTCCCCGCCTCTGATTCCCCATCTCTGATTCCCCGCCTCTGAATCCCCGTGTCTGATACACAGCCTCTGATACCCCGCCCCTGATTCCCCACCTCTGATTCCCCATATCTGATACCCCGCCTCTGTTTCTGTGCCTCTTATTCCCCGCCTCTGATTCCCCGCCTCTGTTTCCCCAACTCTGATACCCAGCCTCTGATTCCCCAGCTCTGATTCCCCACCTCTGAATCCCCGTGTTTGATTCCCTGCCTCTGATTCCCCGCCTCTGATTCCCCATCTCTGATTCACCGCCTTTCATTCGCCACCTCTGATTCCCCATATCAGATTCCCAGCCTCTCTTACCCCGCCTCTGATTCCCCACCTCTGTTTCCCCATATCTGATTCCCCACCTCTGATTCCCCATATCTGATTCACCGCCTCTCTTTCCGCGCCTCTGATTCCCTGCCTCTGATTCCCCATATCTGATTCCCCGCCTCTGATTCCCCAACTCTGATTCCACACCTCTGATTCCCCAGCTCTGTTTCCCCACCTCTGATTCCCCGCCTCTGTTTCCCCATATCTAATTCCCCGCCTCTGATTCCCAAACTCTGATTCCCCGACTTTGATTCCCCAGCTCTGATTCCACGCCTCTGATTCCCCACATCTGATTCCCTGCCTCTGATTCCCTGCCTCCGATTCCCTGCCTCTGATTCCCAACCTCTGATTCCCCACCTCTGAATCCCCATATCTGATTCCCTGCCTCTGATTCCCCGCCTCTGATTCCCTGCCTCTGATTCCCCGCCTCTGATTCCCCAGCTCTGATTTCCCACCTCTGAATCCCCAACTCTGATTCCCTGCCTCTGATTCCCCAGCTCTGATTCCCCGCCTCTGATTCCCCAGCTCTGATTCCATGCCTCTGATTTCCCGCCTGTGATACCCCATCTCTGATTCACAACCTCTGATTCCCCACCTCTGATTGCCCGCCTCTAATTCCCCGCCTCTGTTTCCCCATATCTGATTCCCCGCCTCTGAATCCCCGCCTCTGGTTCCCCGCCTCTGATTCGCTGCCTCTGATTCCCCATCTCTGATTCCGCACATCTGATTCCCTGCCTCTGATTCCCCGCCTCTGACTCCCCGCCTCTGATTCCCTGCCTCTGTTTCCCAACCTCTGATTCCCCATATCTGATTCCCCACCTCTGAATGCCCGCCTCTGGTTCCCTGCCTCTGATTCGCTGCCTCTGATTCCCCATCTCTGATTCCGCACATCTGATTCCCTGCCTCTGATTCCCCGCCTCTGATTCCCCATCTCTGATTCCCCACCTCTGAATCCGCGTGTCTGATACCCAGCCTCTGATACCCCGCCCCTGATTCCCCACCTCTGATTCCCCATATCTGATACCCCGCCTCTGTTTCTGCGCCTCTGATTCCCCGCCTCTGATTCCCCGCCTCTGTTTCCCCATATCTGATTCGCCGCCTCTGATTCCCCAACTCTGATTCCCCACCTCTGATTCCCCAGATCTGATTCCCCGTGTTTGATTCCCCGCCTCTGATTCCCCATCTCTGAATCCCGGCCTCTGATTCCCAGACTCTCATTCCCGGCCTCTGATTCCCGGCCTCTGATTCCCCGCCTCTGGTTCCCCGCCTCTGATTCGCTGCCTCTGATTCCCCATCTCTGATTCCGCACATCTGATTCCCTGCCTCTGATTCCCCGCCTCTGACTCCCCGCCTCTGATTCCCTGCCTCTGTTTCCCAACCTCTGATTCCCCACCTCTGATTCCCCATATCTGATTCCCCACCTCTGTTTCCCCGCCTCTGGTTCCCCGCCTCTGATTCGCTGCCTCTGATTCCCCATCTCTGATTCCGCACATCTGATTCCCTGCCTCTGATTCCCCGCCTCTGATTCCCATCTCTGATTCCCCGCCTCTGATTCCCCGCCTCTGTTTCCCCATATCTGATTCCCCGCCTCTGATTCCCCAGAACTGATTCCCCGTGTTTGATTCCCTGCCTCTGATTCCCCATCTCTGATTCCAGGCCTCTGATTCCCGGCCTCTCATTCCCGGCCTCTGATTCCCGGCCTCTGATTCCCCGTCTCTGGTTCCCCGCCTCTGATTCGCTGCCTCTGATTCACCATCTCTGATTCCGCACATCTGATTCCTTGCCTCTGATTCCCCGCCTCAGACTCCCCGCCTCTGATTGTCTGCCTCTGTTTCCCAACCTCTGATTCCCCACCTCTGATTCCCCATATCTGATTCCCCACCTCTGTTTCCCTGCCTCTGATTCCCCACCTCTGTTTCCCCATATCTGATTCCCCGCCTCTGATTCCCCAACTCTGATTCCCCGCCTCTGATTCCCCAGCTCTGATTTCCCACCTCTGATTCCCCGTGTTTGATTCCCTGCCTCTGATTCCCCGCCTCTTATTCTCCATCTCTGATTCACCGCCTTTGATTCGCCACCTCTGATTCCCCATATCTGATTCCCCACCTCTGTTTCCCCGCCTCTGATTCCCCGCCTCTGATTCTCCATATCTCATTCCCCGCCTCTGAATCCCCATCTCTTATTCCCGGACTCTAATTCCCAACCTCTGATTCCCGGCCTCTTATTCCCCATCTCTGATTCCGCACATCTGATTACCTGCCTCTGATTCCCCACCTCTGATTCCCCATATCTGATTCCCCGCCTCTGTTTCCACGCCTCTGATTCCCCACCTCTGATTCCCCACCTCTGATTCCCCAGCTCTGATTCCCCGCCTCTGATTCCCCGCATCCGATTCCCCATATCTGATTCCCCGCCTCTGTTTCCCCGCCCCTGATTCCCCGCCTCTGTTTCCCCATATCTGATTCCCCGCCTCTGATTCCCAACTATGATTCCCCGCCTCTGATTCCCCAGCTCTGATTCCCTGCCTCTGATTCCCCGCGTTCTATTCCCTGCCTCTGATTCCCCGCCTGTGATTCCCCATCTCTGATTCACCACCTCTGATTCCCCACCACTGATTCCCCATATCTAATTCCCCGCCTCTGTTTGCCCGCCTCTGATTCCCCGCCTCTGTTTCCCCATATCTGATTCCCCGCCTCTGAATCCCCAACTCTGATTCCCTGCCTCTGATTCCCCGTGTCTGATAACCTGCCTCTGATTCCCCGCCTCTGATTCCCCATCTCAGATTCACCGCCTCTGATTCCCCACCTCTTATTCCCCATCTCTGATTCCGCACATCCGATTCCCTGCATCTGATTCCCCGACTCTGATTCCCCACCTCTGATTCCCCAGCTCTGATTCCCCGCCTCTGATTCCCCAACTCTGATTCCCTGCCTCTGATTCCACAGCTCTGATTCCCCGCCTCTGATTCCCCGTGTTTGAGCCCCTGCCTCTGATTCCCCGCCTCTGATTCCCCATCTCTGATTCACCGCCTTTGATTCGCCACCTCTGATTCCCCATATCTGATTCCTCGCCACTGTTTCCCCGCCTCTGATTCCCCGCCTCTGATTCCCCATATCTCATTCCCCGCCTCTGATTCGCCAGCTATGATTCCCCGCCTCTGATTCCCCGCGTCTGATTCCCTGCCTCTGATTCCCCGCCTCTAATTCCACATCTCTGATTCACCACCTATGATTCCACGCGTCTGATTCCCCGCCTCTGATTCCCCATCTCTGATTCCCCATCTCTGATTCCCCAATTCTGATTCCCCGCCTCTGATTCCCCAGCTCTGATTCCTCGCCTCTGATTCCCTTCCTCTGATTCCCAACCTCTGATTCCCCACCTCTGATTTCCCATATTGATTCCCTGCGTCTGATTCCCCACCTCTGATTTCCCTTATTGATTCCCTGCGTCTGATTCCCCGCCTCTGATTCCCCAACTCTGATTCCCCGCCTCTGATTCCCCAGCTCTGATTCCCCACATCTGATTCCCCGTGTTTGATTCCCTGCCTCTGATTCCCGGCCTCTGATTCCCCATCTCTGATTCACCGCCTTTGATTCGCAACCTCTGATTCCCCATATCTGATTCCCCGCCTCTGTTTCCCCGCCTCTGATTCCCCGCCTCTGATTCCCCATATCTCATTCCCCGCCTCTAAATCCCCATCTCTGATTCCCGGACTCTGATTCCGCACCTCTGATTCCCGGCCTCTTATTCCCGGCATCTGATTCCGGCCTCTGATTCCCGGCCTCTGATTCCCTGCTTCTGATTCTGATTCCCTGCCTCTGATTCCCCATCTCTGATTCCGCACATCTGATTCCCTGCCTCTGATTCCCCACCTCTGATTCCCCATATCTGATTCCCCGCCTCTGTTTCCCCGCCTTTGATTCCCCGCCTCTGTTTCCCAATATCTAATTCCCTGCCTCTGATTCCCCAACTCTGATTCCCCACCTCTGATTCCCCAGCTCTGATTCCCCGCCTCTGATTCCCCGCATCTGATTCCCTTCAACTGATTCCAAGCCTCTGATTCCCTGCCTCTGATTCCCAACCTCTGATTCCCAACCTCTGATTCCACACCTCTGATTCCCCATATCTGATTCCCCGCCTCTGTTTCCCCGCCTCTGATTCCCCGCCTCTGATTCCCCATATCTCATTCCCCGCCTCTGATTCCGCATCTCTGATTCCCGGACTCTGATTCCCCACCTCTGATTACCGGCCTCTTATTCCCGGCATCCGATTCCGGCCTCTGATTCCCGGCCTCTGATTCCCTGCTTCTGATTCTGATTCCCTGCCTCTGATTCCCCATCTCTGATTCCGCACATCTAATTCCCCGCCTCTGTTTGCCCGCCTCTGATTCCCCGCCTCTGTTTCCCCATATCTGATTCCCTGCCTCTGAATCCCCAACTCTGATTCCCTGCCTCTGATTCCCCAGCTCTGATTCCCCGCCTTTGATTACCCCCGTCTGATTCCCAGCCACTGAATCCCCGTGTCTGATTTCCTGCCTCTGATTCCCTACCTCTGATTCCCCATCTCTGATTCACAGCCTCTGATTCCCCACCTCTGATTCCACATATCTGATTCCCCACCTCTGTTTCCCCGCCTCTGATTCCCCGCCTCTGATTCTCCATATCTCATTCCCCGCCTCTGAATCCCCATCTCTGATTCCCGGACTCTGATTCCCCACCTCTGATTCCCGACCTCTTATTCCCAGCATCTGATTCCCGGCCTCTGATTCCCGGCCTCTGATTCCCCGCTTCTGATTCTGATTCCCCGCCTCTGATTCCCCATATCTGATTCCCTGCCTCTGTTTCCCCGCCTCTGATTCCCCGCCCCTGTTTCCCCATATCTGATTCCCTGCCTCTGATTCCCCAACTTTGATTCCCAGCGTCTGATTCCCCAGCTCTGATTCCCCGCCTCTGATTCCCCGTGTTTGATTCCCTGCCTCCGATTCCCGGCCTCTGATTCCCCATCTCTGATTCACCGCCGTTGATTCGCCACCTCTGATTCCCCATATCTGAATCCCCGCTTCTGTTTCCCCGCCTCTGATTCCCCGCCTCTGATTCCCCATAACTCATTCCCCGCCTCTGAATCCACATCTCTGATTCCCGGACTCTGATTCCCCACCTCTGATTCCCGGCCTCTTATTCCCGTCATCTGATTCCGGCCTCTGATTCCCGGCCTCTGATTCCCTGCTTCTGATTCTGATTCCCTGCCTTTGATTCCCCATCTCTGATTCCGCACATCTGATTCCCTGCCTCTGATTCCCCATCTCTGATTCCCCATATCTGATTCCCCGCCTCTGTTTCCCAGCCTCTGATTCCCCGCCTCTGTTTCCCAATATCTAAGTCCCCGCCTCTGATTCCCCAACTCTGATTCCCCACCTCTGATTCCCCAGCTCTGATTCCCCGCCTCTGAATCCCCGCATCTGATTCCCTGCATCTGATTCCAAGCCTCTGATTCCCTGCCTCTGATTCCCAACCTCTGATTCCCCACCTCTGATTCCCCATATCTGATTCCCAGCCTCTGTTTCCCCGCCTCTGATTCCCCGCCTCCGTTTCCCCATATCTGATTCCCGGCCTCTGATTCCCCGCCTCTGATTCCCCGCCTCTGATTCCCTGACTCTGATTCCCAATTTCCGATTCCGCACATCTGATTCCCTGCCTCTGATTCCCCGCCTCTGATTCCCCGCCTCTGATTCCCTGCCTCTGATTCCCAACCTCTGATTCCCCACCTCTGATTCCCCGTGTTTGATTCCCCGCCTCTGTTTCCCCACCTCTGATTCCCCGCCTCTGATTCCCCAACTCTAATTCCCTGCCTCTGATTCCCCATATCTGATTCCCCGCCTCTGTTTCCCCGCCTCTGATTCCCCGCCCCTGTTTCCCCATATCTGATTCCCTGCCTCTGATTCCACAACTTTGATTCCCAGCCTCTGATTCCCCAGCTCTGATTCCCCGCCTCTGATTCCCCGTGTTTGATTCCCTGCCTCTGATTCCCCGCCTCTGATTCCCCATCTCTGATTCACCGCCTTTGATTCGCCACCTCTGATTCCCCATATCTGATTCCCCACCTCTGTTTCCCCGCCTCTGATTCCCCGCCTCTGAATCTCCATATCTCATTCCCCGCCTCTGAATCCCCATCTCTGATTCCCGGACTCTGATTCCCCACCTCTGATTCCCGGCCTCTTATTCCCAGCATCTGATTCCCCAACTCTAATTCCCCGCCTCTGATTCCCCATATCTGATTCCCCGCCTCTGTTTCCCCGCCTCTGATTCCCCGCCCCTGTTTCCCCATATCTGATTCCCTGCCTCTGATTCCACAACTTTGATTCCCAGCCTCTGATTCCCCAGCTCTGATTCCCCGCCTCTGATTCCCCGTGTTTGATTCCCTGCCTCTGATTCCCCGCCTCTGATTCCCCATCTCTGATTCACCGCCTTTGATTCGCCACCTCTGATTCCCCATAACTGATTCCCCACCTCTGTTTCCCCGCCTCTGATTCCCCGCCTCTGATTCTCCATATCTCATTCCCCGCCTCTGAATCCCCATCTCTGATTCCCGGACTCTGATTCCCCACCTCTGATTCCCGGCCTCTTATTCCCAGCATCTGATTCCAGGCCTCTGATTCCCGGCCTCTGACTCCCCGCTTCTGATTCTGATTCCCTGCCTCTGATTCCCCATCTCTGATTCCGCACATCTGATTACGTGCCTCTGATTCCCCACCTCTGATTCCCCATATCTGATTCCCCGCCTCTGTTTCCACGCCTCTGATTCCCCGCCTCTGTTTCCCCATATCTAATTCCCCACCTCTGATGCCCCAACTCTGATTCCCCGCCTCTGATTCCCCAGCTCTGATTCCCCGCCTCTGATTCCCCGCATCCGATTCCCCATATCGGATTCCCCGCCTCTGTTTCCCCGCCCCTGATTCCCCGCCTCTGTTTCCCCATATCTGATTCCCCGCCTCTGATTCCCAACTATGATTCCCCGCCTCTGATTCCCCAGCTGTGATTCCCTGCCTCTGATTCCCCGCGTTCTATTCCCTGCACCTGATTCCCCGCCTGTGATTCCCCAGCTCTGATTCCCTGCCTCTGATTCCCCGCGTTCTATTCCCTGCCCCTGTTTCCCCGCCTCTGATTCCCCGCCTCTGTTTCCCAATATCTAAGTCCCCGCCTCTGATTCCCCAACTCTGATTCCCCACCTCTGATTCCCCAGCTCTGATTCCCCGCCTCTGAATCCCCGCATCTGATTCCCTGCATCTGATTCCAAGCCTCTGATTCCCTGCCTCTGATTCCCAACCTCTGATTCCCCACCTCTGATTCCCCATATCTGATTACCAGCCTCTGTTTCCCCGCCTCTGATTCCCCGCCTCTGTTTCCCCATATCTGATTCCCGGCCTCTGATTCCCCGCCTCTGATTCCCCGCCTCTGATTCCCTGCCTCTGATTCCCAATCTCCGATTCCGCACATCTGATTCCCTGCCTCTGATTCCCCGCCTCTGATTCCCCGCCTCTGATTCCCTGCCTCTGATTCCCAACCTCTGATTCCCCACCTCTGATTTCCCGTGTTTGATTCCACGCCTCTGTTTCCCCACCTCTGATTCCCCGCCTCTGATTCCCCAACTCTAATTCCCCGCCGCTGATTCCCCATATCTGATTCCCTGCCTCTGTTTCCCCGCCTCTGATTCCCCGCCCCTGTTTCCCCATATCTGATTCCCTGCCTCTGATTCCACAACTTTGATTCCCAGCCTCTGATTCCCCAGCTCTGATTCCCCGCCTCTGATTCCCCGTGTTTGATTCCCTGCCTCTGATTCCCCGCCTCTGATTCCCCGTCTCTGATTCACCGCCTTTGATTCGCCACCTCTGATTCCCCATATCTGATTCCCCACCTCTGTTTCCCCGCCTCTGATTCCCCGCCTCTGATTCTCCATATCTCATTCCCCGCCTCTGAATCCCCATCTTTGATTCCCGGACTCTGATTCCCCACCTCTGATTCCCGGCCTCTTATTCTCAGCATCTGATTCCAGGCCTCTGATTCCCGGCCTCTGACTCCCCGCTTCTGATTCTGATTCCCTGCCTCTGATTCCCCATCTCTGATTCCGCACATCTGATTACCTGCTTCTGATTCCCCACCTCTGATTCCCCATATCTGATTCCCCGCCTCTGTTTCCACGCCTCTGATTCCCCGCCTCTGTTTCCCCATATCTAATTCCCCACCTCTGATGCCCCAACTCTGATTCCCCACCTCTGATTCCCCAGCTCTGATTCCCCGCCTCTGATTCCCCGCATCCGATTCCCCATATCTGATTCCCTGCCTCTGATTCCCCGCCCCTGATTCCCCGCATCCGATTCCCCATATCTGATTCCCCGCCTCTGATTCCCAACTATGATTCCCCGCCTCTGATTCCCCAGCTCTGATTCCCTGCCTCTGATTCCCCGCGTTCTATTCCCTGCCCCTGATTCCCCGCCTGTGATTCCCCATCTCTGATTCACCACCTCTGATTCCCCACCACCGATTCCCCATATCTAATTCCCCTCCTCTGTTTGCCCGCCTCTGATTCCCCGCCTCTGTTTCCCCATATCTGATTCCCCGCCTCTGAATCCCCAACTCTGATTCCCTGCCTCTGAATCCCCAGCTTCATTCCCCGCCTTTGATTCCCCCCGTCTGATTCCCAGCCTCTGAATCCCCGTGTCTGATAACCTGCCTCTGATTCCCCGCCTCTGATTCCCCATCTCAGATTCACCGCCTCTGATTCCCCACCTCTGATTCCCCATCTCTGATTCCGCACATCCGATTCCCTGCCTCTGATTCCCCGACTCTGATTCCCCACCTCTGATTCCCCAGCTCTGATTCCCCGCCTCTGATTCCCCAACTCTGATTCCCCGCCTCTGATTCCCCAGCTCTTATTCCGCACATCCGATTCCCTGCCTCTGATTCCCCGACTCTGATTCCCCACCTCTGATTCCCCATATCTCATTCCCCGCCTCTGATTCGCCAGCTATGATTCCCCGCCTCTGATTCCCCGCGTCTGATTCCCTGCCTCTGATTCCCCGCCTCTGATTCCACATCTCTGATTCACCACCTCTGTTTCCCCGCGTCTGATTCCCCGCCTCTGATTCCCCATCTCTGATTCCCCATCTCTGATTCCCCAATTCTGATTCCCCGCCTCTGATTCCCCAGCTCTGATTCCTCGCCTCTGATTCCCTTCCTCTGATTCCCAACCACTCATTCCCCACCTCTGATTTCCCATATTGATTCCCTGCGTCTGATTCCCCGCCTCTGATTCCCAAACTCTGATTCCCCGCCTCTGATTCCCCAGCTCTGATTCCCCGCCTCTGATTCCCCGTGTTTGATTCCCTGCCTCTGATTCCCGGCCTCTGAATCCCCATCTCTGATTCACCGCCTTTGATTCGCCACCTCTGATTCCCCATTTCTGATTCCCCGCCTCTGTTTCCCCGCCTCTGATTCCCGGACTCTGATTCCCCACCTCTGATTCCCGGCCTCTTATTCCCGGCATCTCATTCAGGCCTCTGATTCCGGGCCTCTGATTCCCTGCTTCTGATTCTGATTCCCTGCCTCTGATTCCCCATCTCTGATTCCGCACATCTGATTCCCTGCCTCTGATTCCCCACCTCTGATTCCCCATATCTGACTCCCCGCCTCTGTTTCCCCGCCTCTGATTCCCCGCCTCTGTTTCCCAATATCTAAGTCCCCGCCTCTGATTCCCCAACTCTGATTCCCCACCTCTGTTTCCCCAGCTCTGATTCCCCGCCTCTGATTCCCCGCATCTGATTCCCTGCATCTGATTCCAAGCCTCTGATTCCCTGCCTCTGATTCCCAACCTCTGATTCCCCACCTCTGATTCCCCATATCCGAATCCCCGCCTCTGTTTCCCCGCCTCTGATTCCCCACCTCTGTTTCCCCATATCTGATTCCCGGCCTCTGATTCCCCGCCTCTGATTCCCCGCCTCTGATTCCCCGCCTCTGATTCCCCGCCTCTGATTCCCTGCCTCTGATTCCCAACCTCTGATTCCCCGCCTCTGATTCCCCAGCTCTGATTCCCCGTGTTTGATTCCCTGCCTCTGATTCCCTGCCCTGATTCCCCATCTCTGTTTCACCGCCTTTGATTCGCCACCTCTGATTCCCCATATCTGATTAACCGCCTCTGTTTCCCCGCCTCTGATTCCCTGCCTCTGATTCCCAACCTCTGATTCCACACCTCTGATTCCCCATATCTGATTCCCCGCCTCTGTTTCCCCGCCTCTGATTCCCTGCCCCTGTTTCCCCATATCTGATTCCCTGCCTCTGATTCCCCAACTCTGATTCCCCGCCTCTGATTCCCCAGCTCTGATTCCCCGCCTCTGATTTCCAGTGTTTGATTCCCTGCCTCTGATTCCCCGCCTCTGATTCCCCATCTCTGATTCACCGCCTTTGATTCGCCACCTCTGATTCCACATATCTGATTCCCCACCTCTGTTTCCCCGCCTCTGATTCCCCGCCTCTGATTCTCCATATCTCATTCCCCGCCTCTGAATCCCCATCTCTGATTCCCGGACTCTGATTCCCCACCTCTGATTCCCGGCCTCTTATTCCCAGCATCTGATTCCCGGCCTCTGATTCCCGGCCTCTGAATCCCCGCTTCTTATTCTGATTCCCTGCCTCTGATTCCCCATCTCTGATTCCGCACATCTGATTCCCGGCCTCTGATTCCCCACCACTGATTCCCCATATCTGATATCCCGCCTCTGTTTCCCCGCCTCTGATTCCCCGCCTCTGTTTCCCCATATCTAATTCCCAACCTCTGATGCCCCAACTCTGATTCCCTGCCTCTGATTCCCCGCGTTCTATTCCCTGCCTCTGATTCCCCGCCTGTGATTCCCCATCTCTGATTCACCACCTCTGATTCCCCACCTCTGATTCCCCATATCTAATTCCCCGCCTCTGTTTGCCCGCCTCTGATTCCCCGCCTCTGTTTCCCCATATCTGATTCCCCGCCTCTGAATCCCCAACTCTGATTCCCTGCCTCTGATTCCCCAGCTCTGATTCCCCACCTTTGATTCCCCCGTCTGATTCCCAGCCTCTGAAACCCCGTGTCTGATTTCTTGCCTCTGATTCCCCGCCTCTGATTCCCCATCTCTGATTCACAGCCTCTGATTCCCCACCTCTGATTCCCCATCTCTGATTCCGCACATCTGATTCCCTGCCTCTGACTCCCCGACTCTGATCCCCAGCTCTGATTCCCCAGCTCTGATTCCCCGCCTCTGATTTCCCGTGTTTGATTCCCTGCCTCTGATTTCCCGCCTCTGATTCCCCATATCTCATTCCCCGCCTCTGATTCCCCATCTCTGATTCCCGGACTCTGATTCCCCACCTCTGATTCCCGGCCTCTTATTCCCGGCATCTGATTCCGGCCTCTGATTCCCGGCCTCTGCTTCCCTGCTTCTGATTCCCCATCTCTGATTCCGCAAATCTAATTCCCTGCCTCTGATTCCCCACCTCTGATTCCCCATATCTGATTCCCCGCCTCTGTTTCCCGGCCTCTGATTCCCCGCTTCTGATTCTGATTCCCTGCCTCTGATTCCCCATCTCTGATTCCGCACATCTGATTCCCTGCCTCTGATTCCCCACCTCTGATTCCCCATATCTGATTTCCCGCCTCTGTCTCCCCGCCTCTGATTCCCCGCCTCTGTTTCCCCATATCTAATTCCCAACCTCTGATGCCCCAACTCTGATTCCCTGCCTCTGATTCCCCGCGTTCTATTCCCTGCCTCTGATTCCCCGCATGTGATTCCCCATCTCTGATTCACCACCTCTGATTCCCCACCTCTGATTCCCCATATCTAATTCCCCGCCTCTGTTTGCCCGACTCTGATTCCCCGCCTCTGTTTCCCCATATCTGATTCCCCGCCTCTGAATCCCCAACTCTGATTCCCTGCCTCTGATTCCCCAGCTCTGATTCCCCGCCTTTGATTCCCCCGTCTGATTCCCAGCCTCTGAAAACCCGTGTCTGATTTCTTGCCTCTGATTCCCCGCCTCTGATTCCCCATCTCTGATTCACAGCCTCTGATTCCCCACCTCTGATTCCCCATCTCTGATTCCGCACATCTGATTCCCTGCCTCTGATTCCCCGACTCTGATCCCCACCTCTGATTCCCCAGCTCTGATTCCCCGCCTCTGATTCCCCAACTCTGATTCCCCGCCTCTGATTCCCCAGCTCAGATTCCCCGCCTCTGATTCCCCGTGTTTGATTCCCTGCCTCTGATTCCCCGCCTCTGATTCCCCATCTCTGATTCACCGCCTTTGATTCGCCACCTCTGATTCCCCATATCTGATTCCTCGCCTCTGTTTCCTCGCGTCTGATTCCCCGCCTCTGATTCCCCATATCTCATTCCCGGCCTCTTATTCCCGGCATCTGATTCCGGCCTCTGATTCCCGGCCTCTGATTCCCTGCTTCTGATTCCCCATCTCTGATTCCACAAATCTAATTCCCTGCCTCTGATTCCCCACCTCTGATTCCCCATATCTGATTCCCCGCCTCTGTTTCCCCGCCTCTGATTCCCCGCCTCTGTTTCCCCATATCTAAGTCCCCGCCTCTGATTCCACAACTTTGATTCCCCACCTCTGATTCCCCAGCTCTGATTCGCCACCTCTGATTCCCCGCCTCTGATTCCACATCTCTGATTCCCCATCTCTGATTCCCCAATTCTGATTCCCCGCCTCTGATTCCCCAGCTCTGATTCCTCGCCTCTGATTCCCTTCCTCTGATTCCCAACCACTCATTCCCCACCTCTGATTTCCCATATTGATTCCCTGTGTCTGATTCCCCGCCTCTGAATCCCCAACTCTGATTCCCCGCCTCTGATTCCCCAGCTCTGATTCCCCGCCTTTGATTCCCCCGTCTGATTCCCAGCCTCTGAAAACCCGTGTCTGATTTCTTGCCTCTGATTCCCCGCCTCTGATTCCCCATCTCTGATTCACAGCCTCTGATTCCCCACCTCTGATTCCCCATCTCTGATTCCGCACATCTGATTCCCTGCCTCTGATTCCCCGACTCTGATCCCCACCTCTGATTCCCCAGCTCTGATTCCCCGCCTCTGATTCCCCAACTCTGATTCCCCGCCTCTGATTCCCCAGCTCAGATTCCCCGCCTCTGATTCCCCGTGTTTGATTCCCTGCCTCTGATTCCCCGCCTCTGATTCCCCATCTCTGATTCACCGCCTTTGATTCGCCACCTCTGATTCCCCATATCTGATTCCTCGCCTCTGTTTCCTCGCGTCTGATTCCCCGCCTCTGATTCCCCATATCTCATTCCCGGCCTCTTATTCCCGGCATCTGATTCCGGCCTCTGATTCCCGGCCTCTGATTCCCTGCTTCTGATTCCCCATCTCTGATTCCACAAATCTAATTCCCTGCCTCTGATTCCCCACCTCTGATTCCCCATATCTGATTCCCCGCCTCTGTTTCCCCGCCTCTGATTCCCCGCCTCTGTTTCCCCATATCTAAGTCCCCGCCTCTGATTCCACAACTTTGATTCCCCACCTCTGATTCCCCAGCTCTGATTCGCCACCTCTGATTCCCCGCCTCTGATTCCACATCTCTGATTCCCCATCTCTGATTCCCCAATTCTGATTCCCCGCCTCTGATTCCCCAGCTCTGATTCCTCGCCTCTGATTCCCTTCCTCTGATTCCCAACCACTCATTCCCCACCTCTGATTTCCCATATTGATTCCCTGTGTCTGATTCCCCGCCTCTGATTCCCCAACTCTGATTCCCCGCCTCTGATTCCCCAGCTCTGATTCCCCGCCTCTGATTCCCCGTGTTTGATTCCCTGCCTCTGATTCCCGGCCTCCGATTCCCCATCTCTGATTCACCGCCTTTGATTCGCCACCTCTGATTCCCCATTTCTGATTCCCCGCCTCTGTTTCCCCGCCACTGATTCCCGGACTCTGATTCCCCACCTCTGATTCCCGGCCTCTTATTCCCGGCATCTGATTCAGGCCTCTGATTCCCGGCCTCTGATTCCCTGCTTCTGATTCTGATTCCCTGCCTCTGATTCCCCATCTCTGATTCCGCACATCTGATTCCCTGCCTCTGATTCCCCACCTCTGATTCCCCATATCTGACTCCCCGCCTCTGTTTCCCCGCCTCTGATTCCACGCCTCTGTTTCCCAATATCTAAGTCCCCGCCTCTGATTCCCCAACTCTGATTCCCCACCTCTGTTTCCCCAGCTCTGAATCCCCGCCTCTGATTCCCCGCATCTGATTCCCTGCATCTGATTCCAAGCCTCTGATTCCCTGCCTCTGATTCCCAACCTCTGATTCCCCACCTCTGATTCCCCATATCTGAATCCCCGCCTCTGTTTCCCCGCCGCTGATTCCCCACCTCTGTTTCCCCATATCTGATTCCCGGCCTCTGATTCCCCGCCTCTGATTCCCCGCCTCTGATTCCCTGCCTCTGATTCCCCATCTCCGATTCCGCACATCTGATTCCCTGCCTCTGATTCCCCGCCTCTGATTCCCCGCCTCTGATTCGCTGCCTATGATTCCCAACCTCTGATTCCCCACCTCTGATTCCCAATATCTGATTCCCCGCCTCTGTTTCCCCGCCTCTGATTCCCCTCCTCTGATTCCCCAACTCTAATTCCCCGCCTCTGATTCCTCAGCTCTGATTCCCCGTGTTTGATTCCATGCCTCTGATTCCCTGCCCTGATTCCCCATCTCTGTTTCACCGCCTTTGATTCGCCACCTCTGATTCCCCATATCTGATTCCCCGCCTCTGTTTCCCCGCCTCTGATTCCCTGCCTCTGATTCCCAACCTCTGATTCCACACCTCTGATTCCCCATATCTGATTCCCCGCCTCTGTTTCCCCGCCTCTGATTCCCTGCCCCTGTTTCCCCATATCTGATTCCCTGCCTCTGATTCCCCAACTCTGATTCCCTGCCTCTGATTCCCCAGCTCTGATTCACCGCCTCTGATTTCCCGTGTTTGATTCCCTGCCTCTGATTCCCCGCCTCTGATTCGCCATCTCTGATTCACCGCCTTTGATTCGCCACCTCTGATTCCACATATCTGATTCCCCACCTCTGTTTCCCCGCTTCTGATTCCCCGCCTCTGATTCTCCATATCTCATTCCCCGCCTCTGAATCCCCATCTCTGATTCCCGGACTCTGATTCCCCACCTCTTATTCCCGGCCTCTTATTCCCAGCATATGATTCCCGGCCTCTGATTCCCGGCCTCTGATTCCCCGCTTCTGATTCTGATTCCCTGCCTCTGATTCCCCATCTCTGATTCCGCACATCTGATTCCCTGCCTCTGATTCCCCACCTCTGATTCCCCATATCTGATATCCCGCCTCTGTTTCCCCACCTCTGATTCCCCGCCTCTGTTTCCCCATATCTAATTCCCAACCTCTGATGCCCCAACTCTGATTCCCTGCCTCTGATTCCCCGCGTTCTATTCCCTGCCTCTGATTCCCCGCCTGTGATTCCCCATCTCTGATTCACCACCTCTGATTCCCCACCTCTGATTCCCCATATCTAATTCCCCGCCTCTGTTTGCCCGCCTCTGATTCCCCGCCTCTGTTTCCCCATATCTGATTCCCCGCCTCTGAATCCCCAACTCTGATTCCCTGCCTCTGATTCCCCAGCTCTGATTCCCCGCCTTTGATTCCCCCGTCTAATTCCCAGCCTCTGAAACCCCGTGTCTGATTTCTTGCCTCTGATTCCCCGCCTCTGATTCCCCATCTCTGATTCACAGCCTCTGATTCCCCACCTCTGATTCCCCATCTCTGATTCCGCACATCTGATTCCCTGCCTCTGATTCCCCGACTCTGATCCCCACCTCTGATTCCCCAGCTCTGATTCCCCGCCTCTGATTTCCCGTGTTTGACTCCCTGCCTCTGATTCCCCGCCTCTGATTCCCCATATCTCATTCCCCGCCTCTGATTCCCCATCTCTGATTCCCGGACTCTGATTCCCCACCTCTGATTCCCGGCCTCTTATTCCCGGCATCTGATTCCGGCCTCTGATTCCCGGCCTCTGATTCCCTGCTTCTGATTCCCCATCTCTGATTCCGCAAGTCTAATTCCCTGCCTCTGATTCCCCACCTCTGATTCCCCATATCTGATTCCCCGCCTCTGTTTCCCGGCCTCTGATTCCCTGCTTCTGATTCTGATTCCCTGCCTCTGATTCCCCATCTCTGATTCCGCACATCCGATTCCCTGCCTCTGATTCCCCACCTCTGATTCCCCATATCTGATTTCCCGCCTCTGTTTCCCCGCCTCTGATTCCCCGCCTCTGTTTCCCCATATCTAATTCCCAACCTCTGATGCCCCAACTCTGATTCCCTGCCTCTGATTCCCCGCGTTCTATTCCCTGCCTCTGATTCCCCGCATGTGATTCCCCATCTCTGATTCACCTCCTCTGATTCCCCACCTCTGATTCCCCATATCTAATTCCCCGCCTCTGTTTGCCCGACTCTGATTCCCCGCCTCTGTTTCCCCATATCTGATTCCCCGCCTCTGAATCCCCAACTCTGATTCCCTGCCTCTGATTCCCCAGCTCTGATTCCCCGCCTTTGATTCCCCCGTCTGATTCCCAGCCTCTGAAACCCCGTGTCTGATTTCTTGCCTCTGATTCCCCGCCTCTGATTCCCCATCTCTGATTCACAGCCTCTGATTTCCCACCTCTGATTCCCCATCTCTGATTCCGCACATCTGATTCCCTGCCTCTGATTCCCCGACTCTGATCCCCACCTCTGATTCCCCAGCTCTGATTCCCCGCCTCTGATTCCCCAACTCTGATTCCCCGCCTCTGATTCCCCAGCTCTGATTCCCCGCCTCTGATTCCCCGTGTTTGATTCCCTGCCTCTGATTCCCCGCCTCTGATTCCCCATCTCTGATTCACCGCCTTTGATTCGCCACCTCTGATTCCCCATATCTGATTCCTCGCCTCTGTTTCCCCGCCTCTGATTCCCCGCCTCTGATTCCCCATATCTCATTCCCCGCCTCTGATTCCCCATCTCTGATTCCCGGACTCTTATTCCCCACCTCTGATTCCCGGCCTCTTATTCCCGGCATCTGATTCCGGCCTCTGATTCCCGGCCTCTGATTCCCTGCTCCTGATTCCCCATCTCTGATTCCATGCATCTGATTCCCAGCCTCTGATTCCCAGCCTGTGATTCCCAACCTCTGATTCCCCACCTCTGATTCCCCATATCTGATTCCCCGCCTCTGTTTCCCCGCCTCTGATTGCACGCCTCTGTTTCCCCATATCTGATCCCCGCCTCTATTTGCCCGCATCTGATTCCCCGCCTCTGTTTCCCCATATCTGATTCCCCGCCTCTGAATCCCCAACTCTGATTCCCTGCCTCTAATTTCCCAGCTCTGATTCCCCGCCTCTGATTCCCCGCGTCTGATTACCGGCCTCTGATTCCCCGCCTCTGATTCCCCATCTCTGATTCACAACATCTGATTCCCCACCTCTGATACCCCATATCTGATTCCCCGCCTCTGTTTCCCCGCCTCTGATTCCCCACCTCTGATTCCCAATATCTGATTCCCCGCCTCTGATTCCCCACCTCTGATTCCCCAGCTCCAATTCCCCGTGTTTGATTCCATGCCTCTGATTCCCTGCCCTGATTCACCATCTCTGTTTCACCGCCTTTGATTCGCCACCTCTGATTCCCCATATCTGATTCCCCGCCTCTGTTTCCCCGCCTCTGATATCCTGCCTCTGATTCCCAACCTCTGATTCCACACCTCTGATTCCCCATATCTGATTCCCCGCCTCTGTTTCCCCGCCTCTGATTCCCTGCCCCTGTTTCCCCATATCTGATTCCCTGCCTCTGATTCCCCAACTCTGATTCCCCGCCTCTGATTTCCCAGCTCTGATTCCCCGCCTCTGATTTCCCGTGTTTGATTCCCTGCCTCTGATTCCCCGCCTTTGATTCCCCATCTCTGATTCACCGCCTTTGATTCGCCACCTCTGATTCCACATATCTGATTCCCCACCTCTGTTTCCCCGCCTCTGATTCCCCGCCTCTGATTCTCCATATCTCATTCCCCGCCTCTGAATCCCCATCTCTGATTCCCGGACTCTGATTCCCCACCTCTGATTCCCGGCCTGTTATTCCCAGCATATGATTCCCGGCCTCTGATTCCCGGCCTCTGATTCCCCGCTTCTGATTCTGATTCCCTGCCTCTGATTCCCCATCTCTGATTCCGCACATCTGATTCCCTGCCTCTGATTCCCCACCTCTGATTCCCCATATCTGATATCCCGCCTCTGTTTCCCCACCTCTGATTCCCCGCCTCTGTTTCCCCATATCTAATTCCCAACCTCTGATGCCCCAACTCTGATTCCCTGCCTCTGATTCCCCGCGTTCTATTCCCTGCCTCTGATTCCCCGCCTGTTATTCCCCATCTCTGATTCACCACCTCTGATTCCCCACCTCTGATTCCCCATATCTAATTCCCCGCCTCTGTTTGCCCGCCTCTGATTCCCCGCCTCTGTTTCCCCATATCTGATTCCCCGCCTCTGAATCCCCAACTCTGATTCCCCATATCTGATTCCCCACCTCTGTTTCCCTGCCTCTGATTCCCCACCTCTGTTTCCCCATATCTGATATCCCGCCTCTGATTCCCCAACTCTGATACCCCGCCTCTGATTCCCCAGCTTTGATTCTCCACCTCTGATTCCCCGTGTTTGATTCCCTGCCTCTGATTCCCCGCCTCTGATTCCCCATCTCTGATTCACCGCCTTTCATTCGCCACCTCTGATTCCCCATATCAGATTCCCCTCCTCTGTTTCCCCGCCTCTGATACCCCGCCTCTGTTTCCCCATATCTGATTCCCCACCTCTGATTCCCCATATCTGATTCCCCGCCTCTCTTTCCGCGCCTCTGATTCCCCGCCTCTGATTCCCCATATCTGATTCCCCGCCTCTGATTCCCCAACTCTGATTCCCCACCTCTGATTCCCCAGCTCTGTTTCCCCACCTCTGATTCCCCGCCTCTGTTTCCCCATATCTAATTCCCCGCCTCTGATTCCCAAACTCTGATTCCCCGACTCTGATTCCCCAGCTCTGATTCCCCGCCTCTGATTCCCCACATCTGATTCCCTGCCTCTGATTCCCTGCCTCCGATTCCCTGCCTCTGATTCCCAACCTCTGATTCCCCACCTCTGAATCCCCATATCTGATTCCCTGCCTCTGATTCCCCGCCTCTGATTCCCTGCCTCTGATTCCCCGCCTCTGATTCCCCAGCTCTGATTTCCCGCCTCTGAATCCCCAACTCTGATTCCCTGCCTCTGATTCCCCAGCTCTGATTCCCCGCCTCTGATTCCCCAGCTCTGATTCCCTGCCTCTGATTTCCCGCCTGTGATTCCCCATCTCTGATTCACAACCTCTGATTCCCCACCTCTGATTCCCCATATCTGATTCCCCGCCTTTGTTTGCCCGCCTCTAATTCCCCGCCTCTGTTTCCCCATATCTGATTCCCCGCCTCTGAATCCCGCCTCTGGTTCCCCGCCTCTGATTCGCTGCCTCTGATTCCCCATCTCTGATTCCGCACATCTGATACCCTGCCTCTGATTCCCCGCCTCTGACTCCCCGCCTCTGATTCCCTGCCTCTGTTTCCCAACCTCTGATTCCCCATATCTGATTCCCCACCTCTGAATCTCCGCCTCTGGTTCCCCGCCTCTGATTCGCTGCCTCTGATTCCCCATCTCTGATTCCGCACATCTGATTCCCTGCCTCTGATTCCCCGCCTCTGATTCCCCATCTCTGATTCCCCGCCTCTGAATCCCCGTGTCTGATACACAGCCTCTGATACCCCGCCCCTGATTCCCCACCTCTGATTCCCCATATCTGATACCCCGCCTCTGTTTCTGTGCCTCTTATTCCCCGCCTCTGATTCCCCGCCTCTGTTTCCCCAACTCTGATACCCAGCCTCTGATTACCCAGCTCTGATTCCCCACCTCTGATTCCCCGTGTTTGATTCCCTGCCTCTGATTCCCCACCTCTGATTCCCCATATCTAATTCCCCGCCTCTGTTTGCCCGCCTCTGATTCCCCGCCTCTGTTTCCCCATATCTGATTCCCCGCCTCTGAATCCCCAACTCTGATTCCCCATATCTGATTCCCCACCTCTGTTTCCCTGCCTCTGATTCCCCACCTCTGTTTCCCCATATCTGATATCCCGCCTCTGATTCCCCAACTCTGATACCCCGCCTCTGATTCCCCAGCTTTGATTCTCCACCTCTGATTCCCCGTGTTTGATTCCCTGCCTCTGATTCCCCGCCTCTGATTCCCCATCTCTGATTCACCGCCTTTCATTCGCCACCTCTGATTCCCCATATCAGATTCCCCGCCTCTGTTTCCCCGCCTCTGATACCCCGCCTCTGTTTCCCCATATCTGATTCCCCACCTCTGATTCCCCATATCTGATTCCCCGCCTCTCTTTCCGCGCCTCTGATTCCCCGCCTCTGATTCCCCATATCTGATTCCCCGCCTCTGATTCCCCAACTCTGATTCCCCACCTCTGATTCCCCAGCTCTGTTTCCCCACCTCTGATTCCCCGCCTCTGTTTCCCCATATCTAATTCCCCGCCTCTGATTCCCAAACTCTGATTCCCCGACTCTGATTCCCCAGCTCTGATTCCCCGCCTCTGATTCCCCACATCTGATTCCCTGCCTCTGATTCCCTGCCTCCGATTCCCTGCCTCTGATTCCCAACCTCTGATTCCCCACCTCTGAATCCCCATATCTGATTCCCTGCCTCTGATTCCCCGCCTCTGATTCCCTGCCTCTGATTCCCCGCCTCTGATTCCCCAGCTCTGATTTCCCGCCTCTGAATCCCCAACTCTGATTCCCTGCATCTGATTCCCCAGCTCTGATTCCCCGCCTCTGATTCCCCAGCTCTGATTCCCTGCCTCTGATTTCCCGCCTGTGATTCCCCATCTCTGATTCACAACCTCTGATTCCCCACCTCTGATTCCCCATATCTGATTCCCCGCCTCTGTTTGCCCGCCTCTAATTCCCCGCCTCTGTTTCCCCATATCTGATTCCCCGCCTCTGAATCCCGCCTCTGGTTCCCCGCCTCTGATTCGCTGCCTCTGATTCCCCATCTCTGATTCCGCACATCTGATACCCTGCCTCTGATTCCCCGCCTCTGACTCCCCGCCTCTGATTCCCTGCCTCTGTTTCCCAACCTCTGATTCCCCATATCTGATTCCCCACCTCTGAATCTCCGCCTCTGGTTCCCCGCCTCTGATTCGCTGCCTCTGATTCCCCATCTCTGATTCCGCACATCTGATTCCCTGCCTCTGATTCCCCGCCTCTGATTCCCCATCTCTGATTCCCCGCCTCTGAATCCCCGTGTCTGATACACAGCCTCTGATACCCCGCCCCTGATTCCCCACCTCTGATTCCCCATATCTGATACCCCGCCTCTGTTTCTGTGCCTCTTATTCCCCGCCTCTGATTCCCCACCTCTGTTTCCCCAACTCTGATACCCAGCCTCTGATTCCCCAGCTCTGATTCCCCACCTCTGATTCCCCGTGTTTGATTCCCTGCCTCTGATTCCCCGCCTCTGATTCCCCATCTCTGATTCACCGCCTTTCATTCGCCACCTCTGATTCCCCATATCAGATTCCCCGCCTCTGTTTCCCCGCCTCTGATTCCCCACCTCTGTTTCCCTGCCTCTGATTCCCCACCTCTGTTTCCCCATATCTGATATCCCGCCTCTGATTCCCCAACTCTGATACCCCGCCTCTGATTCCCCAGCTCTGATTCCCCACCTCTGATTCCCCATGTTTGATTCCCTGCCTCTGATTCCCCGCCTCTGATTCCCCATCTCTGATTCACCGCCTTTCATTCGCTACCTCTGATTCCCCATATCAGATTCCCCGCCTCTGTTTCCCCACCTCTGATTCCCCGCCTCTGTTTCCCCATATCTGATTCCCCACCTCTGATTCCCCATATCTGATTCCCCGCCTCTCTTTCCGCGCCTCTGATTCCCCGCCTCTGATTCCCCATATCTGATTCCCCGCCTCTGATTCCCCAACTCTGATTCCCCACCTCTGATTCCCCAGCTCTGTTTCCCCACCTCTGATTCCCCGCCTCTGTTTCCCCATATCTAATTCCCCGCCTCTGATTCCCAAACTCTGATTCCCCGACTCTGATTCCCCAGCTCTGATTCCCCGCCTCTGATTCCCCTCATCTGATTCCCTGCCTCTGATTCCCTGCCTCCGATTCCTTGCCTCTGATTCCCAACCTCTGATTCCCCACCTCTGAATCCCCATATCTGATGCCCTGCCTCTGATTCCCCGCCTCTGATTCCCTGCCTCTGATTCCCCGCCTCTGATTCCCCAGCTCTGATTTCCCGCCTCTGAATCCCCAACTCTGATTCCCTGCCTCTGAATCCCCAGCTCTGATTCCCCGCCTCTGATTCCCCAGCTCTGATTCCCTGCCTCTGATTTCCCGCCTGTGATTCCCCATCTCTGATTCACAACCTCTGATTCCCCACCTCTGATTCCCCATATCTGATTCCCCGCCTCTGTTTGCCCGCCTCTAATTCCCGCCTCTGTTTCCCCATATCTGATTCCCCGCCTCTGAATCCCGCCTCTGGTTCCCCGCCTCTGATTCGCTGCCTCTGATTCCCCATCTCTGATTCCGCACATCTGATACCCTGCCTCTGATTCCCCGCCTCTGACTCCCCGCCTCTGATTCCCTGCCTCTGTTTCCCAACCTCTGATTCCCCATATCTGATTCCCCACCTCTGAATCCCCGCCTCTGGTTCCCCGCCTCTGATTCGCTGCCTCTGATTCCCCATCTCTGATTCCGCACATCTGATTCCCTGCCTCTGATTCCCCACCTCTGATTCCCCATATCTGATTCCCCGCCTCTCTTTCCGCGCCTCTGATTCCCCGCCTCTGATTCCCCATATCTGATTCCCCGCCTCTGATTCCCCAACTCTGATTCCCCACCTCTGATTCCCCAGCTCTGTTTCCCCACCTCTGATTCCCCGCCTCTGTTTCCCCATATCTAATTCCCCGCCTCTGATTCCTAAACTCTGATTCCCCGACTCTGATTCCCCAGCTCTGATTCCCCGCCTCTGATTCCCCACATCTGATTCCCTGCCTCTGATTCCCTGCCTCCGATTCCCTGCCTCTGATTCCCAACCTCTGATTCCCCACCTCTGAATCCCCATATCTGATTCCCTGCCTCTGATTCCCCGCCTCTGATTCCCTGCCTCTGATTCCCCGCCTCTGATTCCCCAGCTCTGATTTCCCGCCTCTGAATCCCCAACTCTGATTCCCTGCCTCTGATTCCCCAGCTCTGATTCCCCGCCTCTGATTCCCCAGCTCTGATTCCCTGCCTCTGATTTCCCGCCTGTGATTCCCCATCTCTGATTCACAACCTCTGATTCCCCACCTCTGATTCCCCATATCTGATTCCCCGCCTCTGTTTGCCCGCCTCTAATTCCCCGCCTCTGTTTCGCCATATCTGATTCCCCGCCTCTGAATCCCGCCTCTGGTTCCCCGCCTCTGATTCGCTGCCTCTGATTCCCCATCTCTGATTCCGCACATCTGATACCCTGCCTCTGATTCCCCGCCTCTGACTCCCCGCCTCTGATTCCCTGCCTCTGTTTCCCAACCTCTGATTCCCCATATCTGATTCCCCACCTCTGAATCCCCGCCTCTGGTTCCCCGCCTCTGATTCGCTGCCTCTGATTCCCCATCTCTGATTCCGCACATCTGATTCCCTGCCTCTGATTCCCCGCCTCTGATTCCCCATCTCTGATTTCCCGCCTCTGAATCCCCGTGTCTGATACACAGCCTCTGATACCCCGCCCCTGATTCCCCACCTCTGATTACCCATATCTGATACCCCGCCTCTGTTTCTGTGCCTCTTATTCCCCGCCTCTGATTCCCCGCCTCTGTTTCCCCAACTCTGATACCCAGCCTCTGATTCCCCAGCTCTGATTCCCCACCTCTGATTCCCCGTGTTTGATTCCCTGCCTCTGATTCCCCGCCTCTGATTCCCCATCTCTGATTCACCGCCTTTCATTCGCCACCTCTGATTCCCCATATCAGATTCCCCGCCTCTGTTTCCCGGCCTCTGATTCCCCACCTCTGTTTCCCTGCCTCTGATTCCCCACCTCTGTTTCCCCATATCTGATATCCCGCCTCCGATTCCCCAACTCTGATACCCCGCCTCTGATTCCCCAGCTCTGATTCCCCACCTCTGATTCCCCATGTTTGATTCCCTGCCTCTGATTCCCCGCCTCTGATTCCCCATCTCTGATTCACCGCCTTTCATTCGCCACCTCTGATTCCCCATATCAGATTCCCCGCCTCTGTTTCCCCGCCTCTGATTCCCCGCCTCCGTTTCCCCATATCTGATTCCCCACCTCTGATTCCCCATATCTGATTCCCCGCCTCTCTTTCCGCGCCTCTGATTCCCCGCCTCTGATTCCCCATATCTGATTCCCCGCCTATGATTCCCCAACTCTGATTCCCCACCTCTGATTCCCCAGCTCTGTTTGCCCGCCTCTGATTCCCCGCCTCTGTTTCCCCATATCTGATTCCCCGCCTCTGAATCCCCAACTCTGATTCCCTGCCTCTGATTCCCCAGCTCTGATTCCCCGCCTTTGATTCCCCCGTCTAATTCCCAGCCTCTGAAACCCCGTGTCTGATTTCTTGCCTCTGATTCCCCGCCTCTGATTCCCCATCTCTGATTCACAGCCTCTGATTCCCCACCTCTGATTCCCCATCTCTGATTCCGCACATCTGATTCCCTGCCTCTGATTCCCCGACTCTGATCCCCACCTCTGATTCCCCAGCTCTGATTCCCCGCCTCTGATTTCCCGTGTTTGACTCCCTGCCTCTGATTCCCCGCCTCTGATTCCCCATATCTCATTCCCCGCCTCTGATTCCCCATCTCTGATTCCCCGCCTCTGTTTCCCCGCCTCTGATTCCCCGCCTCTGAATCCCCGTGTCTGATACACAGCCTCTGATACCCCGCCCCTGATTCCCCACCTCTGATTCCCCATATCTGATACCCCGCCTCTGTTTCTGTGCCTCTTATTCCCCGCCTCTGATTCCCCACCTCTGTTTCCCCAACTCTGATACCCAGCCTCTGATTCCCCAGCTCTGATTCCCCACCTCTGATTCCCCGTGTTTGATTCCCTGCCTCTGATTCCCCGCCTCTGATTCCCCATCTCTGATTCACCGCCTTTCATTCGCCACCTCTGATTCCCCATATCAGATTCCCCGCCTCTGTTTCCCCGCCTCTGATTCCCTACCTCTGTTTCCCTGCCTCTGATTCCCCACCTCTGTTTCCCCATATCTGATATCCCGCCTCTGATTCCCCAACTCTGATACCCCGCCTCTGATTCCCCAGCTCTGATTCCCCACCTCTGATTCCCCATGTTTGATTCCCTGCCTCTGATTCCCCGCCTCTGATTCCCCATCTCTGATTCACCGCCTTTCATTCGCTACCTCTGATTCCCCATATCAGATTCCCCGCCTCTGTTTCCCCACCTCTGATTCCCCGCCTCTGTTTCCCCATATCTGATTCCCCACCTCTGATTCCCCATATCTGATTCCCCGCCTCTCTTTCCGCGCCTCTGATTCCCCGCCTCTGATTCCCCATATCTGATTCCCCGCCTCTGATTCCCCAACTCTGATTCCCCACCTCTGATTCCCCAGCTCTGTTTCCCCACCTCTGATTCCCCGCCTCTGTTTCCCCATATCTAATTCCCCGCCTCTGATTCCCAAACTCTGATTCCCCGACTCTGATTCCCCAGCTCTGATTCCCCGCCTCTGATTCCCCTCATCTGATTCCCTGCCTCTGATTCCCTGCCTCCGATTCCTTGCCTCTGATTCCCAACCTCTGATTCCCCACCTCTGAATCCCCATATCTGATGCCCTGCCTCTGATTCCCCGCCTCTGATTCCCTGCCTCTGATTCCCCGCCTCTGATTCCCCAGCTCTGATTTCCCGCCTCTGAATCCCCAACTCTGATTCCCTGCCTCTGAATCCCCAGCTCTGATTCCCCGCCTCTGATTCCCCAGCTCTGATTCCCTGCCTCTGATTTCCCGCCTGTGATTCCCCATCTCTGATTCACAACCTCTGATTCCCCACCTCTGATTCCCCATATCTGATTCCCCGCCTCTGTTTGCCCGCCTCTAATTCCCGCCTCTGTTTCCCCATATCTGATTCCCCGCCTCTGAATCCCGCCTCTGGTTCCCCGCCTCTGATTCGCTGCCTCTGATTCCCCATCTCTGATTCCGCACATCTGATACCCTGCCTCTGATTCCCCGCCTCTGACTCCCCGCCTCTGATTCCCTGCCTCTGTTTCCCAACCTCTGATTCCCCATATCTGATTCCCCACCTCTGAATCCCCGCCTCTGGTTCCCCGCCTCTGATTCGCTGCCTCTGATTCCCCATCTCTGATTCCGCACATCTGATTCCCTGCCTCTGATTCCCCACCTCTGATTCCCCATATCTGATTCCCCGCCTCTCTTTCCGCGCCTCTGATTCCCCGCCTCTGATTCCCCATATCTGATTCCCCGCCTCTGATTCCCCAACTCTGATTCCCCACCTCTGATTCCCCAGCTCTGTTTCCCCACCTCTGATTCCCCGCCTCTGTTTCCCCATATCTAATTCCCCGCCTCTGATTCCTAAACTCTGATTCCCCGACTCTGATTCCACAGCTCTGATTCCCCGCCTCTGATTCCCCACATCTGATTCCCTGCCTCTGATTCCCTGCCTCCGATTCCCTGCCTCTGATTCCCAACCTCTGATTCCCCACCTCTGAATCCCCATATCTGATTCCCTGCCTCTGATTCCCCGCCTCTGATTCCCTGCCTCTGATTCCCCGCCTCTGATTCCCCAGCTCTGATTTCCCGCCTCTGAATCCCCAACTCTGATTCCCTGCCTCTGATTCCCCAGCTCTGATTCCCCGCCTCTGATTCCCCAGCTCTGATTCCCTGCCTCTGATTTCCCGCCTGTGATTCCCCATCTCTGATTCACAACCTCTGATTCCCCACCTCTGATTCCCCATATCTGATTCCCCGCCTCTGTTTGCCCGCCTCTAATTCCCCGCCTCTGTTTCGCCATATCTGATTCCCCGCCTCTGAATCCCGCCTCTGGTTCCCCGCCTCTGATTCGCTGCCTCTGATTCCCCATCTCTGATTCCGCACATCTGATACCCTGCCTCTGATTCCCCGCCTCTGACTCCCCGCCTCTGATTCCCTGCCTCTGTTTCCCAACCTCTGATTCCCCATATCTGATTCCCCACCTCTGAATCCCCGCCTCTGGTTCCCCGCCTCTGATTCGCTGCCTCTGATTCCCCATCTCTGATTCCGCACATCTGATTCCCTGCCTCTGATTCCCCGCCTCTGATTCCCCATCTCTGATTCCCCGCCTCTGAATCCCCGTGTCTGATACACAGCCTCTGATACCCCGCCCCTGATTCCCCACCTCTGATTCCCCATATCTGATACCCCGCCTCTGTTTCTGTGCCTCTTATTCCCCGCCTCTGATTCCCCGCCTCTGTTTCCCCAACTCTGATACCCAGCCTCTGATTCCCCAGCTCTGATTCCCCACCTCTGATTCCCCGTGTTTGATTCCCTGCCTCTGATTCCCCGCCTCTGATTCCCCATCTCTGATTCACCGCCTTTCATTCGCCACCTCTGATTCCCCATATCAGATTCCCCGCCTCTGTTTCCCGGCCTCTGATTCCCCACCTCTGTTTCCCTGCCTCTGATTCCCCACCTCTGTTTCCCCATATCTGATATCCCGCCTCCGATTCCCCAACTCTGATACCCCGCCTCTGATTCCCCAGCTCTGATTCCCCACCTCTGATTCCCCATGTTTGATTCCCTGCCTCTGATTCCCCGCCTCTGATTCCCCATCTCTGATTCACCGCCTTTCATTCGCCACCTCTGATTCCCCATATCAGATTCCCCGCCTCTGTTTCCCCGCCTCTGATTCCCCGCCTCCGTTTCCCCATATCTGATTCCCCACCTCTGATTCCCCATATCTGATTCCCCGCCTCTCTTTCCGCGCCTCTGATTCCCCGCCTCTGATTCCCCATATCTGATTCCCCGCCTATGATTCCCCAACTCTGATTCCCCACCTCTGATTCCCCAGCTCTGTTTGCCCGCCTCTGATTCCCCGCCTCTGTTTCCCCATATCTGATTCCCCGCCTCTGAATCCCCAACTCTGATTCCCTGCCTCTGATTCCCCAGCTCTGATTCCCCGCCTTTGATTCCCCCGTCTAATTCCCAGCCTCTGAAACCCCGTGTCTGATTTCTTGCCTCTGATTCCCCGCCTCTGATTCCCCATCTCTGATTCACAGCCTCTGATTCCCCACCTCTGATTCCCCATCTCTGATTCCGCACATCTGATTCCCTGCCTCTGATTCCCCGACTCTGATCCCCACCTCTGATTCCCCAGCTCTGATTCCCCGCCTCTGATTTCCCGTGTTTGACTCCCTGCCTCTGATTCCCCGCCTCTGATTCCCCATATCTCATTCCCCGCCTCTGATTCCCCATCTCTGATTCCCGGACTCTGATTCCCCACCTCTGATTCCCGGCCTCTTATTCCCGGCATCTGATTCCGGCCTCTGATTCCCGGCCTCTGATTCCCTGCTTCTGATTCCCCATCTCTGATTCCGCAAGTCTAATTCCCTGCCTCTGATTCCCCACCTCTGATTCCCCATATCTGATTCCCCGCCTCTGTTTCCCGGCCTCTGATTCCCTGCTTCTGATTCTGATTCCCTGCCTCTGATTCCCCATCTCTGATTCCGCACATCTGATTCCCTGCCTCTGATTCCCCACCTCTGATTCCCCATATCTGATTTCCCGCCTCTGTTTCCCCGCCTCTGATTCCCCGCCTCTGTTTCCCCATATCTAATTCCCAACCTCTGATGCCCCAACTCTGATTCCCTGCCTCTGATTCCCCGCGTTCTATTCCCTGCCTCTGATTCCCCGCATGTGATTCCCCATCTCTGATTCACCTCCTCTGATTCCCCACCTCTGATTCCCCATATCTAATTCCCCGCCTCTGTTTGCCCGACTCTGATTCCCCGCCTCTGTTTCCCCATATCTGATTCCCCGCCTCTGAATCCCCAACTCTGATTCCCTGCCTCTGATTCCCCAGCTCTGATTCCCCGCCTTTGATTCCCCCGTCTGATTCCCAGCCTCTGAAACCCCGTGTCTGATTTCTTGCCTCTGATTCCCCGCCTCTGATTCCCCATCTCTGATTCACAGCCTCTGATTTCCCACCTCTGATTCCCCATCTCTGATTCCGCACATCTGATTCCCTGCCTCTGATTCCCCGACTCTGATCCCCACCTCTGATTCCCCAGCTCTGATTCCCCGCCTCTGATTCCCCAACTCTGATTCCCCGCCTCTGATTCCCCAGCTCTGATTCCCCGCCTCTGATTCCCCGTGTTTGATTCCCTGCCTCTGATTCCCCGCCTCTGATTCCCCATCTCTGATTCACCGCCTTTGATTCGCCACCTCTGATTCCCCATATCTGATTCCTCGCCTCTGTTTCCCCGCCTCTGATTCCCCGCCTCTGATTCCCCATATCTCATTCCCCGCCTCTGATTCCCCATCTCTGATTCCCGGACTCTTATTCCCCACCTCTGATTCCCGGCCTCTTATTCCCGGCATCTGATTCCGGCCTCTGATTCCCGGCCTCTGATTCCCTGCTCCTGATTCACCATCTCTGATTCCATGCATCTGATTCCCAGCCTCTGATTCCCAGCCTCTGATTCCCAACCTCTGATTCCCCACCTCTGATTCCCCATATCTGATTCCCCGCCTCTGTTTCCCCGCCTCTGATTCCACGCCTCTGTTTCCCCATATCTGATCCCCGCCTCTATTTGCCCGCATCTGATTCCCCGCCTCTGTTTCCCCATATCTGATTCCCCGCCTCTGAATCCCCAACTCTGATTCCCTGCCTCTAATTTCCCAGCTCTGATTCCCCGCCTCTGATTCCCCGCGTCTGATTACCGGCGTCATGATTCCCCGCCTCTGATTCCCCATCTCTGATTCACAACCTCTGATTCCCCACCTCTGATACCCCATATCTGATTCCCCGCCTCTGTTTCCCCGCCTCTGATTCCCCACCTCTGATTCCCAATATCTGATTCCCCGCCTCTGATTCCCCACCTCTGATTCCCCAGCTCTGATTCCCCGTGTTTGATTCCATGCCTCTGATTCCCTGCCCTGATTCACCATCTCTGTTTCACCGCCTTTGATTCGCCACCTCTGATTCCCCATATCTGATTCCCCGCCTCTGTTTCCCCGCCTCTGATATCTTGCCTCTGATTCCCAACCTCTGATTCCACACCTCTGATTCCCCATATCTGATTCCCCGCCTCTGTTTCCCCGCCTCTGATTCCCTGCCCCTGTTTCCCCATATCTGATTCCCTGCCTCTGATTCCCCAACTCTGATTCCCCGCCTCTGATTCCCCAGCTCTGATTCCCCGCCTCTGATTTCCCGTGTTTGATTCCCTGCCTCTGATTCCCCGCCTTTGATTCCCCATCTCTGATTCACCGCCTTTGATTCGCCACCTCTGATTCCACATATCTGATTCCCCACCTCTGTTTCCCCGCCTCTGATTCCCCGCCTCTGATTCTCCATATCTCATTCCCCGCCTCTGAATCCCCATCTCTGATTCCCGGACTCTGATTCCCCACCTCTGATTCCCGGCATGTTATTCCCAGCATATGATTCCCGGCCTCTGATTCCCGGCCTCTGATTCCCCGCTTCTGATTCTGATTCCCTGCCTCTGATTCCCCATCTCTGATTCCGCACATCTGATTCCCTGCCTCTGATTCCCCACCTCTGATTCCCCATATCTGATATCCCGCCTCTGTTTCCCCACCTCTGATTCCCCGCCTCTGTTTCCCCATATCTAATTCCCAACCTCTGATGCCCCAACTCTGATTCCCTGCCTCTGATTCCCCGCGTTCTATTCCCTGCCTCTGATTCCCCGCCTGTGATTCCCCATCTCTGATTCACCACCTCTGATTCCCCACCTCTGATTCCCCATATCTAATTCCCCGCCTCTGTTTGCCCGCCTCTGATTCCCCGCCTCTGTTTCCCCATATCTGATTCCCCGCCTCTGAATCCCCAACTCTGATTCCCCATATCTGATTCCCCACCTCTGTTTCCCTGCCTCTGATTCCCCACCTCTGTTTCCCCATATCTGATATCCCGCCTCTGATTCCCCAACTCTGATACCCCGCCTCTGATTCCCCAGCTTTGATTCTCCACCTCTGATTCCCCGTGTTTGATTCCCTGCCTCTGATTCCCCGCCTCTGATTCCCCATCTCTGATTCACCGCCTTTCATTCGCCACCTCTGATTCCCCATATCAGATTCCCCGCCTCTGTTTCCCCGCCTCTGATTCCCCGCCTCTGTTTCCCCATATCTGATTCCCCACCTCTGATTCCCCATATCTGATTCCCCGCCTCTCTTTCCGCGCCTCTGATTCCCCGCCTCTGATTCCCCATATCTGATTCCCGCCTCTGATTCCCCAACTCTGATTCCCCACCTCTGATTCCCCAGCTCTGTTTCCCCACCTCTGATTCCCCGCCTCTGTTTCCCCATATCTAATTCCCCGCCTCTGATTCCCAAACTCTGATTCCCCGACTCTGATTCCCCAGCTCTGATTCCCCGCCTCTGATTCCCCACATCTGATTCCCTGCCTCTGATTCCCTGCCTCCGATTCCCTGCCTCTGATTCCCAACCTCTGATTCCCCACCTCTGAATCCCCATATCTGATTCCCTGCCTCTGATTCCCCGCCTCTGATTCCCTGCCTCTGATTCCCCGCCTCTGATTCCCCAGCTCTGATTTCCCGCCTCTGAATCCCCAACTCTGATTCCCTGCCTCTGATTCCCCAGCTCTGATTCCCCGCCTCTGATTCCCCAGCTCTGATTCCCTGCCTCTGATTTCCCGCCTGTGATTCCCCATCTCTGATTCACAACCTCTGATTCCCCACCTCTGATTCCCCATATCTGATTCCCCGCCTCTGTTTGCCCGCCTCTAATTCCCCGCCTCTGTTTCCCCATATCTGATTCCCCGCCTCTGAATCCCGCCTCTGGTTCCCCGCCTCTGATTCGCTGCCTCTGATTCCCCATCTCTGATTCCGCACATCTGATACCCTGCCTCTGATTCCCCGCCTCTGACTCCCCGCCTCTGATTCCCTGCCTCTGTTTCCCAACCTCTGATTCCCCATATCTGATTCCCCACCTCTGAATCCCCGCCTCTGGTTCCCCGCCTCTGATTCGCTGCCTCTGATTCCCCATCTCTGATTCCGCACATCTGATTCCCTGCCTCTGATTCCCCACCTCTGATTCCCCATATCTGATTCCCCGCCTCTCTTTCCGCGCCTCTGATTCCCCGCCTCTGATTCCCCATATCTGATTCCCCGCCTCTGATTCCCCAACTCTGATTCCCCACCTCTGATTCCCCAGCTCTGTTTCCCCACCTCTGATTCCCCGCCTCTGTTTCCCCATATCTAATTCCCCGCCTCTGATTCCTAAACTCTGATTCCCCGACTCTGATTCCCCAGCTCTGATTCCCCGCCTCTGATTCCCCACATCTGATTCCCTGCCTCTGATTCCCTGCCTCCGATTCCCTGCCTCTGATTCCCAACCTCTGATTCCCCACCTCTGAATCCCCATATCTGATTCCCTGCCTCTGATTCCCCGCCTCTGATTCCCTGCCTCTGATTCCCCGCCTCTGATTCCCCAGCTCTGATTTCCCGCCTCTGAATCCCCAACTCTGATTCCCTGCCTCTGATTCCCCAGCTCTGATTCCCCGCCTCTGATTCCCCAGCTCTGATTCCCTGCCTCTGATTTCCCGCCTGTGATTCCCCATCTCTGATTCACAACCTCTGATTCCCCACCTCTGATTCCCCATATCTGATTCCCCGCCTCTGTTTGCCCGCCTCTAATTCCCCGCCTCTGTTTCGCCATATCTGATTCCCCGCCTCTGAATCCCGCCTCTGGTTCCCCGCCTCTGATTCGCTGCCTCTGATTCCCCATCTCTGATTCCGCACATCTGATACCCTGCCTCTGATTCCCCGCCTCTGACTCCCCGCCTCTGATTCCCTGCCTCTGTTTCCCAACCTCTGATTCCCCATATCTGATTCCCCACCTCTGAATCCCCGCCTCTGGTTCCCCGCCTCTGATTCGCTGCCTCTGATTCCCCATCTCTGATTCCGCACATCTGATTCCCTGCCTCTGATTCCCCGCCTCTGATTCCCCATCTCTGATTTCCCGCCTCTGAATCCCCGTGTCTGATACACAGCCTCTGATACCCCGCCCCTGATTCCCCACCTCTGATTACCCATATCTGATACCCCGCCTCTGTTTCTGTGCCTCTTATTCCCCGCCTCTGATTCCCCGCCTCTGTTTCCCCAACTCTGATACCCAGCCTCTGATTCCCCAGCTCTGATTCCCCACCTCTGATTCCCCGTGTTTGATTCCCTGCCTCTGATTCCCCGCCTCTGATTCCCCATCTCTGATTCACCGCCTTTCATTCGCCACCTCTGATTCCCCATATCAGATTCCCCGCCTCTGTTTCCCGGCCTCTGATTCCCCACCTCTGTTTCCCTGCCTCTGATTCCCCACCTCTGTTTCCCCATATCTGATATCCCGCCTCCGATTCCCCAACTCTGATACCCCGCCTCTGATTCCCCAGCTCTGATTCCCCACCTCTGATTCCCCATGTTTGATTCCCTGCCTCTGATTCCCCGCCTCTGATTCCCCATCTCTGATTCACCGCCTTTCATTCGCCACCTCTGATTCCCCATATCAGATTCCCCGCCTCTGTTTCCCCGCCTCTGATTCCCCGCCTCCGTTTCCCCATATCTGATTCCCCACCTCTGATTCCCCATATCTGATTCCCCGCCTCTCTTTCCGCGCCTCTGATTCCCCGCCTCTGATTCCCCATATCTGATTCCCCGCCTATGATTCCCCAACTCTGATTCCCCACCTCTGATTCCCCAGCTCTGTTTGCCCGCCTCTGATTCCCCGCCTCTGTTTCCCCATATCTGATTCCCCGCCTCTGAATCCCCAACTCTGATTCCCTGCCTCTGATTCCCCAGCTCTGATTCCCCGCCTTTGATTCCCCCGTCTAATTCCCAGCCTCTGAAACCCCGTGTCTGATTTCTTGCCTCTGATTCCCCGCCTCTGATTCCCCATCTCTGATTCACAGCCTCTGATTCCCCACCTCTGATTCCCCATCTCTGATTCCGCACATCTGATTCCCTGCCTCTGATTCCCCGACTCTGATCCCCACCTCTGATTCCCCAGCTCTGATTCCCCGCCTCTGATTTCCCGTGTTTGACTCCCTGCCTCTGATTCCCCGCCTCTGATTCCCCATATCTCATTCCCCGCCTCTGATTCCCCATCTCTGATTCCCCGCCTCTGTTTCCCCGCCTCTGATTCCCCGCCTCTGAATCCCCGTGTCTGATACACAGCCTCTGATACCCCGCCCCTGATTCCCCACCTCTGATTCCCCATATCTGATACCCCGCCTCTGTTTCTGTGCCTCTTATTCCCCGCCTCTGATTCCCCACCTCTGTTTCCCCAACTCTGATACCCAGCCTCTGATTCCCCAGCTCTGATTCCCCACCTCTGATTCCCCGTGTTTGATTCCCTGCCTCTGATTCCCCGCCTCTGATTCCCCATCTCTGATTCACCGCCTTTCATTCGCCACCTCTGATTCCCCATATCAGATTCCCCGCCTCTGTTTCCCCGCCTCTGATTCCCTACCTCTGTTTCCCTGCCTCTGATTCCCCACCTCTGTTTCCCCATATCTGATATCCCGCCTCTGATTCCCCAACTCTGATACCCCGCCTCTGATTCCCCAGCTCTGATTCCCCACCTCTGATTCCCCATGTTTGATTCCCTGCCTCTGATTCCCCGCCTCTGATTCCCCATCTCTGATTCACCGCCTTTCATTCGCTACCTCTGATTCCCCATATCAGATTCCCCGCCTCTGTTTCCCCACCTCTGATTCCCCGCCTCTGTTTCCCCATATCTGATTCCCCACCTCTGATTCCCCATATCTGATTCCCCGCCTCTCTTTCCGCGCCTCTGATTCCCCGCCTCTGATTCCCCATATCTGATTCCCCGCCTCTGATTCCCCAACTCTGATTCCCCACCTCTGATTCCCCAGCTCTGTTTCCCCACCTCTGATTCCCCGCCTCTGTTTCCCCATATCTAATTCCCCGCCTCTGATTCCCAAACTCTGATTCCCCGACTCTGATTCCCCAGCTCTGATTCCCCGCCTCTGATTCCCCTCATCTGATTCCCTGCCTCTGATTCCCTGCCTCCGATTCCTTGCCTCTGATTCCCAACCTCTGATTCCCCACCTCTGAATCCCCATATCTGATGCCCTGCCTCTGATTCCCCGCCTCTGATTCCCTGCCTCTGATTCCCCGCCTCTGATTCCCCAGCTCTGATTTCCCGCCTCTGAATCCCCAACTCTGATTCCCTGCCTCTGAATCCCCAGCTCTGATTCCCCGCCTCTGATTCCCCAGCTCTGATTCCCTGCCTCTGATTTCCCGCCTGTGATTCCCCATCTCTGATTCACAACCTCTGATTCCCCACCTCTGATTCCCCATATCTGATTCCCCGCCTCTGTTTGCCCGCCTCTAATTCCCGCCTCTGTTTCCCCATATCTGATTCCCCGCCTCTGAATCCCGCCTCTGGTTCCCCGCCTCTGATTCGCTGCCTCTGATTCCCCATCTCTGATTCCGCACATCTGATACCCTGCCTCTGATTCCCCGCCTCTGACTCCCCGCCTCTGATTCCCTGCCTCTGTTTCCCAACCTCTGATTCCCCATATCTGATTCCCCACCTCTGAATCCCCGCCTCTGGTTCCCCGCCTCTGATTCGCTGCCTCTGATTCCCCATCTCTGATTCCGCACATCTGATTCCCTGCCTCTGATTCCCCACCTCTGATTCCCCATATCTGATTCCCCGCCTCTCTTTCCGCGCCTCTGATTCCCCGCCTCTGATTCCCCATATCTGATTCCCCGCCTCTGATTCCCCAACTCTGATTCCCCACCTCTGATTCCCCAGCTCTGTTTCCCCACCTCTGATTCCCCGCCTCTGTTTCCCCATATCTAATTCCCCGCCTCTGATTCCTAAACTCTGATTCCCCGACTCTGATTCCACAGCTCTGATTCCCCGCCTCTGATTCCCCACATCTGATTCCCTGCCTCTGATTCCCTGCCTCCGATTCCCTGCCTCTGATTCCCAACCTCTGATTCCCCACCTCTGAATCCCCATATCTGATTCCCTGCCTCTGATTCCCCGCCTCTGATTCCCTGCCTCTGATTCCCCGCCTCTGATTCCCCAGCTCTGATTTCCCGCCTCTGAATCCCCAACTCTGATTCCCTGCCTCTGATTCCCCAGCTCTGATTCCCCGCCTCTGATTCCCCAGCTCTGATTCCCTGCCTCTGATTTCCCGCCTGTGATTCCCCATCTCTGATTCACAACCTCTGATTCCCCACCTCTGATTCCCCATATCTGATTCCCCGCCTCTGTTTGCCCGCCTCTAATTCCCCGCCTCTGTTTCGCCATATCTGATTCCCCGCCTCTGAATCCCGCCTCTGGTTCCCCGCCTCTGATTCGCTGCCTCTGATTCCCCATCTCTGATTCCGCACATCTGATACCCTGCCTCTGATTCCCCGCCTCTGACTCCCCGCCTCTGATTCCCTGCCTCTGTTTCCCAACCTCTGATTCCCCATATCTGATTCCCCACCTCTGAATCCCCGCCTCTGGTTCCCCGCCTCTGATTCGCTGCCTCTGATTCCCCATCTCTGATTCCGCACATCTGATTCCCTGCCTCTGATTCCCCGCCTCTGATTCCCCATCTCTGATTCCCCGCCTCTGAATCCCCGTGTCTGATACACAGCCTCTGATACCCCGCCCCTGATTCCCCACCTCTGATTCCCCATATCTGATACCCCGCCTCTGTTTCTGTGCCTCTTATTCCCCGCCTCTGATTCCCCGCCTCTGTTTCCCCAACTCTGATACCCAGCCTCTGATTCCCCAGCTCTGATTCCCCACCTCTGATTCCCCGTGTTTGATTCCCTGCCTCTGATTCCCCGCCTCTGATTCCCCATCTCTGATTCACCGCCTTTCATTCGCCACCTCTGATTCCCCATATCAGATTCCCCGCCTCTGTTTCCCGGCCTCTGATTCCCCACCTCTGTTTCCCTGCCTCTGATTCCCCACCTCTGTTTCCCCATATCTGATATCCCGCCTCCGATTCCCCAACTCTGATACCCCGCCTCTGATTCCCCAGCTCTGATTCCCCACCTCTGATTCCCCATGTTTGATTCCCTGCCTCTGATTCCCCGCCTCTGATTCCCCATCTCTGATTCACCGCCTTTCATTCGCCACCTCTGATTCCCCATATCAGATTCCCCGCCTCTGTTTCCCCGCCTCTGATTCCCCGCCTCCGTTTCCCCATATCTGATTCCCCACCTCTGATTCCCCATATCTGATTCCCCGCCTCTCTTTCCGCGCCTCTGATTCCCCGCCTCTGATTCCCCATATCTGATTCCCCGCCTATGATTCCCCAACTCTGATTCCCCACCTCTGATTCCCCAGCTCTGTTTGCCCGCCTCTGATTCCCCGCCTCTGTTTCCCCATATCTGATTCCCCGCCTCTGAATCCCCAACTCTGATTCCCTGCCTCTGATTCCCCAGCTCTGATTCCCCGCCTTTGATTCCCCCGTCTAATTCCCAGCCTCTGAAACCCCGTGTCTGATTTCTTGCCTCTGATTCCCCGCCTCTGATTCCCCATCTCTGATTCACAGCCTCTGATTCCCCACCTCTGATTCCCCATCTCTGATTCCGCACATCTGATTCCCTGCCTCTGATTCCCCGACTCTGATCCCCACCTCTGATTCCCCAGCTCTGATTCCCCGCCTCTGATTTCCCGTGTTTGACTCCCTGCCTCTGATTCCCCGCCTCTGATTCCCCATATCTCATTCCCCGCCTCTGATTCCCCATCTCTGATTCCCGGACTCTGATTCCCCACCTCTGATTCCCGGCCTCTTATTCCCGGCATCTGATTCCGGCCTCTGATTCCCGGCCTCTGATTCCCTGCTTCTGATTCCCCATCTCTGATTCCGCAAGTCTAATTCCCTGCCTCTGATTCCCCACCTCTGATTCCCCATATCTGATTCCCCGCCTCTGTTTCCCGGCCTCTGATTCCCTGCTTCTGATTCTGATTCCCTGCCTCTGATTCCCCATCTCTGATTCCGCACATCTGATTCCCTGCCTCTGATTCCCCACCTCTGATTCCCCATATCTGATTTCCCGCCTCTGTTTCCCCGCCTCTGATTCCCCGCCTCTGTTTCCCCATATCTAATTCCCAACCTCTGATGCCCCAACTCTGATTCCCTGCCTCTGATTCCCCGCGTTCTATTCCCTGCCTCTGATTCCCCGCATGTGATTCCCCATCTCTGATTCACCTCCTCTGATTCCCCACCTCTGATTCCCCATATCTAATTCCCCGCCTCTGTTTGCCCGACTCTGATTCCCCGCCTCTGTTTCCCCATATCTGATTCCCCGCCTCTGAATCCCCAACTCTGATTCCCTGCCTCTGATTCCCCAGCTCTGATTCCCCGCCTTTGATTCCCCCGTCTGATTCCCAGCCTCTGAAACCCCGTGTCTGATTTCTTGCCTCTGATTCCCCGCCTCTGATTCCCCATCTCTGATTCACAGCCTCTGATTTCCCACCTCTGATTCCCCATCTCTGATTCCGCACATCTGATTCCCTGCCTCTGATTCCCCGACTCTGATCCCCACCTCTGATTCCCCAGCTCTGATTCCCCGCCTCTGATTCCCCAACTCTGATTCCCCGCCTCTGATTCCCCAGCTCTGATTCCCCGCCTCTGATTCCCCGTGTTTGATTCCCTGCCTCTGATTCCCCGCCTCTGATTCCCCATCTCTGATTCACCGCCTTTGATTCGCCACCTCTGATTCCCCATATCTGATTCCTCGCCTCTGTTTCCCCGCCTCTGATTCCCCGCCTCTGATTCCCCATATCTCATTCCCCGCCTCTGATTCCCCATCTCTGATTCCCGGACTCTTATTCCCCACCTCTGATTCCCGGCCTCTTATTCCCGGCATCTGATTCCGGCCTCTGATTCCCGGCCTCTGATTCCCTGCTCCTGATTCACCATCTCTGATTCCATGCATCTGATTCCCAGCCTCTGATTCCCAGCCTCTGATTCCCAACCTCTGATTCCCCACCTCTGATTCCCCATATCTGATTCCCCGCCTCTGTTTCCCCGCCTCTGATTCCACGCCTCTGTTTCCCCATATCTGATCCCCGCCTCTATTTGCCCGCATCTGATTCCCCGCCTCTGTTTCCCCATATCTGATTCCCCGCCTCTGAATCCCCAACTCTGATTCCCTGCCTCTAATTTCCCAGCTCTGATTCCCCGCCTCTGATTCCCCGCGTCTGATTACCGGCGTCATGATTCCCCGCCTCTGATTCCCCATCTCTGATTCACAACCTCTGATTCCCCACCTCTGATACCCCATATCTGATTCCCCGCCTCTGTTTCCCCGCCTCTGATTCCCCACCTCTGATTCCCAATATCTGATTCCCCGCCTCTGATTCCCCACCTCTGATTCCCCAGCTCTGATTCCCCGTGTTTGATTCCATGCCTCTGATTCCCTGCCCTGATTCACCATCTCTGTTTCACCGCCTTTGATTCGCCACCTCTGATTCCCCATATCTGATTCCCCGCCTCTGTTTCCCCGCCTCTGATATCTTGCCTCTGATTCCCAACCTCTGATTCCACACCTCTGATTCCCCATATCTGATTCCCCGCCTCTGTTTCCCCGCCTCTGATTCCCTGCCCCTGTTTCCCCATATCTGATTCCCTGCCTCTGATTCCCCAACTCTGATTCCCCGCCTCTGATTCCCCAGCTCTGATTCCCCGCCTCTGATTTCCCGTGTTTGATTCCCTGCCTCTGATTCCCCGCCTTTGATTCCCCATCTCTGATTCACCGCCTTTGATTCGCCACCTCTGATTCCACATATCTGATTCCCCACCTCTGTTTCCCCGCCTCTGATTCCCCGCCTCTGATTCTCCATATCTCATTCCCCGCCTCTGAATCCCCATCTCTGATTCCCGCACTCTGATTCCCCACCTCTGATTCCCGGCATGTTATTCCCAGCATATGATTCCCGGCCTCTGATTCCCGGCCTCTGATTCCCCGCTTCTGATTCTGATTCCCTGCCTCTGATTCCCCATCTCTGATTCCGCACATCTGATTCCCTGCCTCTGATTCCCCACCTCTGATTCCCCATATCTGATATCCCGCCTCTGTTTCCCCACCTCTGATTCCCCGCCTCTGTTTCCCCATATCTAATTCCCAACCTCTGATGCCCCAACTCTGATTCCCTGCCTCTGATTCCCCGCGTTCTATTCCCTGCCTCTGATTCCCCGCCTGTGATTCCCCATCTCTGATTCACCACCTCTGATTCCCCACCTCTGATTCCCCATATCTAATTCCCCGCCTCTGTTTGCCCGCCTCTGATTCCCCGCCTCTGTTTCCCCATATCTGATTCCCCGCCTCTGAATCCCCAACTCTGATTCCCCATATCTGATTCCCCACCTCTGTTTCCCTGCCTCTGATTCCCCACCTCTGTTTCCCCATATCTGATATCCCGCCTCTGATTCCCCAACTCTGATACCCCGCCTCTGATTCCCCAGCTTTGATTCTCCACCTCTGATTCCCCGTGTTTGATTCCCTGCCTCTGATTCCCCGCCTCTGATTCCCCATCTCTGATTCACCGCCTTTCATTCGCCACCTCTGATTCCCCATATCAGATTCCCCGCCTCTGTTTCCCCGCCTCTGATTCCCCGCCTCTGTTTCCCCATATCTGATTCCCCACCTCTGATTCCCCATATCTGATTCCCCGCCTCTCTTTCCGCGCCTCTGATTCCCCGCCTCTGATTCCCCATATCTGATTCCCGCCTCTGATTCCCCAACTCTGATTCCCCACCTCTGATTCCCCAGCTCTGTTTCCCCACCTCTGATTCCCCGCCTCTGTTTCCCCATATCTAATTCCCCGCCTCTGATTCCCAAACTCTGATTCCCCGACTCTGATTCCCCAGCTCTGATTCCCCGCCTCTGATTCCCCACATCTGATTCCCTGCCTCTGATTCCCTGCCTCCGATTCCCTGCCTCTGATTCCCAACCTCTGATTCCCCACCTCTGAATCCCCATATCTGATTCCCTGCCTCTGATTCCCCGCCTCTGATTCCCTGCCTCTGATTCCCCGCCTCTGATTCCCCAGCTCTGATTTCCCGCCTCTGAATCCCCAACTCTGATTCCCTGCCTCTGATTCCCCAGCTCTGATTCCCCGCCTCTGATTCCCCAGCTCTGATTCCCTGCCTCTGATTTCCCGCCTGTGATTCCCCATCTCTGATTCACAACCTCTGATTCCCCACCTCTGATTCCCCATATCTGATTCCCCGCCTCTGTTTGCCCGCCTCTAATTCCCCGCCTCTGTTTCCCCATATCTGATTCCCCGCCTCTGAATCCCGCCTCTGGTTCCCCGCCTCTGATTCGCTGCCTCTGATTCCCCATCTCTGATTCCGCACATCTGATACCCTGCCTCTGATTCCCCGCCTCTGACTCCCCGCCTCTGATTCCCTGCCTCTGTTTCCCAACCTCTGATTCCCCATATCTGATTCCCCACCTCTGAATCTCCGCCTCTGGTTCCCCGCCTCTGATTCGCTGCCTCTGATTCCCCATCTCTGATTCCGCACATCTGATTCCCTGCCTCTGATTCCCCGCCTCTGATTCCCCATCTCTGATTCCCCGCCTCTGAATCCCCGTGTCTGATACACAGCCTCTGATACCCCGCCCCTGATTCCCCACCTCTGATTCCCCATATCTGATACCCCGCCTCTGTTTCTGTGCCTCTTATTCCCCGCCTCTGATTCCCCGCCTCTGTTTCCCCAACTCTGATACCCAGCCTCTGATTCCCCAGCTCTGATTCCCCACCTCTGATTCCCCGTGTTTGATTCCCTGCCTCTGATTCCCCGCCTCTGATTCCCCATCTCTGATTCACCGCCTTTCATTCGCCACCTCTGATTCCCCATATCAGATTCCCCGCCTCTGTTTCCCCGCCTCTGATTCCCCACCTCTGTTTCCCTGCCTCTGATTCCCCACCTCTGTTTCCCCATATCTGATATCCCGCCTCTGATTCCCCAACTCTGATACCCCGCCTCTGATTCCCCAGCTCTGATTCCCCACCTCTGATTCCCCATGTTTGATTCCCTGCCTCTGATTCCCCGCCTCTGATTCCCCATCTCTGATTCACCGCCTTTCATTCGCCACCTCTGATTCCCCATATCAGATTCCCCGCCTCTGTTTCCCCGCCTCTGATTCCCCGCCTCTGTTTCCCCATATCTGATTCCCCACCTCTGATTCCCCATATCTGATTCCCCGCCTCTCTTTCCGCGCCTCTGATTCCCCGCCTCTGATTCCCCATATCTGATTCCCCGCCTCTGATTCCCCAACTCTGATTCCCCACCTCTGATTCCCCAGCTCTGTTTGCCCACCTCTGATTCCCCGCCTCTGTTTCCCCATATCTAATTCCCCGCCTCTGATTCCCAAACTCTGATTCCCCGACTCTGATTCCCCAGCTCTGATTCCACGCCTCTGATTCCCCTCATCTGATTCCCTGCCTCTGATTCCCTGCCTCCGATTCCTTGCCTCTGATTCCCAACCTCTGATTCCCCACCTCTGAATCCCCATATCTGATGCCCTGCCTCTGATTCCCCGCCTCTGATTCCCTGCCTCTGATTCCCCGCCTCTGATTCCCCAGCTCTGATTTCCCGCCTCTGAATCCCCAACTCTGATTCCCTGCCTCTGAATCCCCAGCTCTGATTCCCCGCCTCTGATTCCCCAGCTCTGATTCCCTGCCTCTGATTTCCCGCCTGTGATTCCCCATCTCTGATTCACAACCTCTGATTCCCCACCTCTGATTCCCCATATCTGATTCCCCGCCTCTGTTTGCCCGCCTCTAATTCCCGCCTCTGTTTCCCCATATCTGATTCCCCGCCTCTGAATCCCGCCTCTGGTTCCCCGCCTCTGATTCGCTGCCTCTGATTCCCCATCTCTGATTCCGCACATCTGATACCCTGCCTCTGATTCCCCGCCTCTGACTCCCCGCCTCTGATTCCCTGCCTCTGTTTCCCAACCTCTGATTCCCCATATCTGATTCCCCACCTCTGAATCCCCGCCTCTGGTTCCCCGCCTCTGATTCGCTGCCTCTGATTCCCCATCTCTGATTCCGCACATCTGATTCCCTGCCTCTGATTCCCCACCTCTGATTCCCCATATCTGATTCCCCGCCTCTCTTTCCGCGCCTCTGATTCCCCGCCTCTGATTCCCCATATCTGATTCCCCGCTTCTGATTCCCCAACTCTGATTCCCCACCTCTGATTCCCCAGCTCTGTTTCCCCACCTCTGATTCCCCGCCTCTGTTTCCCCATATCTAATTCCCCGCCTTTGATTCCTAAACTCTGATTCCCCGACTCTGATTCCCCAGCTCTGATTCCCCGCCTCTGATTCCCCACATCTGATTCCCTGCCTCTGATTCCCTGCCTCCGATTCCCTGCCTCTGATTCCCAACCTCTGATTCCCCACCTCTGAATCCCCATATCTGATTCCCTGCCTCTGATTCCCCGCCTCTGATTCCCTGCCTCTGATTCCCCGCCTCTGATTCCCCAGCTCTGATTTCCCGCCTCTGAATCCCCAACTCTGATTCCCTGCCTCTGATTCCCCAGCTCTGATTCCCCGCCTCTGATTCCCCAGCTCTGATTCCCTGCCTCTGATTTCCCGCCTGTGATTCCCCATCTCTGATTCACAACCTCTGATTCCCCACCTCTGATTCCCCATATCTGATTCCCCGCCTCTGTTTGCCCGCCTCTAATTCCCCGCCTCTGTTTCCCCATATCTGATTCCCCGCCTCTGAATCCCGCCTCTGTTTCCCAACCTCTGATTCCCCATATCTGATTCCCCACCTCTGAATCCCCGCCTCTGGTTCCCCGCCTCTGATTCGCTGCCTCTGATTCCCCATCTCTGATTCCGCACATCTGATTCCCTGCCTCTGATTCCCCGCCTCTGATTCCCCAGCTCTGATTCCCCGCCTCTGATTCCCCAGCTCTGATTCCCTGCCTCTGATTTCCCGCCTGTGATTCCCCATCTCTGATTCACAACCTCTGATTCCCCACCTCTGATTCCCCATATCTGATTCCCCGCCTCTGTTTGCCCGCCTCTAATTCCCCGCCTCTGTTTCCCCATATCTGATTCCCCGCCTCTGATTCCCTGCCTCTGTTTCCCAACCTCTGATTCCCCATATCTGATTCCCCACCTCTGAATCCCCGCCTCTGGTTCCCCGCCTCTGATTCGCTGCCTCTGATTCCCCATCTCTGATTCCGCACATCTGATTCCCTGCCTCTGATTCCCCGCCTCTGATTCCCCATCTCTGATTCCCCGCCTCTGAATCCCCGTGTCTGATACACAGCCTCTGATACCCCGCCCCTGATTCCCCACCTCTGATTCCCCATATCTGATACCCCGCCTCTGTTTCTGTGCCTCTTATTCCCCGCCTCTGATTCCCCGCCTCTGTTTCCCCAACTCTGATACCCAGCCTCTGATTCCCCAGCTCTGATTCCCCACCTCTGATTCCCCGTGTTTGATTCCCTGCCTCTGATTCCCCGCCTCTGATTCCCCATCTCTGATTCACCGCCTTTCATTCGCCACCTCTGATTCCCCATATCAGATTCCCCACCTCTGATTCCCCGCCTCTGTTTCCCCATATCTAATTCCCCGCCTTTGATTCCTAAACTCTGATTCCCCGACTCTGATTCCCCAGCTCTGATTCCCCGCCTCTGATTCCCCACATCTGATTCCCTGCCTCTGATTCCCTGCCTCCGATTCCCTGCCTCTGATTCCCAACCTCTGATTCCCCACCTCTGAATCCCCATATCTGATTCCCTGCCTCTGATTCCCCGCCTCTGATTCCCTGCCTCTGATTCCCCGCCTCTGATTCCCCAGCTCTGATTTCCCGCCTCTGAATCCCCAACTCTGATTCCCTGCCTCTGATTCCCCAGCTCTGATTCCCCGCCTCTGATTCCCCAGCTCTGATTCCCTGCCTCTGATTTCCCGCCTGTGATTCCCCATCTCTGATTCACAACCTCTGATTCCCCACCTCTGATTCCCCATATCTGATTCCCCGCCTCTGTTTGCCCGCCTCTAATTCCCCGCCTCTGTTTCCCCATATCTGATTCCCCGCCTCTGAATCCCGCCTCTGGTTCCCCGCCTCTGATTCGCTGCCTCTGATTCCCCATCTCTGATTCCGCACATCTGATACCCTGCCTCTGATTCCCCGCCTCTGACTCCCCGCCTCTGATTCCCTGCCTCTGTTTCCCAACCTCTGATTCCCCATATCTGATTCCCCACCTCTGAATCCCCGCCTCTGGTTCCCCGCCTCTGATTCGCTGCCTCTGATTCCCCATCTCTGATTCCGCACATCTGATTCCCTGCCTCTGATTCCCCGCCTCTGATTCCCCATCTCTGATTCCCCGCCTCTGAATCCCCGTGTCTGATACACAGCCTCTGATACCCCGCCCCTGATTCCCCACCTCTGATTCCCCATATCTGATACCCCGCCTCTGTTTCTGTGCCTCTTATTCCCCGCCTCTGATTCCCCGCCTCTGTTTCCCCAACTCTGATACCCAGCCTCTGATTCCCCAGCTCTGATTCCCCACCTCTGATTCCCCGTGTTTGATTCCCTGCCTCTGATTCCCCGCCTCTGATTCCCCATCTCTGATTCACCGCCTTTCATTCGCCACCTCTGATTCCCCATATCAGATTCCCCGCCTCTGTTTCCCCGCCTCTGATTCCCCACCTCTGTTTCCCTGCCTCTGATTCCCCACCTCTGTTTCCCCATATCTGATATCCCGCCTCCGATTCCCCAACTCTGATACCCCGCCTCTGATTCCCCAGCTCTGATTCCCCACCTCTGATTCCCCAAGTTTGATTCCCTGCCTCTGATTCCCCGCCTCTGATTCCCCATCTCTGATTCACCGCCTTTCATTCGCCACCTCTGATTCCCCATATCAGATTCCCCGCCTCTGTTTCCCCGCCTCTGATTCCCCGCCTCCGTTTCCCCATATCTGATTCCCCACCTCTGATTCCCCATATCTGATTCCCCGCCTCTCTTTCCGCGCCTCTGATTCCCCGCCTCTGATTCCCCATATCTGATTCCCCGCCTATGATTCCCCAACTCTGATTCCCCACCTCTGATTCCCCAGCTCTGTTTCCCCACCTCTGATTCCCCGCCTCTGTTTCCCCATATCTAATTCCCCGCCTCTGATTCCCAAACTCTGATTCCCCGACTCTGATTCCCCAGCTCTGATTCCCCGCCTCTGATTCCCCACATCTGATTCCCTGCCTCTGATTCCCTGCCTCCGATTCCCTGCCTCTGATTCCCAACCTCTGATTCCCCACCTCTGAATCCCCATATCTAATTCCCTGCCTCTGATTCCCCGCCTCTGATTCCCTGCCTCTGATTCCCCGCCTCTGATTCCCCAGCTCTGATTTCCCGCCTCTGAATCCCCAACTCTGATTCCCTGCCTCTGAATCCCCAGCTCTGATTTCCCGCCTCTGATTCCCCAGCTCTGATTCCCTGCCTCTGATTTCCCGCCTGTGATTCCCCATCTCTGATTCACAACCTCTGATTCCCCACCTCTGATTCCCCATATCTGATTCCCCGCCTCTGTTTGCCCGCCTCTAATTCCCCGCCTCTGTTTCCCCATATCTGATTCCCCGCCTCTGAATCCCGCCTCTGGTTCCCCGCCTCTGATTTGCTGCCTCTGATTCCCCATCTCTGATTCCGCACATCTGATACCCTGCCTCTGATTCCCCGCCTCTGACTCCCCGCCTCTGATTCCCTGCCTCTGTTTCCCAACCTCTGATTCCCCATATCTGATTCCCCACCTCTGAATCCCCGCCTCTGGTTCCCCGCCTCTGATTCGCTGCCTCTGATTCCCCATCTCTGATTCCGCACATCTGACTCCCTGCCTCTGATTCCCCGCCTCTGATTCCCCATCTCTGATTCCCCGCCTCTGAATCCCCGTGTCTGATACACAGCCTCTGATACCCCGCCCCTGATTCCCCACCTCTGATTCCCCATATCTGATACCCCGCCTCTGTTTCTGTGCCTCTTATTCCCCGCCTCTGATTCCCCGCCTCTGTTTCCCCAACTCTGATACCCAGCCTCTGATTCCCCAGCTCTGATTCCCCACCTCTGAATCCCCGTGTTTGATTCCCTGCCTCTGATTCCCCGCCTCTGATTCCCCATCTCTGATTCACCGCCTTTCATTCGCCACCTCTGATTCCCCATATCAGATTCCCAGCCTCTCTTACCCCGCCTCTGATTCCCCGCCTCTGTTTCCCCATATCTGATTCCCCACCTCTGATTCCCCATATCTGATTCACCGCCTCTCTTTCCGCGCCTCTGATTCCCTGCCTCTGATTCCCCATATCTGATTCCCCGCCTCTGATTCCCCAACTCTGATTCCACACCTCTGATTCCCCAGCTCTGTTTCCCCACCTCTGATTCCCTGCCTCTGTTTCCCCATATCTAATTCCCCGCCTCTGATTCCCAAACTCTGATTCCCCGACTTTGATTCCCCAGCTCTGATTCCACGCCTCTGATTCCCCACATCTGATTCCCTGCCTCTGATTCCCTGCCTCCGATTCCCTGTCTCTGATTCCCAACCTCTGATTCCCCACCTCTGAATCCCCATATCTGATTCCCTGCCTCTGATACCCCGCCTCTGATTCCCTGCCTCTGATTCCCCGCCTCTGATTCCCCAGCTCTGATTTCCCACCTCTGAATCCCCAACTCTGATTCCCTGCCTCTGATTCCCCAGCTCTGATTCCCCGCCTCTGATTCCCCAGCTCTGATTCCCTGCCTCTGATTTCCCGCCTGTGATACCCCATCTCTGATTCACAACCTCTGATTCCCCACCTCTGATTGCCCGCCTCTAATTCCCCGCCTCTGTTTCCCCATATCTGATTCCCCGCCTCTGAATCCCCGCCTCTGGTTCCCCGCCTCTGATTCGCTGCCTCTGATTCCCCATCTCTGATTCCGCACATCTGATTCCCTGCCTCTGATTCCCCGCCTCTGACTCCCCGCCTCTGATTCCCTGCCTCTGTTTCCCAACCTCTGATTCCCCATATCTGATTCCCCACCTCTGAATGCCCGCCTCTGGTTCCCTGCCTCTGATTCGCTGCCTCTGATTCCCCATCTCTGATTCCGCACATCTGATTCCCTGCCTCTGATTCCCCGCCTCTGATTCCCCATCTCTGATTCCCCACCTCTGAATCCGCGTGTCTGATACCCAGCCTCTGATACCCCGCCCCTGATTCCCCACCTCTGATTCCCCATATCTGATACCCCGCCTCTGTTTCTGCGCCTCTGATTCCCCGCCTCTGATTCCCCGCCTCTGTTTCCCCATATCTGATTCGCCGCCTCTGATTCCCCAACTCTGATTCCCCACCTCTGATTCCCCAGATCTGATTCCCCATGTTTGATTCCCCGCCTCTGATTCCCCATCTCTGAATCCCGGCCTCTGATTCCCAGCCTCTCATTCCCGGCCTCTGATTCCTGGCCTCTGATTCCCCGCCTCTGGTTCCCCGCCTCTGATTCGCTGCCTCTGATTCCCCATCTCTGATTCCGCACATCTGATTCCCTGCCTCTGATTCCCCGCCTCTGACTCCCCGCCTCTGATTCCCTGCCTCTGTTTCCCAACCTCTGATTCCCCACCTCTGATTCCCCATATCTGATTCCCCACCTCTGTTTCCCCGCCTCTGGTTCCCCGCCTCTGATTCGCTGCCTCTGATTCCCCATCTCTGATTCCGCACATCTGATTCCCTGCCTCTGATTCCCCGCCTCTGATTCCCATCTCTGATTCCCCGCCTCTTAATCCCCGTGTCTGATACCCAGCCTCTGATACCCCGCCCCTGATTCCCCACCTCTGATTCCCCATATCTGATACCCCGCCTCTGTTTCTGCTCCTCTGATTCCCCGCCTCTGATTCCCCGCCTCTGTTTCCCCATATCTGATTCCCCGCCTCTGATTCCCCAGAACTGATTCCCCGTGTTTGATTCCCCGCCTCTGATTCCCCATCTCTGATTCCAGGCCTCTGATTCCCGGCCTCTCATTCCCGGCCTCTGATTCCCGGCCTCTGATTCCCCGCCTCTGGTTCCCCGCCTCTGATTCGCTGCCTCTGATTCACCATCTCTGATTCCGCACATCTGATTCCTTGCCTCTGATTCCCCGCCTCAGACTCCCCGCCTCTGATTGTCTGCCTCTGTTTCCCAACCTCTGATTCCCCACCTCTGATTCCCCATATCTGATTCCCCACCTCTGTTTCCCTGCCTCTGATTCCCCACCTCTGTTTCCCCATATCTGATTCCCCGCCTCTGATTCCCCAACTCTGATTCCCCGCCTCTGATTCCCCAGCTCTGATTTCCCACCTCTGATTCCCCGTGTTTGATTCCCTGCCTCTGATTCCCCGCCTCTGATTCCCCATCTCTGATTCACCGCCTTTGATTCGCCACCTCTGATTCCCCATATCTGATTCCCCACCTCTGTTTCCCCGCCTCTGATTCCCCGCCTCTGATTCTCCATATCTCATTCCCCGCCTCTGAATCCCCATCTCTGATTCCCGGACTCTAATTCCCAACCTCTGATTCCCGGCCTCTTATTCCCCATCTCTGATTCCGCACATCTGATTACCTGCCTCTGATTCCCCACCTCTGATTCCCCATTTCTGATTCCCCGCCTCTGTTTCCACGCCTCTGATTCCCCACCTCTGATTCCCCACCTCTGATTCCCCAGCTCTGATTCCCCGCCTCTGATTCCCCGCATCCGATTCCCCATATCTGATTCCCCGCCTCTGTTTCCCCGCCCCTGATTCCCCGCCTCTGTTTCCCCATATCTGATTCCCCGCCTCTGATTCCCAACTATGATTCCCCGCCTCTGATTCCCCAGCTCTGATTCCCTGCCTCTGATTCCCCGCGTTCTATTCCCTGCCTCTGATTCCCCGCCTGTGATTCCCCATCTCTGATTCACCACCTCTGATTCCCCACCACTGATTCCCCATATCTAATTCCCCGCCTCTGTTTGCCCGCCTCTGATTCCCCGCCTCTGTTTCCCCATATCTGATTCCCCGCCTCTGAATCCCCAACTCTGATTCCCTGCCTCTGATTCCCCGTGTCTGATAACCTGCCTCTGATTCCCCGCCTCTGATTCCCCATCTCAGATTCACCGCCTCTGATTCCCCACCTCTTATTCCCCATCTATGATTCCGCACATCCGATTCCCTGCATCTGATTCCCCGACTCTGATTCCCCACCTCTGATTCACCAGCTCTGATTCCCCGCCTCTGATTCCCCAACTCTGATTCCCTGCCTCTGATTCCACAGCTCTGATTCCCCGCCTCTGATTCCCCGTGTTTGAGCCCCTGCCTCTGATTCCCCGCCTCTGATTCCCCATCTCTGATTCACCGCCTTTGATTCGCCACCTCTGATTCCCCATATCTGATTCCTCGCCACTGTTTCCCCGCCTCTGATTCCCCGCCTCTGATTCCCCATATCTCATTCCCCGCCTCTGATTCGCCAGCTATGATTCCCCGCCTCTGATTCCCCGCGTCTGATTCCCTGCCTCTGATTCCCCGCCTCTAATTCCACATCTCTGATTCACCACCTATGATTCCACGCGTCTGATTCCCCGCCTCTTATTCCCCATCTCTGATTCCCCATCTCTGATTCCCCAATTCTGATTCCCCGCCTCTGATTCCCCAGCTCTGATTCCTCGCCTCTGATTCCCTTCCTCTGATTCCCAACCTCTGATTCCCCACCTCTGATTTCCCATATTGATTCCCTGCGTCTGATTCCCCACCTCTGATTTCCCTTATTGATTCCCTGCGTCTGATTCCCCGCCTCTGATTCCCCAACTCTGAATCCCGGCCTCTGATTCCCAGCCTCTCATTCCCGGCCTCTGATTCCCGGCCTCTGATTCCCCGCCTCTGGTTCCCCGCCTCTGATTCGCTGCCTCTGATTCCCCATCTCTGATTCTGCACATCTGATTCCCTGCCTCTGATTCCCCGCCTCTGACTCCCCGCCTCTGATTCCCTGCCTCTGTTTCCCAACCTCTGATTCCCCACCTCTGATTCCCCATATCTGATTCCCCACCTCTGTTTCCCCGCCTCTGGTTCCCCGCCTCTGATTCGCTGCCTCTGATTCCCCATCTCTGATTCCGCACATCTGATTCCCTGCCTCTGATTCCCCGCCTCTGATTCCCATCTCTGATTCCCCGCCTCTGAATCCCCGTGTCTGATACCCAGCCTCTGATACCCCGCCCCTGATTCCCCACCTCTGATTCCCCATATCTGATACCCCGCCTCTGTTTCTGCGCCTCTGATTCCCCGCCTCTGATTCCCCGCCTCTGTTTCCCCATATCTGATTCCCCGCCTCTGATTCCCCAGAACTGATTCCCCGTGTTTGATTCCCCGCCTCTGATTCCCCATCTCTGATTCCAGGCCTCTGATTCCCGGCCTCTCATTCCCGGCCTCTGATTCCCGGCCTCTGATTCCCCGCCTCTGGTTCCCCGCCTCTGATTCGCTGCCTCTGATTCACCATCTCTGATTCCGCACATCTGATTCCTTGCCTCTGATTCCCCGCCTCAGACTCCCCGCCTCTGATTGTCTGCCTCTGTTTCCCAACCTCTGATTCCCCACCTCTGATTCCCCATATCTGATTCCCCACCTCTGTTTCCCTGCCTCTGATTCCCCACCTCTGTTTCCCCATATCTGATTCCCCGCCTCTGATTCCCCAACTCTGATTCCCCGCCTCTGATTCCCCAGCTCTGATTTCCCACCTCTGATTCCCCGTGTTTGATTCCCTGCCTCTGATTCCCCGCCTCTGATTCCCCATCTCTGATTCACCGCCTTTGATTCGCCACCTCTGATTCCCCATATCTGATTCCCCACCTCTGTTTCCCCGCCTCTGATTCCCCGCCTCTGATTCTCCATATCTCATTCCCCGCCTCTGAATCCCCATCTCTGATTCCCGGACTCTAATTCCCAACCTCTGATTCCCGGCCTCTTATTCCCCATCTCTGATTCCGCACATCTGATTACCTGCCTCTGATTCCCCACCTCTGATTCCCCATATCTGATTCCCCGCCTCTGTATCCACGCCTCTGATTCCCCACCTCTGATTCCCCACCTCTGATTCCCCGCCTCTGATTCCCCGCATCCGATTCCCCATATCTGATTCCCCGCCTCTGTTTCCCCGCCCCTGATTCCCCGCCTCTGTTTCCCCATATCTGATTCCCCGCCTCTGATTCCCAACTATGATTCCCCGCCTCTGATTCCCCAGCTCTGATTCCCTGCCTCTGATTCCCCGCGTTCTATTCCCTGCCTCTGATTCCCCGCCTGTGATTCCCCATCTCTGATTCACCACCTCTGATTCCCCACCACTGATTCCCCATATCTAATTCCCCGCCTCTGTTTGCCCGCCTCTGATTCCCCGCCTCTGTTTCCCCATATCTGATTCCCCGCCTCTGAATCCCCAACTCTGATTCCCTGCCTCTGATTCCCCGTGTCTGATAACCTGCCTCTGATTCCCCGCCTCTGATTCCCCATCTCAGATTCACCGCCTCTGATTCCCCACCTCTTATTCCCCATCTCTGATTCCGCACATCCGATTCCCTGCATCTGATTCCCCGACTCTGATTCCCCACCTCTGATTCCCCAGCTCTGATTCCCCGCCTCTGATTCCCCAACTCTGATTCCCTGCCTCTGATTCCACAGCTCTGATTCCCCGCCTCTGATTCCCCGTGTTTGAGCCCCTGCCTCTGATTCCCCGCCTCTGATTCCCCATCTCTGATTCACCGCCTTTGATTCGCCACCTCTGATTCCCCATATCTGATTCCTCGCCACTGTTTCCCCGCCTCTGATTCCCAGCCTCTGATTCCCCATATCTCATTCCCCGCCTCTGATTCGCCAGCTATGATTCCCCGCCTCTGATTCCCCGCGTCTGATTCCCTGCCTCTGATTCCCCGCCTCTAATTCCACATCTCTGATTCACCACCTATGATTCCACGCGTCTGATTCCCCGCCTCTGATTCCCCATCTCTGATTCCCCATCTCTGATTCCCCAATTCTGATTCCCCGCCTCTGATTCCCCAGCTCTGATTCCTCGCCTCTGATTCCCTTCCTCTGATTCCCAACCTCTGATTCCCCACCTCTAATTTCCCATATTGATTCCCTGCGTCTGATTCCCCACCTCTGATTTCCCTTATTGATTCCCTGCGTCTGATTCCCCGCCTCTGATTCCCCAACTCTGATTCCCCGCCTCTGATTCCCCAGCTCTGATTCCCCACATCTGATTCCCCGTGTTTGATTCCCTGCCTCTGATTCCCGGCCTCTGATTCCCCATCTCTGATTCACCGCCTTTGATTCGCAACCTCTGATTCCCCATATCTAATTCCCCGCCTCTGTTTCCCCGCCTCTGATTCCCCGCCTCTGATTCCCCATATCTCATTCCCCGCCTCTAAATCCCCATCTCTGATTCCCGGACTCTGATTCCGCACCTCTGATTCCCGGCCTCTTATTCCCGGCATCTGATTCCGGCCTCTGATTCCCGGCCTCTGATTCCCTGCTACTGATTCTGATTCCCTGCCTCTGATTCCCCATCTCTGATTCCGCACATCTGATTCCCTGCCTCTGATTCCCCACCTCTGATTCCCCATATCTGATTCCCCGCCTCTGTTTCCCCGCCTTTGATTCCCCGCCTCTGTTTCCCAATATCTAATTCCCTGCCTCTGATTCCCCAACTCTGATTCCCCACCTCTGATTCCCCAGCTCTGATTCCCCGCCTCTGATTCCCCGCATCTGATTCCCTGCAACTGATTCCAAGCCTCTGATTCCCTGCCTCTGATTCCCAACCTCTGATTCCCAACCTCTGATTCCACACCTCTGATTCCCCATATCTGATTCCCCGCCTCTGTTTCCCCGCCTCTGATTCCCCGCCTCTGATTCCCCATATCTCATTCCCCGCCTCTGATTCCGCATCTCTGATTCCCGGACTCTGATTCCCCACCTCTGATTACCGGCCTCTTATTCCCGGCATCCGATTCCGGCCTCTGATTCCCGGCCTCTGATTCCCTGCTTCTGATTCTGATTCCCTGCCTCTGATTCCCCATCTCTGATTCCGCACATCTAATTCCCCGCCTCTGTTTGCCCACCTCTGATTCCCCGCCTCTGTTTCCCCATATCTGATTCCCCGCCTCTGAATCCCCAACTCTGATTCCCTGCCTCTGATTCCCCAGCTCTGATTCCCCGCCTTTGATTACCCCCGTCTGATTCCCAGCCACTGAATCCCCGTGTCTGATTTCCTGCCTCTGATTCCCCACCTCTGATTCCCCATCTCTGATTCACAGCCTCTGATTCCCCACCTCTGATTCCACATATCTGATTCCCCACCTCTGTTTCCCCGCCTCTGATTCCCCGCCTCTGATTCTCCATATCTCATTCCCCGCCTCTGAATCCCCATCTCTGATTCCCGGACTCTGATTCCCCACCTCTGATTCCCGACCTCTTATTCCCAGCATCTGATTCCCGGCCTCTGATTCCCGGCCTCTGATTCCCCGATTCTGATTCTGATTCCCCGCCTCTGATTCCCCATATCTGATTCCCTGCCTCTGTTTCCCCGCCTCTGATTCCCCGCCCCTGTTTCCCCATATCTGATTCCCTGCCTCTGATTCCCCAACTTTGATTCCCAGCCTCTGATTCCCCAGCTCTGATTCCCCGCCTCTGATTCCCCGTGTTTGATTCCCTGCCTCCGATTCCCGGCCTCTGATTCCCCATCTCTGATTCACCGCCTTTGATTCGCCACCTCTGATTCCCCATATCTGATTCCCCGCTTCTGTTTCCCCGCCTCTGATTCCCCGCCTCTGATTCCCCATAACTCATTCCCCGCCTCTGAATCCCCATCTCTGATTCCCGGACTCTGATTCCCCACCTCTGATTCCCGGCCTCTTATTCCCGTCATCTGATTCCGGCCTCTGATTCCCGGCCTCTGATTCCCTGCTTCTGATTCTGATTCCCTGCCTTTGATTCCCCATCTCTGATTCCGCACATCTGATTCCCTGCCTCTGATTCCCCATCTCTGATTCCCCATATCTGATTCCCCGCCTCTGTTTCCCAGCCTCTGATTCCCCGCCTCTGTTTCCCAATATCTAAGTCCCCGCCTCTGATTCCCCAACTCTGATTCCCCACCTCTGATTCCCCAGCTCTGATTCCCCGCATCTGAATCCCCGCATCTGATTCCCTGCATCTGATTCCAAGCCTCTGATTCCCTGCCTCTGATTCCCAACCTCTGATTCCCCACCTCTGATTCCCCATATCTGATTCCCAGCCTCTGTTTCCCCGCCTCTGATTCCCCGCCTCTGTTTCCCCATATCTGATTCCCGGCCTCTGATTCCCCGCCTCTGATTCCCCGCCTCTGATTCCCTGACTCTGATTCCCAATCTCCGATTCCGCACATCTGATTCCCTGCCTCTGATTCCCCGCCTCTGATTCCCCGCCTCTGATTCCCTGCCTCTGATTCCCAACCTCTGATTCCCCACCTCTGATTCCCCGTGTTTGATTCCCCGCCTCTGTTTCCCCACCTCTGATTCCCCGCCTCTGATTCCCCAACTCTAATTCCCCGCCTCTGATTCCCCATATCTGATTCCCCGCCTCTGTTTCCCCGCCTCTGATTCCCCGCCCCTGTTTCCCCATATCTGATTCCCTGCCTCTGATTCCACAACTTTGATTCCCAGCCTCTGATTCCCCAGTTCTGATTCCCCGCCTCTGATTCCCCGTGTTTGATTCCCTGCCTCTGATTCCCCGCCTCTGATTCCCCATCTCTGATTCACCGCCTTTGATTCGCCACCTCTGATTCCCCATATCTGATTCCCCACCTCTGTTTCCCCGCCTCTGATTCCCCGCCTCTGAATCTCCATATCTCATTCCCCGCCTCTGAATCCCCATCTCTGATTCCCGGACTCTGATTCCCCACCTCTGATTCCCGGCCTCTTATTCCCAGCATCTGATTCCCCAACTCTAATTCCCCGCCTCTGATTCCCCATATCTGATTCCCCGCCTCTGTTTCCCCGCCTCTGATTCCCCGCCCCTGTTTCCCCATATCTGATTCCCTGCCTCTGATTCCACAACTTTGATTCCCAGCCTCTGATTCCCCAGCTCTGATTCCCCGCCTCTGATTCCCCGTGTTTGATTCCCTGCCTCTGATTCCCCACCTCTGATTCCCCATCTCTGATTCACCGCCTTTGATTCGCCACCTCTGATTCCCCATATCTGATTCCCCACCTCTGTTTCCCCGCCTCTGATTCCCCGCCTCTGATTCTCCATATCTCATTCCCCGCCTCTGAATCCCCATCTCTGATTCCCGGACTCTGATTCCCCACCTCTGATTCCCGGCCTCTTATTCCCAGCATCTGATTCCAGGCCTCTGATTCCCGGCCTCTGACTCCCCGCTTCTGATTCTGATTCCCTGCCTCTGATTCCCCATCTCTGATTCCGCACATCTGATTACGTGCCTCTGATTCCCCACCTCTGATTCCCCATATCTGATTCCCCGCCTCTGTTTCCACGCCTCTGATTCCCCGCCTCTGTTTCCCCATATCTAATTCCCCACCTCTGATGCCCCAACTCTGATTCCCCGCCTCTGATTCCCCAGCTCTGATTCCCCGCCTCTGATTCCCCGCATCCGATTCCCCATATCGGATTCCCCGCCTCTGTTTCCCCGCCACTGATTCCCCGCCTCTGTTTCCCCATATCTGATTCCCCGCCTCTGATTCCCAACTATGATTCCCCGCCTCTGATTCCCCAGCTGTGATTCCCTGCCTCTGATTCCCCGCGTTCTATTCCCTGCCCCTGATTCCCCGCCTGTGATTCCCCAGCTCTGATTCCCTGCCTCTGATTCCCCGCGTTCTATTCCCTGCCCCTGTTTCCCCGCCTCTGATTCCCCGCCTCTGTTTCCCAATATCTAAGTCCCCGCCTCTGATTCCCCAACTCTGATTCCCCACCTCTGATTCCCCAGCTCTGATTCCCCGCCTCTGAATCCCCGCATCTGATTCCCTGCATCTGATTCCAAGCCTCTGATTCCCTGCCTCTGATTCCCAACCTCTGATTCCCCACCTCTGATTCCCCATATCTGATTACCAGCCTCTGTTTCCCCGCCTCTGATTCCCCGCCTCTGTTTCCCCATATCTGATTCCCGGCCTCTGATTCCCCGCCTCTGATTCCCCGCCTCTGATTCCCTGCCTCTGATTCCCAATCTCCGATTCCGCACATCTGATTCCCTGCCTCTGATTCCCCGCCTCTGATTCCCCGCCTCTGATTCCCTGCCTCTGATTCCCAACCTCTGATTCCCCACCTCTGATTCCCGGTGTTTGATTCCACGCCTCTGTTTCCCCACCTCTGATTCCCCGCCTCTGATTCCCCAACTCTAATTCCCCGCCTCTGATTCCCCATATCTGATTCCCTGCCTCTGTTTCCCCGCCTCTGATTCCCCGCCCCTGTTTCCCCATATCTGATTCCCTGCCTCTGATTCCACAACTTTGATTCCCAGCCTCTGATTCCCCAGCTCTGATTCCCCGCCTCTGATTCCCCGTGTTTGATTCCCTGCCTCTGATTCCCCGCCTCTGATTCCCCGTCTCTGATTCACCGCCTTTGATTCGCCACCTCTGATTCCCCATATCTGATTCCCCACCTCTGTTTCCCCGCCTCTGATTCCCCGCCTCTGATTCTCCATATCTCATTCCCCGCCTCTGAATCCCCATCTCTGATTCCCGGACTCTGATTCCCCACCTCTGATTCCCGGCCTCTTATTCTCAGCATCTGATTCCAGGCCTCTGATTCCCGGCCTCTGACTCCCCGCTTCTGATTCTGATTCCCTGCCTCTGATTCCCCATCTCTGATTCCGCACATCTGATTACCTGCTTCTGATTCCCCACCTCTGATTCCCCATATCTGATTCCCCGCCTCTGTTTCCACGCCTCTGATTCCCCGCCTCTGTTTCCCCATATCTAATTCCCCACCTCTGATGCCCCAACTCTGATTCCCCGCCTCTGATTCCCCAGCTCTGATTCCCCGCCTCTGATTCCCCGCATCCGATTCCCCATATCTGATTCCCTGCCTCTGTTTCCCCGCCCCTGATTCCCCGCCTCTGTTTCCCCATATCTGATTCCCCGCCTCTGATTCCCAACTATGATTCCCCGCCTCTGATTCCCCAGCTCTGATTCCCTGCCTCTGATTCCCCGCGTTCTATTCCCTGCCCCTGATTCCCCGCCTGTGATTCCCCATCTCTGATTCACCACCTCTGATTCCCCACCACCGATTCCCCATATCTAATTCCCCTCCTCTGTTTGCCCGCCTCTGATTCCCCGCCTCTGTTTCCCCATATCTGATTCCCCGCCTCTGAATCCCCAACTCTGATTCCCTGCCTCTGAATCCCCAGCTTCATTCCCCGCCTTTGATTCCCCCCGTCTGATTCCCAGCCTCTGAATCCCCGTGTCTGATAACCTGCCTCTGATTCCCCGCCTCTGATTCCCCATCTCAGATTCACCGCCTCTGATTCCCCACCTCTGATTCCCCATCTCTGATTCCGCACATCCGATTCCCTGCCTCTGATTCCCCGACTCTGATTCCCCACCTCTGATTCCCCAGCTCTGATTCCCCGCCTCTGATTCCCCAACTCTGATTCCCCGCCTCTGATTCCCCAGCTCTTATTCCCCGCCTCTGATTCCCCGTGTTTGATCCCCTGCCTCTGATTCCCCGCCTCTGATTCCCCATCTCTGATTCACCGCCTTTGATTCGCCACCTCTGATTCCCCTTATCTGATTCCTCGCCACTGTTTCCCCGCCTCTGATTCCCCGCCTCTGATTCCCCATATCTCATTCCCCGCCTCTGATTCGCCAGCTATGATTCCCCGCCTCTGATTCCCCGCGTCTGATTCCCTGCCTCTGATTCCCCGCCTCTGATTCCACATCTCTGATTCACCACCTCTGTTTCCCCGCGTCTGATTCCCCGCCTCTGATTCCCCATCTCTGATTCCCCATCTCTGATTCCCCAATTCTGATTCCCCGCCTCTGATTCCCCAGCTCTGATTCCTCGCCTCTGATTCCCTTCCTCTGATTCCCAACCACTCATTCCCCACCTCTGATTTCCCATATTGATTCCCTGCGTCTTATTCCCCGCCTCTGATTCCCCAACTCTGATTCCCCGCCTCTGATTCCCCAGCTCTGATTCCCCGCCTCTGATTCCCCGTGTTTGATTCCCTGCCTCTGATTCCCGGCCTCTGAATCCCCATCTCTGATTCACCGCCTTTGATTCGCCACCTCTGATTCCCCATATCTGATTCCCCGCCTCTGTTTCCCCGCCTCTGATTCCCGGACTCTGATTCCCCACCTCTGATTCCCGGCCTCTTATTCCCGGCATCTGATTCAGGCCTCTGATTCCCGGCCTCTGATTCCCTGCTTCTGATTCTGATTCCCTGCCTCTGATTCCCCATCTCTGATTCCGCACATCTGATTCCCTGCCTCTGATTCCCCTCCTCTGATTCCCCATATCTGACTCCCCGCCTCTGTTTCCCCGCCTCTGATTCCCCGCCTCTGATTCCCCAACTCTGATTCCCCACCTCTGTTTCCCCAGCTCTGATTCCCCGCCTCTGATTCCCCGCATCTGATTCCCTGCATCTGATTCCAAGCCTCTGATTCCCTGCCTCTGATTCCCAACCTCTGATTCCCCACCTCTGATTCCCCATATCTGAATCCCCGCCTCTGTTTCCCCGCCTCTGATTCCCCACCTCTGTTTCCCCATATCTGATTCCCGGCCTCTGATTCCCCGCCTCTGATTCCCCGCCTCTGATTCCCTGCCTCTGATTCCCCATCTCCGATTCCGCACATCTGATTCCCTGCCTCTGATTCCCCGCCTCTGATTCCCCGCCTCTGATTCACTGCCTCTGATTCCCAAACTCTGATTCCCCACCTCTGATTCCCCATATCTGATTCCCCGCCTCTGTTTCCCCGCCTCTGATTCCCCTCCTCTGATTCCCCAACTCTAATTCCCCGCCTCTGATTCCCCAGCTCTGATTCCCCGTGTTTGATTCCCTGCCTCTGATTCCCTGCCCTGATTCCCCATCTCTGTTTCACCGCCTTTGATTCGCCACCTCTGATTCCCCATATCTGATTAACCGCCTCTGTTTCCCCGCCTCTGATTCCCTGCCTCTGATTCCCAACCTCTGATTCCACACCTCTGATTCCCCATATCTGATTCCCCGCCTCTGTTTCCCCGCCTCTGATTCCCTGCCCCTGTTTCCCCATATCTGATTCCCTGCCTCTGATTCCCCAACTCTGATTCCCCGCCTCTGATTCCCCAGCTCTGATTCCCCGCCTCTGATTTCCAGTGTTTGATTCCCTGCCTCTGATTCCCCGCCTCTGATTCCCCATCTCTGATTCACCGCCTTTGATTCGCCACCTCTGATTCCACATATCTGATTCCCCACCTCTGTTTCCCCGCCTCTGATTCCCCGCCTCTGATTCTCCATATCTCATTCCCCGCCTCTGAATCCCCATCTCTGATTCCCGGACTCTGATTCCCCACCTCTGATTCCCGGCCTCTTATTCCCAGCATCTGATTCCCGGCCTCTGATTCCCGGCCTCTGAATCCCCGCTTCTTATTCTGATTCCCTGCCTCTGATTCCCCATCTCTGATTCCGCACATCTGATTCCCTGCCTCTGATTCCCCACCACTGATTCCCCATATCTGATATCCCGCCTCTGTTTCCCCGCCTCTGATTCCCCGCCTCTGTTTCCCCATATCTAATTCCCAACCTCTGATGCCCCAACTCTGATTCCCTGCCTCTGATTCCCCGCGTTCTATTCCCTGCCTCTGATTCCCCGCCTGTGATTCCCCATCTCTGATTCACCACCTCTGATTCCCCACCTCTGATTCCCCATATCTAATTCCCCGCCTCTGTTTGCCCGCCTCTGATTCCCCGCCTCTGTTTCCCCATATCTGATTCCCCGCCTCTGATTCCCCACCTCTGATTCCCCATCTCTGATTCCGCACATCTGATTCCCTGCCTCTGACTCCCCGACTCTGATCCCCAGCTCTGATTCCCCAGCTCTGATTCCCCGCCTCTGATTTCCCGTGTTTGATTCCCTGCCTCTGATTTCCCGCCTCTGATTCCCCATATCTCATTCCCCGCCTCTGATTCCCCATCTCTGATTCCCGGACTCTGATTCCCCACCTCTGATTCCCGGCCTCTTATTCCCGGCATCTGATTCCGGCCTCTGATTCCCGGCCTCTGCTTCCCTGCTTCTGATTCCCCATCTCTGATTCCGCAAATCTAATTCCCTGCCTCTGATTCCCCACCTCTGATTCCCCATATCTGATTCCCCGCCTCTGTTTCCCGGCCTCTGATTCCCCGCTTCTGATTCTGATTCCCTGCCTCTGATTCCCCATCTCTGATTCCGCACATCTGATTCCCTGCCTCTGATTCCCCACCTCTGATTCCCCATATCTGATTTCCCGCCTCTGTCTCCCCGCCTCTGATTCCCCGCCTCTGTTTCCCCATATCTAATTCCCAACCTCTGATGTCCCAACTCTGATTCCCTGCCTCTGATTCCCCGCGTTCTATTCCCTGCCTCTGATTCCCCGCATGTGATTCCCCATCTCTGATTCACCACCTCTGATTCCCCACCTCTGATTCCCCATATCTAATTCCCCGCCTCTGTTTGCCCGACTCTGATTCCCCGCCTCTGTTTCCCCATATCTGATTCCCCGCCTCTGAATCCCCAACTCTGATTCCCTGCCTCTGATTCCCCAGCTCTGATTCCCCGCCTTTGATTCCCCCGTCTGATTCCCAGCCTCTGAAAACCCGTGTCTGATTTCTTGCCTCTGATTCCCCGCCTCTGATTCCCCATCTCTGATTCACAGCCTCTGATTCCCCACCTCTGATTCCCCATCTCTGATTCCGCACATCTGATTCCCTGCCTCTGATTCCCCGACTCTGATCCCCACCTCTGATTCCCCAGCTCTGATTCCCCGCCTCTGATTCCCCAACTCTGATTCCCCGCCTCTGATTCCCCAGCTCTGATTCCCCGCCTCTGATTCCCCGTGTTTGATTCCCTGCCTCTGATTCCCCGCCTCTGATTCCCCATCTCTGATTCACCGCCTTTGATTCGCCACCTCTGATTCCCCATATCTGATTCCTCGCCTCTGTTTCCTCGCGTCTGATTCCCCGCCTCTGATTCCCCATATCTCATTCCCCGCCTCTGATTCCCCATCTCTGATTCCCGGACTCTGATTCCCCACCTCTGATTCCTGGCCTCTTATTCCCGGCATCTGATTCCGGCCTCTGATTCCCGGCCTCTGATTCCCTGCTTCTGATTCCCCATCTCTGATTCCACAAATCTAATTCCCTGCCTCTGATTCCCCACCTCTGATTCCCCATATCTGATTCCCCGCCTCTGTTTCCCCGCCTCTGATTCCCCGCCTCTGTTTCCCCATATCTAAGTCCCCGCCTCTGATTCCACAACTTTGATTCCCCACCTCTGATTCCCCAGCTCTGATTCGCCACCTCTGATTCCCCGCCTCTGATTCCACATCTCTGATTCCCCATCTCTGATTCCCCAATTCTGATTCCCCGCCTCTGATTCCCCAGCTCTGATTCCTCGCCTCTGATTCCCTTCCTCTGATTCCCAACCACTCATTCCCCACCTCTGATTTCCCATATTGATTCCCTGTGTCTGATTCCCCGCCTCTGATTCCCCAACTCTGATTCCCCGCCTCTGATTCCCCAGCTCTGATTCCCCGCCTCTGATTCCCCGTGTTTGATTCCCTGCCTCTGATTCCCGGCCTCCGATTCCCCATCTCTGATTCACCGCCTTTGATTCGCCACCTCTGATTCCCCATTTCTGATTCCCCGCCTCTGTTTCCCCGCCTCTGATTCCCGGACTCTGATTCCCCACCTCTGATTCCCGGCCTCTTATTCCCGGCATCTGATTCAGGCCTCTGATTCCCGGCCTCTGATTCCCTGCTTCTGATTCTGATTCCCTGCCTCTGATTCCCCATCTCTGATTCCGCACATCTGATTCCCTGCCTCTGATTCCCCACCTCTGATTCCCCATATCTGACTCCCCGCCTCTGTTTCCCCGCCTCTGATTCCACGCCTCTGTTTCCCAATATCTAAGTCCCCGCCTCTGATTCCCCAACTCTGATTCCCCACCTCTGTTTCCCCAGCTCTGATTCCCCGCCTCTGATTCCCCGCATCTGATTCCCTGCATCTGATTCCAAGCCTCTGATTCCCTGCCTCTGATTCCCAACCTCTGATTCCCCACCTCTGATTCCCCATATCTGAATCCCCGCCTCTGTTTCCCCGCCTCTGATTCCCCACCTCTGTTTCCCCATATCTGATTCCCGGCCTCTGATTCCCCGCCTCTGATTCCCCGCCTCTGATTCCCTGCCTCTGATTCCCCATCTCCGATTCCGCACATCTGATTCCCTGCCTCTGATTCCCCGCCTCTGATTCCCCGCCTCTGATTCGCTGCCTCTGATTCCCAACCTCTGATTCCCCACCTCTGATTCCCAATATCTGATTCCCCGCCTCTGTTTCCCCGCCTCTGATTCCCCTCCTCTGATTCCCCAACTCTAATTCCCCGCCTCTGATTCCTCAGCTCTGATTCCCCGTGTTTGATTCCATGCCTCTGATTCCCTGCCCTGATTCCCCATCTCTGTTTCACCGCCTTTGATTCGCCACCTCTGATTCCCCATATCTGATTCCCCGCCTCTGTTTCCCCGCCTCTGATTCCCTGCCTCTGATTCCAAACCTCTGATTCCACACCTCTGATTCCCCATATCTGATTCCCCGCCTCTGTTTCCCCGCCTCTGATTCCCTGCCCCTGTTTCCCCATATCTGATTCCCTGCCTCTGATTCCCCAACTCTGATTCCCTGCCTCTGATTCCCCAGCTCTGATTCCCCGCCTCTGATTTCCCGTGTTTGATTCCCTGCCTCTGATTCCCCGCCTCTGATTCGCCATCTCTGATTCACCGCCTTTGATTCGCCACCTCTGATTCCACATATCTGATTCCCCACCTCTGTTTCCCCGCTTCTGATTCCCCGCCTCTGATTCTCCATATCTCATTCCCCGCCTCTGAATCCCCATCTCTGATTCCCGGACTCTGATTCCCCACCTCTTATTCCCGGCCTCTTATTCCCAGCATATGATTCCCGGCCTCTGATTCCCGGCCTCTGATTCCCCGCTTCTGATTCTGATTCCCTGCCTCTGATTCCCCATCTCTGATTCCGCACATCTGATTCCCTGCCTCTGATTCCCCACCTCTGATTCCCCATATCTGATATCCCGCCTCTGTTTCCCCACCTCTGATTCCCTGCCTCTGTTTCCCCATATCTAATTCCCAACCTCTGATGCCCCAACTCTGATTCCCTGCCTCTGATTCCCCGCGTTCTATTCCCTGCCTCTGATTCCCCGCCTGTGATTCCCCATCTCTGATTCACCACCTCTGATTCCCCACCTCTGATTCCCCATATCTAATTCCCCGCCTCTGTTTGCCCTCCTCTGATTCCCCGCCTCTGTTTCCCCATATCTGATTCCCCGCCTCTGAATCCCCAACTCTGATTCCCTGCCTCTGATTCCCCAGCTCTGATTCCCCGCCTTTGATTCCCCCGTCTAATTCCCAGCCTCTGAAACCCCGTGTCTGATTTCTTGCCTCTGGTTCCCCGCCTCTGATTCCCCATCTCTGATTCACAGCCTCTGATTCCCCACCTCTGATTCCCCATCTCTGATTCCGCACATCTGATTCCCTGCCTCTGATTCCCCGACTCTGATCCCCACCTCTGATTCCCCAGCTCTGATTCCCCGCCTCTGATTTCCCGTGTTTGACTCCCTGCCTCTGATTCCCCGCCTCTGATTCCCCATATCTCATTCCCCGCCTCTGATTCTCCATCTCTGATTCCCGGACTCTGATTCCCCACCTCTGATTCCCGGCCTCTTATTCCCGGCATCTGATTCCGGCCTCTGATTCCCGGCCTCTGATTCCCTGCTTCTGATTCCCCATCTCTGATTCCGCAAGTCTAATTCCCTGTCTCTGATTCCCCACCTCTGATTCCCCATATCTGATTCCCCGCCTCTGTTTCCCGGCCTCTGATTCCCTGCTTCTGATTCTGATTCCCTGCCTCTGATTCCCCATCTCTGATTCCGCACATCTGATTCCCTGCCTCTGATTCCCCACCTCTGATTCCCCATATCTGATTTCCCGCCTCTGTTTCCCCGCCTCTGATTCCCCGCCTCTGTTTCCCCATATCTGATTCCCCGCCTCTGAATCCCCAACTCTGATTCCCTGCCTCTGATTCCCCAGCTCTGATTCCCCGCCTTTGATTCCCCCGTCTGATTCCCAGCCTCTGAAACCCCGTGTCTGATTTCTTGCCTCTGATTCCCCGCCTCTGATTCCCCATCTCTGATTCACAGCCTCTGATTTCCCACCTCTGATTCCCCATCTCTGATTCCGCACATCTGATTCCCTGCCTCTGATTCCCCGACTCTGATCCCCACCTCTGATTCCCCAGCTCTGATTCCCCGCCTCTGATTCCCCAACTCTGATTCCCCGCCTCTGATTCCCCAGCTCTGATTCCCCGCCTCTGATTCCCCGTGTTTGATTCCCTGCCTCTGATTCCCCGCCTCTGATTCCCCATCTCTGATTCACCGCCTTTGATTCGCCACCTCTGATTCCCCATATCTGATTCCTCGCCTCTGTTTCCCCGCCTCTGATTCCCCGCCTCTGATTCCCCATATCTCATTCCCCGCCTCTGATTCCCCATCTCTGATTCCCGGACTCTTATTCCCCACCTCTGATTCCCGGCCTCTTATTCCCGGCATCTGATTCCGGCCTCTGATTCCCGGCCTCTGATTCCCTGCTCCTGATTCCCCATCTCTGATTCCATGCATCTGATTCCCAGCCTCTGATTCCCAGCCTCTGATTCCCAACCTCTGATTCCCCACCTCTGATTCCCCATATCTGATTCCCCGCCTCTGTTTCCCAGCCTCTGATTCCACGCCTCTGTTTCCCCATATCTGATCCCCGCCTCTATTTGCCCGCATCTGATTCCCCGCCTCTGTTTCCCCATATCTGATTCCCCGCCTCTGAATCCCCAACTCTGATTCCCTGCCTCTAATTTCCCAGCTCTGATTCCTCGCCTCTGATTCCCCGCGTCTGATTACCGGCCTCTGATTCCCCGCCTCTGATTCCCCATCTCTGATTCACAACCTCTGATTCCCCACCTCTGATACCCCATATCTGATTCCCCGCCTCTGTTTCCCCGCCTCTGATTCCCCACCTCTAATTCCCAATATCTGATTCCCCGCCTCTGATTCCCCACCTCTGATTCCCCAGCTCTGATTCCCCGTGTTTGATTCCATGCCTCTGATTCCCTGCCCTGATTCACCATCTCTGTTTCACCGCCTTTGATTCGCCACCTCTGATTCCCCATATCTGATTCCCCGCCTCTGTTTCCCCGCCTCTGATATCCTGCCTCTGATTCCCAACCTCTGATTCCACACCTCTGATTCCCCATATCTGATTCCCCGCCTCTGTTTCCCCGCCTCTGATTCCCTGCCCCTGTTTCCCCATATCTGATTCCCTGCCTCTGATTCCCCAACTCTGATTCCCCGCCTCTGATTCCCCAGCTCTGATTCCCCGCCTCTGATTTCCCGTGTTTGATTCCCTGCCTCTGATTCCCCGCCTTTGATTCCCCATCTCTGATTCACCGCCTTTGATTCGCCACCTCTGATTCCACATATCTGATTCCCCACCTCTGTTTCCCCGCCTCTGATTCCCCGCCTCTGATTCTCCATATCTCATTCCCCGCCTCTGAATCCCCATCTCTGATTCCCGGACTCTGATTCCCCACCTCTGATTCCCGGCCTGTTATTCCCAGCATATGATTCCCGGCCTCTGATTCCCGGACTCTGATTCCCCGCCTCTGATTCTGATTCCCTGCCTCTGATTCCCCATCTCTGATTCCGCACATCTGATTCCCTGCCTCTGATTCCCCACCTCTGATTCCCCATATCTGATATCCCGCCTCTGTTTCCCCACCTCTGATTCCCCGCCTCTGTTTCCCCATATCTAATTCCCAACCTCTGATGCCCCAACTCTGATTCCCTGCCTCTGATTCCCCGCGTTCTATTCCCTGCCTCTGATTCCCCGCCTGTGATTCCCCATCTCTGATTCACCACCTCTAATTCCCCACCTCTGATTCCCCATATCTAATTCCCCGCCTCTGTTTGCCCGCCTCTGATTCCCCGCCTCTGTTTCCCCATATCTGATTCCCGGCCTCTGATTCCCCGCCTCTGATTCCCCGCCTCTGATTCCCTGACTCTGATTCCCAATCTCCGATTCCGCACATCTGATTCCCTGCCTCTGATTCCCCGCCTCTGATTCCCCGCCTCTGATTCCCTGCCTCTGATTCCCAACCTCTGATTCCCCACCTCTGATTCCTTGCCTCTGATTCCCCGCCTCAGACTCCCCGCCTCTGATTGTCTGCCTCTGTTTCCCAACCTCTGATTCCCCACCTCTGATTCCCCATATCTGATTCCCCACCTCTGTTTCCCTGCCTCTGATTCCCCACCTCTGTTTCCCCATATCTGATTCCCCGCCTCTGATTCCCCAACTCTGATTCCCCGCCTCTGATTCCCCAGCTCTGATTTCCCACCTCTGATTCCCCGTGTTTGATTCCCTGCCTCTGATTCCCCGCCTCTGATTCCCCATCTCTGATTCACCGCCTTTGATTCGCCACCTCTGATTCCCCATATCTGATTCCCCACCTCTGTTTCCCCGCCTCTGATTCCCCGCCTCTGATTCTCCATATCTCATTCCCCGCCTCTGAATCCCCATCTCTGATTCCCGGACTCTAATTCCCAACCTCTGATTCCCGGCCTCTTATTCCCCATCTCTGATTCCGCACATCTGATTACCTGCCTCTGATTCCCCACCTCTGATTCCCCATTTCTGATTCCCCGCCTCTGTTTCCACGCCTCTGATTCCCCACCTCTGATTCCCCACCTCTGATTCCCCAGCTCTGATTCCCCGCCTCTGATTCCCCGCATCCGATTCCCCATATCTGATTGCCCGCCTCTGTTTCCCCGCCCCTGATTCCCCGCCTCTGTTTCCCCATATCTGATTCCCCGCCTCTGATTCCCAACTATGATTCCCCGCCTCTGATTCCCCAGCTCTGATTCCCTGCCTCTGATTCCCCGCGTTCTATTCCCTGCCTCTGATTCCCCGCCTGTGATTCCCCATCTCTGATTCACCACCTCTGATTCCCCACCACTGATTCCCCATATCTAATTCCCCGCCTCTGTTTGCCCGCCTCTGATTCCCCGCCTCTGTTTCCCCATATCTGATTCCCCGCCTCTGAATCCCCAACTCTGATTCCCTGCCTCTGATTCCCCGTGTCTGATAACCTGCCTCTGATTCCCCGCCTCTGATTCCCCATCTCAGATTCACCGCCTCTGATTCCCCACCTCTTATTCCCCATCTCTGATTCCGCACATCCGATTCCCTGCATCTGATTCCCCGACTCTGATTCCCCACCTCTGATTCACCAGCTCTGATTCCCCGCCTCTGATTCCCCAACTCTGATTCCCTGCCTCTGATTCCACAGCTCTGATTCCCCATCTCTGATTCACCGCCTTTGATTCGCCACCTCTGATTCCCCATATCTGATTCCTCGCCACTGTTTCCCCGCCTCTGATTCCCCGCCTCTGATTCCCCATATCTCATTCCCCGCCTCTGATTCGCCAGCTATGATTCCCCGCCTCTGATTCCCCGCGTCTGATTCCCTGCCTCTGATTCCCCGCCTCTAATTCCACATCTCTGATTCACCACCTATGATTCCACGCGTCTGATTCCCCGCCTCTTATTCCCCATCTCTGATTCCCCATCTCTGATTCCCCAATTCTGATTCCCCGCCTCTGATTCCCCAGCTCTGATTCCTCGCCTCTGATTCCCTTCCTCTGATTCCCAACCTCTGATTCCCCACCTCTGATTTCCCATATTGATTCCCTGCGTCTGATTCTCCACCTCTGATTTCCCTTATTGATTCCCTGCGTCTGATTCCCCGCCTCTGATTCCCCAACTCTGAATCCCGGCCTCTGATTCCCAGCCTCTCATTCCCGGCCTCTGATTCCCGGCCTCTGATTCCCCGCCTCTGGTTCCCCGCCTCTGATTCGCTGCCTCTGATTCCCCATCTCTGATTCCGCACATCTGATTCCCTGCCTCTGATTCCCCGCCTCTGACTCCCCGCCTCTGATTCCCTGCCTCTGTTTCCCAACCTCTGATTCCCCACCTCTGATTCCCCATATCTGATTCGCCACCTCTGTTTCCCCGCCTCTGGTTCCCCGCCTCTGATTCGCTGCCTCTGATTCCCCATCTCTGATTCCGCACATCTGATTCCCTGCCTCTGATTCCCCGCCTCTGATTCCCATCTCTGATTCCCCGCCTCTGAATCCCCGTGTCTGATACCCAGCCTCTGATACCCCGCCCCTGATTCCCCACCTCTGATTCCCCATATCTGATACCCCGCCTCTGTTTCTGCGCCTCTGATTCCCCGCCTCTGATTCCCCGCCTCTGTTTCCCCATATCTGATTCCCCGCCTCTGATTCCCCAGAACTGATTCCCCGTGTTTGATTCCCCGCCTCTGATTCCCCATCTCTGATTCCAGGACTCTGATTCCCGGCCTCTCATTCCCGGCCTCTGATTCCCGGCCTCTGATTCCCCGCCTCTGGTTCCCCGCCTCTGATTCGCTGCCTCTGATTCACCATCTCTGATTCCGCACATCTGATTCCTTGCCTCTGATTCCCCGCCTCAGACTCCCCGCCTCTGATTGTCTGCCTCTGTTTCCCAACCTCTGATTCCCCACCTCTGATTCCCCATATCTGATTCCCCACCTCTGTTTCCCTGCCTCTGATTCCCCACCTCTGTTTCCCCATATCTGATTCCCCGCCTCTGATTCCCCAACTCTGATTCCCCGCCTCTGATTCCCCAGCTCTGATTTCCCACCTCTGATTCCCCGTGTTTGATTCCCTGCCTCTGATTCCCCGCCTCTGATTCCCCATCTCTGATTCACCGCCTTTGATTCGCCACCTCTGATTCCCCATATCTGATTCCCCACCTCTGTTTCCCCGCCTCTGATTCCCCGCCTCTGATTCTCCATATCTCATTCCCCGCCTCTGAATCCCCATCTCTGATTCCCGGACTCTAATTCCCAACCTCTGATTCCCGGCCTCTTATTCCCCATCTCTGATTCCGCACATCTGATTACCTGCCTCTGATTCCCCACCTCTGATTCCCCATATCTGATTCCCCGCCTCTGTTTCCACGCCTCTGATTCCCCACCTCTGATTCCCCACCTCTGATTCCCCGCCTCTGATTCCCCGCATCCGATTCCCCATATCTGATTCCCCGCCTCTGTTTCCCCGCCCCTGATTCCCCGCCTCTGTTTCCCCATATCTGATTCCCCGCCTCTGATTCCCAACTATGATTCCCCGCCTCTGATTCCCCAGCTCTGATTCCCTGCCTCTGATTCCCCGCGTTCTATTCCCTGCCTCTGATTCCCCGCCTGTGATTCCCCATCTCTGATTCACCACCTCTGATTCCCCACCACTGATTCCCCATATCTAATTCCCCGCCTCTGTTTGCCCGCCTCTGATTCCCCGCCTCTGTTTCCCCATATCTGATTCCCCGCCTCTGAATCCCCAACTCTGATTCACTGCCTCTGATTCCCCGTGTCTGATAACCTGCCTCTGATTCCCCGCCTCTGATTCCCCATCTCAGATTCACCGCCTCTGATTCCCCACCTCTTATTCCCCATCTCTGATTCCGCACATCCGATTCCCTGCATCTGATTCCCCGACTCTGATTCCCCACCTCTGATTCCCCAGCTCTGATTCCCCGCCTCTGATTCCCCAACTCTGATTCCCTGCCTCTGATTCCACAGCTCTGATTCCCCGCCTCTGATTCCCCGTGTTTGAGCCCCTGCCTCTGATTCCCCGCCTCTGATTCCCCATCTCTGATTCACTGCCTTTGATTCGCCACCTCTGATTCCCCATATCTGATTCCTCGCCACTGTTTCCCCGCCTCTGATTCCCAGCCTCTGATTCCCCATATCTCATTCCCCGCCTCTGATTCGCCAGCTATGATTCCCCGCCTCTGATTCCCCGCGTCTGATTCCCTGCCTCTGATTCCCCGCCTCTAATTCCACATCTCTGATTCACCACCTATGATTCCACGCGTCTGATTCCCCGCCTCTGATTCCCCATCTCTGATTCCCCATCTCTGATTCCCCAATTCTGATTCCCCGCCTCTGATTCCCCAGCTCTGATTCCTCGCCTCTGATTCCCTTCCTCTGATTCCCAACCTCTGATTCCCCACCTCTGATTTCCCATATTGATTCCCTGCGTCTGATTCCCCACCTCTGATTTCCCTTATTGATTCCCTGCGTCTGATTCCCCGCCTCTGATTCCCCAACTCTGATTCCCCGCCTCTGATTCCCCAGCTCTGATTCCCCACATCTGATTCCCCGTGTTTGATTCCCTGCCTCTGATTCCCGGCCTCTGATTCCCCATCTCTGATTCACCGCCTTTGATTCGCAACCTCTGATTCCCCATATCTAATTCCCCGCCTCTGTTTCCCCGCCTCTGATTCCCCGCCTCTGATTCCCCATATCTCATTCCCCGCCTCTAAATCCCCATCTCTGATTCCCGGACTCTGATTCCGCACCTCTGATTCCCGGCCTCTTATTCCCGGCATCTGATTCCGGCCTCTGATTCCCGGCCTCTGATTCCCTGCTACTGATTCTGATTCCCTGCCTCTGATTCCCCATCTCTGATTCCGCACATCTGATTCCCTGCCTCTGATTCCCCACCTCTGATTCCCCATATCTGATTCCCCGCCTCTGTTTCCCCGCCTTTGATTCCCCGCCTCTGTTTCCCAATATCTAATTCCCTGCCTCTGATTCCCCAACTCTGATTCCCCACCTCTGATTCCCCAGCTCTGATTCCCCGCCTCTGATTCCCCGCATCTGATTCCCTGCAACTGATTCCAAGCCTCTGATTCCCTGCCTCTGATTCCCAACCTCTGATTCCCAACCTCTGATTCCACACCTCTGATTCCCCATATCTGATTCCCCGCCTCTGTTTCCCCGCCTCTGATTCCCCGCCTCTGATTCCCCATATCTCATTCCCCGCCTCTGATTCCGCATCTCTGATTCCCGGACTCTGATTCCCCACCTCTGATTACCGGCCTCTTATTCCCGGCATCCGATTCCGGCCTCTGATTCCCGGCCTCTGATTCCCTGCTTCTGATTCTGATTCCCTGCCTCTGATTCCCCATCTCTGATTCCGCACATCTAATTCCCCGCCTCTGTTTGCCCGCCTCTGATTCCCCGCCTCTGTTTCCCCATATCTGATTCCCCGCCTCTGAATCCCCAACTCTGATTCCCTGCCTCTGATTCCCCAGCTCTGATTCCCCGCCTTTGATTACCCCCGTCTGATTCCCAGCCACTGAATCCCCGTGTCTGATTTCCTGCCTCTGATTCCCCACCTCTGATTCCCCATCTCTGATTCACAGCCTCTGATTCCCCACCTCTGATTCCACATATCTGATTCCCCACCTCTGTTTCCCCGCCTCTGATTCCCCGCCTCTGATTCTCCATATCTCATTCCCCGCCTCTGAATCCCCATCTCTGATTCCCGGACTCTGATTCCCCACCTCTGATTCCCGACCTCTTATTCCCAGCATCTGATTCCCGGCCTCTGATTCCCGGCCTCTGATTCCCCGATTCTGATTCTGATTCCCCGCCTCTGATTCCCCATATCTGATTCCCTGCCTCTGTTTCCCCGCCTCTGATTCCCCGCCCCTGTTTCCCCATATCTGATTCCCTGCCTCTGATTCCCCAACTTTGATTCCCAGCCTCTGATTCCCCAGCTCTGATTCCCCGCCTCTGATTCCCCGTGTTTGATTCCCTGCCTCCGATTCCCGGCCTCTGATTCCCCATCTCTGATTCACCGCCTTTGATTCGCCACCTCTGATTCCCCATATCTGATTCCCCGCTTCTGTTTCCCCGCCTCTGATTCCCCGCCTCTGATTCCCCATAACTCATTCCCCGCCTCTGAATCCCCATCTCTGATTCCCGGACTCTGATTCCCCACCTCTGATTCCCGGCCTCTTATTCCCGTCATCTGATTCCGGCCTCTGATTCCCGGCCTCTGATTCCCTGCTTCTGATTCTGATTCCCTGCCTTTGATTCCCCATCTCTGATTCCGCACATCTGATTCCCTGCCTCTGATTCCCCATCTCTGATTCCCCATATCTGATTCCCCGCCTCTGTTTCCCAGCCTCTGATTCCCCGCCTCTGTTTCCCAATATCTAAGTCCCCGCCTCTGATTCCCCAACTCTGATTCCCCACCTCTGATTCCCCAGCTCTGATTCCCCGCCTCTGAATCCCCGCATCTGATTCCCTGCATCTGATTCCAAGCCTCTGATTCCCTGCCTCTGATTCCCAACCTCTGATTCCCCACCTCTGATTCCCCATATCTGATTCCCAGCCTCTGTTTCCCCGCCTCTGATTCCCCGCCTCTGTTTCCCCATATCTGATTCCCGGCCTCTGATTCCCCGCCTCTGATTCCCCGCCTCTGATTCCCTGACTCTGATTCCCAATCTCCGATTCCGCACATCTGATTCCCTGCCTCTGATTCCCCGCCTCTGATTCCCCGCCTCTGATTCCCTGCCTCTGATTCCCAACCTCTGATTCCCCACCTCTGATTCCCCGTGTTTGATTCCCCGCCTCTGTTTCCCCACCTCTGATTCCCCGCCTCTGATTCCCCAACTCTAATTCCCCGCCTCTGATTCCCCATATCTGATTCCCCGCCTCTGTTTCCCCGCCTCTGATTCCCCGCCCCTGTTTCCCCATATCTGATTCCCTGCCTCTGATTCCACAACTTTGATTCCCAGCCTCTGATTCCCCAGCTCTGATTCCCCGCCTCTGATTCCCCGTGTTTGATTCCCTGCCTCTGATTCCCCGCCTCTGATTCCCCATCTCTGATTCACCGCCTTTGATTCGCCACCTCTGATTCCCCATATCTGATTCCCCACCTCTGTTTCCCCGCCTCTGATTCCCCGCCTCTGAATCTCCATATCTCATTCCCCGCCTCTGAATCCCCATCTCTGATTCCCGGACTCTGATTCCCCACCTCTGATTCCCGGCCTCTTATTCCCAGCATCTGATTCCCCAACTCTAATTCCCCGCCTCTGATTCCCCATATCTGATTCCCCGCCTCTGTTTCCCCGCCTCTGATTCCCCGCCCCTGTTTCCCCATATCTGATTCCCTGCCTCTGATTCCACAACTTTGATTCCCAGCCTCTGATTCCCCAGCTCTGATTCCCCGCCTCTGATTCCCCGTGTTTGATTCCCTGCCTCTGATTCCCCGCCTCTGATTCCCCATCTCTGATTCACCGCCTTTGATTCGCCACCTCTGATTCCCCATATCTGATTCCCCACCTCTGTTTCCCCGCCTCTGATTCCCCGCCTCTGATTCTCCATATCTCATTCCCCGCCTCTGAATCCCCATCTCTGATTCCCGGACTCTGATTCCCCACCTCTGATTCCCGGCCTCTTATTCCCAGCATCTGATTCCAGGCCTCTGATTCCCGGCCTCTGACTCCCCGCTTCTGATTCTGATTCCCTGCCTCTGATTCCCCATCTCTGATTCCGCACATCTGATTACGTGCCTCTGATTCCCCACCTCTGATTCCCCATATCTGATTCCCCGCCTCTGTTTCCACGCCTCTGATTCCCCGCCTCTGTTTCCCCATATCTAATTCCCCACCTCTGATGCCCCAACTCTGATTCCCCGCCTCTGATTCCCCAGCTCTGATTCCCCGCCTCTGATTCCCCGCATCCGATTCCCCATATCGGATTCCCCGCCTCTGTTTCCCCGCCCCTGATTCCCCGCCTCTGTTTCCCCATATCTGATTCCCCGCCTCTGATTCCCAACTATGATTCCCCGCCTCTGATTCCCCAGCTGTGATTCCCTGCCTCTGATTCCCCGCGTTCTATTCCCTGCCCCTGATTCCCCGCCTGTGATCCCCAGCTCTGATTCCCTGCCTCTGATTCCCCGCGTTCTATTCCCTGCCCCTGTTTCCCCGCCTCTGATTCCCCGCCTCTGTTTCCCAATATCTGTCCCCGCCTCTGATTCCCCAACTCTGATTCCCCACCTCTGATTCCCCAGCTCTGATTCCCCGCCTCTGAATCCCCGCATCTGATTCCCTGCATCTGATTCCAAGCCTCTGATTCCCTGCCTCTGATTCCCAACCTCTGATTCCCCACCTCTGATTCCCCATATCTGATTACCAGCCTCTGTTTCCCCGCCTCTGATTCCCCGCCTCTGTTTCCCCATATCTGATTCCCGGCATCTGATTCCCCGCCTCTGATTCCCCGCCTCTGATTCCCTGCCTCTGATTCCCAATCTCCGATTCCGCACATCTGATTCCCTGCCTCTGATTCCCCGCCTCTGATTCCCCGCCTCTGATTCCCTGCCTCTGATTCCCAACCTCTGATTCCCCACCTCTGATTCCCCGTGTTTGATTCCACGCCTCTGTTTCCCCACCTCTGATTCCCCGCCTCTGATTCCCCAACTCTAATTCCCCGCCTCTGATTCCCCATATCTGATTCCCTGCCTCTGTTTCCCCGCCTCTGATTCCCCGCCCCTGTTTCCCCATATCTGATTCCCTGCCTCTGATTCCACAACTTTGATTCCCAGCCTCTGATTCCCCAGCTCTGATTCCCCGCCTCTGATTCCCCGTGTTTGATTCCCTGCCTCTGATTCCCCGCCTCTGATTCCCCGTCTCTGATTCACCGCCTTTGATTCGCCACCTCTGATTCCCCATATCTGATTCCCCACCTCTGTTTCCCCGCCTCTGATTCCCCGCCTCTGATTCTCCATATCTCATTCCCCGCCTCTGAATCCCCATCTCTGATTCCCGGACTCTGATTCCCCACCTCTGATTCCCGGCCTCTTATTCTCAGCATCTGATTCCAGGCCTCTGATTCCCGGCCTCTGACTCCCCGCTTCTGATTCTGATTCCCTGCCTCTGATTCCCCATCTCTGATTCCGCACATCTGATTACCTGCTTCTGATTCCCCACCTCTGATTCCCCATATCTGATTCCCCGCCTCTGTTTCCACGCCTCTGATTCCCCGCCTCTGTTTCCCCATATCTAATTCCCCACCTCTGATGCCCCAACTCTGATTCCCCGCCTCTGATTCCCCAGCTCTGATTCCCCGCCTCTGATTCCCCGCATCCGATTCCCCATATCTGATTCCCTGCCTCTGTTTCCCCGCCCCTGATTCCCCGCCTCTGTTTCCCCATATCTGATTCCCCGCCTCTGATTCCCAACTATGATTCCCCGCCTCTGATTCCCCAGCTCTGATTCCCTGCCTCTGATTCCCCGCGTTCTATTCCCTGCCCCTGATTCCCCGCCTGTGATTCCCCATCTCTGATTCACCACCTCTGATTCCCCACCACCGATTCCCCATATCTAATTCCCCTCCTCTGTTTGCCCGCCTCTGATTCCCCGCCTCTGTTTCCCCATATCTGATTCCCCGCCTCTGAATCCCCAACTCTGATTCCCTGCCTCTGAATCCCCAGCTTCATTCCCCGCCTTTGATTCCCCCCGTCTGATTCCCAGCCTCTGAATCCCCGTGTCTGATAACCTGCCTCTGATTCCCCGCCTCTGATTCCCGATCTCAGATTCACCGCCTCTGATTCCCCACCTCTGATTCCCCATCTCTGATTCCGCACATCCGATTCCCTGCCTCTGATTCCCCGACTCTGATTCCCCACCTCTGATTCCCCAGCTCTGATTCCCCGCCTCTGATTCCCCAACTCTGATTCCCCGCCTCTGATTCCCCAGCTCTTATTCCCCGCCTCTGATTCCCCGTGTTTGATCCCCTGCCTCTGATTCCCCGCCTCTGATTCCCCATCTCTGATTCACCGCCTTTGATTCGCCACCTCTGATTCCCCTTATCTGATTCCTCGCCACTGTTTCCCCGCCTCTGATTCCCCGCCTCTGATTCCCCATATCTCATTCCCCGCCTCTGATTCGCCAGCTATGATTCCCCGCCTCTGATTCCCCGCGTCTGATTCCCTGCCTCTGATTCCCCGCCTCTGATTCCACATCTCTGATTCACCACCTCTGTTTCCCCGCGTCTGATTCCCCGCCTCTGATTCCCCATCTCTGATTCCCCATCTCTGATTCCCCAATTCTGATTCCCCGCCTCTGATTCCCCAGCTCTGATTCCTCGCCTCTGATTCCCTTCCTCTGATTCCCAACCACTCATTCCCCACCTCTGATTTCCCATATTGATTCCCTGCGTCTGATTCCCCGCCTCTGATTCCCCAACTCTGATTCCCCGCCTCTGATTCCCCAGCTCTGATTCCCCGCCTCTGATTCCCCGTGTTTGATTCCCTGCCTCTGATTCCCGGCCTCTGAATCCCCATCTCTGATTCACCGCCTTTGATTCGCCACCTCTGATTCCCCATATCTGATTCCCCGCCTCTGTTTCCCCGCCTCTGATTCCCGGACTCTGATTCCCCACCTCTGATTCCCGGCCTCTTATTCCCGGCATCTGATTCAGGCCTCTGATTCCCGGCCTCTGATTCCCTGCTTCTGATTCTGATTCCCTGCCTCTGATTCCCCATCTCTGATTCCGCACATCTGATTCCCTGCCTCTGATTCCCCTCCTCTGATTCCCCATATCTGACTCCCCGCCTCTGTTTCCCCTCCTCTGATTCCCCGCCTCTGTTTTCCAATATCTAAGTCCCCGCCTCTGATTCCCCAACTCTGATTCCCCACCTCTGTTTCCCCAGCTCTGATTCCCCGCCTCTGATTCCCCGCATCTGATTCCCTGCATCTGATTCCAAGCCTCTGATTCCCTGCCTCTGATTCCCAACCTCTGATTCCCCACCTCTGATTCCCCATATCTGAATCCCCGCCTCTGTTTCCCCGCCTCTGATTCCCCACCTCTGTTTCCCCATATCTGATTCCCGGCCTCTGATTCCCCGCCTCTGATTCCCCGCCTCTGATTCCCTGCCTCTGATTCCCCATCTCCGATTCCGCACATCTGATTCCCTGCCTCTGATTCCCCGCCTCTGATTCCCCGCCTCTGATTCCCTGCCTCTGATTCCCAACCTCTGATTCCCCACCTCTGATTCCCCATATCTGATTCCCCGCCTCTGTTTCCCCGCCTCTGATTCCCCTCCTCTGATTCCCCAACTCTAATTCCCCGCCTCTGATTCCCCAGCTCTGATTCCCCGTGTTTGATTCCCTGCCTCTGATTCCCTGCCCTGATTCCCCATCTCTGTTTCACCGCCTTTGATTCGCCACCTCTGATTCCCCATATCTGATTAACCGCCTCTGTTTCCCCGCCTCTGACTCCCTGCCTCTGATTCCCAACCTCTGATTCCACACCTCTGATTCCCCATATCTGATTCCCCGCCTCTGTTTCCCCGCCTCTGATTCCCTGCCCCTGTTTTCCCATATCTGATTCCCTGCCTCTGATTCCCCAACTCTGATTCCCCGCCTCTGATTCCCCAGCTCTGATTCCCCGCCTCTGATTTCCAGTGTTTGATTCCCTGCCTCTGATTCCCCGCCTCTGATTCCCCATCTCTGATTCACCGCCTTTGATTCGCCACCTCTGATTCCACATATCTGATTCCCCACCTCTGTTTCCCCGCCTCTGATTCCCCGCCTCTGATTCTCCATATCTCATTCCCCGCCTCTGAATCCCCATCTCTGATTCCCGGACTCTGATTCCCCACCTCTGATTCCCGGCCTCTTATTCCCAGCATCTGATTCCCGGCCTCTGATTCCCGGCCTCTGAATCCCCGCTTCTTATTCTGATTCCCTGCCTCTGATTCCCCATCTCTGATTCCGCACATCTGATTCCCTGCCTCTGATTCCCCACCACTGATTCCCCATATCTGATATCCCGCCTCTGTTTCCCCGCCTCTGATTCCCCGCCTCTGTTTCCCCATATCTAATTCCCAACCTCTGATGCCCCAACTCTGATTCCCTGCCTCTGATTCCCCGCGTTCTATTCCCTGCCTCTGATTCCCCGCCTGTGATTCCCCATCTCTGATTCACCACCTCTGATTCCCCACCTCTGATTCCCCATATCTAATTCCCCGCCTCTGTTTGCCCGCCTCTGATTCCCCGCCTCTGTTTCCCCATATCTGATTCCCCGCCTCTGAATCCCCAACTCTGATTTCCTGCCTCTGATTCCCCAGCTCTGATTCCCCACCTTTGATTCCCCCGTCTGATTCCCAGCCTCTGAAACCCCGTGTCTGATTTCTTGCCTCTGATTCCCCGCCTCTGATTCCCCATCTCTGATTCACAGCCTCTGATTCCCCACCTCTGATTCCCCATCTCTGATTCCGCACATCTGATTCCCTGCCTCTGACTCCCCGACTCTGATCCCCAGCTCTGATTCCCCAGCTCTGATTCCCCGCCTCTGATTTCCCGTGTTTGATTCCCTGCCTCTGATTTCCCGCCTCTGATTCCCCATATCTCATTCCCCGCCTCTGATTCCCCATCTCTGATTCCCGGACTCTGATTCCCCACCTCTGATTCCCGGCCTCTTATTCCCCGCATCTGATTCCGGCCTCTGATTCCCGGCCTCTGCTTCCCTGCTTCTGATTCCCCATCTCTGATTCCGCAAATCTAATTCCCTGCCTCTGATTCCCCACCTCTGATTCCCCATATCTGATTCCCCGCCTCTGTTTCCCGGCCTCTGATTCCCCGCTTCTGATTCTGATTCCCTGCCTCTGATTCCCCATCTCTGATTCCGCACATCTGATTCCCTGCCTCTGATTCCCCACCTCTGATTCCCCATATCTGATTTCCCGCCTCTGTCTCCCCGCCTCTGATTCCCCGCCTCTGTTTCCCCATATCTAATTCCCAACCTCTGATGTCCCAACTCTGATTCCCTTCCTCTGATTCCCCGCGTTCTATTCCCTGCCTCTGATTCCCCGCATGTGATTCCCCATCTCTGATTCACCACCTCTGATTCCCCACCTCTGATTCCCCATATCTAATTCCCCGCCTCTGTTTGCCCGACTCTGATTCCCCGCCTCTGTTTCCCCATATCTGATTCCCCGCCTCTGAATCCCCAACTCTGATTCCCTGCCTCTGATTCCCCAGCTCTGATTCCCCGCCTTTGATTCCCCCGTCTGATTCCCAGCCTCTGAAAACCCGTGTCTGATTTCTTGCCTCTGATTCCCCGCCTCTGATTCCCCATCTCTGATTCACAGCCTCTGATTCCCCACCTCTGATTCCCCATCTCTGATTCCGCACATCTGATTCCCTGCCTCTGATTCCCCGACTCTGATCCCCACCTCTGATTCCCCAGCTCTGATTCCCCGCCTCTGATTCCCCAACTCTGATTCCCCGCCTCTGATTCCCCAGCTCTGATTCCCCGCCTCTGATTCCCCGTGTTTGATTCCCTGCCTCTGATTCCCCGCCTCTGATTCCCCATCTCTGATTCACCGCCTTTGATTCGCCACCTCTGATTCCCCATATCTGATTACTCGCCTCTGTTTCCTCGCGTCTGATTCCCCGCCTCTGATTCCCCATATCTCATTCCCCGCCTCTGATTCCCCATCTCTGATTCCCGGACTCTGATTCCCCACCTCTGATTCCTGGCCTCTTATTCCCGGCATCTGATTCCGGCCTCTGATTCCCGGCCTCTGATTCCCTGCTTCTGATTCCCCATCTCTGATTCCACAAATCTAATTCCCTGCCTCTGATTCCCCACCTCTGATTCCCCATATCTGATTCCCCGCCTCTGTTTCCCCGCCTCTGATTCCCCGCCTCTGTTTCCCCATATCTAAGTCCCCGCCTCTGATTCCACAACTTTGATTCCCCACCTCTGATTCCCCAGCTCTGATTCGCCACCTCTGATTCCCCGCCTCTGATTCCACATCTCTGATTCCCCATCTCTGATTCCCCAATTCTGATTTCCCGCCTCTGATTCCCCAGCTCTGATTCCTCGCCTCTGATTCCCTTCCTCTGATTCCCAACCACTCATTCCCCACCTCTGATTTCCCATATTGATTCCCTGTGTCTGATTCCCCGCCTCTGATTCCCCAACTCTGATTCCCCGCCTCTGATTCCCCAGCTCTGATTCCCCGCCTCTGATTCCCCGTGTTTGATTCCCTGCCTCTGATTCCCGGCCTCCGATTCCCCATCTCTGATTCACCGCCTTTGATTCGCCACCTCTGATTCCCCATTTCTGATTCCCCGCCTCTGTTTCCCCGCCTCTGATTCCCGGACTCTGATTCCCCACCTCTGATTCCCGGCCTCTTATTCCCGGCATCTGATTCAGGCCTCTGATTCCCGGCCTCTGATTCCCTGCTTCTGATTCTGATTCCCTGCCTCTGATTCCCCATCTCTGATTCCGCACATCTGATTCCCTGCCTCTGATTCCCCACCTCTGATTCCCCATATCTGACTCCCCGCCTCTGTTTCCCCGCCTCTGATTCCACGCCTCTGTTTCCCAATATCTAAGTCCCCGCCTCTGATTCCCCAACTCTGATTCCCCACCTCTGTTTCCCCAGCTCTGATTCCCCGCCTCTGATTCCCCGCATCTGATTCCCTGCATCTGATTCCAAGCCTCTGATTCCCTGCCTCTGATTCCCAACCTCTGATTCCCCACCTCTGATTCCCCATATCTGAATCCCCGCCTCTGTTTCCCCGCCTCTGATTCCCCACCTCTGTTTCCCCATATCTGATTCCCGGCCTCTGATTCCCCGCCTCTGATTCCCCGCCTCTGATTCCCTGCCTCTGATTCCCCATCTCCGATTCCGCACATCTGATTCCCTGCCTCTGATTCCCCGCCTCTGATTCCCCGCCTCTGATTCGCTGCCTCTGATTCCCAACCTCTGATTCCACACCTCTGATTCCCAATATCTGATTCCCCGCCTCTGTTTCCCCGCCTCTGATTCCCCTCCTCTGATTCCCCAACTCTAATTCCCCGCCTCTGATTCCTCAGCTCTGATTCCCCGTGTTTGATTCCATGCCTCTGATTCCCTGCCCTGATTCCCCATCTCCGTTTCACCGCCTTTGATTCGCCACCTCTGATTCCCCATATCTGATTCCCCGCCTCTGTTTCCCCGCCTCTGATTCCCTGCCTCTGATTCCCAACCTCTGATTCCACACCTCTGATTCCCCATATCTGATTCCCCGCCTCTGTTTCCCCGCCTCTGATTCCCTGCCCCTGTTTCCCCATATCTGATTCCCTGCCTCTGATTCCCCAACACTGATTCCCTGCCTCTGATTCCCCAGCTCTGATTCCCCGCCTCTGATTTCCCGTGTTTGATTCCCTGCCTCTGATTCCCCGCCTCTGATTCGCCATCTCTGATTCACCGCCTTTGATTCGCCACCTCTGATTCCACATATCTGATTCCCCACCTCTGTTTCCCCGCTTCTGATTCCCCGCCTCTGATTCTCCATATCTCATTCCCCGCCTCTGAATCCCCATCTCTGATTCCCGGACTCTGATTCCCCACCTCTTATTCCCGGCCTCTTATTCCCAGCATATGATTCCCGGCCTCTGATTCCCGGCCTCTGATTCCCCGCTTCTGATTCTGATTCCCTGCCTCTGATTCCCCATCTCTGATTCCGCACATCTGATTCCCTGCCTCTGATTCCCCACCTCTGATTCCCCATATCTGATATCCCGCCTCTGTTTCCCCACCTCTGATTCCCCGCCTCTGTTTCCCCATATCTAATTCCCAACCTCTGATGCCCCAACTCTGATTCCCTGCCTCTGATTCCCCGCGTTCTATTCCCTGCCTCTGATTCCCCGCCTGTGATTCCCCATCTCTGATTCACCACCTCTGATTCCCCACCTCTGATTCCCCATATCTAATTCCCCGCCTCTGTTTGCCCGCCTCTGATTCCCCGCCTCTGTTTCCCCATATCTGATTCCCCGCCTCTGAATCCCCAACTCTGATTCCCTGCCTCTGATTCCCCAGCTCTGATTCCCCGCCTTTGATTCCCCCGTCTAATTCCCAGCCTCTGAAACCCCGTGTCTGATTTCTTGCCTCTGGTTCCCCGCCTCTGATTCCCCATCTCTGATTCACAGCCTCTGATTCCCCACCTCTGATTCCCCATCTCTGATTCCGCACATCTGATTCCCTGCCTCTGATTCCCCGACTCTGATCCCCACCTCCGATTCCCCAGCTCTGATTCCCCGCCTCTGATTTCCCGTGTTTGACTCCCTGCCTCTGATTCCCCGCCTCTGATTCCCCATATCTCATTCCCCGCCTCTGATTCTCCATCTCTGATTCCCGGACTCTGATTCCCCACCTCTGATTCCCGGCCTCTTATTCCCGGCATCTGATTCCGGCCTCTGATTCCCGGCCTCTGATTCCCTGCTTCTGATTCCCCATCTCTGATTCCGCAAGTCTAATTCCCTGCCTCTGATTCCCCACCTCTGATTCCCCATATCTGATTCCCCGCCTCTGTTTCCCGGCCTCTGATTCCCTGCTTCTGATTCTGATTCCCTGCCTCTGATTCCCCATCTCTGATTCCGCACATCTGATTCCCTGCCTCTGATTCCCCACCTCTGATTCCCCATATCTGATTTCCCGCCTCTGTTTCCCCGCCTCTGATTCCCCGCCTCTGTTTCCCCATATCTGATTCCCCGCCTCTGAATCCCCAACTCTGATTCCCTGCCTCTGATTCCCCAGCTCTGATTCCCCGCCTTTGATTCCCCCGTCTGATTCCCAGCCTCTGAAACCCCGTGTCTGATTTCTTGCCTCTGATTCCCCGCCTCTGATTCCCCATCTCTGATTCACAGCCTCTGATTTCCCACCTCTGATTCCCCATCTCTGATTCCGCACATCTGATTCCCTGCCTCTGATTCCCCGACTCTGATCCCCACCTCTGATTCCCCAGCTCTGATTCCCCGCCTCTGATTCCCCAACTCTGATTCCCCGCCTCTGATTCCCCAGCTCTGATTCCCCGCCTCTGATTCCCCGTGTTTGATTCCCTGCCTCTGATTCCCCGCCTCTGATTCCCCATCTCTGATTCACCGCCTTTGATTCGCCACCTCTGATTCCCCATATCTGATTCCTCGCCTCTGTTTCCCCGCCTCTGATTCCCCGCCTCTGATTCCCCATATCTCATTCCCCGCCTCTGATTCCCCATCTCTGATTCCCGGACTCTTATTCCCCACCTCTGATTCCCGGCCTCTTATTCCCGGCATCTGATTCCGGCCTCTGATTCCCGGCCTCTGATTCCCTGCTCCTGATTCCCCATCTCTGATTCCATGCATCTGATTCCCAGCCTCTGATTCCCAGCCTCTGATTCCCAACCTCTGATTCCCCACCTCTGATTCCCCATATCTGATTCCCCGCCTCTGTTTCCCCGCCTCTGATTCCACGCCTCTGTTTCCCCATATCTGATCCCCGCCTCTATTTGCCCGCATCTGATTCCCCGCCTCTGTTTCCCCATATCTGATTCCCCGCCTCTGAATCCCCAACTCTGATTCCCTGCCTCTAATTTCCCAGCTCTGATTCCCCGCCTCTGATTCCCCGCGTCTGATTACCGGCCTCTGATTCCCCGCCTCTGATTCCCCATCTCTGATTCACAACCTCTGATTCCCCACCTCTGATACCCCATATCTGATTCCCCGCCTCTGTTTCCCCGCCTCTGATTCCCCACCTCTGATTCCCAATATCTGATTCCCCGCCTCTGATTCCCCACCTCTGATTCCCCAGCTCTGATTCCCCGTGTTTGATTCCATGCCTCTGATTCCCTGCCCTGATTCACCATCTCTGTTTCACCGCCTTTGATTCGCCACCTCTGATTCCCCATATCTGATTCCCCGCCTCTGGTTCCCCGCCTCTGATATCCTGCCTCTGATTCCCAACCTCTGATTCCACACCTCTGATTCCCCATATCTGATTCCCCGCCTCTGTTTCCCCGCCTCTGATTCCCTGCCCCTGTTTCCCCATATCTGATTCCCTGCCTCTGATTCCCCAACTCTGATTCCCCGCCTCTGATTCCCCAGCTCTGATTCCCCGCCTCTGATTTCCCGTGTTTGATTCCCTGCCTCTGATTCCCCGCCTTTGATTCCCCATCTCTGATTCACCGCCTTTGATTCGCCACCTCTGATTCCACATATCTGATTCCCCACCTCTGTTTCCCCGCCTCTGATTCCCCGCCTCTGATTCTCCATATCTCATTCCCCGCCTCTGAATCCCCATCTCTGATTCCCGGACTCTGATTCCCCACCTCTGATTCCCGGCCTGTTATTCCCAGCATATGATTCCCGGCCTCTGATTCCCGGCCTCTGATTCCCCGCCTCTGATTCTGATTCCCTGCCTCTGATTCCCCATCTCTGATTCCGCACATCTGATTCCCTGCCTCTGATTCCCCACCTCTGATTCCCCATATCTGATATCCCGCCTCTGTTTCCCCACCTCTGATTCCCCGCCTCTGTTTCCCCATATCTAATTCCCAACCTCTGATGCCCCAACTCTGATTCCCTGCCTCTGATTCCCCGCGTTCTATTCCCTGCCTCTGATTCCCCGCCTGTGATTCCCCATCTCTGATTCACCACCTCTGATTCCCCACCTCTGATTCCCCATATCTAATTCCCCGCCTCTGTTTGCCCGCCTCTGATTCCCCGCCTCTGTTTCCCCATATCTGATTCCCGGCCTCTGATTCCCCGCCTCTGATTCCCCGCCTCTGATTCCCTGACTCTGATTCCCAATCTCCGATTCCGCACATCTGATTCCCTGCCTCTGATTCCCCGCCTCTGATTCCCCGCCTCTGATTCCCTGCCTCTGATTCCCAACCTCTGATTCCCCACCTCTGATTCCCCGTGTTTGATTCCCCGCCTCTGTTTCCCCACCTCTGATTCCCCGCCTCTGATTCCCCAACTCTAATTCCCCGCCTCTGATTCCCCATATCTGATTCCCCGCCTCTGTTTCCCCGCCTCTGATTCCCCGCCCCTGTTTCCCCATATCTGATTCCCTGCCTCTGATTCCACAACTTTGATTCCCAGCCTCTGATTCCCCAGCTCTGATTCCCCGCCTCTGATTCCCCGTGTTTGATTCCCTGCCTCTGATTCCCCGCCTCTGATTCCCCATCTCTGATTCACCGCCTTTGATTCGCCACCTCTGATTCCCCATATCTGATTCCCCACCTCTGTTTCCCCGCCTCTGATTCCCCGCCTCTGAATCTCCATATCTCATTCCCCGCCTCTGAATCCCCATCTCTGATTCCCGGACTCTGATTCCCCACCTCTGATTCCCGGCCTCTTATTCCCAGCATCTGATTCCCCAACTCTAATTCCCCGCCTCTGATTCCCCATATCTGATTCCCCGCCTCTGTTTCCCCGCCTCTGGTTCCCCGCCCCTGTTTCCCCATATCTGATTCCCTGCCTCTGATTCCACAACTTTGATTCCCAGCCTCTGATTCCCCAGCTCTGATTCCCCGCCTCTGATTCCCCGTGTTTGATTCCCTGCCTCTGATTCCCCGCCTCTGATTCCCCATCTCTGATTCACCGCCTTTGATTCGCCACCTCTGATTCCCCATATCTGATTCCCCACCTCTGTTTCCCCGCCTCTGATTCCCCGCCTCTGATTCTCCATATCTCATTCCCCGCCTCTGAATCCCCATCTCTGATTCCCGGACTCTGATTCCCCACCTCTGATTCCCGGCCTCTTATTCCCAGCATCTGATTCCAGGCCTCTGATTCCCGGCCTCTGACTCCCCGCTTCTGATTCTGATTCCCTGCCTATGATTCCCCATCTCTGATTCCGCACATCTGATTACGTGCCTCTGATTCCCCACCTCTGATTCCCCATATCTGATTCCCCGCCTCTGTTTCCACGCCTCTGATTCCCCGCCTCTGTTTCCCCATATCTAATTCCCCACCTCTGATGCCCCAACTCTGATTCCCCGCCTCTGATTCCCCAGCTCTGATTCCCCGCCTCTGATTCCCCATATCTGATTCCCCGCCTCTGATTCCCAACTATGATTCCCCGCCTCTGATTCCCCAGCTGTGATTCCCTGCCTCTGATTCCCCGCGTTCTATTCCCTGCCCCTGATTCCCCGCCTGTTATTCCCCAGCTCTGATTCCCTGCCTCTGATTCCCCGCGTTCTATTCCCTGCCCCTGTTTCCCCGCCTCTGATTCCCCGCCTCTGTTTCCCAATATCTAAGTCCCCGCCTCTGATTCCCCAACTCTGATTCCCCACCTCTGATTCCCCAGCTCTGATTCCCCGCCTCTGAATCCCCGCATCTGATTCCCTGCATCTGATTCCAAGCCTCTGATTCCCTGCCTCTGATTCCCAACCTCTGATTCCCCACCTCTGATTCCCCATATCTGATTACCAGCCTCTGTTTCCCCGCCTCTGATTCCCCGCCTCTGTTTCCCCATATCTGATTCCCGGCCTCTGATTCCCCGCCTCTGATTCCCCGCCTCTGATTCCCTGCCTCTGATTCCCAACCTCTGATTCCCCACCTCTGATTCCCCATATCTGATTACCAGCCTCTGTTTCCCCGCCTCTGATTCCCCGCCTCTGTTTCCCCATATCTGATTCCCAACCTCTGATTCCCCACCTCTGATTCCCCGTGTTTGATTCCACGCCTCTGTTTCCCCACCTCTGATTCCCCGCCTCTGATTCCCCAACTCTAATTCCCCGCCTCTGATTGCCCATATCTGATTCCCTGCCTCTGTTTCCCCGCCTCTGATTCCCCGCCCCTGTTTCCCCATATCTGATTCCCTGCCTCTGATTCCACAACTTTGATTCCCAGCCTCTGATTCCCCAGCTCTGATTCCCCGCCTCTGATTCCCCGTGTTTGATTCCCTGCCTCTGATTCCCCGCCTCTGATTCCCCGTCTCTGATTCACCGCCTTTGATTCGCCACCTCTGATTCCCCATATCTGATTCCCCACCTCTGTTTCCCCGCCTCTGATTCCCCGCCTCTGATTCTCCATATCTCATTCCCCGCCTCTGAATCCCCATCTCTGATTCCCGGACTCTGATTCCCCACCTCTGATTCCCGGCCTCTTATTCTCAGCATCTGATTCCAGGCCTCTGATTCCCGGCCTCTGACTCCCCGCTTCTGATTCTGATTCCCTGCCTCTGATTCCCCATCTCTGATTCCGCACATCTGATTACCTGCTTCTGATTCCCCACCTCTGATTCCCCATATCTGATTCCCCGCCTCTGTTTCCACGCCTCTGATTCCCCGCCTCTGTTTCCCCATATCTAATTCCCCACCTCTGATGCCCCAACTCTGATTCCCCGCCTCTGATTCCCCAGCTCTGATTCCCCGCCTCTGATTCCCCGCATCCGATTCCCCATATCTGATTCCCTGCCTCTGTTTCCCCGCCCCTGATTCCCCGCCTCTGTTTCCCCATATCTGATTCCCCGCCTCTGATTCCCAACTATGATTCCCCGCCTCTGATTCCCCAGCTCTGATTCCCTGCCTCTGATTCCCCGCGTTCTATTCCCTGCCCCTGATTCCCCGCCTGTGATTCCCCATCTCTGATTCACCACCTCTGATTCCCCACCACCGATTCCCCATATCTAATTCCCCTCCTCTGTTTGCCCGCCTCTGATTCCCCGCCTCTGTTTCCCCATATCTGATTCCCCGCCTCTGAATCCCCAACTCTGATTCCCTGCCTCTGAATCCCCAGCTTCATTCCCCGCCTTTGATTCCCCCCGTCTGATTCCCAGCCTCTGAATCCCCGTGTCTGATAACCTGCCTCTGATTCCCCGCCTCTGATTCCCCATCTCAGATTCACCGCCTCTGATTCCCCACCTCTGATTCCCCATCTCTGATTCCGCACATCCGATTCCCTGCCTCTGATTCCCCGACTCTGATTCCCCACCTCTGATTCCCCAGCTCTGATTCCCCGCCTCTGATTCCCCAACTCTGATTCCCCGCCTCTGATTCCCCAGCTCTTATTCCCCGCCTCTGATTCCCCGTGTTTGATCCCCTGCCTCTGATTCCCCGCCTCTGATTCCCCATCTCTGATTCACCGCCTTTGATTCGCCACCTCTGATTCCCCTTATCTGATTCCTCGCCAATGTTTCCCCGCCTCTGATTCCCCGCCTCTGATTCCCCATATCTCATTCCCCGCCTCTGATTCGCCAGCTATGATTCCCCGCCTCTGATTCCCCGCGTCTGATTCCCTGCCTCTGATTCCCCACCTCTGATTCCACATCTCTGATTCACCACCTCTGTTTCCCCGCGTCTGATTCCCCGCCTCTGATTCCCCATCTCTGATTCCCCATCTCTGATTCCCCAATTCTGATTCCCCGCCTCTGATTCCCCAGCTCTGATTCCTCGCCTCTGATTCCCTTCCTCTGATTCCCAACCACTCATTCCCCACCTCTGATTTCCCATATTGATTCCCTGCGTCTGATTCCCCGCCTCTGATTCCCCAACTCTGATTCCCCGCCTCTGATTCCCCAGCTCTGATTCCCCGCCTCTGATTCCCCGTGTTTGATTCCCTGCCTCTGATTCCCGGCCTCTGAATCCCCATCTCTGATTCACCGCCTTTGATTCGCCACCTCTGATTCCCCATATCTGATTCCCCGCCTCTGTTTCCCCGCCTCTGATTCCCGGACTCTGATTCCCCACCTCTGATTCCCGGCCTCTTATTCCCGGCATCTGATTCAGGCCTCTGATTCCCGGCCTCTGATTCCCTGCTTCTGATTCTGATTCCCTGCCTCTGATTCCCCATCTCTGATTCCGCACATCTGATTCCCTGCCTCTGATTCCCCTCCTATGATTCCCCATATCTGACTCCCCGCCTCTGTTTCCCCGCCTCTGATTCCCCGCCTCTGTTTCCCAATATCTAAGTCCCCGCCTCTGATTCCCCAACTCTGATTCCCCACCTCTGTTTCCCCAGCTCTGATTCCCCGCCTCTGATTCCCCGCATCTGATTCCCTGCATCTGATTCCAAGCCTCTGATTCCCTGCCTCTGATTCCCAACCTCTGATTCCCCACCTCTGATTCCCCATATCTGAATCCCCGCCTCTGTTTCCCCGCCTCTGATTCCCCACCTCTGTTTCCCCATATCTGATTCCCGGCCTCTGATTCCCCGCCTCTGATTCCCCGCCTCTGATTCCCTGCCTCTGATTCCCCATCTCCGATTCCGCACATCTGATTCCCTGCCTCTGATTCCCCGCCTCTGATTCCCCGCCTCTGATTCCCTGCCTCTGATTCCCAACCTCTGATTCCCCACCTCTGATTCCCCATATCTGATTCCCCGCCTCTGTTTCCCCGCCTCTGATTCCCCTCCTCTGATTCCCCAACTCTAATTCCCCGCCTCTGATTCCCCAGCTCTGATTCCCCGTGTTTGATTCCCTGCCTCTGATTCCCTGCCCTGATTCCCCATCTCTGTTTCACCGCCTTTGATTCGCCACCTCTGATTCCCCATATCTGATTAACCGCCTCTGTTTCCCCGCCTCTGATTCCCTGCCTCTGATGCCCAACCTCTGATTCCACACCTCTGATTCCCCATATCTGATTCCCCGCCTCTGTTTCCCCGCCTCTGATTCCCTGCCCCTGTTTCCCCATATCTGATTCCCTGCCTCTGATTCCCCAACTCTGATTCCCCGCCTCTGATTCCCCAGCTCTGATTCCCCGCCTCTGATTTCCAGTGTTTGATTCCCTGCCTCTGATTCCCCGCCTCTGATTCCCCATCTCTGATTCACCGCCTTTGATTCGCCACCTCTGATTCCACATATCTGATTCCCCACCTCTGTTTCCCCGCCTCTGATTCCCCGCCTCTGATTCTCCATATCTCATTCCCCGCCTCTGAATCCCCATCTCTGATTCCCGGACTCTGATTCCCCACCTCTGATTCCCGGCCTCTTATTCCCAGCATCTGATTCCCGGCCTCTGATTCCCGGCCTCTGAATCCCCGCTTCTTATTCTGATTCCCTGCCTCTGATTCCCCATCTCTGATTCCGCACATCTGATTCCCTGCCTCTGATTCCCCGCGTTCTATTCCCTGCCTCTGATTCCCCGCCTGTGATTCCCCATCTCTGATTCACCACCTCTGATTCCCCACCTCTGATTCCCCATATCTAATTCCCCGCCTCTGTTTGCCCGCCTCTGATTCCCCGCCTCTGTTTCCCCATATCTGATTCCCCGCCTCTGAATCCCCAACTCTGATTCCCTGCCTCTGATTCCCCAGCTCTGATTCCCCACCTTTGATTCCCCCGTCTGATTCCCAGCCTCTGAAACCCCGTGTCTGATTTCTTGCCTCTGATTCCCCGCCTCTGATTCCCCATCTCTGATTCACAGCCTCTGATTCCCCACCTCTGATTCCCCATCTCTGATTCCGCACATCTGATTCCCTGCCTCTGACTCCCCGACTCTGATCCCCAGCTCTGATTCCCCAGCTCTGATTCCCCGCCTCTGATTTCCCGTGTTTGATTCCCTGCCTCTGATTTCCCGCCTCTGATTCCCCATATCTCATTCCCCGCCTCTGATTCCCCATCTCTGATTCCCGGACTCTGATTCCCCACCTCTGATTCCCGGCCTCTTATTCCCGGCATCTGATTCCGGCCTCTGATTCCCGGCCTCTGCTTCCCTGCTTCTGATTCCCCATCTCTGATTCCGCAAATCTAATTCCCTGCCTCTGATTCCCCACCTCTGATTCCCCATATCTGATTCCCCGCCTCTGTTTCCCGGCCTCTGATTCCCCGCTTCTGATTCTGATTCCCTGCCTCTGATTCCCCATCTCTGATTCCGCACATCTGATTCCCTGCCTCTGATTCCCCACCTCTGATTCCCCATATCTGATTTCCCGCCTCTGTCTCCCCGCCTCTGATTCCCCGCCTCTGTTTCCCCATATCTAATTCCCAACCTCTGATGTCCCAACTCTGATTCCCTGCCTCTGATTCCCCGCGTTCTATTCCCTGCCTCTGATTCCCCGCATGTGATTCCCCATCTCTGATTCACCACCTCTGATTCCCCACCTCTGATTCCCCATATCTAATTCCCCGCCTCTGTTTGCCCGACTCTGATTCCCCGCCTCTGTTTCCCCATATCTGATTCCCCGCCTCTGAATCCCCAACTCTGATTCCCTGCCTCTGATTCCCCAGCTCTGATTCCCCGCCTTTGATTCCCCCGTCTGATTCCCAGCCTCTGAAAACCCGTGTCTGATTTCTTGCCTCTGATTCCCCGCCTCTGATTCCCCATCTCTGATTCACAGCCTCTGATTCCCCACCTCTGATTCCCCATCTCTGATTCCGCACATCTGATTCCCTGCCTCTGATTCCCCGACTCTGATCCCCACCTCTGATTCCCCAGCTCTGATTCCCCGCCTCTGATTCCCCAACTCTGATTCCCCGCCTCTGATTCCCCAGCTCTGATTCCCCGCCTCTGATTCCCCGTGTTTGATTCCCTGCCTCTGATTCCCCGCCTCTGATTCCCCATCTCTGATTCACCGCCTTTGATTCGCCACCTCTGATTCCCCATATCTGATTCCTCGCCTCTGTTTCCTCGCGTCTGATTCCCCGCCTCTGATTCCCCATATCTCATTCCCCGCCTCTGATTCCCCATCTCTGATTCCCGGACTCTGATTCCCCACCTCTGATTCCCGGCCTCTTATTCCCGGCATCTGATTCCGGCCTCTGATTCCCGGCCTCTGATTCCCTGCTTCTGATTCCCCATCTCTGATTCCACAAATCTAATTCCCTGCCTCTGATTCCCCACCTCTGATTCCCCATATCTGATTCCCCGCCTCTGTTTCCCCGCCTCTGATTCCCCGCCTCTGTTTCCCCATATCTAAGTCCCCGCCTCTGATTCCACAACTTTGATTCCCCACCTCTGATTCCCCAGCTCTGATTCGCCACCTCTGATTCCCCGCCTCTGATTCCACATCTCTGATTCCCCATCTCTGATTCCCCAATTCTGATTCCCCGCCTCTGATTCCCCAGCTCTGATTCCTCGCCTCTGATTCCCTTCCTCTGATTCCCAACCACTCATTCCCCACCTCTGATTTCCCATATTGATTCCCTGTGTCTGATTCCCCGCCTCTGATTCCCCAACTCTGATTCCCCGCCTCTGATTCCCCAGCTCTGATTCCCCGCCTCTGATTCCCCGTGTTTGATTCCCTGCCTCTGATTCCCGGCCTCCGATTCCCCATCTCTGATTCACCGCCTTTGATTCGCCACCTCTGATTCCCCATTTCTGATTCCCCGCCTCTGTTTCCCCGCCTCTGATTCCCGGACTCTGATTCTCCACCTCTGATTCCCGGCCTCTTATTCCCGGCATCTGATTCAGGCCTCTGATTCCCGGCCTCTGATTCCCTGCTTCTGATTCTGATTCCCTGCCTCTGATTCCCCATCTCTGATTCCGCACATCTGATTCCCTGCCTCTGATTCCCCACCTCTGATTCCCCATATCTGACTCCCCGCCTCTGTTTCCCCGCCTCTGATTCCACGCCTCTGTTTCCCAATATCTAAGTCCCCGCCTCTGATTCCCCAACTCTGATTCCCCACCTCTGTTTCCCCAGCTCTGATTCCCCGCCTCTGATTCCCCGCATCTGATTCCCTGCATCTGATTCCAAGCCTCTGATTCCCTGCCTCTGATTCCCAACCTCTGATTCCCCACCTCTGATTCCCCATATCTGAATCCCCGCCTCTGTTTCCCCGCCTCTGATTCCCCACCTCTGTTTCCCCATATCTGATTCCCGGCCTCTGATTCCCCGCCTCTGATTCCCCGCCTCTGATTCCCTGCCTCTGATTCCCCATCTCCGATTCCGCACATCTGATTCCCTGCCTCTGATTCCCCGCCTCTGATTCCCCGCCTCTGATTCGCTGCCTCTGATTCCCAACCTCTGATTCCCCACCTCTGATTCCCAATATCTGATTCCCCGCCTCTGTTTCCCCGCCTCTGATTCCCCTCCTCTGATTCCCCAACTCTAATTCCCCGCCTCTGATTCCTCAGCTCTGATTCCCCGTGTTTGATTCCATGCCTCTGATTCCCTGCCCTGATTCCCCATCTCTGTTTCACCGCCTTTGATTCGCCACCTCTGATTCCCCATATCTGATTCCCCGCCTCTGTTTCCCCGCCTCTGATTCCCTGCCTCTGATTCCCAACCTCTGATTCCACACCTCTGATTCCCCATATCTGATTCCCCGCCTCTGTTTCCCCGCCTCTGATTCCCTGCCCCTGTTTCCCCATATCTGATTCCCTGCCTCTGATTCCCCAACTCTGATTCCCTGCCTCTGATTCCCCAGCTCTGATTCCCCGCCTCTGATTTCCCGTGTTTGATTCCCTGCCTCTGATTCCCCGCCTCTGATTCGCCATCTCTGATTCACCGCCTTTGATTCGCCACCTCTGATTCCACATATCTGATTCCCCACCTCTGTTTCCCCGCTTCTGATTCCCCGCCTCTGATTCTCCATATCTCATTCCCCGCCTCTGAATCCCCATCTCTGATTCCCGGACTCTGATTCCCCACCTCTTATTCCCGGCCTCTTATTCCCAGCCTATGATTCCCGGCCTCTGATTCCCGGCCTCTGATTCCCCGCTTCTGATTCTGATTCCCTGCCTCTGATTCCCCATCTCTGATTCCGCACATCTGATTCCCTGCCTCTGATTCCCCACCTCTGATTCCCCATATCTGATATCCCGCCTCTGTTTCCCCACCTCTGATTCCCCGCCTCTGTTTCCCCATATCTAATTCCCAACCTCTGATGCCCCAACTCTGATTCCCTGCCTCTGATTCCCCGCGTTCTATTCCCTGCCTCTGATTCCCCGCCTGTGATTCCCCATCTCTGATTCACCACCTCTGATTCCCCACCTCTGATTCCCCATATCTAATTCCCCGCCTCTGTTTGCCCGCCTCTGATTCCCTGCCTCTGATTCCCCAGCTCTGATTCCCCGCCTTTGATTCCCCCCCTCTGATTTCCCGTGTTTGACTCCCTGCCTCTGATTCCCCGCCTCTGATTCCCCATATCTCATTCCCCGCCTCTGATTCTCCATCTCTGATTCCCGGACTCTGATTCCCCACCTCTGATTCCCGGCCTCTTATTCCCGGCATCTGATTCCGGCCTCTGATTCCCGGCCTCTGATTCCCTGCTTCTGATTCCCCATCTCTGATTCCGCAAGTCTAATTCCCTGCCTCTGATTCCCCACCTCTGATTCCCCATATCTGATTCCCCGCCTCTGTTTCCCGGCCTCTGATTCCCTGCTTCTGATTCTGATTCCCTGCCTCTGATTCCCCATCTCTGATTCCGCACATCTGATTCCCTGCCTCTGATTCCCCACCTCTGATTCCCCATATCTGATTTCCCGCCTCTGTTTCCCCGCCTCTGATTCCCCGCCTCTGTTTCCCCATATCTGATTCCCCGCCTCTGAATCCCGAACTCTGATTCCCTGCCTCTGATTCCCCAGCTCTGATTCCCCGCCTTTGATTCCCCCGTCTGATTCCCAGCCTCTGAAACCCCGTGTCTGATTTCTTGCCTCTGATTCCCCGCCTCTGATTCCCCATCTCTGATTCACAGCCTCTGATTTCCCACCTCTGATTCCCCATCTCTGATTCCGCACATCTGATTCCCTGCCTCTGATTCCCCGACTCTGATCCCCACCTCTGATTCCCCAGCTCTGATTCCCCGCCTCTGATTCCCCAACTCTGATTCCCCGCCTCTGATTCCCCAGCTCTGATTCCCCGCCTCTGATTCCCCGTGTTTGATTCCCTGCCTCTGATTCCCCGCCTCTGATTCCCCATCTCTGATTCACCGCCTTTGATTCGCCACCTCTGATTCCCCATATCTGATTCCTCGCCTCTGTTTCCCCGCCTCTGATTCCCCGCCTCTGATTCCCCATATCTCATTCCCCGCCTCTGATTCCCCATCTCTGATTCCCGGACTCTTATTCCCCACCTCTGATTCCCGGCCTCTTATTCCCGGCATCTGATTCCGGCCTCTGATTCCCGGCCTCTGATTCCCTGCTCCTGATTCCCCATCTCTGATTCCATGCATCTGATTCCCAGCCTCTGATTCCCAGCCTCTGATTCCCAACCTCTGATTCCCCACCTCTGATTCCCCATATCTGATTCCCCGCCTCTGTTTCCCCGCCTCTGATTCCACGCCTCTGTTTCCCCATATCTGATCCCCGCCTCTATTTGCCCGCATCTGATTCCCCGCCTCTGTTTCCCCATATCTGATTCCCCGCCTCTGAATCCCCAACTCTGATTCCCTGCCTCTAATTTCCCAGCTCTGATTCCCCGCCTCTGATTCCCCGCATCTGATTACCGGCCTCTGATTCCCCGCCTCTGATTCCCCATCTCTGATTCACAACCTCTGATTCCCCACCTCTGATACCCCATATCTGATTCCCCGCCTCTGTTTCCCCGCCTCTGATTCCCCACCTCTGATTCCCAATATCTGATTCCCCGCCTCTGATTCCCCACCTCTGATTCCCCAGCTCTGATTCCCCGTGTTTGATTCCATGCCTCTGATTCCCTGCCCTGATTCACCATCTCTGTTTCACCGCCTTTGATTCGCCACCTCTGATTCCCCATATCTGATTCCCCGCCTCTGTTTCCCCGCCTCTGATATCCTGCCTCTGATTCCCAACCTCTGATTCCACACCTCTGATTCCCCATATCTGATTCCCCGCCTCTGTTTCCCCGCCTCTGATTCCCTGCCCCTGTTTCCCCATATCTGATTCCCTGCCTCTGATTCCCCAACGCTGATTCCCCGCCTCTGATTCCCCAGCTCTGATTCCCCGCCTCTGATTTCCCGTGTTTGATTCCCTGCCTCTGATTCCCCGCCTTTGATTCCCCATCTCTGATTCACCGCATTTGATTCGCCACCTCTGATTCCACATATCTGATTCCCCACCTCTGTTTCCCCGCCTCTGATTCCCCGCCTCTGATTCTCCATATCTCATTCCCCGCCTCTGAATCCCCATCTCTGATTCCCGGACTCTGATTCCCCACCTCTGATTCCCGGCCTGTTATTCCCAGCATATGATTCCCGGCCTCTGATTCCCGGCCTCTGATTCCCCGCTTCTGATTCTGATTCCCTGCCTCTGATTCCCCATCTCTGATTCCGCACATCTGATTCCCTGCCTCTGATTCCCCACCTCTGATTCCCCATATCTGATATCCCGCCTCTGTTTCCCCACCTCTGATTCCCCGCCTCTGTTTCCCCATATCTAATTCCCAACCTCTGATGCCCCAACTCTGATTCCCTGCCTCTGATTCCCCGCGTTCTATTCCCTGCCTCTGATTCCCCGCCTGTGATTCCCCATCTCTGATTCACCACCTCTGAATCCACACCTCTGATTCCCCATATCTAATTCCCCGCCTCTGTTTGCCCGCCTCTGATTCCCCGCCTCTGTTTCCCCATATCTGATTCCCCGCCTCTGAATCCCCAACTCTGATTCCCTGCCTCTGATTCCCCAGCTCTGATTCCCCGCCTTTGATTCCCCCGTCTAATTCCAAGCCTCTGAAACCCCGTGTCTGATTTCTTGCCTCTGATTCCCCGCCTCTGATTCCCCATCTCTGATTCACAGCTTCTGATTCCCCACCTCTGATTCCCCATCTCTGATTCCGCACATCTGATTCCCTGCCTCTGATTCCCCGACTCTGATCCCCACCTCTGATTCCCCAGCTCTGATTCCCCGCCTCTGATTTCCCGTGTTTGATTCCCTGCCTCTGATTCCCCGCCTCTGATTCCCCATATCTCATTCCCCGCCTCTGATTCCCCATCTCTGATTCCCGGACTCTGATTCCCCACCTCTGATTCCCGGCCTCTTATTCCCGGCATCTGATTCCGTCCTCTGATTCCCGGCCTCTGATTCCCTGCTTCTGATTCCCCATCTCTGATTCCGCAAGTCTAATTCCCTGCCTCTGATTCCCCACCTCTGATTCCCCATATCTGATTCCCCGCCTCTGTTTCCCGGCCTCTGATTCCCCGCTTCTGATTCTGATTCCCTGCCTCTGATTCCCCATCTCTGATTCCGCACATCTGATTCCCTGCCTCTGATTCCACACCTCTGATTCCCCATATCTGATTTTCCGCCTCTGTTTCCCCGCCTCTGATTCCCCGCCTCTGTTTCCCCATATCTAATTCCCAACCTCTGATGCCCCAACTCTGATTCCCTGCCTCTGATTCCCCGCGTTCTATTCCCTGCCTCTTATTCCCCGCATGTGATTCCCCATCTCTGATTCACCTCCTCTGATTCCCCACCTCTGATTCCCCATATCTAATTCCCCGCCTCTGTTTGCCCGACTCTGATTCCCCGCCTCTGTTTCCCCATATCTGATTCCCGGCCTCTGAATCCCCAACTCTGATTCCCTGCCTCTGATTCCCCAGCTCTGATTCCCCGCCTTTGATTCCCCCGTCTGATTCCCAGCCTCTGAAACCCCGTGTCTGATTTCTTGCCTCTGATTCCCCACCTCTAATTCCCCATCTCTGATTCACAGCCTCTGATTCCCCACCTCTGATTCCCCATCTCTGATTCTGAACATCTGATTCCCTGCCTCTGATTCCCCGACTCTGATCCCCACCTCTGATTCCCCAGCTCTGATTCCCCGCCTCTGATTCCCCAACTCTGATTCCCCGCCTCTGATTCCCCAGCTCTGATTCCCCGCCTCTGATTCCCCGTGTTTGATTCCCTGCCTCTGATTCCCCGCCTCTGATTCCCCATCTCTGATTCACCGCCTTTGATTCGCCACCTCTGATTCCCCATATCTGATTCCTCGCCTCTGTTTCCCCGCCTCTGATTCCCCGCCTCTGATTCCCCATATCTCATTCCCCGCCTCTGATTCCCCATCTCTGATTCCCGGACTCTGATTCCCCACCTCTGATTCCCGGCCTCTTATTCCCGGCATCTGATTCCGGCCTCTGATTCCCGGCCTCTGATTCCCTGCTTCTGATTCCCCATCTCTGATTCCATGCATCTGATTCCCAGCCTCTGATTCCCAGCCTCTGATTCCCAACCTCTGATTCCCCACCTCTGATTCCCCATATCTGATTCCCCGCCTCTGTTTCCCCTCCTCTGATTCCCCGCCTCTGTTTCCCCATATCTGATCCCCGCCTCTATTTGCCCGCATCTGATTCCCCGCCTCTGTTTCCCCATATCTGATTCCCCGCCTCTGAATCCCCAACTCTGATTCCCTGCCTCTAATTTCCCAGCTCTGATTCCCCGCCTCTGATTCCCCGCGTCTGATTACCGGCCTCTGATTCCCCGCCTCTGATTCCCCATCTCTGATTCACAACCTCTGATTCCCCACCTCTGATACCCCATATCTGATTCCCCGCCTCTGTTTCCCCGCCTCTGATTCCCCACCTCTGATTCCCAATATCTGATTCCCCGCCTCTGATTCCCCACCTCTGATTCCCCGCCTCTGATTCGCCAGCTATGATTCCCCGCCTCTGATTCACCGTGTTTGATTCCCTGCCACAGATTCCCGGCCTCTGATTCCCCATCTCTGATTCACCGCCTTTGATTCGCCACCTCTGATTCCCCATATCTGATTCCCCGCCTCTGTTTCCCCGCCTCTGATTCCCCGCCTCTGATTCCCCATATCTCATTCCCCGCCTCTGAATCCCCATCTCTGATTCCCGGACTCTGATTCCCCACCTCTGATTCCCTGCTTCTGATTCTGATTCCCTGCCTTTGATTCCCCATCTCTGATTCCGCACATCTGATTCCCTGCCTCTGATTCCCCATCTCTGATTCCCCATATCTGATTCCCCGCCTCTGTTTCCCCGCCTCTGATTCCCCGCCTCTGTTTCCCAATATCTAAGTCCCCGCCTCTGATTCCCCAACTCTAATTCCCCACCTCTGTTTCCCAGCTCTGAATCCCCGCCTCTGATTCCCCGCATCTGATTCCCTGCATCTGATTCCAAGCCTCTTATTCCCTGCCTCTGATTCCCAACCTCTGATTCCCCACCTCTGATTCCCCATATCTGATTCCCAGCCTCTGTTTCCCCGCCTCTGATTCCCCGCCTCTGTTTCCCCATATCTGATTCCCGGCCTCTGGTTCCCCGCCTCCGATTCCCCGCCTCTGATTCCCTGCCTCTGATTCCCCATCTCCGATTCAGCACATCTGATTCCCTGCCTCTGATTCCCCGCCTCTGATTCCCCGCCTCTGATTCCCTGCCTCTGATTCCCAACCTCTGATTCCCCACCTCTGATTCCCCGTGTTTGATTCCCCGCCTCTGTTTCCCCGCCTCTGATTCCCCGCCTCTGATTCCCCAACTCTAATTCCCCGGTTCTGATTCCCCATATCTGATTCCCCGCCTCTGTTTCCCCGCCTCTGATTCCCCGCCCCTATTTCCCCATATCTGATTCCCTGCCTCTGATTCCCCAACTTTGATTCCCAGCATCTGATTCCCCAGCTCTGATACCCCGCCTCTGATTCCCCGCATCTGATTCCCTGCATCTGATTCCAAGCCTCTGATTCCCTGCCTCTGATTCCCAACCTCTGATTCCCCACCTCTGATTCCCCATATCTGATCCCCAGCCTCTGTTTCCCCGCCTCTGTTTCCCCATATCTTATTCCCGGCCTCTGATTCCCCGCCTCTGATTCCCCGCCTCTGATTCCCTGCCTCTGATTCCCCATCTCCGATTCCGCACATCTGATTCCCTGCCTCTGATTCCCCGCCTCTGATTCCCCGCCTCTGATTCCCTGCATCTGATTCCCAACCTCTGATTCCCCACCTCTGATTCCCCGTGTTTGATTCCCCGCCTCTGTTTCCCCGCCTCTGATTCCCCGCCTCTGATTCCCCAACTCTAATTCCCCGCCTCTGATTCCCCATATCTGATTCCCTGCCTCTGTTTCCCCGCCTCTGATTCCCCGCCCCTGTTTCCCCATATCTGATTCCCTGCCTCTGATTCCCCAACTTTGATTCCCAGCCTCTGATTCCCCAGCTCTGATTCCCCGCCTCTGATTCCCCGTGGTTGATTCCCTGCCTCCGATTCCCGGCCTCTGATTCCCCATCTCTGATTCACCGCCTTTGATTCGCCACCTCTGATTCCCCATATCTGATTCCCCACTTCTGTTTCCCAGCCTCTGATTCCCCGCCTCTGATTCCCCATATCTCATTCCCCGCCTCTGAATCCCCATCTCTGATTCCCGGACTCTGATTCCCCACCTCTGATTCCCGGCCTCTTATTCCCAGCATCTGATTCCGGCCTCTGATTCCCGGCCTCTGATTCCCTGCTTCTGATTCTGATTCCCTGCCTTTGATTCCCTATCTCTGATTCCGCACATCTGATTCCCTGCCTCTGATTCCCCATCTCTGATTCCCCATATCTGATTCCCCGCCTCTGATTCCCCAACTCTGATTCCCCACCTCTGATTCCCCAGCTCTGATTCCCCGCCTCTGAATCCCCGCATCTGATTCCCAGCATCTGATTCCAAGCCTCTGATTCCCTGCCTCTGATTCCCAACCTCTGATTCCCCACCTCTGATTCCCTATATCTGATTCCCAGCCTCTGTTTCCCCGCCTCTGATTCCCCGCCTCTGATTCCCCGCCCCTGTTTCCCCATATCTGATTCCCTGCCTCTGATTCCACAACTTTGATTCCCAGCCTCTGATTCCCCAGCTCTGATTCCCCGCCTCTGATTCCCCGTGTTTGATTCCCTGCCTCTGATTCCCCGCCTCTGATTCCCCATCTCTGATTCACCGCCTTTGATTCGCCACCTCTGATTCCCCATATCTGATTCCCCACCTCTGTTTCCCCGCCTCTGATTCCCCGCCTCTGATTCTCCATATCTCATTCCCCGCCTCTGAATCCCCATCTCTGATTCCCGGACTCTGATTCCCCACCTCTGATTCCCGGCCTCTTATTCCCAGCATCTGATTCCAGGCCTCTGATTCCCGGCCTCTGACTCCCCGCTTCTGATTCTGATTCCCTGCCTCTGATTCCCCATCTCTGATTCCGCACATCTGATTACGTGCCTCTGATTCCCCACCTCTGATTCCCCATATCTGATTCCCCGCCTCTGTTTCCACGCCTCTGATTCCCCGCCTCTGTTTCCCCATATCTAATTCCCCACCTCTGATGCCCCAACTCTGATTCCCCGCCTCTGATTCCCCAGCTCTGATTCCCCGCCTCTGATTCCCCGCATCCGATTCCCCATATCTGATACCCCGCCTCTGTTTCCCCGCCCCTGATTCCCAGCCTCTGATTCCCCAGCTCTGATTCCCCGCCTCTGATTCCCCGCATCCGATTCCCCATATCTGATTCCCCGCCTCTGTTTCCCCGCCCCTGATTCCCAGCCTCTGTTTCCCCATATCTGATTCCCCGCCTCTGATTCCCAACTATGATTCCCCGCCTCTGATTCCCCAGCTCTGATTCCCTGCCTCTGATTCCCCGCGTTCTATTCCCTGCCCCTGATTCCCCGCCTGTGATTCCCCAGCTCTGATTCCCTGCCTCTGATTCCCCGCGTTCTATTCCCTGCCCCTGTTTCCCCGCATCTGATTCCCCGCCTCTGTTTCCCAATATCTAAGTCCCCGCCTCTGATTCCCCAACTCTGATTCCCCACCTCTGATTCCCCAGCTCTGATTCCCCGCCTCTGAATCCCCGCATCTGATTCCCTGCATCTGATTCCAAGCCTCTGATTCCCTGCCTCTGATTCCCAACCTCTGATTCCCCACCTCTGATTCCCCATATCTGATTCCCAGCCTCTGTTTCCCCGCCTCTGATTCCCCGCCTCGGTTTCCCCATATCTGATTCCCGGCCTCTGATTCCCCGCCTCTGATTCCCCGCCTCTGATTCCCTGCCTCTGATTCCCAATCTCCGATTCCGCACATCTGATTCCCTGCCTCTGATTCCCCGCCTCTGATTCCCCGCCTCTGATTCCCTGCCTCTGATTCCCAACCTCTGATTCCCCACCTCTGATTCCCCGTGTTTGATTCCCCGCCTCTGTTTCCCCACCTCTGATTCCCCGCCTCTGATTCCCCAACTCTAATTCCCCGCCTCTGATTCCCCATATCTGATTCCCTGCCTCTGTTTCCCCGCCTCTGATTCCCCGCCCCTGTTTCCCCATATCTGATTCCCTGCCTCTGATTCCACAACTTTGATTCCCAGCCTCTGATTCCCCAGCTCTGATTCCCCGCCTCTGATTCCCCGTGTTTGATTCCCTGCCTCTGATTCCCCGCCTCTGATTCCCCATCTCTGATTCACCGCCTTTGATTCGCCACCTCTGATTCCCCATATCTGATTCCCCACCTCTGTTTCCCCGCCTCTGATTCCCCGCCTCTGGTTCTCCATATCTCATTCCCCGCCTCTGAATCCCCATCTCTGATTCCCGGACTCTGATTCCCCACCTCTGATTCCCGGCCTCTTATTCCCAGCATCTGATTCCAGGCCTCTGATTCCCGGCCTCTGACTCCCCGCTTCTGATTCTGATTCCCTGCCTCTGATTCCCCATCTCTGATTCCGCACATCTGATTACGTGCCTCTGATTCCCCACCTCTGATTCCCCATATCTGATTCCAAGCCTCTGTTTCCACGCCTCTGATTCCCCGCCTCTGTTTCCCCATATCTAATTCCCCACCTCTGATGCCCCAACTCTGATTCCCCGCCTCTGATTCCCCAGCTCTGATTCCCCGCCTCTGATTCCCCGCATCCGATTCCCCATATCTGATTCCCCGCCTCTGTTTCCCCGCCCCTGATTCCCCGCCTCTGTTTCCCCATATCTGATTCCCCGCCTCTGATTCCCAACTATGATTCCCCGCCTCTGATTCCCCAGCTCTGATTCCCTGCCTCTGATTCCCCTCGTTCTATTCCCTGCCCCTGATTCCCCGCCTGTGATTCCCCATCTCTGATTCACCACCTCTGATTCCCCACCACTGATTCCCCATATCTAATTCCCCTCCTCTGTTTGCCCGCCTCTGATTCCCCGCCTCTGTTTCCCCATATCTGATTCCCCGCCTCTGAATCCCCAACTCTGATTCCCTGCCTCTGAATCCCCAGCTTCATTCCCCGCCTTTGATTCCCCCCGTCTGATTCCCAGCCTCTGAATCCCCGTGTCTGATAACCTGCCTCTGTTTCCCCGCCTCTGATTCCCCGCCTCTGTTTCCCAATATCTAAGTCCCCGCCTCTGATTCCCCATCTCAGATTCCCCGCCTCTGATTCCCTGCCCCTGTTTCCCCATATCTGATTCCCTGCCTCTGATTCCCCAACTCTGATTCCCCGCCTCTGATTCCCCAGCTCTGATTCCCCGCCTCTGATTTCCCGTGTTTGATTCCCTGCCTCTGATTCCCCGCCTCTGATTCCACATCTCTGATTCCCCATCTCTGATTCCCCAATTCTGATTCCCCGCCTCTGATTCCCCAGCTCTGATTCCTCGCCTCTGATTCCCTTCCTCTGATTCCCAACCACTCATTCCCCACCACTGATTTCCCATATTGATTCCCTGTGTCTGATTCCCCGCCTCTGATTCCCCAACTCTGATTCCCCGCCTCTGATTCCCCAGCTCTGATTCCCCACCTCTGATTCCCCATCTCTGATTCCGAACATCTGATTCCCTGCCTCTGATTCCCCGACTCTGATCCCCACCTCTGATTCCCCAGCTCTGATTCCCCGCCTCTGATTCCCCAACTCTGATTCCCCGCCTCTGATTCCCCAGCTCTGATTCCCCGCCTCTGATTCCCCGTGTTTGATTCCCTGCCTCTGATTCCCCGCCTCTGATTCCCCATCTCTGATTCACCGCCTTTGATTCGCCACCTCTGATTCCCCATATCTGATTCCTCGCCTCTGTTTCCCCGCCTCTGATACCCCGCCTCTGATTCCCCATATCTCATTCCCCGCCTCTGATTCCCCATCTCTGATTCCCGGACTCTGATTCCCCACCTCTGATTCCCGGCCTCTTATTCCCGGCATCTGATTCCGGCCTCTGATTCCCGGCCTCTGATTCCCTGCTTCTGATTCCCCACCTCTGATTCCCCATATCTGATTCCCCGCCTCTGTTTCCCCTCCTCTGATTCCCCGCCTCTGTTTCCCCATATCTGATCCCCGCCTCTATTTGCCCGCATCTGATTCCCCGCCTTTGTTTCCCCATATCTGATTCCCCGCCTCTGAATCCCCAACTCTGATTCCCTGCCTCTAATTTCCCAGCTCTGATTCCCCGCCTCTGATTCCCCGCGTCTGATTACCGGCCTCTGATTCCCCGCCTCTGATTCCCCATCTCTGATTCACAACCTCTTATTCCCCACCTCTGATACCCCATATCTGATTCCCCGCCTCTGTTTCCCCGCCTCTGATTCCCCACCTCTGATTCCCAATATCTGATTCCCCGCCTCTGATTCCCCACCTCTGATTCCCCGCCTCTGATTCGCCAGCTATGATTCCCCGCCTCTGATTCACCGTGTTTGATTCCCTGCCTCAGATTCCCGGCCTCTGATTCCCCATCTCTGATTCACCGCCTTTGATTCGCCACCTCTGATTCCCCATATCTGATTCCCCGCCTCTGTTTCCCCGCCTCTGATTCCCCGCCTCTGATTCCCCATATCTCATTCCCCGCCTCTGAATCCCCATCTCTGATTCCCGGACTCTGATTCCCCACCTCTGATTCCCTGCTTCTGATTCTGATTCCCTGCCTTTGATTCCCCATCTCTGATTCCGCACATCTGATTCCCTGCCTCTGATTCCCCATCTCTGATTCCCCATATCTGATTCCCCGCCTCTGTTTCCCCGCCTCTGATTCCCCGCCTCTGTTTCCCAATATCTAAGTCCCCGCCTCTGATTCCCCAACTCTAATTCCCCACCTCTGATTCCCCAGCTCTGAATCCCCGCCTCTGATTCCCCGCATCTGATTCCCTGCATCTGATTCCAAGCCTCTTATTCCCTGCCTCTGATTCCCAACCTCTGATTCCCCACCTCTGATTCCCCATATCTGATTCCCAGCCTCTGTTTCCCCGCCTCTGATTTCCCGCCTCTGTTTCCCCATATCTGATTCCCGGCCTCTGGTTCCCCGCCTCTGATTCCCCGCCTCTGATTCCCTGCCTCTGATTCCCCATCTCCGATTCAGCACATCTGATTCCCTGCCTCTGATTCCCCGCCTCTGATTCCCCGCCTCTGATTCCCTGCCTCTGATTCCCAACCTCTGATTCCCCACCTCTGATTCCCCGTGTTTGATTCCCCGCCTCTGTTTCCCCGCCTCTGATTCCCCGCCTCTGATTCCCCAACTCTAATTCCCCGGTTCTGATTCCCCATATCTGATTCCCCGCCTCTGTTTCCCCGCCTCTGATTCCCCGCCCCTATTTCCCCATATCTGATTCCCTGCCTCTGATTCCCCAACTTTGATTCCCAGCATCTGATTCCCCAGCTCTGATACCCCGCCTCTGATTCCCCGCATCTGATTCCCTGCATCTGATTCCAAGCCTCTGATTCCCTGCCTCTGATTCCCAACCTCTGATTCCCCACCTCTGATTCCCCATATCTGATCCCCAGCCTCTGTTTCCCCGCCTCTGTTTCCCCATATCTTATTCCCGGCCTCTGATTCCCCGCCTCTGATTCCCCACCTCTGATTCCCTGCCTCTGATTCCCCATCTCCGATTCCGCACATCTGATTCCCTGCCTCTGATTCCCCGCCTCTGATTCCCCGCCTCTGATTCCCTGCATCTGATTCCCAACCTCTGATTCCCCACCTCTGATTCCCCGTGTTTGATTCCCCGCCTCTGTTTCCCCGCCTCTGATTCCCCGCCTCTGATTCCCCAACTCTAATTCCCCGCCTCTGATTCCCCATATCTGATTCCCTGCCTCTGTTTCCCCGCCTCTGATTCCCCGCCCCTGTTTCCCCATATCTGATTCCCTGCCTCTGATTCCCCAACTTTGATTCCCAGCCTCTGATTCCCCAGCTCTGATTCCCCGCCTCTGATTCCCCGTGGTTGATTCCCTGCCTCCGATTCCCGGCCTCTGATTCCCCATCTCTGATTCACCGCCTTTGATTCGCCACCTCTGATTCCCCATATCTGAATCCCCACTTCTGTTTCCCCGCCTCTGATTCCCCGCCTCTGATTCCCCATATCTCATTCCCCGCCTCTGAATCCCCATCTCTGATTCCCGGACTCTGATTCCCCACCTCTGATTCCCGGCCTCTTATTCCCAGCATCTGATTCCGGCCTCTGATTCCCGGCCTCTGATTCCCTGCTTCTGATTCTGATTCCCTGCCTTTGATTCCCTATCTCTGATTCCGCACATCTGATTCCCTGCCTCTGATTCCCCATCTCTGATTCCCCATATCTGATTCCCCGCCTCTGATTCCCCAACTCTGATTCCCCACCTCTGATTCCCCAGCTCTGATTCCCCGCCTCTGAATCCCCGCATCTGATTCCCTGCATCTGATTCCAAGCCTCTGATTCCCTGCCTCTGATTCCCAACCTCTGATTCCCCACCTCTGATTCCCTATATCTGATTCCCAGCCTCTGTTTCCCCGCCTCTGATTCCCCGCCTCTGATTCCCCGCCCCTGTTTCCCCATATCTGATTCCCTGCCTCTGATTCCACAACTTTGATTCCCAGCCTCTGATTCCCCAGCTCTGATTCCCCGCCTCTGATTCCCCGTGTTTGATTCCCTGCCTCTGATTCCCCGCCTCTGATTCCCCATCTCTGATTCACCGCCTTTGATTCGCCACCTCTGATTCCCCATATCTGATTCCCCACCTCTGTTTCCCCACCTCTGATTCCCCGCCTCTGATTCTCCATATCTCATTCCCCGCCTCTGAATCCCCATCTCTGATTCCCGGACTCTGATTCCCCACCTCTGATTCCCGGCCTCTTATTCCCAGCATCTGATTCCAGGCCTCTGATTCCCGGCCTCTGACTCCCCGCTTCTGATTCTGATTCCCTGCCTCTGATTCCCCATCTCTGATTCCGCACATCTGATTACGTGCCTCTGATTCCCCACCTCTGATTCCCCATATCTGATTCCCCGCCTCTGTTTCCACGCCTCTGATTCCCCGCCTCTGTTTCCCCATATCTAATTCCCCACCTCTGATGCCCCAACTCTGATTCCCCGCCTCTGATTCCCCAGCTCTGATTCCCCGCCTCTGATTCCCCGCATCCGATTCCCCATATCTGATTCCCCGCCTCTGTTTCCCCGCCCCTGATTCCCAGCCTCTGATTCCCCAGCTCTGATTCCCCGCCTCTGATTCCCCGCATCCGATTCCCCATATCTGATTCCCCGCCTCTGTTTCCCCGCCCCTGATTCCCAGCCTCTGTTTCCCCATATCTGATTCCCCGCCTCTGATTCCCAACTATGATTCCCCGCCTCTGATTCCCCAGCTCTGATTCCCTGCCTCTGATTCCCCGCGTTCTATTCCCTGCCCCTGATTCCCCGCCTGTGATTCCCCAGCTCTGATTCCCTGCCTCTGATTCCCCGCGTTCTATTCCCTGCCCCTGTTTCCCCGCCTCTGATTCCCCGCCTCTGTTTCCCAATATCTAAGTCCCCGCCTCTGATTCCCCAACTCTGATTCCCCACCTCTGATTCCCCAGCTCTGATTCCCCGCCTCTGAATCCCCGCATCTGATTCCCTGCATCTGATTCCAAGCCTCTGATTCCCTGCCTCTGATTCCCAACCTCTGATTCCCCACCTCTGATTCCCCATATCTGATTCCCAGCCTCTGTTTCCCCGCCTCTGATTCCCCGCCTCGGTTTCCCCATATCTGATTCCCGGCCTCTGATTCCCCGCCTCTGATTCCCCGCCTCTGATTCCCTGCCTCTGATTCCCAATCTCCGATTCCGCACATCTGATTCCCTGCCTCTGATTCCCCGCCTCTGATTCCCCGCCTCTGATTCCCTGCCTCTGATTCCCAACCTCTGATTCCCCACCTCTGATTCCCCGTGTTTGATTCCCCGCCTCTGTTTCCCCACCTCTGATTCCCCGCCTCTGATTCCCCAACTCTAATTCCCCGCATCTGATTCCCCATATCTGATTCCCTGCCTCTGTTTCCCCGCCTCTGATTCCCCGCCCCTGTTTCCCCATATCTGATTCCCTGCCTCTGATTCCACAACTTTGATTCCCAGCCTCTGATTCCCCAGCTCTGATTCCCCGCCTCTGATTCCCCGTGTTTGATTCCCTGCCTCTGATTCCCCATCTCTGATTCACCGCCTTTGATTCGCCACCTCTGATTCCCCATATCTGATTCCCCACCTCTGTTTCCCCGCCTCTGATTCCCCGCCTCTGATTCTCCATATCTCATTCCCCGCCTCTGAATCCCCATCTCTGATTCCCGGACTCTGATTCCCCACCTCTGATTCCCGGCCTCTTATTCCCAGCATCTGATTCCAGGCCTCTGATTCCCGGACTCTGACTCCCCGCTTCTGATTCTGATTCCCTGCCTCTGATTCCCCATCTCTGATTCCGCACATCTGATTACGTGCCTCTGATTCCCCACCTCTGATTCCCCATATCTGATTCCAAGCCTCTGTTTCCACGCCTCTGATTCCCCGCCTCTGTTTCCCCATATCTAATTCCCCACCTCTGATGCCCCAACTCTGATTCCCCGCCTCTGATTCCCCAGCTCTGATTCCCCGCCTCTGATTCCCCGCATCCGATTCCCCATATCTGATTCCCCGCCTCTGTTTCCCCGCCCCTGATTCCCCGCCTCTGTTTCCCCATATCTGATTCCCCGCCTCTGATTCCCAACTATGATTCCCCGCCTCTGATTCCCCAGCTCTGATTCCCTGCCTCTGATTCCCCTCGTTCTATTCCCTGCCCCTGATTCCCCGCCTGTGATTCCCCATCTCTGATTCACCACCTCTGATTCCCCACCACTGATTCCCCATATCTAATTCCCCTCCTCTGTTTGCCCGCCTCTGATTCCCCGCCTCTGTTTCCCCATATCTGATTCCCCGCCTCTGAATCCCCAACTCTGATTCCCTGCCTCTGAATCCCCAGCTTCATTCCCCGCCTTTGATTCCCCCCGTCTGATTCCCAGCCTCTGAATCCCCGTGTCTGATAACCTGCCTCTGTTTCCCCGCCTCTGATTCCCCGCCTCTGTTTCCCAATATCTAAGTCCCCGCCTCTGATTCCCCATCTCAGATTCCCCGCCTCTGATTTCCTGCCCCTGTTTCCCCATATCTGATTCCCTGCCTCTGATTCCCCAACTCTGATTCCCCGCCTCTGATTCCCCAGCTCTGATTCCCCGCCTCTGATTTCCCGTGTTTGATTCCCTGCCTCTGATTCCCCGCCTCTGATTCCACATCTCTGATTCCCCATCTCTGATTCCCCAATTCTGATTCCCCGCCTCTGATTCCCCAGCTCTGATTCCTCGCCTCTGATTCCCTTCCTCTGATTCCCAACCACTCATTCCCCACCTCTGATTTCCCATATTGATTCCCTGTGTCTGATTCCCCGCCTCTGATTCCCCAACTCTGATTCCCCGCCTCTGATTCCCCAGCTCTGATTCCCCGCCTCTGATTCCCCGTGTTTGATTCCCTGCCTCCGATTCCCGGCCTTAGATTCCCCATCTCTGATTCACCGCCTTTGATTCGCCACCTCTGATTCCCCATTTCTGATTCCCCGCCTCTGTTTCCCCGCCTCTGATTCCCGGACTCTGATTCCCCACCTGTGATTCCCGGCCTCTTATTCCCGGCATCTGATTCAGGCCTCTGATTCCCGGCCTCTGATTCCCTGCTTCTGATTCTGATTCCCTGCCTCTGATTCCCCATCTCTGATTCCGCACATCTGATTCCCTGCCTCTGATTCCCCACCTCTGATTCCCCATATCTGACTCCCCGCCTCTGTTTCCCCGCCTCTGATTCCACGCCTCTGTTTCCCAATATCTAAGTCCCCGCCTCTGATTCCCCAACTCTGATTCCCCACCTCTGTTTCCCCAGCTCTGATTCCCCGCCTCTGATTCCCCGCATCTGATTCCCTGCATCTGATTCCAAGCCTCTGATTCCCTGCCTCTGATTCCCAACCTCTGATTCCCCACCTCTGATTCCCCATATCTGAATCCCCGCCTCTGTTTCCCCGCCTCTGATTCCCCACCTCTGTTTCCCCATATCTGATTCCCGGCCTCTGATTCCCCGCCTCTGATTCCCCGCCTCTGATTCCCTGCCTCTGATTCCCCATCTCCGATTCCGCACATCTGATTCCCTGCCTCTGATTCCCCGCCTCTGATTCCCCGCCTCTGATTCGCTGCCTCTGATTCCCAACCTCTGATTCCCCACCTCTGATTCCCAATATCTGATTCCCCGCCTCTGTTTCCCCGCCTCTGATTCCCCTCCTCTGATTCCCCAACTCTAATTCCCCGCCTCTGATTCCTCAGCTCTGATTCCCCGTGTTTGATTCCATGCCTCTGATTCCCTGCCCTGATTCCCCATCTCTGTTTCACCGCCTTTGATTCGCCACCTCTGATTCCCCATATCTGATTCCCCGCCTCTGTTTCCCCGCCTCTGATTCCCTGCCTCTGATTCCCAACCTCTGATTCCACACCTCTGATTCCCCATATCTGATTCCCCGCCTCTGTTTCCCCGCCTCTGATTCCCTGCGCCTGTTTCCCCATATCTGATTCCCTGCCTCTGATTCCCCAACTCTGATTCCCTGCCTCTGATTCCCCAGCTCTGATTCCCCGCCTCTGATTTCCCGTGTTTGATTCCCTGCCTCTGATTCCCCGCCTCTGATTCGTCATCTCTGATTCACCGCCTTTGATTCGCCACCTCTGATTCCACATATCTGATTCCCCACCTCTGTTTCCCCGCTTCTGATTCCCCGCCTCTGATTCTCCATATCTCATTCCCCGCCTCTGAATCCCCATCTCTGATTCCCGGACTCTGATTCCCCACCTCTTATTCCCGGCCTCTTATTCCCAGCATATGATTCCCGGCCTCTGATTCCCCATCTCTGATTCCGCACATCTGATTCCCTGCCTCTGATTCCCCACCTCTGATTCCCCATATCTGATATCCCGCCTCTGTTTCCCCACCTCTGATTCCCCGCCTCTGTTTCCCCATATCTAATTCCCAACCTCTGATGCCCCAACTCTGATTCCCTGCCTCTGATTCCCCGCGTTCTATTCCCTGCCTCTGATTCCCCGCCTGTGATTCCCCATCTCTGATTCACCACCTCCGATTCCCCACCTCTGATTCCCCATATCTAATTCCCCGCCTCTGTTTGCCCGCCTCTGATTCCCCGCCTCTGTTTCCCCATATCTGATTCCCCGCCTCTGAATCCCCAACTCTGATTCCCTGCCTCTGATTCCCCAGCTCTGATTCCCCGCCTTTGATTCCCCCGTCTAATTCCCAGCCTCTGAAACCCCGTGTCTGATTTCTTGCCTCTGATTCCCCGCCTCTGATTCCCCATCTCTGATTCACAGCCTCTGATTCCCCACCTCTGATTCCCCATCTCTGATTCCGCACATCTGATTCCCTGCCTCTGATTCCCCGACTCTGATCCCCACCTCTGATTCCCCAGCTCTGATTCCCCGCCTCTGATTTCCCGTGTTTGACTCCCTGCCTCTGATTCCCCGCCTCTGATTCCCCATATCTCATTCCCCGCCTCTGATTCCCCATCTCTGATTCCCGGACTCTGATTCCCCACCTCTGATTCCCGGCCTCTTATTCCCGGCATCTGATTCCGGCCTCTGATTCCCGGCCTCTGATTCCCTGCTTCTGATTCCCCATCTCTGATTCCGCAAGTCTAATTCCCTGCCTCTGATTCCCCACCTCTGATTCCCCATATCTGATTCCCCGCCTCTGTTTCCCGGCCTCTGATTCCCTGCTTCTGATTCTGATTCCCTGCCTCTGATTCCCCATCTCTGATTCCGCACATCTGATTCCCTGCCTCTGATTCCCCACCTCTGATTCGCCATATCTGATTTCCCGCCTCTGTTTCCCCGCCTCTGATTCCCCGCCTCTGTTCCCCATATCTAATTCCCAACCTCTGATGCCCCAACTCTGATTCCCTGCCTCTGATTCCCCCCGTTCTATTCCCTGCCTCTGATTCCCCGCATGTGATTCCCCATCTCTGATTCACCTCCTCTGATTCCCCACCTCTGATTCCCCATATCTAATTCCCCGCCTCTGTTTGCCCGACTCTGATTCCCCGCCTCTGTTTCCCCATATCTGATTCCCCGCCTCTGAATCCCCAACTCTGATTCCCTGCCTCTGATTCCCCAGCTCTGATTCCCTGCCTTTGATTCCCCCGTCTGATTCCCAGCCTCTGAAACCCCGTGTCTGATTTCTTGCCTCTGATTCCCCGCCTCTGATTCCCCATCTCTGATTCACAGCCTCTGATTTCCCACCTCTGATTCCCCATCTCTGATTCCGCACATCTGATTCCCTGCCTCTGATTCCCCGACTCTGATCCCCACCTCTGATTCCCCAGCTCTGATTCGGCGCCTCTGATTCCCCAACTCTGATTCCCCGCCTCTGATTCCCCAGCTCTGATTCCCCGCCTCTGATTCCCCGTGTTTGATTCCCTGCCTCTGATTCCCCGCCTCTGATTCCCCATCTCTGATTCACCGCCTTTGATTCGCCACCTCTGATTCCCCATATCTGATTCCTCGCCTCTGATTCCCCATCTCTGATTCCCGGACTCTTATTCCCCACCTCTGATTCCCGGCCTCTTATTCCCGGCATCTGATTCCGGCCTCTGATTCCCGGCCTCTGATTCCCTGCTCCTGATTCCCCATCTCTGATTCCATGCATCTGATTCCCAGCCTCTGATTCCCAGCCTCTGATTCCCAACCTCTGATTCCCCACCTCTGATTCCCCATATCTGATTCCCCGCCTCTGTTTCCCCGCCTCTGATTCCACGCCTCTGTTTCCCAATATCTGATCCCCGCCTCTATTTGCCCGCATCTGATTCCCCGCCTCTGTTTCCCCTTATCTGATTCCCCGCCTCTGAATCCCCAACTCTGATTCCCTGCCTCTAATTTCCCAGCTCTGATTCCCCGCCTCTGATTCCCCGCGTCTGATTACCGGCCTCTGATTCCCCGCCTCTGATTCCCCATCTCTGATTCACAACCTCTGATTCCCCACCTCTGATACCCCATATCTGATTCCCCGCCTCTGTTTCCCCGCCTCTGATTCCCCACCTCTGATTCCCAATATCTGATTCCCCGCCTCTGATTCCCCACCTCTGATTCCCCAGCTCTGATTCCCCGTGTTTGATTCCATGCCTCTGATTCCCTACCCTGATTCACCATCTCTGTTTCACCGCCTTTGATTCGCCACCTCTGATTCCCCATATCTGATTCCCCGCCTCTGTTTCCCCGCCTCTGATATCCTGCCTCTGATTCCCAACCTCTGATTCCACACCTCTGATTCCCCATATCTGATTCCCCGCCTCTGTTTCCCCGCCTCTGATTCCCTGCCCCTGTTTCCCCATATCTGATTCCCTGCCTCTGATTCCCCAACTCTGATTCCCCGCCTCTGATTCCCCAGCTCTGATTCCCCGCCTCTGATTTCCCGTGTTTGATTCCCTGCCTCTGATTCCCCGCCTTTGATTCCCCATCTCTGATTCACCGCCTTTGATTCGCCACCTCTGATTCCACATATCTGATTCCCCACCTCTGTTTCCCCGCCTCTGATTCCCCGCCTCTGATTCTCCATATCTCATTCCCCGCCTCTGAATCCCCATCTCTGATTCCCGGACTCTGATTCCCCACCTCTGATTCCCGGCCTGTTATTCCCAGCATATGATTCCCGGCCTCTGATTCCCGGCCTCTGATTCCCCGCTTCTGATTCTGATTCCCTGCCTCTGATTCCCCATCTCTGATTCCGCACATCTGATTCCCTGCCTCTGATTCCCCACCTCTGATTCCCCATATCTGATATCCCGCCTCTGTTTCCCCACCTCTGATTCCCCGCCTCTGTTTCCCCATATCTAATTCCCAACCTCTGATGCCCCAACTCTGATTCCCTGCCTCTGATTCCCCGCGTTCTATTCCCTGCCTCTGATTCCCCGCCTGTGATTCCCCATCTCTGATTCACCACCTCTGATTCCCCACCTCTGATTCCCCATATCTAATTCCCCGCCTCTGTTTGCCCGCCTCTGATTCCCCGCCTCTGTTTCCCCATATCTGATTCCCCGCCTCTGAATCCCCAACTCTGATTCCCTGCCTCTGATTCCCCAGCTCTGATTCCCCGCCTTTGATTCCCCCGTCTAATTCCAAGCCTCTGAAACCCCGTGTCTGATTTCTTGCCTCTGATTCCCCGCCTCTGATTCCCCATCTCTGATTCACAGCCTCTGATTCCCCACCTCTGATTCCCCATCTCTGATTCCGCACATCTGATTCCCTGCCTCTGATTCCCCGACTCTGATCCCCACCTCTGATTCCCCAGCTCTGATTCCCCGCCTCTGATTTCCCGTGTTTGATTCCCTGCCTCTGATTCCCCGCCTCTGATTCCCCATATCTCATTCCCCGCCTCTGATTCCCCATCTCTGATTCCCGGACTCTGATTCCCCACCTCTGATTCCCGGCCTCTTATTCCCGGCATCTGATTCCGTCCTCTGATTCCCGGCCTCTGATTCCCTGCTTCTGATTCCCCATCTCTGATTCCGCAAGTCTAATTCCCTGCCTCTGATTCCCCACCTCTGATTCCCCATATCTGATTCCCAGCCTCTGTTTCCCGGCCTCTGATTCCCCGCTTCTGATTCTGATTCCCTGCCTCTGATTCCCCATCTCTGATTCCGCACATCTGATTCCCTGCCTCTGATTCCACACCTCTGATTCCCCATATCTGATTTCCCGCCTCTGTTTCCCCGCCTCTGATTCCCCGCCTCTGTTTCCCCATATCTAATTCCCAACCTCTGATGCCCCAACTCTGATTCCCTGCCTCTGATTCCCCGCGTTCTATTCCCTGCCTCTTATTCCCCGCATGTGATTCCCCATCTCTGATTCACCTCCTCTGATTCCCCACCTCTGATTCCCCATATCTAATTCCCCGCCTCTGTTTGCCCGACTCTGATTCCCCGCCTCTGTTTCCCCATATCTGATTCCCGGCCTCTGAATCCCCAACTCTGATTCCCTGCCTCTGATTCCCCAGCTCTGATTCCCCGCCTTTGATTCCCCCGTCTGATTCCCAGCCTCTGAAACCCCGTGTCTGATTTCTTGCCTCTGATTCCCCGCCTCTAATTCCCCATCTCTGATTCACAGCCTCTGATTCCCCACCTCTGATTCCCCATCTCTGATTCCGAACATCTGATTCCCTGCCTCTGATTCCCCGACTCTGATCCCCACCTCTGATTCCCCAGCTCTGATTCCCCGCCTCTGATTCCCCAACTCTGATTCCCCGCCTCTGATTCCCCAGCTCTGATTCCCCGCCTCTGATTCCCCGTGTTTGATTCCCTGCCTCTGATTCCCCGCCTCTGATTCCCCATCTCTGATTCACCGCCTTTGATTCGCCACCTCTGATTCCCCATATCTGATTCCTCGCCTCTGTTTCCCCGCCTCTGATTCCCCGCCTCTGATTCCCCATATCTCATTCCCCGCCTCTGATTCCCCATCTCTGATTCCCGGACTCTGATTCCCCACCTCTGATTCCCGGCCTCTTATTCCCGGCATCTGATTCCGGCCTCTGATTCCCGGCCTCTGATTCCCTGCTTCTGATTCCCCATCTCTGATTCCATGCATCTGATTCCCAGCCTCTGATTCCCAGCCTCTGATTCCCAACCTCTGATTCCCCACCTCTGATTCTCCATATCTGATTCCCCGCCTCTGTTTCCCCTCCTCTGATTCCCCGCCTCTGTTTCCCCATATCTGATCCCAGCCTCTATATGCCCGCATCTGATTCCCCGCCTCTGTTTCCCCATATCTGATTCCCCGCCTCTGAATCCCCAACTCTGATTCCCTGCCTCTAATTTCCCAGCTCTGATTCCCCGCCTCTGATTCCCCGCGTCTGATTACCGGCCTCTGATTCCCCGCCTCTGATTCCCCATCTCTGATTCACAACCTCTGATTCCCCACCTCTGATACCCCATATCTGATTCCCCGCCTCTGTTTCCCCGCCTCTGATTCCCCACCTCTGATTCCCAATATCTGATTCCCCGCCTCTGATTCCCCACCTCTGATTCCCCGCCTCTGATTCGCCAGCTATGATTCCCCGCCTCTGATTCACCGTGTTTGATTCCCTGCCTCAGATTCCCGGCCTCTGATTCCCCATCTCTGATTCACCGCCTTTGATTCGCCACCTCTGATTCCCCATATCTGATTCCCCGCCTCTGTTTCCCCGCCTCTGATTCCCCGCCTCTGATTCCCCATATCTCATTCCCCGCCTCTGAATCCCCATCTCTGATTCCCGGACTCTGATTCCCCACCTCTGATTCCCTGCTTCTGATTCTGATTCCCTGCCTTTGATTCCCCATCTCTGATTCCGCACATCTGATTCCCTGCCTCTGATTCCCCATCTCTGATTCCCCATATCTGATTCCCCGCCTCTGTTTCCCCGCCTCTGATTCCCCGCCTCTGTTTCCCAATATCTAAGTCCCCGCCTCTGATTCCCCAACTCTAATTCCCCACCTCTGATTCCCCAGCTCTGAATCCCCGCCTCTGATTCCCCGCATCTGATTCCCTGCATCTGATTCCAAGCCTCTTATTCCCTGCCTCTGATTCCCAACCTCTGATTCCCCACCTCTGATTCCCCATATCTGATTCCCAGCCTCTGTTTCCCCGCCTCTGATTCCCCGCCTCTGTTTCCCCATATCTGATTCCCGGCCTCTGGTTCCCCGCCTCTGATTCCCCGCCTCTGATTCCCTGCCTCTGATTCCCAACCTCTGATTCCCCACCTCTGATTCCCCGTGTTTGATTCCCCGCCTCTGTTTCCCCGCCTCTGATTCCCCGCCTCTGATTCCCCAACTCTAATTCCCCGGTTCTGATTCCCCATATCTGATTCCCCGCCTCTGTTTCCCCGCCTCTGATTCCCCGCCCCTATTTCCCCATATCTGATTCCCTGCCTCTGATTCCCCAACTTTGATTCCCAGCATCTGATTCCCCAGCTCTGATACCCCGCCTCTGATTCCCCGCATCTGATTCCCTGCATCTGATTCCAAGCCTCTGATTCCCTGCCTCTGATTCCCAACCTCTGATTCCCCACCTCTGATTCCCCATATCTGATCCCCAGCCTCTGTTTCCCCGCCTCTGTTTCCCCATATCTTATTCCCGGCCTCTGATTCCCCGCCTCTGATTCCCCGCCTCTGATTCCCTGCCTCTGATTCCCCATCTCCGATTCCGCACATCTGATTCCCTGCCTCTGATTCCCCGCCTCTGATTCCCCGCCTCTGATTCCCTGCATCTGATTCCCAACCTCTGATTCCCCACCTCTGATTCCCCGTGTTTGATTCCCCGCCTCTGTTTCCCCGCCTCTGATTCCCCGCCTCTGATTCCCCAACTCTAATTCCCCGCCTCTGATTCCCCATATCTGATTCCCTGCCTCTGTTTCCCCGCCTCTGATTCCCCGCCCCTGTTTCCCCATATCTGATTCCCTGCCTCTGATTCCCCAACTTTGATTCCCAGCCTCTGATTCCCCAGCTCTGATTCCCCGCCTCTGATTCCCCGTGGTTGATTCCCTGCCTCCGATTCCCGGCCTCTGATTCCCCATCTCTGATTCACCGCCTTTGATTCGCCACCTCTGATTCCCCATATCTGATTCCCCACTTCTGTTTCCCCGCCTCTGATTCCCCGCCTCTGATTCCCCATATCTCATTCCCCGCCTCTGAATCCCCATCTCTGATTCCTGGACTCTGATTCCCCACCTCTGATTCCCGGCCTCTTATTCCCAGCATCTGATTCCGGCCTCTGTTTCCCGGCCTCTGATTCCCTGCTTCTGATTCTGATTCCCTGCCTTTGATTCCCTATCTCTGATTCCGCACATCTGATTCCCTGCCTCTGATTCCCCATCTCTGATTCCCCATATCTGATTCCCCGCCTCTGTTTCCCCTCCACTGATTCCCCGCCTCTGTTTCCCAATATCTAAGTCCCCGCCTCTGATTCCCCAACTCTGATTCCCCACCTCTGATTCCCCAGCTCTGATTCCCCGCCTCTGAATCCCCGCATCTGATTCCCTGCATCTGATTCCAAGCCTCTGATTCCCTGCCTCTGATTCCCAACCTCTGATTCCCCACCTCTGATTCCCTATATCTGATTCCCAGCCTCTGTTTCCCCGCCTCTGATTCCCCGCCTCTGTTTCCCCATATCTGATTCCCGGCCTCTGATTCCCCAACTCTGATTCCCCGCCTCTGATTCCCTGCCTCTGATTCCCAATCTCCGATTCCGCACATCTGATTCCCTGCCTCTGATTCCCCGCCTTTGATTCCCCGCCTCTGATTCCCTGCCTCTGATTCCCAACCTCTGATTCCCCACCTCTGATTCCCCGTGTTTGATTCCCCGCCTCTGTTTCCCCACCTCTGATTCCCCGCCTCTGATTCCCCAACTCTAATTCCCCGCCTCTGATTCCCCATATCTGATTCCCTGCCTCTGTTTCCCCGCCTCTGATTCCCCGCCCCTGTTTCCCCATATCTGATTCCGTGCCTCTGATTCCACAACTTTGATTCCCAGCCTCTAATTCCCCAGCTCTGATTCCCCGCCTCTGATTCCCCGTGTTTGATTCCCTGCCTCTGATTCCCCGCCTCTGATTCCCCATCTCTGATTCACCGCCTTTGATTCGCCACCTCTGATTCCCCATATCTGATTCCCCACCTCTGTTTCCCCGCCTCTGATTCCCCGCCTCTGATTCTCCATATCTCATTCCCCGCCTCTGAATCCCCATCTCTGATTCCCGGACTCTGATTCCCCACCTCTGATTCCCGGCCTCTTATTCCCAGCATCTGATTCCAGGCCTCTGATTCCCGGCCTCTGACTCCCCGCTTCTGATTCTGATTCCCTGCCTCTGATTCCCCATCTCTGATTCCGCACATCTGATTACGTGCCTCTGATTCCCCACCTCTGATTCCCCATATCTGATTCCAAGCCTCAGTTTCCACGCCTCTGATTCCCCGCCTCTGTTTCCTCATATCTAATTCCCCACCTCTGATGCCCCAACTCTGATTCCCCGCCTCTGATTCCCCAGCTCTGATTCCCCGCCTCTGATTCCCCGCATCCGATTCCCCATATCTGATTCCCCGCCTCTGTTTCCCCGCCCCTGATTCCCCGCCTCTGTTTCCCCATATCTGATTCCCCGCCTCTGATTCCCAACTATGATTCCCCGCCTCTGATTCCCCAGCTCTGATTCCCTGCCTCTGATTCCCCGCGTTCTATTCCCTGCCCCTGATTCCCCGCCTGTGATTCCCCATCTCTGATTCACCACCTCTGATTCCCCACCACTGATTCCCCATATCTAATTCCCCTCCTCTGTTTGCCCGCCTCTGATTCCCCGCCTCTGTTTCCCCATATCTGATTCGTCGCCTCTGAATCCCCAACTCTGATTCCCTGCCTCTGAATCCCCAGCTTCATTCCCCGCCTTAGATTCCCCCCGTCTGATTCCCAGCCTCTGAATCCCCGTGTCTGATAACCTGCCTCTGTTTCCCCGCCTCTGATTCCCCGCCTCTGTTTCCCAATATCTAAGTCCCCGCCTCTGATTCCCCATCTCAGATTCCCCGCCTCTGATTCCCTGCCCCTGTTTCCCCATATCTGATTCCCTGCCTCTGATTCCCCAACTCTGATTCCCCGCCTCTGATTCCCCAGCTCTGATTCCCCGCCTCTGATTTCCCGTGTTTGATTCCCTGCCTCTGATTCCCCGCCTCTGATTCCCCATCTCTGATTCACCGCCTTTGATTCGCCACCTCTGATTCCACATATCTGATTCCCCACCTCTGTTTCCCCGCTCTGATTCCCCGCCTCTGATTCTCCATATCTCATTCCCCGCCTCTGAATCCCCATCTCTGATTCCCGGACTCTGATTCCCCACCTCTGATTCCCGGCCTGTTATTCCCAGCATATGATTCCCGGCCTCTGATTCCCGGCCTCTGATTCCCCGCTTCTGATTCTGATTCCCTGCCTCTGATTCCCCATCTCTGATTCCGCACATCTGATTCCCTGCCTCTGATTCCCCACCTCTGATTCCCCATATCTGATATCCCGCCTCTGTTTCCCCACCTCTGATTCCCCGCCTCTGTTTCCCCATATCTAATTCCCAACCTCTGATGCCCCAACTCTGATTCCCTGCCTCTGATTCCCCGCGTTCTATTCCCTGCCTCTGATTCCCCGCCTGTGATTCCCCATCTCTGATTCACCACCTCTGATTCCCCACCTCTGATTCCCCATATCTAATTCCCCGCCTCTGTTTGCCCGCCTCTGATTCCCCGCCTCTGTTTCCCCATATCTGATTCCCCGCCTCTGAATCCCCAACTCTGATTCCCTGCCTCTGATTCCCCAGCTCTGATTCCCCGCCTTTGATTCCCCCGTCTAATTCCAAGCCTCTGAAACCCCGTGTCTGATTTCTTGCCTCTGATTCCCCGCCTCTGATTCCCCATCTCTGATTCACAGCCTCTAATTCCCCACCTCTGATTCCCCATCTCTGATTCCGCACATCTGATTCCCTGCCTCTGATTCCCCGACTCTGATCCCCACCTCTGATTCCCCAGCTCTGATTCCCCGCCTCTGATTTCCCGTGTTTGATTCCCTGCCTCTGATTCCCCGCCTCTGATTCCCCATATCTCATTCCCCGCCTCTGATTCCCCATCTCTGATTCCCGGACTCTGATTCCCCACCTCTGATTCCCGGCCTCTTATTCCCGGCATCTAATTCCGGCCTCTGATTCCCGGCCTCTGATTCCCTGCTTCTGATTCCCCATCTCTGATTCCGCAAGTCTAATTCCCTGCCTCTGATTCCCCACCTCTGATTCCCCATATCTGATTCCCCGCCTCTGTTTCCCGGCCTCTGATTCCCCGCTTCTGATTCTGATTCCCTGCCTCTGATTCCCCATCTCTAATTCCGCACATCTGATTCCCTGCCTCTGATTCCACACCTCTGATTCCCCATATCTGATTTCCCGCCTCTGTTTCCCCGCCTCTGATTCCCCGCCTCTGTTTCCCCATATCTAATTCCCAACCTCTGATGCCCCAACTCTGATTCCCTGCCTCTGATACCCCGCGTTCTATCCCCTGCCTCTTATTCCCCGCATGTGATTCCCCATCTCTGATTCACCTCCTCTGATTCCCCACCTCTGATTCCCCATATCTAATTCCCCGCCTCTGTTTGCCCGACTCTGATTCCCCGCCTCTGTTTCCCCATATCTGATTCCCGGCCTCTGAATCCCCAACTCTGATTCCCTGCCTCTGATTCCCCAGCTCTGATTCCCCGCCTTTGATTCCCCCGTCTGATTCCCAGCCTCTGAAACCCCGTGTCTGATTTCTTGCCTCTGATTCCCCGCCTCTAATTCCCCATCTCTGATTCACAGCCTCTGATTCCCCACCTCTGATTCCCCATCTCTGATTCCGAACATCTGATTCCCTGCCTCTGATTCCCCGACTCTGATCCCCACCTCTGATTCCCCAGCTCTGATTCCCCGCCTCTGATTCCCCAACTCTGATTCCCCGCCTCTGATTCCCCAGCTCTGATTCCCCGCCTCTGATTCCCCGTGTTTGATTCCCTGCCTCTGATTCCCCGCCTCTGATTCCCCATCTCTGATTCACCGCCTTTGATTCGCCACCTCTGATTCCCCATATCTGATTCCTCGCCTCAGTTTCCCCGCCTCTGATTCCCCGCCTCTGATTCCCCATATCTCATTCCCCGCCTCTGATTCCCCATCTCTGATTCCCGGACTCTGATTCCCCACCTCTGATTCCCGGCCTCTTATTCCCGGCATCTGATTCCGGCCTCTGATTCCCGGCCTCTGATTCCCTGCTTCTGATTCCCCATCTCTGATTCCATGCATCTGATTCCCAGCCTCTGATTCCCAGCCTCTGATTCCCAACCTCTGATTCCCCACCTCTGATTCCCCATATCTGATTCCCCGCCTCTGTTTCCCCGCCTCTGATTCCCCGCCTCTGTTTCCCCATATCTGATCCCCGCCTCTATTTGCCCGCATCTGATTCCCCGCCTCTGTTTCCCCATATCTGATTCCCCGCCTCTGAATCCCCAACTCTGATTCCCTGCCTCTAATTTCCCAGCTCTGATTCCCCGCGTCTGATTCCCCGCGTCTGATTACCGGCCTCTGATTCCCCGCCTCTGATTCCCCATCTCTGATTCACAACCTCTGATTCCCCACCTCTGATACCCCATATCTGATTCCCCGCCTCTGTTTCCCCGCCTCTGATTCCCCACCTCTGATTCCCAATATCTGATTCCCCGCCTCTGATTCCCCACCTCTGATTCCCCGCCTCTGATTCGCCAGCTATGATTCCCCGCCTCTGATTCACCGTGTTTGATTCCCTGCCTCAGATTCCCGGCCTCTGATTCCCCATCTCTGATTCACCGCCTTTGATTCGCCACCTCTGATTCCCCATATCTGATTCCCCGCCTCTGTTTCCCCGCCTCTGATTCCCCGCCTCTGATTCCCCATATCTCATTCCCCGCCTCTGAATCCCCATCTCTGATTCCCGGACTCTGATTCCCCACCTCTGATTCCCTGCTTCTGATTCTGATTCCCTGCCTTTGATTCCCCATCTCTGATTCCGCACATCTGATTCCCTGCCTCTGATTCCCCATCTCTGATTCCCCATATCTGATTCCCCACCTCTGTTTCCCCGCCTCTGATTCCCCGCCTCTGTTTCCCAATATCGAAGTCCCCGCCTCTGATACCCCAACTCTAATTCCCCACCTCTGATTCCCCAGCTCTGATTCCCCGCCTCTGATTCCCCGCATCTGATTCCCTGCATCTGATTCCAAGCCTCTTATTCCCTGCCTCTGATTCCCAACCTCTGATTCCCCACCTCTGATTCCCCATATCTGATTCCCAGCCTCTGTTTCCCCGCCTCTGATTCCCCGCCTCTGTTTCCCCATATCTGATTCCCGGCCTCTGGTTCCCCGCCTCTGATTCCCCGCCTCTGATTCCCTGCCTCTGATTCCCCATCTTCGATTCAGCACATCTGATTCCCTGCCTCTGATTCCCCCCTCTGATTCCCCGCCTCTGATTCCCTGCCTCTGATTCCCAACCTCTGATTCCCCACCTCTGATTCCCCGTGTTTGATTCCCCGCCTCTGTTTCCCCGCCTCTGATTCCCCGCCTCTGATTCCCCAACTCTAAATCCCCGGTTCTGATTCCCCATATCTGATTCCCCGCCTCTGTTTCCCCGCCTCTGATTCCCCGCCCCTATTTCCCCATATCTGATTCCCTGCCTCTGATTCCCCAACTTTGATTCCCAGCATCTGATTCCCCAGCTCTGATTCCCCGCCTCTGATTCCCCGCATCTGATTCCCTGCATCTGATTCCAAGCCTCTGATTCCCTGCCTCTGATTCCCAACCTCTGATTCCCCACCTCTGATTCCCCATATCTGATCCCCAGCCTCTGTTTCCCCGCCTCTGTTTCCCCATATCTTATTCCCAGCCTCTGATTCCCCGCCTCTGATTCCCCGCCTCTGATTCCCTGCCTCTGATTCCCCATCTCCGATTCCGCACATCTGATTCCCTGCCTCTGATTCCCCGCCTCTGATTCCCCGCCTCTGATTCCCTGCATCTGATTCCCAACCTCTGATTCCCCACCTCTGATTCCCCGTGTTTGATTCCCCGCCTCTGTTTCCCCGCCTCTGATTCCCCGCCTCTGATTCCCCAACTCTAATTCCCCGCCTCTGATTCCCCATATCTGATTCCCTGCCTCTGTTTCCCCGCCTCTGATTCCCCGCCCCTGTTTCCCCATATCTGATTCCCTGCCTCTGATTCCCCGCCTCTGATTCCCTGCCTCTGATTCCCCATCTCCGATTCCGCACATCTGATTCCCTGCCTCTGATTCCCCGCCTCTGATTCCCCGCCTCTGATTCCCTGCATCTGATTCCCAACCTCTGATTCCCCACCTCTGATTCCCCGTGTTTGATTCCCCGCCTCTGTTTCCCCGCCTCTGATTCCCCGCCTCTGATTCCCCAACTCTAATTCCCCGCCTCTGATTCCGCATATCTGATTCCCTGCCTCTGTTTCCCCGCCTCTGATTCCCCGCCCCTGTTTCCCCATATCTGATTCCCTTCCTCTGATTCCCAACCACTCATTCCCCACCTCTGATTTCCCATATTGATTCCCTGTGTCTGATTCCCCGCCTCTGATTCCACAACTCTGATTCCCCGCCTCTGATTCCCCAGCTCTGATTCTCCGCCTCTGATTCCCCGTGTTTGATTCCCTGCCTCTGATTCCCGGCCTCCGATTCCCCATCTCTGATTCACCGCCTTTGATTCGCCACCTCTGATTCCCCATTTCTGATTCCCCGCCTCTGTTTCCCCGCCTCTGATTCCAGGACTCTGATTCCCCACCTCTGATTCCCGGCCTCTTATTCCCGGCATCTGATTCAGGCCTCTGATTCCCGGCCTCTGATTCCCTGCTTCTGATTCTGATTCCCTGCCTCTGATTCCCCATCTCTGATTCCGCACATCTGATTCCCTGCCTCTGATTCCCCACCTCTGATTCCCCATATCTGACTCCCCGCCTCTGTTTCCCCGCCTCTGATTCCACGCCTCTGTTTCCCAATATCTAAGTCCCCGCCTCTGATTCCCCAACTCTGATTCCCCACCTCTGTTTCCCCAGCTCTGATTCCCCGCCTCTGATTCCCCGCATCTGATTCCCTGCATCTGATTCCAAGCCTCTGATTCCCTGCCTCTGATTCCCAACCTCTGATTCCCCACCTCTGATTCCCCATATCTGAATCCCCGCCTCTGTTTCCCCGCCTCTGATTCCCCACCTCTGTTTCCCCATATCTGATTCCCGGCCTCTGATTCCCCGCCTCTGATTCCCCGCCTCTGATTCCCTGCCTCTGATTCCCCATCTCCGATTCCGCACATCTGATTCCCTGCCTCTGATTCCCCGCCTCTGATTCCCCGCCTCTGATTCGCTGCCTCTGATTCCCAACCTCTGATTCCCCACCTCTGATTCCCAATATCTGATTCCCCGCCTCTGTTTCCCCGCCTCTGATTCCCCTCCTCTGATTCCCCAACTCTAATTCCCCGCCTCTGATTCCTCAGCTCTGATTCCCCGTGTTTGATTCCATGCCTCTGATTCCCTGCCCTGATTCCCCATCTCTGTTTCACCGCCTTTGATTCGCCACCTCTGATTCCCCATATCTGATTCCCCGCCTCTGTTTCCCCGCCTCTGATTCCCTGCCTCTGATTCCCAACCTCTGATTCCACACCTCTGATTCCCCATATCTGATTCCCCGCCTCTGTTTCCCCGCCTCTGATTCCCTGCCCCTGTTTCCCCATATCTGATTCCCTGCCTCTGATTCCCCAACTCTGATTCCCTGCCTCTGATTCCCCAGCTCTGATTCCCCGCCTCTGATTTCCCGTGTTTGATTCCCTGCCTCTGATTCCCCGCCTCTGATTCGCCATCTCTGATTCACCGCCTTTGATTCGCCACCTCTGATTCCACATATCTGATTCCCCACCTCTGTTTCCCCGCTTCTGATTCCCCGCCTCTGATTCTCCATATCTCATTCCCCGCCTCTGAATCCCCATCTCTGATTCCCGGACTCTGATTCCCCACCTCTTATTCCCGGCCTCTTATTCCCAGCATATGATTCCCGGCCTCTGATTCCCGGCCTCTGATTCCCCGCTTCTGATTCTGATTCCCTGCCTCTGATTCCCCATCTCTGATTCCGCACATCTGATTCCCTGCCTCTGATTCCCCACCTCTGATTCCCCATATCTGATATCCCGCCTCTGTTTCCCCACCTCTGATTCCCCGCCTCTGTTTCCCCATATCTAATTCCCAACCTCTGATGCCCCAACTCTGATTCCCTGCCTCTGATTCCCCGCGTTCTATTCCCTGCCTCTGATTCCCCGCCTGTGATTCCCCATCTCTGATTCACCACCTCTGATTCCCCACCTCTGATTCCCCATATCTAATTCCCCGCCTCTGTTTGCCCGCCTCTGATTCCCCGCCTCTGTTTCCCCATATCTGATTCCCCGCCTCTGAATCCCCAACTCTGATTCCCTGCCTCTGATTCCCCAGCTCTGATTCCCCGCCTTTGATTCCCCCGTCTAATTCCCAGCCTCTGAAACCCCGTGTCTGATTTCTTGCCTCTGATTCCCCGCCTCTGATTCCCCATCTCTGATTCACAGCCTCTGATTCCCCACCTCTGATTCCCCATCTTCGATTCCGCACATCTGATTCCCTGCCTCTGATTCCCCGACTCTGATCCCCACCTCTGATTCCCCAGCTCTGATTCCCCGCCTCTGATTTCCCGTGTTTGATTCCCTGCCTCTGATTCCCCGCCTCTGATTCCCCATATCTCATTCCCCGCCTCTGATTCCCCATCTCTGATTCCCGGACTCTGATTCCCCACCTCTGATTCCCGGCCTCTTATTCCCGGCATCTGATTCCGGCCTCTGATTCCCGGCCTCTGATTCCCTGCTTCTGATTCCCCATCTCTGATTCCGCAAGTCTAATTCCCTGCCTCTGATTCCCCACCTCTGATTCCCCATATCTGATTCCCCGCCTCTGTTTCCCGGCCTCTGATTCCCTGCTTCTGATTCTGATTCCCTGCCTCTGATTCCCCATCTCTGATTCCGCACATCTGATTCCCTGCCTCTGATTCCCCACCTCTGATTCCCCATATCTGATTTCCCGCCTCTGTTTCCCCGCCTCTGATTCCCCGCCTCTGTTTCCCCATATCTAATTCCCAACCTCTGATGCCCCAACTCTGATTCCCTGCCTCTGATTCCCCGCGTTCTATTCCCTGCCTCTGATTCCCCGCATGTGATTCCCCATCTCTGATTCACCTCCTCTGATTCCCCACCTCTGATTCCCCATATCTAATTCCCCGCCTCTGTTTGTCCGACTCTGATTCCCCGCCTCTGTTTCCCCATATCTGATTCCCCGCCTCTGAATCCCCAACTCTGATTCCCTGCCTCTGATTCCCCAGCTCTGATTCCCCGCCTTTGATTCCCCCGTCTGATTCCCAGCCTCTGAAACCCCGTGTCTGATTTCTTGCCTCTGATTCCCCGCCTCTGATTCCCCACCTCTGATTCACAGCCTCTGATTTCCCACCTCTGATTCCCCATCTCTGATTCCGCACATCTGATTCCCTGCCTCTGATTCCCCGACTCTGATCCCCACCTCTGATTCCCCAGCTCTGATTCCCCGCCTCTGATTCCCCAACTCTGATTCCCCGCCTCTGATTCCCCAGCTCTGATTCCCCGCCTCTGATTCCCCGTGTTTGATTCCCTGCCTCTGATTCCCCGCCTCTGATTCCCCATCTCTGATTCACCGCCTTTGATTCGCCACCTCTGATTCCCCATATCTGATTCCTCGCCTCTGTTTCCCCGCCTCTGATTCCCCGCCTCTGATTCCCCATATCTCATTCCCCGCCTCTGATTCCCCATCTCTGATTCCCGGACTCTTATTCCCCACCTCTGATTCCCGGCCTCTTATTCCCGGCATCTGATTCCGGCCTCTGATTCCCGGCCTCTGATTCCCTGCTCCTGATTCCCCATCTCTGATTCCATGCATCTGATTCCCAGCCTCTGATTCCCAGCCTCTGATTCCCAACCTCTGATTCCCCACCTCTGATTCCCCATATCTGATTCCCCGCCTCTGTTTCCCCGCCTCTGATTCCACGCCTCTGTTTCCCCATATCTGATCCCCGCCTCTATTTGCCCGCATCTGATTCCCCGCCTCTGTTTCCCCATATCTGATTCCCCGCCTCTGAATCCCCAACTCTGATTCCCTGCCTCTAATTTCCCAGCTCTGATTCCCCGCCTCTGATTCCCCGCGTCTGATTACCGGCCTCTGATTCCCCACCTCTGATTCCCCATCTCTGATTCACAACCTCTGATTCCCCACCTCTGATACCCCATATCTGATTCCCCGCCTCTGTTTCCCCGCCTCTGATTCCCCACCTCTGATTCCCAATATCTGATTCCCCGCCTCTGATTCCCCACCTCTGATTCCCCAGCTCTGATTCCCCGTGTTTGATTCCATGCCTCTGATTCCCTGCCCTGATTCACCATCTCTGTTTCACCGCCTTTGATTCGCCACCTCTGTTTCCCCATATCTGATTCCCCGCCTCTGTTTCCCCGCCTCTGATATCCTGCCTCTGATTCCCAACCTCTGATTCCACACCTCTGATTCCCCATATCTGATTCCCCGCCTCTGTTTCCCCGCCTCTGATTCCCTGCCCCTGTTTCCCCATATCTGATTCCCTGCCTCTGATTCCCCAACTCTGATTACCCGCCTCTGATTCCCCAGCTCTGATTCCCCGCCTCTGATTTCCCGTGTTTGATTCCCTGCCTCTGATTCCCCGCCTCTGATTCCCCATCTCTGATTCACCGCCTTTGATTCGCCACCTCTGATTCCACATATCTGATTCCCCACCTCTGTTTCCGCGCTCTGATTCCCCGCCTCTGATTCTCCATATCTCATTCCCCGCCTCTGAATCCCCATCTCTGATTCCCGGACTCTGATTCCCCACCTCTGATTCCCGGCCTGTTATTCCCAGCATATGATTCCCGGCCTCTGATTCCCGGCCTCTGATTCCCCGCTTCTGATTCTGATTCCCTGCCTCTGATTCCCCATCTCTGATTCCGCACATCTGATTCCCTGCCTCTGATTCCCCACCTCTGATTCCCCATATCTGATATCCCGCCTCTGTTTCCCCACCTCTGATTCCCCGCCTCTGTTTCCCCATATCTAATTCCCAACCTCTGATGCCCCAACTCTGATTCCCTGCCTCTGATTCCCCGCGTTCTATTCCCTGCCTCTGATTCCCCGCCTGTGATTCCCCATCTCTGATTCACCACCTCTGATTCCCCACCTCTGATTCCCCATATCTAATTCCCCGCCTCTGTTTGCCCGCCTCTGATTCCCCGCCTCTGTTTCCCCATATCTGATTCCCCGCCTCTGAATCCCCAACTCTGATTCCCTGCCTCTGATTCCCCAGCTCTGATTCCCCGCCTTTGATTCCCCCGTCTAATTCCAAGCCTCTGAAACCCCGTGTCTGATTTCTTGCCTCTGATTCCCCGCCTCTGATTCCCCATCTCTGATTCACAGCCTCTGATTCCCCACCTCTGATTCCCCATCTCTGATTCCGCACATCTGATTCCCTGCCTCTGATTCCCCGACTCTGATCCCCACCTCTGATTCCCCAGCTCTGATTCCCCGCCTCTGATTTCCCGTGTTTGATTCCCTGCCTCTGATTCCCCGCCTCTGATTCCCCATATCTCATTCCCCGCCTCTGATTCCCCATCTCTGATTCCCGGACTCTGATTCCCCACCTCTGATTCCCGGCCTCTTATTCCCGGCATCTGATTCCGGCCTCTGTTTCCCGGCCTCTGATTCCCTGCTTCTGATTCCCCATCTCTGATTCCGCAAGTCTAATTCCCTGCCTCTGATTCCCCACCTCTGATTCCCCATATCTGATTCCCCGCCTCTGTTTCCCGGCCTCTGATTCCCCGCTTCTGATTCTGATTCCCTGCCTCTGATTCCCCATCTCTGATTCCGCACATCTGATTCCCTGCCTCTGATTCCACACCTCTGATTCCCCATATCTGATTTCCCGCCTCTGTTTCCCCGCCTCTGATTCCCCGCCTCTGTTTCCCCATATCTAATTCCCAACCTCTGATGCCCCAACTCTGATTCCCTGCCTCTGATACCCCGCGTTCTATTCCCTGCCTCTTATTCCCCGCATGTGATTCCCCATCTCTGATTCACCTCCTCTGATTCCCCACCTCTGATTCCCCATATCTAATTCCCCGCCTCTGTTTGCCCGACTCTGATTCCCCGCCTCTGTTTCCCCATATCTGATTCCCGGCCTCTGAATCCCCAACTCTGATTCCCTGCCTCTGATTCCCCAGCTCTGATTCCCCGCCTTTGATTCCCCCGTCTGATTCCCAGCCTCTGAAACCCCGTGTCTGATTTCTTGCCTCTGATTCCCCGCCTCTAATTCCCCATCTCTGATTCACAGCCTCTGATTCCCCACCTCTGATTCCCCATCTCTGATTCCGAACATCTGATTCCCTGCCTCTGATTCCCCGACTCTGATCCCCACCTCTGATTCCCCAGTTCTGATTCCCCGCCTCTGATTCCCCAACTCTGATTCCCCGCCTCTGATTCCCCAGCTCTGATTCCCCGCCTCTGATTCCCCGTGTTTGATTCCCTGCCTCTGATTCCCCGCCTCTGATTCCCCATCTCTGATTCACCGCCTTTGATTCGCCACCTCTGATTCCCCATATCTGATTCCTCGCCTCTGTTTCCCCGCCTCTGATTCCCCGCCTCTGATTCCCCATATCTCATTCCCCGCCTCTGATTCCCCATCTCTGATTCCCGGACTCTGATTCCCCACCTCTGATTCCCGGCCTCTTATTCCCGGCATCTGATTCCGGCCTCTGATTCCCGGCCTCTGATTCCCTGCTTCTGATTCCCCATCTCTGATTCCATGCATCTGATTCCCAGCCTCTGATTCCCAGCCTCTGATTCCCAACCTCTGATTCCCCACCTCTGATTCCCCATATCTGACTCCCCGCCTCTGTTTCCCCGCCTCTGATTCCCCGCCTCTGTTTCCCCATATCTGATCTCCGCCTCTATTTGCCCGCATCTGATTCCCCGCCTCTGTTTCCCCATATCTGATTCCCCGCCTCTGAATCCCCAACTCTGATTCCCTGCCTCTAATTTCCCAGCTCTGATTCCCCGCCTCTGATTCCCCGCGTCTGATTACCGGCCTCTGATTCCCCGCCTCTGATTCCCCATCTCTGATTCACAACCTCTGATTCCCCACCTCTGATACCCCATATCTGATTCCCCGCCTCTGTTTCCCCGCCTCTGATTCCCCACCTCTGATTCCCAATATCTGATTCCCCGCCTCTGATTCCCCACCTCTGATTCCCCGCCTCTGATTCGCCAGCTATGATTCCCCGCCTCTGATTCACCGTGTTTGATTCCCTGCCTCAGATTCCCGGCCTCTGATTCCCCATCTCTGATTCACCGCCTTTGATTCGCCACCTCTGATTCCCCATATCTGATTCCCCGCCTCTGTTTCCCCGCCTCTGATTCCCCGCCTCTGATTCCCCATATCTCATTCCCCGCCTCTGAATCCCCATCTCTGATTCCCGGACTCTGATTCCCCACCTCTGATTCCCTGCTTCTGATTCTGATTCCCTGCCTTTGATTCCCCATCTCTGATTCCGCACATCTGATTCCCTGCCTCTGATTCCCCATCTCTGATTCCCCATATCTGATTCCCCACCTCTGTTTCCCCGCCTCTGATTCCCCGCCTCTGTTTCCCAATATCGAAGTCCCCGCCTCTGATACCCCAACTCTAATTCCCCACCTCTGATTCCCCAGCTCTGATTCCCCGCCTCTGATTCCCCGCATCTGATTCCCTGCATCTGATTCCAAGCCTCTTATTCCCTGCCTCTGATTCCCAACCTCTGATTCCCCACCTCTGATTCCCCATATCTGATTCCCAGCCTCTGTTTCCACGCCTCTGATTCCCCGCCTCTGTTTCCCCATATCTGATTCCCGGCCTCTGGTTCTCCGCCTCTGATTCCCCGCCTCTGATTCCCTGCCTCTGATTCCCCATCTTCGATTCAGCACATCTGATTCCCTGCCTCTGATTCCCCCCTCTGATTCCCCGCCTCTGATTCCCTGCCTCTGATTCCCAACCTCTGATTCCCCACCTCTGATTCCCCGTGTTTGATTCCCCGCCTCTGTTTCCCCGCCTCTGATTCCCCGCCTCTGATTCCCCAACTCTAAATCCCCGGTTCTGATTCCCCATATCTGATTCCCCGCCTCTGTTTCCCCGCCTCTGATTCCCCGCCCCTATTTCCCCATATCTGATTCCCTGCCTCTGATTCCCCAACTTTGATTCCCAGCATCTGATTCCCCAGCTCTGATTCCCCGCCTCTGATTCCCCGCATCTGATTCCCTGCATCTGATTCCAAGCCTCTGATTCCCTGCCTCTGATTCCCAACCTCTGATTCCCCACCTCTGATTCCCCATATCTGATCCCCAGCCTCTGTTTCCCCGCCTCTGTTTCCCCATATCTTATTCCCAGCCTCTGATTCCCCGCCTCTGATTCCCCGCCTCTGATTCCCTGCCTCTGATTCCCCATCTCCGATTCCGCACATCTGATTCCCTGCCTCTGATTCCCCGCCTCTGATTCCCCGCCTCTGATTCCCTGCATCTGATTCCCAACCTCTGATTCCCCACCTCTGATTCCCCGTGTTTGATTCCCCGCCTCTGTTTCCCCGCCTCTGATTCCCCGCCTCTGATTCCCCAACTCTAATTCCCCGCCTCTGATTCCCCATATCTGATTCCCTGCCTCTGTTTCCCCGCCTCTGATTCCCCGCCCCTGTTTCCCCATATCTGATTCCCTGCCTCTGATTCCCCGCCTCTGATTCCCTGCCTCTGATTCCCCATCTCCGATTCCGCACATCTGATTCCCTGCCTCTGATTCCCCGCCTCTGATTCCCCGCCTCTGATTCCCTGCATCTGATTCCCAACCTCTGATTCCCCACCTCTGATTCCCCGTGTTTGATTCCCCGCCTCTGTTTCCCCGCCTCTGATTCCCCGCCTCTGATTCCCCAACTCTAATTCCCCGCCTCTGATTCCGCATATCTGATTCCCTGCCTCTGTTTCCCCGCCTCTGATTCCCCGCCCCTGTTTCCCCATATCTGATTCCCTTCCTCTGATTCCCAACCACTCATTCCCCACCTCTGATTTCCCATATTGATTCCCTGTGTCTGATTCCCCGCCTCTGATTCCCCAACTCTGATTCCCCGCCTCTGATTCCCCAGCTCTGATTCTCCGCCTCTGATTCCCCGTGTTTGATTCCCTGCCTCTGATTCCCGGCCTCCGATTCCCCATCTCTGATTCACCGCCTTTGATTCGCCACCTCTGATTCCCCATTTCTGATTCCCCGCCTCTGTTTCCCCGCCTCTGATTCCAGGACTCTGATTCCCCACCTCTGATTCCCGGCCTCTTATTCCCGGCATCTGATTCAGGCCTCTGATTCCCGGCCTCTGATTCCCTGCTTCTGATTCTGATTCCCTGCCTCTGATTCCCCATCTCTGATTCCGCACATCTGATTCCCTGCCTCTGATTCCCCACCTCTGATTCCCCATATCTGACTCCCCGCCTCTGTTTCCCCGCCTCTGATTCCACGCCTCTGTTTCCCAATATCTAAGTCCCCGCCTCTGATTCCCCAACTCTGATTCCCCACCTCTGTTTCCCCAGCTCTGATTCCCCGCCTCTGATTCCCCGCATCTGATTCCCTGCATCTGATTCCAAGCCTCTGATTCCCTGCCTCTGATTCCCAACCTCTGATTCCCCACCTCTGATTCCCCATATCTGAATCCCCGCCTCTGTTTCCCCGCCTCTGATTCCCCACCTCTGTTTCCCCATATCTGATTCCCGGCCTCTGATTCCCCGCCTCTGATTCCCCGCCTCTGATTCCCTGCCTCTGATTCCCCATCTCCGATTCCGCACATCTGATTCCCTGCCTCTGATTCCCCGCCTCTGATTCCCCGCCTCTGATTCGCTGCCTCTGATTCCCAACCTCTGATTCCCCACCTCTGATTCCCAATATCTGATTCCCCGCCTCTGTTTCCCCGCCTCTGATTCCCCTCCTCTGATTCCCCAACTCTAATTCCCCGCCTCTGATTCCTCAGCTCTGATTCCCCGTGTTTGATTCCATGCCTCTGATTCCCTGCCCTGATTCCCCATCTCTGTTTCACCGCCTTTGATTCGCCACCTCTGATTCCCCATATCTGATTCCCCGCCTCTGTTTCCCCGCCTCTGATTCCCTGCCTCTGATTCCCAACCTCTGATTCCACACCTCTGATTCCCCATATCTGATTCCCCGCCTCTGTTTCCCCGCCTCTGATTCCCTGCCCCTGTTTCCCCATATCTGATTCCCTGCCTCTGATTCCCCAACTCTGATTCCCTGCCTCTGATTCCCCAGCTCTGATTCCCCGCCTCTGATTTCCCGTGTTTGATTCCCTGCCTCTGATTCCCCGCCTCTGATTCGCCATCTCTGATTCACCGCCTTTGATTCGCCACCTCTGATTCCACATATCTGATTCCCCACCTCTGTTTCCCCGCTTCTGATTCCCCGCCTCTGATTCTCCATATCTCATTCCCCGCCTCTGAATCCCCATCTCTGATTCCCGGACTCTGATTCCCCACCTCTTATTCCCGGCCTCTTATTCCCAGCATATGATTCCCGGCCTCTGATTCCCGGCCTCTGATTCCCCGCTTCTGATTCTGATTCCCTGCCTCTGATTCCCCATCTCTGATTCCGCACATCTGATTCCCTGCCTCTGATTCCCCACCTCTGATTCCCCATATCTGATATCCCGCCTCTGTTTCCCCACCTCTGATTCCCCGCCTCTGTTTCCCCATATCTAATTCCCAACCTCTGATGCCCCAACTCTGATTCCCTGCCTCTGATTCCCCGCGTTCTATTCCCTGCCTCTGATTCCCCGCCTGTGATTCCCCATCTCTGATTCACCACCTCTGATTCCCCACCTCTGATTCCCCATATCTAATTCCCCGCCTCTGTTTGCCCGCCTCTGATTCCCCGCCTCTGTTTCCCCATATCTGATTCCCCGCCTCTGAATCCCCAACTCTGATTCCCTGCCTCTGATTCCCCAGCTCTGATTCCCCGCCTTTGATTCCCCCGTCTAATTCCCAGCCTCTGAAACCCCGTGTCTGATTTCTTGCCTCTGATTCCCCGCCTCTGATTCCCCATCTCTGATTCACAGCCTCTGATTCCCCACCTCTGATTCCCCATCTCCGATTCCGCACATCTGATTCCCTGCCTCTGATTCCCCGACTCTGATCCCCACCTCTGATTCCCCAGCTCTGATTCCCCGCCTCTGATTTCCCGTGTTTGATTCCCTGCCTCTGATTCCCCGCCTCTGATTCCCCATATCTCATTCCCCGCCTCTGATTCCCCATCTCTGATTCCCGGACTCTGATTCCCCACCTCTGATTCCTGGCCTCTTATTCCCGGCATCTGATTCCGGCCTCTGATTCCCGGCCTCTGATTCCCTGCTTCTGATTCCCCATCTCTGATTCCGCAAGTCTAATTCCCTGCCTCTGATTCCCCACCTCTGATTCCCCATATCTGATTCCCCGCCTCTGTTTCCCGGCCTCTGATTCCCTGCTTCTGATTCTGATTCCCTGCCTCTGATTCCCCATCTCTGATTCCGCACATCTGATTCCCTGCCTCTGATTCCCCACCTCTGATTCCCCATATCTGATTTCCCGCCTCTGTTTCCCCGCCTCTGATTCCCCGCCTCTGTTTCCCCATATCTAATTCCCAACCTCTGATGCCCCAACTCTGATTCCCTGCCTCTGATTCCCCGCGTTCTATTCCCTGCCTCTGATTCCCCGCATGTGATTCCCCATCTCTGATTCACCTCCTCTGATTCCCCACCTCTGATTCCCCATATCTAATTCCCCGCCTCTGTTTGCCCGACTCTGATTCCCCGCCTCTGTTTCCCCATATCTGATTCCCCGCCTCTGAATCCCCAACTCTGATTCCCTGCCTCTGATTCCCCAGCTCTGATTCCCCGCCTTTGATTCCCCCGTCTGATTCCCAGCCTCTGAAACCCCGTGTCTGATTTCTTGCCTCTGATTCCCCGCCTCTGATTCCCCATCTCTGATTCACAGCCTCTGATTTCCCACCTCTGATTCCCCATCTCTGATTCCGCACATCTGATTCCCTGCCTCTGATTCCCCGACTCTGATCCCCACCTCTGATTCCCCAGCTCTGCTCCCCGCCTCTGATTCCCCAACTCTGATTCCCCGCCTCTGATTCCCCAGCTCTGATTCCCCGCCTCTGATTCCCCGTGTTTGATTCCCTGCCTCTGATTCCCCGCCTCTGATTCCCCATCTCTGATTCACCGCCTTTGATTCGCCACCTCTGATTCCCCATATCTGATTCCTCGCCTCTGTTTCCCCGCCTCTGATTCCCCGCCTCTGATTCCCCATATCTCATTCCCCGCCTCTGATTCCCCATCTCTGATTCCCGGACTCTTATTCCCCACCTCTGATTCCCGGCCTCTTATTCCCGGCATCTGATTCCGGCCTCTGATTCCCGGCCTCTGATTCCCTGCTCCTGATTCCCCATCTCTGATTCCATGCATCTGATTCCCAGCCTCTGATTCCCAGCCTCTGATTCCCAACCTCTGATTCCCCACCTCTGATTCCCCATATCTGATTCCCCGCCTCTGTTTCCCCGCCTCTGATTCCACGCCTCTGTTTCCCCATATCTGATCCCCGCCTCTATTTGCCCGCATCTGATTCCCCGCCTCTGTTTCCCCATATCTGATTCCCCGCCTCTGAATCCCCAACTCTGATTCCCTGCCTCTAATTTCCCAGCTCTGATTCCCCGCCTCTGATTCCCCGCGTCTGATTACCGGCCTCTGATTCCCCGCCTCTGATTCCCCATCTCTGATTCACAACCTCTGATTCCCCACCTCTGATACCCCATATCTGATTCCCCGCCTCTGTTTCCCCGCCTCTGATTCCCCACCTCTGATTCCCAATATCTGATTCCCCGCCTCTGATTCCCCACCTCTGATTCCCCAGCTCTGATTCCCCGTGTTTGATTCCATGCCTCTGATTCCCTGCCCTGATTCACCATCTCTGTTTCACCGCCTTTGATTCGCCACCTCTGATTCCCCATATCTGATTCCCCGCCTCTGTTTCCCCGCCTCTGATATCCTGCCTCTGATTCCCAACCTCTGATTCCACACCTCTGATTCCCCATATCTGATTCCCCGCCTCTGTTTCCCCGCCTCTGATTCCCTGCCCCTGTTTCCCCATATCTGATTCCCTGCCTCTGATTCCCCAACTCTGATTCCCCGCCTCTGATTCCCCAGCTCTGATTCCCCGCCTCTGATTTCCCGTGTTTGATTCCCTGCCTCTGATTCCCCGCCTCTGATTCCCCATCTCTGATTCACCGCCTTTGATTCGCCACCTCTGA